>NC_086121.1:41203060-41805977 GCF_963921235.1 Mobula hypostoma | reverse complement strand
TATGGAGGGAAGGCTGGGGCGGGGTTCTGAGTTGGATGATCAGCCATGATCATAATAAATGGCGGTGCAGGCTCGAAGGGCTGAATGGCCTACTCCTGCACCTATTTTCTATGTTTCTATGTTTCTATATTCATGGGTTCATGTACTTTTCAAGAATCTACTGGCAAAGTGGAAGAAGCTGTGCCTAAGATGCTGAGTGAGGGTCTTCAGATTCCTCTCTGATGGTGGTAATGAGAAGCCGGCATGTTCCAGTTGTGAGGGTCCTTGCTGAGACACCACCCTTTGAAGATGTCCTCAACAGTGAGCTTGTCCCATGGCGGAACTCCAGCCCCTACAGCCTCTTTTGATGATATGCATTGGAACTCTCATACCGGGTGGTGATGGAGCCAGTCAGAATGGTATGTCTGTAGAATTAGCAGATGTATCTGAATTATCAGAGTCAGTCATAATAAGCTGAAAAAGGTTTCATGTTAAATACGTGATGCTTAGATCTGTTGATTTAATAGAAATCATTGTGTGGCAGCATAAAATGAGTGATAACAAAAAGGTATCTTGGATTTGCATATCAGGCAATTTCAATTCCCATTGATTCATTATTGAATATTTTACACAATTGCACATGTTTACAATCACCCCCACAAATGTTTACTGATAGAATTGCACAACTGGTGCTGCATATACTAATTCCCATTGAAATATAACTACAACACTGATATGCACTAACCAGCCAACTGGAAATCCATTAAAACTCTTCACTGTCTTGTTAGCGTGTGGCTGAATCTATTCCTCATTAACACACTGGACAGTGCCACATTTCATTGGTGACTGGTTATGAATACACAGCTTCAGGAAACAGAAATAACATGGGTCAACTCCTGAATGATCACATGACAGCTGGCAATCAGAAATAAATTACTTATATTTACTTATGGACAGGAAAGGAATGGAGGGTTGTGGGCTGAGTGCAGGTCGGTGGGACTAGGTGAGAGTAAGAGTTCGGCACGGACTAGAAGGGCTGAGATGGCCTGTTTCCGTGCTGTGATTGTTATATGGTTATTCGGTTATATTGTTCTCCCAATCTTATAAATTTGAATTGGTCAGAGGCTTCTACCCAGTGTAAAATAATAAATATAGGCCATTTGTGGCATTATTCAGCAACATTCTTATTGTAGTAAAACAAACTGTACTCAGCACACGGTAGCTTTTTATTCCCGCTGCTTATTTTAAAACTATCTAATTGTGCTTGGTTAATATGTTCACTGAATTAACTGACAAATCCTTTGGATACTTAGCTCTGCTAAAGAAAAGAGAAAGTTCTATAATGACCTAACAGACTTGAATGCAATCAGAGAGCCACAAGGTTATATGAACACGCAAGAGACTGGAATCTGGAAAGGCAATCTGCTGGAGGAACTCAGCAGATCAAGTAGCATCCGTGGAAGGAAATAAATTTTTGAAGTTTTCGGCTGAAACCTTGCATCAGGACCGAAAGAGATGGCCGATATAATGAGGAGTAGGGGAGTGGCAAGAAAGGACCCCACAGATGGGGACCAGGCAGAGAGTGTCTCACAGAACCTCCTCAGAGAGAGGAGGAAAACTTCGACAAACCTTGAAGAAATGCACCTTGACATTGACATACCTTGAAGAAACACACAAATGCTGGAATCTGGAGCAACAAATAATCTGTTAAAACCATGGGACATAGGAGCAGAATTAGGCCAGTCAGTCCATCGAGTCTGCTTCGCCATTCCATCATGGCTGATCCCAGATCCCACTCAACCCCATACACCATATTCTTCGACTCTGCCCTCTCACCATACTCTTTGATACCCTGACTGATCAGGAAATTATAAACTTCCACCTTAGATATACACATGGACTTGGCTCCACCACAGTCTGTGGCAGAGCATTCTAGGATTTATATTCTCTAACTAAAAAAATTCCGCCTTATCTCTGTTATAAGGGTCATCCCTCAGTTTTGAGGCTGTATCCTCTAGTTCTTGATACCCCCACCATAGGAAACATCCTCTCCACATCTAACCTATCTTGTCCTTTCAACATTCAGTAGGTTTCGGCAAGATCCCCCTGCATTCTTTTAAATTCCAGTGAGCACAGGCCCAAAGCTGGCAAGTGCTCCTCATATGTTAGTCCCTTCATTCCTAGATTCATCCTCGTGAACCTCTTCTGGTATATTCTTTGATGTTAAACTCCCAACCATGGCCTTCTTTCATCCACGACTCAGTGATGCCCACAATGTCATACCGATCAATTTCTACTTGTGCCACGAGTTTGTCCACCTTATTCTGAATGCTATGTGTATTTAAATACAGCACCTTCAGTCCTGCATTCTTCGCCCTTATGAATTTTGCCTGTGTTACAATTTAACTATTTGCTCTGTCTGCATTTGTACCCAGTCACTGGCTTGTCCTTCCTTACATTCATGTTACACCCATCATCTGTTGGAGAAACTCAATGGGTTGAGCAGTGTTTGCATACGTGACCCACTAAGTTTCTCCAACAGATTGTTTGTTGCTCAAGACTGTATGAGATGACTGAAGAACATACATATTGAACTTTCCTATCTGTTGCTCAATGTAGCGATTGCCTGGTAGCCAATTGCCAAAATTTGGATCCGTTGTATTTATCTTCACTTTATTACTCATAACTCCAGCTTTTTGATATTAGCAACCTAATTTTCCTGTGAGATTACTCAAATGTTTGGATTTGAATTAAGTTTTGAAAACTGATGAGAATATAGTTTTGGATTGCCTATTTCAAATCAGCAGATGATGTTATCAAGTGAGAGAGCTTATCTTTGAATAAAGCAAGCAACACATCCTTCTGGGCAAAGTTAAATCTCTTACCTAAAAATAAAATCCTGTATATAATTAAGTTTGCACAAGGACTAGGACACTATCATGCAATCTATTAGCCCCAAAACAGACTCTTCATCCCATTCACTTGTGTCAAACCATGAAGGGAGCTTTTCAATAATATCCCTCCCCTAAACACTCCCTGGGATAAAAAAAATAGGAAGTTTCTTTAACCTGGAGTTCTTTCTCTGAGTGTTTCCAGCTTTTTTTTTTCTTTTATTACAGCATTTACAGCACAAATTGAACCAAATGTGCAAATGCTTTATTTTGTTATTGTTAATATCAGTGATGAAGCAGCAAGGGAATAGAATGAGGGTTCATTTGTGTGGCCAATCCTAATTCTTCTCAGGGGTTTCCTTTCTGTTGTTGACCACCCTGAGGGAGACCATCATAATGTGAAAGATTTTATTGAATAAGAACAGTAATGTGTACATACTTGGTTGGAGCCTGGCCTCTCCCATTGGTGCTGCTCTCCATCTTCGATCGGTGGAATAACAGGCTGGATTTTAGTTACTGTGCACCACCAGTAATCAGTGCAATCAATTTGCGGGACATTTTGCTCAGGGTCTTTCCTTTGCGTGACTTTATTTCCTTTTGCTCGCTATTTTGAATGTGCTGTGTATGCTTTGCACCTTGGCCCCAGAGGAATACTGCTTTCTTTGCCTGTATTTATGTATAGTTAAACTGGAATTTGGTTTGATTTATATCAGCACCATGCAACCAACAGCAGCAAATATGCCTGTTGTAGGAAAATTTTTTTTTGAAAAATGAGACATTGAAACCACCCAGGCTCCTTGAACATTTTAAAATAATACACTCTTAAAGCAAACAAGAACTGGTCTTATTGTCAGTCTCTTCATTAAAATGATCCCACTCAGTGACAAATCTGTTCAAAGATGAATAGATGAAATGTCTGAGATTGTTCAAAAAGGCTCAAAGGTTTAATTATTACCAAAGCACGTATCCCTATACAAATCTGCATTTTCCAGATAACCATAAACCAAAGAAAGAACATGAAAGTTGTTCAGAGAGAAACAACAAACACACCCCCCTACAAAAATGAATGGCAGTCCCAATCATCAACCGCCCCAAAATCCCCTTCTCCCGGCAGAAAAAGGAACCAGAATATCAACCCCCAAATGATGTCCCCTCACACAAAATGGAAAACGGTGATAAAAAACACAGAATATAAAAAGCATAAGTCTGAAAAAAGCCTACAGTCTATAAATTAAATAATCCAATCCACAACGCAGAACCAAGATACCACCCTATGATATCACCAATATTCATTGAAAAGGAGGGACCACACACGAGGCAGAGAGGTCTACCCACGTGCCATAGTGAGTCACACAGCAATAGGCCACTCACATATTCCTTCTCCAATAGCAATCAAAACGCAGGCAGTCAATTGATGCTGAAACTCTTGCTTGCCTTTTGCATTCATCACAATGTCTCAATCTTCGTCAATGCTTTAATCAGCTATTAATAGATGCTTTAAACAGCAAAATGGAGTTGAACATTGGCTCACAAACCGTCATGAAGTTTCTTTGCATCAAAGCCATCTGAGTGCATGCCTGCCTCCTGGAATCTTCTCAGACTCAGCAAGGCACTGGATTACTCAAACAATCTCCCAACTGTAAACCACAGGCTCTGGAAGTCACGATGTACAACATACTTTGGACAACATAATTTGCTCTGCAGTTGATGAGTCAACTTTTCCAGGCAACAACCTCTGCTTCTTGGTTATATTTGTTTCAGAAAAGATGAAACCATTATTCAACAGTCACTGTTTGTAAGAGGACTGGAAACAGATATGAAGGGAACGTCAATATGTTGGGTTGTTGAGCAATTTTTCAAAGAGAAGGACATTCCTTTCACTGACGTTCTTGCTTGTGCAATAACAGATGAAGGACCATCAATGACAGGACACCATCGTGGTGTTCTTACATTCTTGAAAAAAGCTGTACCTATCATATTTACCATTTATTGTGCAATTCACAGACAACATCTTGTTGCAAAAAAAGTGATTGGCTGCACAAATCATGAAATACTGTTATCAAAGTGGTAAATAAAATCAAGTTCATGCAGTCAATTCTCAACTATTTTAAGAGCTTTTTATTGAGAATGATGAAGAGTTGGAATGCTTGCTGATGCACACAGAAGTCTGATGATCAAAAGCAAACTGCCTAAGGTGATTTTATGTGCTTTTAAAACTGTCATAAAATTCTTCGAAGACTCAAATCCTTCATTCGGAAATCAACTCAAGAATATTAGGCATGACATGGCTTGTTTTTCAGAATTACTCTAAAAGTTTAATGAAATCAGTCTTTAATTGCAAGGAAATGATGTGAATCTTATTTAAGTCAAATCTGTTGTCTCCACATTTCCGTCCAAGTTAACCCGATTTAA
This sequence comes from Mobula hypostoma, assembly GCF_963921235.1. Lineage (NCBI taxonomy): Eukaryota > Metazoa > Chordata > Chondrichthyes > Myliobatiformes > Myliobatidae > Mobula > Mobula hypostoma. Next base: position 41,800,695 of record NC_086121.1, on the reverse strand, counting down.
GTACAACATTAGCTGTCAAGACCGTTTCCAATTTCTGAGCCTCTCTGTTGGAAGAGAAAGGAAGAATACCAGATGATGATTATATTTAAGTATACTGTGCCCATCTAGATGAGCTGCATAAAGACATGTAGAGGAGATTCAGGATCTTCCTTCCATCCAAATCCCAGATAGGATATTAATTCCATTCCTGAACACTTGTAATGAGGAATTAACAGGAAGGATAAAGGAAGAGCTGATCTTGCTACAAAATGACTTTGGGACGAAGCTGAGGTTCAAAAAATCATATCATGTCATTTGGTTGCAGAAAGGAATATCTGAATGCTATCCTGCCATGTGGAAAAAAGGTCAAGATGTTCCAACATCAGTTTCAGTGCAGTCACTCAACTTCTTTCATATCAATGAAACAGACTGCAAATTACTGAATGTGGGGATCTGAGTGACATTCAGCCTGATGTCGAGAAGCTGATATCATGGAACCAAGCTCATCCATCTCATTGAAAGGTGAAAAAGCAATGAAGTAGTGAATTGATGGACTACTAATGCCCTCTCTAAGTTTGTTCATGGAAATTGTTTTTATTGTAATTAAATCAAAAACAATTTCATTTGTACCTGTAAAAAGATTTGAATAATTTATGCAATTATTTGCCATTGCTTTTAATTTGCAGTTCCTATTTTCTTTCACTGTGTATTGTAGGTCAAAATTCTTTATTGTTTTTAGGTGATGGCTGGAAAGGGAAGGGTCTTCGGTAATATTTAAATCCACAGTTCCCTTTATTCCATTCATATTCAAAATCGATATGGACAGTAAAGTCTGATGTGACTATGTCTCACAAGACAAGATGCAAAGGAGATTGATTGACAGATGCTTTTATACTAGAGGCTGTTCCACAGGGCTCAAAACTTGGTCACTAGATCTTTGACATGTATTAAATATCAATTTAAATGTTAGGGACCATGATAAAGAAGTTAGCAGATGATACAGAAAGTTGTCTGCGTAGTTGACAGTGGGCTAGAAGGTATACAACAATGGTTATACTGGTATTCACATTATAGGTTGGGATACATGGGTGTTTCTCTGGCTGGCAATCAGTGGTGAGCAGTGTGTTGCAGGAGTCGGTGCTGGGCCCGCAACTGTTCACAATATACATTAACACTCCGCAAGAGGGGGCTGAGTGCAGGGTACCTAAGTTTGCTGATGACACTAAATTGAGTGGAAAAGCAGACTGTGCAGAGGATACAGAGAGATATGGACAGATATGGAGCAGGCAAGGGTCTAGCAAATGGAGTAAAATGTTGAGAAATGCAAGATCATCCACTTGGACGGAAAAATGGAAGATCAAATTATTATTTAAATGGTAAAAGATTACAGCATGCTGCTATGCAGAAGGACTTAGGAATGCTTGTGCATGAATTGCAAAAGGTTGGTTTACAGGTGCAGCAGGCACATGGAATATTAGCCTTCATTGCAAGAGGGATTGAATTTAAGAGCAGTTCTGGTCTCCCTACTTGAGGAAGGATATACTGACTTTGGAGGTGATACAAAGGAGGTTCACCGGGTTGATTCCAGAGATGAGGGGGTTTAGACTATCAGCAGAGATTGAGTCACTTGGGACTGTACTTGCTGGAATTCAGAAGAATGAGGGGAGATTTTAAAGAAACATATAAAATTATGAAAGGGATAGATAAGGTAGAGGGAGGAAAGTTGTTTCCACTAGTAGGTGAGACTAGAATTAGGGGACACAGCCTCAAGTTTTGAGGGAGTAGATTTAGGTTGGAGATGAGGAGGAACTGCTATCCCAAAGAGTGGTGAATCAGTGGAATTTTCTGCCCAATGAACAGTGGAGGTGCCCTCAGTAAATATATTTAAGAAAAGGTTGGATAGATTTTTGCATAGTAGGGGAATTAACGGTTCTGGGGAGAAGGCTGGTAAGTGAAGATGAGTCCATTGTCAGATCAGCCATGATCTTATTGAATGGCAGAGCAGGCTCAACGGGCCAGATCTGGCCTACTCCTGCTCCCATTTCTTATGTTCTTATGTGGCAATGTGGATGTGGTGTGGGAGCCAAGGTGCCAGTAATCCAAAAAGGTCTGGGAGTCACTGAGCTAGACCATGACTGATCACTTGCAATGTATCACTTTCCCTCAGAGATTCCAAGGTTCAACGGTTCATTTATTATCGAAGTGCGTATCCAGTATACAACTCTGTGATGGTCTTCTCCAGACAGCCACAAAACAAAGAAAACCATGGAAATCCTTCAAAGAAACATATCAACTCCACACAAGAAGAGCAAATCATGCAAACGACAACACGATAATCAACCCCCCATGCAAAAAAATTGCGCAACTAGCAAGAATCCTCCCTTTATGCAGTAAAACAAATGGTGCAAACTGCAAGAACATCAAACCCCAACCCCCTCTGCACAAAAAACTAACAAATTGTGCAGAATGGCAACAAGAAAGAATGGGCTAAAAGACAGAATATAAAAAAACACTAAAAGAGACCAATCTGAACTGCAATTCACAGTCCATAAATCCACAAATTGCAGAACTTTGGTAATATCATTCAAATCCACATTTTCCTCACTCCATCCTCCCACCACCGCACTAGGAATAGGGTTCCCCTGGTCCTCACCTACCACTCCACCAACCTCCGGGTCCAACATGTTATTCTCCGTAACCTCCGCCACCTGCAATGGAATCCCACCACTAAGCACATCTTTCCCTCCCCCCCAGCTTTCTACAGGGATCACTCCCTACGCGACTCCATTGTCCATTCGTCCCCTCCATCCCTCCCCACTGATCTCCCTCTTGGCACTTATCCTTGTAAGCGGAACAAGTGCTACACATGCCCTTACACTTCCTCCCTTACCACCATTCATATACTACGTCCAGTACTCCCGATGTGGCCTTCTATATATTGGTGAGACCCGACGCAGACTGGGAGATCATTTTGCTGAACACCTACGCTCTGTCCGCCAGAGAAAGCAAGATCTCCCAGTGGCCACATATTTTAATTCCACATCGCATTCCCATTCTGATATGTCTATCCACGGCCTCCTCTACTGTAAAGATGAAGCCACTCTCAGGTTGGAGGAACAACACCTTATATTCCATCTGGGTAGCCTCCAACCTGATGGCATGAACATTGACTTCTCTAACTTCCGCTAATGCCCCACCTCCCCCTCGTACCCCATTCGTTATTTATTTATATACACACATTCTTTCTCTCTCTCTCCTTTTACTCCCTGTGTCCCTCTGACTATACCCCTTGCCCATCCTCTGGGTTTTTTTCCCCTACTCCCCCTTTTCCTTTTCCCTGGGCCTCCTGTCCCATGATCCTCTCATATCCCTTTTGCCTATCACCTGTCCAGCTCTTGGCTCCATCCCTCCCCCTCCTGTCTTCTCCTATCATTTTGGATCTCCCCCTTCCCGTCCCACTTTCAAATCCCTTACTCACTCTTCCTTCAGTTAGTCCTGACGAAGGGTCTCGGCCCGAAACGTCGGCTGTACCTCTTCCTAGAGATGCTGCCTGGCCTGCTGCATTCACCAGCAACTTTGAGATGGGATAAATGTGCTTGAGGAGGTGCAGAGGAGGTGCAGAGGATATGAGGATGTACGAGGTCAGGATGTTTCTAGGACTGAAGGGGGAAGGCTTGAGGGGACAGAAACGGGAAGTGTGTGAAATTATGTGGACCCAAACTGAAGTAAGATGGATGTATTTCCCTTGACAAGGGGATCAAAACCCAAAGGGGGTGGATTTGAATGATCGTTAAAGGGTTAGACTGAAGATAAAAGAATATTCTCACCACAGGTGGTGTAGGTCTGGAACTCAAGTGACTGAAAGGGTGACATTGTTTTTGAAGAAGCTGATGTTCCATTGCTGGCAGTTGGATTTTCAGTATATATAGATCCTCTCTCATCAACCATGACTCTATGGACTGGCTGGCTTGCTCTGCACTGTAAATTTCCTCTAATTTTATATCTCCTCCTGCATTTGTATTGAATGCAGAGTGTATTGGATGCAGTGTATATTGTATGAAGGGTGTATTGGATGCACAATTTATTGAGTGCAAGGTCTATTGGATGCAGTGTGTATTGGATGCAGTGTGTATTGGATGCAGGGTGTATTGAATGCAGTGTGTTGGATGCAGTGTGTATTGGATGCAGTGTGTATTGGATGCAGTGTGTATTGGGTGCAGGGTGTATTTGGTGTAGTGGTGTATTGGATGAAGTGTGTATTGAGCACAGGATATTCAGGGTTCACATGAGTGCAGGTAGTAGATGATGTGTGACGAGTTAGAACAGAATTGTAATAAATTCTTTGTGTTTAGCGAGTGCTGGGTCTCCAGTCTGTGCATGTGGTTCATTGTGCATGTGATTTGCAATGAACATAGAGACTAATGCATGTTGTGCTCTGAAGTGTTCAGTGTGGTACATCCAATCAGGATGACCTGACCCGTCTATACAGTCCAACTGGTGAGAGCTAGGTGCAGTTTATTCAATGTGTGCTCAGTACCCAGAGACTACAGAGTATCCAATGACTACAGTGAGTGGAGCCTATGATGGGATGTCCATTGAAGATTGTATTTCATCTGATGTTATTCTGCCCATTTCAGCATCAGCCTAAGACTATGTTCCTCATTGATGGTTTCATGAGTGCTGTGCATCTAGTGGGTATAATTTCAGTAGTGTGGAGTAGGCACTGTATCGAATGTTTAAAGTGAGTCCATTCTGTACAGTGTGCAGAGTTCAGAAATCTAGAAATCTCTTCTACTGAGGCCACATGGGCAGAGATTACAAACAAAAAGGGTCAATTGCAATGCAGGATGTATAATACAAACCTCCAAAGAATCAGCAGAAGACAGTGCAACAGATATGTAGACAAAGCATGGAGAGGTGAAGGTGTAGAAGTGTTAGAGCGGTAGGGGATTCAATCTTCCCCAGTATTATCTGGGAACTATGGAAGAATTGGGGGGATGGCATTTAACATGTTTCTATGAGAGTGTTTTGAGCTGGTATGTAGATAATCCAACTGAAGAAGGGCTGTGCTGAAACTAATCCAGCACTTGAGAGCAGCTGGGGAACTGTTTGAAGTGCCACTGGAAGAGCATTTTTGCAGGTAGTGACTATAACACTGAATATTTCAAGATGGTAATGAGAAAAGATAAGATGATCTGTAAATTAAAGTCCTCATTTGAGGGAAGGCTGATTCTATTATCATTATAAAGAATCTGGCAAAGTTAAGACAGGGGGCAGCTACTTGTAGGTTGGTATCCATGTCCCATTGTTGCAGGGTGTGTAGGGAGCCTGGTGAATGCAGTATGTTAAGTCAGTCAAATGTAACCCGTGTGTCATTCCCTTCAATAATTCTGCAATATCTGGGGCTGTGACAGTGTGCTGTGGGGTGTGCCCATGGAAAACAGTGTATTTAATCAGTGCGTCAATAGTGTGCTGTGTTTGAGAACTCAAATAAGTGTAACATCAAGTCAAGTCAAGTCAAGTCGCTTTTTATTGTCATTTCGACCATAACTGCTGGTACAGTACACAGTAAAAACGAAACAACGTTCCTCCAGGACCATGGTGCTACATGAAACAACACAAAACTACACTAGACTAAGTGAGACAACACAAGGCTACACTAGATTACGTAAGAAAACACAAAAACTGCACTAGACTACAGACTTACACAGGACTACATAAAGTGCACAAAACAGTGCAGGGCAGTACAATAAATAATAAACAAGACAATAGGCACAGTAGAGGACAAATTACGATATAATAATAAATGATGTAGATGTCAGTCTAGTCTCTGGATATTAAGGAGTCTATGGCTTGGGGGAAGAAACTGTTGCACAGTCTGGTCGTGAGAGCCCGAATGCTTCGGTACCTTTTGCCAGATGGCAGGAGGGAGAAGAGTTTGTATGAGGGGTGCGTGAGGTTCTTCGCAATGCTGTTGGCTTTACGGGTGCTGCGTGTAGTGTAAATGTCTGTAATGGTGGGAAGAGAGACTCCGATGATCTTCTCAGCTGACCTCACTATCCACTGCAGTGTCTTGCGATCCGAGACGGTGCAATTCCTGAACCAGGCAGTGATGCAGCTGCTCAGGATGCTCTCAATACAACCTCTGTAGAATGTGGTGAGGATGGTGGGGTGGGAGATGGACTTTTCTCAGCCTTCACAGAAAGTAGAGACGCTGCTGTGCTTTCTTGGCTATGGAACTGGTGTTGAGGGACCAGGTGAGATTCTCCGCTAGGTGAACATCAAGAAATTTGGTGCTCTTAAGGATCTCAACGGAGGAGCCGTCAATGTTCAGTGGAGAGAGGTTGCTCCGTGCTCTCCTGAAGTCAACAACCATCTCTTTTGTTTTGTTCACATTCAGAGACAGGTTGTTGGCTCTGCACCAATCCGTTAGCTGCTGCACCTGCTCTCTGTATGCTGGTGAGACCCATCACGGTCGTGTCATTGGCGAACTTGATGATGTGGTTCGAGCTGTGTGTTGCAGCACAGTCGTGGGTCAGCAGAGTGAACAGCAGTGGACTGAGCACACAGCCCTGGGGGGCCCCTGTGCTCAGTGTGATGGTGTTGGAGATGCTGCTCCCGATCCAGACTGACTGAGGTCTCCCAGTCAGGAAGTCTAGGATCCAGTTGCAGAGGGAGGTGTTCAGGCCCAGTAGGCTCAGCTTTCCAGTCACGTGCTGAGGAATGATTGTGTTGAATGCTGAGCTGAAGTCTATAAACAGCATTTGAACATACATGTCTTTTTTGTCCAGGTAGATGAGGGCCAGGTGGAGAGTGCTGGCGATGGCATCATCTGTTGAGCGGTTTGGACGATACGCGAACTGCAGGGGGTCCAGTGAATACAGTGAGAATGTGTAAATGAGTTTAATGCATCCAATAATAAACACAGAGCCTCAGGTTAGTGCAAGGTGTCAATAGAATGCAGTGCATTCAGAGATTATCCCCAATAATTGCAACGTGTTTAGTGGACCTAGAGTTGGCACTATATCCAGTGGATAGAGTGAATCAACTTGCTGGAGTGTTTGCCAATATCTTCAACCTCTCGCCTGGGCAGTCTGAGGTACCACTTGATTCAAGCAGGCATCAATCATACCAGTGCCCAGAAAGAATATGTTAACCTCCCTCAATGACTATTGTCCAGTATCAATTACTGTACATCCACTGTGGTGAAGTGCAATGAGAAGTTAGTCATGAAGCATATCAAGTACTGATTGAGGAGTGACCTGCTTCTACTCCAATTTGCCTACTGTCACAACATGCCAACAGCAGATGCCATTTCATAGGCTTTTCACTCAGCTAGGTAACATACGGACAATGAAGATGTGTTCGTCAGGAGAGTCTTCATCAACTACACCTCAGCATTCAACACTGTCATCCCCTCAGAATTCATCTGTAAGCTCTAAGACCAGGCCTTGGTGCCTCATTGTGTAACTGGATCCACAATTTCCTCACTGGCAACTTGGATCACCAATAGCACTACCTCTACTATCACCATCAGCATGGGCACCATATTCCTGTGTGCTTAGCTCCCCTGCTCTACTCACTTTATACTTATTATTGTGTGGCTAAATACAGCTCCAATGCCTTATCTTAAGTTTGCTGATGACACCACCAACACTGGCCAAATCAAAGATGGTGACAAATGGAAATAAAGAGGGGCAGAATGAAAATTTGGTTCAGTGCTGTGAGAACAACCTTTTAACTCAGTAACAGCAAAACCGAAGAGCTCATCTACAGGATGAAGAAGCCAGGGTCCACAAGCCAGTCCTCGACAAGGTAATAGAGGTACAGAGGTTCAATAGCTTTCTTTCCTTAGCATGAGTACATCAAGGGATCTACCTGGGACCAACACAAAAGAACATGATCATAAAGAAGCACCTCTTCTTCGAAGCTTGTGTAGATTTGGCATGTCACCAAAAACTTTGACAAACTACTATAGATGCACAGTGGAGAGTATCTTAACTAGTTGCATCATGGCCAAGTGAATCACATCCCATCTCTTAAATAACCTGATTGAAGATTTAATGCTGTTCTTGTCTCCCTCTACCTAGAAAATGAGTTGAATGGGATAATTGTTTGAATTTGAACTGACAGATTGTTTAAGTAGCTGATTATAGGCTGGCTGATTGATACGCTACCTAGTTGTCCATCCATTAGTCTGTGAGGCTGCTGATTTAGGTCCAGCCAAAAGGAGAGTTTGGGAGTGGGGCTGTGTGTCAGGTCAGGTTTTGTCAACAAAACTATAGATACTAACAACTTAGAGCTCTTGGGGTCTCTGGCTTGCACCTGCCAACAGAGCTGATGGATCAGCTAGCATTTCCAGGACCACCAATGGATGAAGCAAGAAGTTCAGGAACAACTCATTGTTGGGAGAAAGTCAATTGCCAATATTTTGCATGCTCTCCATTAACACCAGGGTTTAGGCTGAGTTACAATGGATTAATCGTCCCCCTTCCTCTGAAACTGAATATACCCCTCCCTCCTTTCTGCTTCAGACAGCTCACTTTGATTTTGGAGATGTACATATTGCCTCAAGATTCAGCAGATCATTAGGAACTCACACCTGCAGCACATTGCAGTGCTGAAAGTTTGACCTCAGCTTGCAGTAGAAGATCAGCCTACTGTTGTACGTACAAGATATCTGCTCTAATTTTAGACACTTTAAGCAGCAAGAAAAATGCTTTGAGAAATGTCTTTATCTATCCCTTCACCAATGCTGTCTCGGAGTTTCTCAAGGTCACTTTCAAATTCTAAAGTGTATAATCATTCCAGTGAATGGGCTGGAAGCAGCATTACTTCCAGCTGTTAAATGACAACAACACTCTAATCATATTGTATAACACGAATGCAATTTGCACTGTTTCTGATGTCCTGTGCATGCCATACTTTGAGTGATGGTAGTATAGCATTGAATGCAAGATCTCCAGTGGGTTTAATACTTTCAGTAACTCTAGACCACCCAGCAGATATTGCATGTCCAATGTATGCATAGAGTTCAGTAAGTCCATTGTCTGAGGCCAGTGAAGTGTGGACAATTTAGCCAATGTCTGCTCCACCAATCATGGCTGATGTTTCTAAGCTGCATTCTCCTGCCACCTCTACATAACCCTTAACCCCCTTACCAACCAAAAACCTGTCAATTGCTGCCTTAGATACACCCAATGACTTGGCCTCTACAGTCTCCATTGGAATGAATTCCACCATTCAGCACCTTCTGGCTGAAGAAATCCCTCTTATCTCAATTACAAAGTGACATCCTTTTATTCTGATGCTGTGCGCTCAGACTTCAAATTCACCGAGTAATGAAAACATTCTCTCCATCCACTCTATCCAGGTCTTTAAGTATTTGGTAGGTTTCAATGAGATACCCCCTCATCCTTCTGAACTCCATTGAGATAGCAGTTGATTAACCTCTTGGTTAATTTTTTCATTCCCAGAATAATTCTTGTGTATCTCCTCTGGACTCTCTCCACAGTCAGCACATCCTTCCTTACACATATTATATTGCCCATTGTACTGTACATATTATATATTGTACAATTGCTGATTTTTTTCAAATATACTTTTAATATAAATTAATGACTTTATATTAATATTTTTATATTGACAGCTGGCTCAACAGCTGAATTACTGAGTCACTGAAGAAGGGTCGCAACCCAAAATGTTGACTGTTTATTCATTTCTATCGATGCTGCCTGACCTGCTGAGTTCCTCCAGCATTTTGTGTGTGTTGCTTTGGATTTCCAGCATCTGCAGAATGTCCTATGCTTATGAGTTATTGAATACTTACAATAGTCTGATAATGTTTATTTAATTGGATAAAGTTCAAAGCAGCTGAGTTAGCAGTTTGAAAATTTTCTTTTACAATCAGGCTTTAACGAATTAATCTACTGATATTTTGTGAATGTGTGTTTGGTAGTTAAGATGCACTGACAGTCCGCTGAGAGGTTTAAACATACCTTGCAACAACAGATGTGCTGTATGCGAAGCTACAGTTACTGACAGACCAATTAATTAAAGAGAACTCAGTGAGATTTAGGTGATGTTTTATCAATCTAAGGTGTATGTGAGAAGAACTTATTTGCATTTATCTGACTGGAAGATTTCTTCATTGTGACTGAAGCTAATTGATACTCAGCAGAGATACAGTCAACAGGTTTAGAAGGAATTGGCATTGATGAAGAATTGCAAATGCTCCAAACTCAAAGATATCATACTTGCTGACAGTTTGAAGAGGGATTTATCATTTGTTCCAAGTTGGAATCATTTCATCTTCTGAAAATCTGGGTATAGCTCAGTTTGAATTTAAATATTAAGCTATACATGCAGTGAATACTGTTAATTGTCCAAGCACAACACCATTTTCTGAAGAAGGGGTGTTTGTCCTTGAGTTGGATGTCAGCACAAGGAGTAGAAATAATGTGGTGTTTTACTGTGCGTTGGTTTACTGGCTACATGTTCATACTTGAACATACTCAGGATGGGGGGGTGGTCTTCAGCACAAAGTCTGAGCCATTACGTACCTTCAAGCTGAGTGCTGAAGTCTGTGGAACATGCTATTTATGAAGAGAAATTAAAGAGCGAGCTAGCTAGATTGGAGAGTGAGGTGACTAGTGGGGTACCGCAAGGCTCAGTGCTGGGACCCCAGTTGTTTACAATATATATTAATGACTTGGATGAGGGAATTAAATGCAGCATCTCCAAGTTTGCGGATGACACGAAGCTGGGTGGCAGTGTTAGCTGTGAGGAGGATGCTAAGAGGATGCAGGGTGACTTGGATAGGTTGGGTGAGTGGGCAAATTCATGGCAGATGCAACTTAATGTGGATAAATGTGAAGTTATCCACTTTGGTGGCAAAAATAGGAAAACAGATTATTATCTGAATGGTGGCCGATTAGGAGAAGGGGAGGTGCAACGAGACCTGGGTGTCATTATACACCAGTCATTGAAAGTGGGCATGCAGGTACAGCAGGCGGTGAAAAAGGCGAATGGTATGCTGGCATTTATAGCAATAGGATTCGAGTACAGGAGCAGGGAGGTACTACTGCAGTTGTACAAGGCCTTGGTGAGACCACACCTGGAGTATTGTGTGCAGTTTTGGTCCCCTAATCTGAGGAAAGACATCCTTGCCATAGAGGGAGTACAAAGGAGGTTCACCAGATTGATTCCTGGGATGGCAGGACTTTCATATGAAGAAAGACTGGATGAACTGGGCTTGTACTCATTGGAATTTAGAAGATTGAGGGGGGATCTGATTGAAACGTATAAAATCCTAAAGGGATTGGACAGGCTAGATGCAGGAAGATTGTTCCTGATGTTGGGGAAGTCCAGAACGAGGGGTCACAGTTTGAGGATAGAGGGGAAGCCTTTTAGGACCGAGATTAGGAAGAACTTCCTCACACAGAGAGTGGTGAATCTGTGGAATTCTCTGCCACAGGAAACAGTTGAGGCCAGTTCATTGGCTATATTTAAGAGGGAGTTAGATATGGTCCTTGTGGCTACAGGGGTCAGGGGGTATGGTGGGAAGGCTGAGGTGGGGTTCTGAGTTGGATGATCAGCCATGATCATAATAAATGGCGGTGCAGGCTCGAAGGGCCGAATGGCCTACTCCTGCACCTATTTTCTATGTTTCTGTGTTTCTATGTGCCACTGCTCTAATCTAAGTACCACGGATTGGAGCACTTTAACTGTGGTTTCCCATAATGATTTATGCAAGCAATGGCACTTTTACATACCTGATAATGAATGGAACTTGGGAGAAAACTCACAGTAAGTTCCTCTTGTCCACATATTGGCTCAACCTAAACAGTAATCCTAATTCACCATTTTTATGCATTGTTGCTGTGTTTCAAACAAAGACAAAATCATAAGATTCCGAAGATTATAGAATCCTCAGACAAAAAGGGCAATTAATACTTTGTGTCCATTCCAACTGAGCAAGAGATAAACAGCTTATTGGCATTTCTCTTTTAAGTGTCCTGTATTTTATATATTTTTAACACATAGGACATTCAGCCCATTATGTCCATGCTGACGATATGGAACAATCTACTGCCCATCTAATGATTCACATTGACAAATTAACCAGATGTCTTTTGGGATGCGGCAGGAAAATAGAAGCACTCAGGGAAAACCCATTTGGTCACAGGGACAACACATAAAATCTACAGAGACAGTGTGCAAGGTCAGAATCGAAGCCGGGTCCTGGAGCAATGAAGCAGCAGAACTACCTGCTGTGCTGTCGCTCTGCCTGTAACCATTACAGCAGAGTACATTGCATGTTCAGTTTCTTTTAAATCTTGAGGTGGTCCCTGCTTCCACCCCTTTAGGTAGCGAGTTCTGAACCCTCCATATTATTTTGGTGAAGAAATACTTTACTCAGACTTCACAAACCTTTCTGCTACTTTTTTTTTACAGTAAATCAAAACTCCTTCTGCAAAGAGATATAGATCCTTCTGTTGTCTTATACAAGAATTGGTAACATTGTGGACCATTCCACTCCTCAGGCTGGTTCAGCCATTTGATAACATCCTGACTGATTTTTGACTTTAACTCCATCCTCTCCTTCATGTTTCTTGATGCACTTGGCACATAAAACTCTATCTTTGTCTTCAATACTATCAGGTCTGTATTCAGAGATCTGTGTTACTCTTCAGATGTCAAACTTCTCCACTTCAATATTTTAAAAAAGATTGACCACAACATTTGCCCACATGAGGCCATATTGTTGGCAGTATAATGCAGCTAATGGAGCCACCACCGCACAGTTCCAGTAATCCTTGTCCATTTCTGGGCTGAGTTAGCATACTCTCTCTGTTACAGCATGTTGATGTTACTCCATGGACTCTCACATCTCAAAGACATGGTTTGGTAGAGTCACTGGCTACTGTTAGACACACAAAAACTCTGGAGGAACTCAGCAGGTCAGGCAACATCAGTGAAGAGAAATTAACAGTCCACATTTTGGGCCAAGTCCCCCTAATGGAGGTATGTACGAGAATTTTGGTGGTGGTGGGGAGGCAGTTGATGGGAATATGGGGAAAATAGGAAAATCATTGGATAATGGGGTTGCTTTGCAAGTCAGCATAACTTCAATGAGCCAAAATGGCCCTTTTTCTTTGTCATGTTGATATATTAAATCTAGTTATTCCAGTTTAAAGGTGTTTTTGCAAATGTAGGACATAATTTCTAAACAAACAGTATACTGCATAGGACATCTCACTGAAGGTCAGAGACCTTCAGCAACGGTAGCTGATGACTCAGGCATCAAGAAACACACACAAAATGCTGGGGGAACTCAGCAGATCAGGCTGTATCGATGGAAAAGAGCAAACAGTCGATGCTTCAGTCTGAGACCCTCCATCAGGAAGGGATGGGGAAGAGGCTGGAATAAGAAGGTGGGGGAACGGAAGGGAAGGAATATGAGCTGATAGGTGATAGGTGTCAAGTCGGATTTAACCATATGACCTTATAACAATTAGAGCACGGAAACAGGCCATCTCGGCCCTTCTAGTCCATGCCGAACTCTTACTCTCACCTAGTCCCACCGACTTGCACTCAGCCCATAAACATCCATTCCTTTCCTGTCCATATATCTATCCAATTTAACTTTAAACGACAACATCGAACCTGCCTCAGCCACTTCTGCTGGAAGCTCATTCCACACAGCTACCACTCTCTGAGTAAAGAAGTTCCCCCTCATGTTACCCCTAAACTTTTGCCCTTTAATTCTCAACTCATGTCCTCTTGTTTGAATCTCCCCCACTCTCAATGGAAAAAGCCTATCACGTCAACTCTATCTATCCCCCTCATAATTTTAAATACCTCCACCAAGTCCCCTCTCAACCTTCTACGTTCCAAAGAATAAAGACCTAACTTGTTCAACCTTTCTCTGTAACTTAGGAGATGAAACCCAGGCAACATTTTAGTAAATCTCCTCTGTACTCTCTCAATTTTATTGACATCTTTCCTATAATTCGGCGACCAGAACTGTACACAATACTCCAAATTTGGCCTTACCAATGCCTTATACAATTTCAGCATTACATCCCAACTCCGATACTCAATGCTCTGATTTCTTTTTCTTCTTTGAACATGTGCAGCTTCCCCACTTGAAAGAGATTGAATGCATCTACCCGAAGGTTTTTTAACTGGATTCCACTCAATGACCAAACAACTTTTCCTTATTCCGCCTTTTATTTTTCACAAGTGCAGCAGTTTGATAGTTTCATTAGTTCCATCAAGCATTAGCCATTAGCCATTAGACTTTAGTCATTAGACACTAGACATTAGTTACTAGTCACTAATTGAAACAACTGGCTACCTCTCCGGACTTTGTAGTTGGATTCCGACCTGCACCTCTCCACTCCCTAATAGACCATTATGTTTTCAAACTGGGCCACCCTTCCCAAAGGTTCCTGAGCTCTTTCTAAACCTCGCGCCATTTCCCAGAAGCGCCTGCGTGCGATGATCCCTGTGACGTGAAGCTCACGCTAACACAAAACGCAGTGACAGCAGTGCTCTTTTCCATGAATCAGTCTCTCAAGTTATTTAAAGTTCAGCATCTTACCGCAGATTCCAACACTGTTCCTGGACTGCAGCTGTGATGCTGCTGGGTCCTCCCGATGTTCTGGGCAGAAGCAGAGCTCAGGCAGCACGTTCCATCCGGCCTATCAGTGGATTCTTGCTGTCACTTTCAAACCTTATTTTCTTTTGCCTCTAAGTCCCACTACTTTCTAGAAACTCTAGTTTGACTTGACAATAGGGGAAACCAGTTGAGGGGAAAGATGGGTGGGTGAGGGAGTGGGGGATGAACTGAGAAGTGGGAGGTGACCAGTGGTGTACCGTAAAGCTCGGTGCTGGGACTGCAGCTGTTTACAATATACATTAATGATTTAGATGAAGGGATTAAAAGTAACATTAGCAAATTTGCAGATGACACAAAGCTGAGTGGCAGTGTGAAATGTGAGGAGGATGTTATAAGAAAGCAGAGTGACTTGGGCAGGTTGGGTGAGTGGGCAGATGCAGTTTAATGTGGATAAATGTGAGGTTATCTACTTTGGTGGCAAGAGCAAGAAGGCAGATTACTATCTGAATGGTGTCAAGTTTGGAAAAGGGGAAGTACAACGAGATCTAGGTGTCCTTGTTCATCAGTCACTGAAAGCAAGCATGCAAGTACAGCAGGCAGTGAAGAAAGCTAATGGCATGTTGGCCTTCATAACAAGGGAAGTTCAGTATAGGAGCAAAGAGGTCCTTCTGCAGTTGTACAAGGCCCGAGTGAGACCACACCTGGAGTATTGTGTGCAGTTTTGGTCTCCAAATTTGAGGAAGGACATTCTTGCTATTGAGGGAGTGCAGCGTAGGTTCACGAGGTTAATCCCCGGAATGGCGGGACTGTCATATGTTGAAAAATTGGAGCGACTGGGCTTGTATACACTGGAATTTAGAAGGATGGGAGGGGATCTGATTGAAACATATAAGATTATTAAGGGATTGAACACGCTAGAGACAGGATACATGTTCCTGATGTTGGAGGAGTCCACAACCAGAGGCCACAGTTTAAAAATAAGGGGTAGGCCATTTAGAACGGAGTTGAGGAAAAACCTTTTCACCCAGAGAGTGGTGGATATATGGAATGCTCTGCCTCAGAACGCTGTGGAGGCCAAGTCTCTGGATGCTTTCAAGAAAGATTTAGATAGAGCTCTTAAAGATAGTGGAGTCAAGGGATAAGGGGATAAGGCAGGAACTGGATACTGATTGTGGATGATCAGCCATGATCACAGTGAATGGCGGTGCTGGCTCGAAGGGCTGAATGGTCTACTTCTGCACCTATTGTCTATTGATGCTGATCATGGAGACAGATGTGTGATACACTGCCTACCTCTGGACGCACAGAATGTGTTACCTCCTGCTCAGTTGCGTTCTGTCTCAGCTTTCCTTCAGTGACCAGAACACTCTCTTCAGGGCAATGGTTTGATTCATTATCTTTCTCAATGTTTTGTATCTCATCATATATCTCAGTGTATAGTAACATATATGATTTATGATAATAAATTTACTTTGAACTTTGGACACTAACAGGCAGCCTTTGCTAATTTGATTTGATGCAAACACTGTACAGTTTGATAGTTCTATGTACATGTGACAAATACACCCAGTCACTTAAATACCTGTCTTTCGCAGCACGTCAATTGGAAGTACTTGATGAACCATAAAGGCCTATAATGTTGCTAAAAGGAGCCAAAATTTGGAAGTGTTCAAATTTTAGCAAAGAAGGACAAAAAATCTGGATAAGAATAAAAAAAAAGTAGAATATGAGGAACATTAAAGCAGACTCAAAATCCGTTTTAAAATGGCGCTGGAAAACCTCAGCAACTTCTAGCTGGTGACTAACGAAACCAGAAAAGCAATTAAATACTTTGTTAACCACAATTTTTTGGGAAATCGATCATTGCAAGTACTACTACAGAGTAGTAGTCTGTAATTTCCCTTTGGATATTGAGGCAATTCGACGTGGCAGAACCAAGGTAAGGCAAGGCCACGGGCCCGTGGCCGAGAGCGTAGAAAAACATGGAGGATCAGGCACAGGCTGAATCGAAGCCACGGGCTCCAGGCGGGACTGACCACGATGTACGGACGGAGATTTGCAGGCCAAATCAATGTGGCGAAGTCTGGTTTTTCCAAGTGGCAGAACCCAATGTTAGGACGAACATTTAAGGGCCCGGCCTGATTGAAAAGGTCAGTGTGTCAAGGTTTGTTCGAAGCAGCAGAACCTGATATTCGGACGGAAAGTTAAGCACTGGGCCAGATTGGTAAGGTCGGGGTGTCGGGGCCAAAGGCAATTGGGTACGGGCCGGTTCAGATCACTGCTCCACGACATTTACTCGGCTCTGCGCTGAACGATGGGACTCTCTTGTGGATTTCAGTTCAGAAACACTATTTGTTTACAGTGACTGTTTGCAGGATGTTTTTTTTTGTTCATTTCACATTGGGTACTTGAAGGTCTTTTTATGGGTTTATTTTTTTCTTATGGACATAATGTGATTTATTTTATTATCTGCACATTGGGTGTTATATCGTCTTTTTCATATATGGAGCTTGTTTTGGGTTTCTTTGCTTTGTGGCTGCCTGTTAGGGGACGAATCTCAAGGTTGTGTAATATGTACATACTTTGATAATAAATGTACTTTGAACCTTTGAAATCTTCAATGAATATGTACAGATTATCAGCAATAATTAATGTGTCTCTTTGAGACAGATGAAAGGGAAATTATAACGGGGAATAAATAAATGTATATTTTATTGCTAACAACAGGAATTCTGCAGATGCCGGAAATTCAAGCAACACACATCAAAGTTGCTGGTGAACGCAGCAGGCCAAGCAGCATCTCTAGGAAGAGGTACAGTCGACGTTTCAGGCCGAGACCCTTCGTCAGGACTAACTGAAGGAAGAGTGAGTAAGGGATTTGAAAGTTGGAGGAGGAGGGGGAGATCCAAATTTATAGGAGAAGACAGGAGGAGGAGGGATAGAGCCAAGAGCTGGACAGGTGATAGGCAAAAGGGATACGAGAGGATCATGGGACAGGAGGTCCGGGAAGAAAGACAAGGGGGGGGGGTGGACCCAGAGGACTCACAGGTGAAGTGTTGCCTCACCTGGAAGGACTCCCCACTGATCTCCCTCCTGGTCACATTTTTCCCTCCCCGCCTCTCTCTGCATTCCGCAGGGATCGCTCCCTACGCAACTCCCTTGTCCATTCGTCCCCCCCATCCCTCCCCACTGATCTCCCTCCTGGCACTTATCTGTGTAAGCAGAACAAGTGCTACACATGTCCTTACACTTCCTCCCTTACCACCATTCAGGGCCCCAAACAGTCCTTCCAGGTGAGGCAACACTTCACCTGTGAGTCGACTGGGGTGATATACTGCGTCCGGTGCTCCCGATGTGGCCTTTTATATATTGGCGAGACCTGACGCAGACTAGGAGACCGCTTTGCTGAACACCTACGCTCTGTCCGCCAGAGAAAGCAGGGTCTCCCAGTGGCCACACATTTTAATTCCACATCCCATTCCCATTCTGACATGTCTATCCACGGCCTCCTCTACTGTAAAGATGAAGCCACACTCAGGTTGGAGGAACAACACCTTATATTCCGTCTGGGTAGCCTCCAACCTGATGGCATGAACATTGACTTCTCTAACTTCCGCTAAGGCCCCACCTCCCCCTCGTACCCCATCTGTTACTTATTTTTATGCACACATTCTTTCTCTCACTCTCCTTTTTCTCCCTCTGTCCCTCTGAATATACCTCTTGCCCATCCTCTGGGTCCCCCCCGCCCCTCCTTGTCTTTCTTCCCGGACCTCCTGTCCCATGATCCTCTCGTATCCCCTTTTGCCTATCACCTGTCCAGCTCTTGGCTCCATCCCTCCCCCTCCTGTCTTCTCCTATCATTTTGGATCTCCCCCTCCCCCTCCAACTTTCAAATCCCTTACTCACTCTTCCTTCAGTTAGTCCTGACGAAGGGTCTCGGCCTGAAACGTCAACTGCACCTCTTCCTACAGATGCTGCCTGGCCTGCTGCGTTCACCAGCAACTTTGATTTGTGTTGCTATATTTTATGGCTGTCTGCATGGAGGATGAGAAATAATAGGGAAATTAATGCAGAGCTGAAATTAATATTTGTGTTGAAATAGTACTGGAGAAATAACGCAAGCACGAGGAATTCTGCAGATGCTGGGAATTCAAGCTACACACATCAAAGTTGCTGGTGAATGCAGTAGGCCAGGCAGCATCTCTAGGAAGAGGTACAGTCATCGTTTCAGGCTGAGACCTTTAGGCAGGACTAACTGAAGGAAGTGCTAGTAAGAAATTTGAAAGTGGTAGGGGGAGGGGGAGATCAGAAATGATAGGAGAAGACAGGAAGGGGAGGGATGGAGCCAAGAGCTGGACAAGTGTTTGTCAAAAGGAATATGAGAGGATCATGGGACAGGAGGCCCAGGGAGAAGGAAAAGGGGGAGGGGGGAAAAACCCAGAGGATGGGCAAAGGGTATAGTCAGAGGGACAGAGGGAGAAAAAGGAGAGAGAGAGAAAGAATGTGTGTATATAAATAAATAAATAACAGTTGGGGTACGAGGGGGAGGTGGGGTATTAGCGGAAGTTAGAGAAGTCAGTGTTCATGCCATCAGGTTGGAGGCTACCCAGACGGAATATAAGGTGTTGTTCCTCCAACCTGAGTGTGGCTTCATCTTTACAGTAGAGGAGGCCGTGGATAGACATGTCAGAATGGGAATGGGATGTGGAATTAAAATGTGTGGCCACTGGGAGACCCTGCTTTCTCTGGCGGACAGAGCGTAGGTGTTCAGCAAAACGATCTCCCAGTCTGCGTCGGGTCTCGCCAATATATAGAAGGCCACATCAGGAGCACCGGACGCAGTATATCACCCCAGTCGACTCACAGGTGAAGTGTCACCTCACCTGGAAGGACTGTCTGGGGCCCTGAATGGTGGTAAGGGAGGAAGTGTAAGGGCATGTGTAGCACTTGTTCCGCTTACAAGGATAAGTGCCAGGAAGGAGATCAGTGGGGAGGGATGGGTAGGAAGAATGGACAAAGGAGTTGTGTAGGGAGCGAACCCTGCGGAAAGCAGTGGGGCGGGGAGGGAAAGATATGCTTAGTGGTGGGATCCTGCTGGAGGTGGCGGAAGTTACGGAGAATAATACGTTGGACCCGGAGGCTGGTGGAGTGGTAGGTTCGGACCAGGGGAATTCTATTCCTAGTGGGGTGGCCTCGTACCCCATCGGTTATTTATTTATATACACACATTCTTCCTTTCTCTCTCTCTCTCTCTCTCTCTCTCTCCTTTTTCTCCCCCTGTCCCTCTGACTATACCCCTTGCCCATCCTCTGGGTTTCCCCCCCGTCCCCCTTTTCCTTCTCCCTGGGCCTCCTGTCCCATGATCCTCTCATATCCCTTTTGCGGATCACCTGTCCAGCTCATGGCTCCATCCCTCCCCCTCCTGTCCTCCTGTCTTCTCCTATCATTTTGGATCTCCCCCCCCCCACTTTCAAATCTCTTACTATCTCTTCTTTCAGTTAGTCCTGCCGAAGGGTCTCAGCCTGAAACGTCGACTGTGCCTCTTCCTAGAGATGCTGCCTGGTCTGCTGCGTTCCACCAGCAACTTTGCTTTCTGTGTTACTGGAGAAATAATATGACTAGATCTTGATAAACCCCAGGATATGATGACCTGGGTATACGGCTTTGAAAGAGGTTGGAGAAAACAGCTGCACTGGTTATCATTTTCTGAATCTCGATGGATTCTAGAAGAGTCACCACTAAAAGGAAAGTGGCAAATATAACTCCACTGTTTAAGGAAGATGTGAGAGAAAATTAACAAGTAGTTAGTCCATCAGCTGAAGGTGGGAGACTAGTAGAAAGTAAGTGGAGGCATGTGCTGAGAAAGTAATGATCAGATTGAACAGAGTCTGTAGGGATTTGTGGAAAAAAAATTACATTGGAGAAATCGGTTAAGTTTTCATGAGGTTGTTCCTAGGAAAATAGATGAGGTGGTGGTGAGAGGGCAGAAGGGCTATGAAGGGAACACAAGACCTAACTAAACCAAATTAGGGCAGGGGTTGATATACAGGTATGGATTAATGGACAGAGTTAGCAGAGAGCATGAATAATCCAATAACTAACGTGTTCAGAGTTTGTGAAGAGTGGGGTGATGCAGTGAATGGTGCTGGGGTCACAGATGTTCACAATCTATTGGGTATGGGACTAATTATTATATCTTTCTAACCTCTGAGGGAGGGGGAGGCAATTAGATTTATGAGGAAGAAACCAAAGGAATAAGGATTGAGTGAATGAGGGAGGGTGGGTCAAATGGAATATAATGTAGAAAAGTATGAAGTCCTGCCAAAGGGTCCCAGCCCTAGGCGTTGTCTGTACTCTTTTCCATAGATGCTGCCTGGCCTGCTGAGTTCCTCCAGCACTTTGTGGGTGTTGCTTGGATTTCCAGCATCTGCAAATATTAGCTTATTAGTAAAAGTATAATCCACTTTGATACACAGGGATCAATGAAAAGAATTTCTTTTCCATCCAGAGAAGAGTGAATTATTATTACTATATAAAGTGGAGAGAGCGAGCAGTTTCATGTTCCTGGGTATCAAGATCTCTGAGGATCTAACCTGGTCCCAACATATTGATGCAGTTATAAAGAAGGCAGGATAGTGACTATACTTCATTAGGAGTTTGAAGAGATTTGGTATGTCAACAAATACACTCAAAAACTTCTACAGATGTGCTGTGGAGGGCATTCTGACAGGCTGCATCACTGTCTGGTATGGCGGGGGGGGGGTGGGGGGTGCTACTGCACAGGACCAAAAGAAGCTGCAGAGGGTTGTAAATCTAGTCAGCTCCATCTGGGGTACTAGCCTACAAAGTAGCCAGGACATCTTCAAGGAGCAGTGTCTCAGAAAGGCAGCGTCCATTATTAAGGACTCCCATCACCCAGGATGTGCCCTTTTCTCACTGTTACCATCAGGTAGGGGGTACGGAAGCCTGGAGGCACATACTTAGCCATTCAGGAACAGCTTCTTCCCTGCTGCCATCCAATTCCTAATTGGACATTGAACTCGTGAACACTTATTAAATATATTATTATTTCTGTTTCTTACATGATTTTTAATCTATTGAATATACCTATACTGTAACTTATTTATTAATGATTTTTTTTTCTTCTTCTATATTATGTATTACATTGAACTGCTGCTACTAAGATAACGAATTTCACGACACATGCCAGTGATAATAGACTTGATTCTGATTCTGAATCTTTCCTCCACTCCTACAAAATAACTTGGGATATGTACAGTATATCTTCACAACTTCTCTAGTATCTCATATTCTCCTCGTCGACTGGCCCCGTGGTATCAATGCATTAAATTTCTGTGATCTGAACCTTTTCTCTTCACAGCGGGTGTTGTGAAATTTGCTTCATTTTATTTGCCCTTCTTTCCCCCTTCCCTTCCTGACTTCACTGAACCAGACTCAAAGGTGTTTGAGTTTCTGTGTGTCAGTATTTCTACAGTACTGTTTCCTATCAGGGAGAGTGATGTTGATCTGTAGTACAGAATGTGGCATGTGAATCAATGATTCCTCGTTGGGCTAACCTGCCCTCTGTGACTTGCTTTATTTATAAACATTTAGTTATGCTTTATTTATGCCTCAGCTTTTGTGCTTGAGATTAGCTGATACAGAGATGTGAAGCAATGTTTGACAATCTCTTATTCTATAGGAATTCAGACTCATTCTCCAGTAGTGTGGGTAGACAATGGATTCGAGATGCTCCACAAGACAGTGTATGGTGTGTGATCCCAGGTGCTTCCATGCTATCCAGTATACCATCTCGGAATAAACTGTATGGACCACATCTAACAATGGAATGGTGATCTCCATTGCTTGAGCTGCTTGGCCCTTACTAGATATTTCTTCCTTTATCATGCCATTGCCTTCATATTACTAATGGCCAAATGTTCCAGATGTTGACCCTGTAATATTCTGTCCCTTGCCTCTTTGACAAAACCACCCATTGACTCAGTCTTGATTTATGAACTGCTCAAATTTCAAAGGATATTTATATCAAAGTACATATATGTTCTCATATTATGCTTTGCGATTTGTATTCTTGCAGGCATTTACAGGAAAATAAAGAAAAACAACAGAATTTATCAGAATCAAGTTTATAATCACCAGCATGTGTCATGAAATTTGTTAAATTAACAGCAGCAGTTCAATGCAATATATAATATAGATGTAGAAATAAACAAATCAATTACAGTATGCATACATTGAATAGATTAAAAATTGTGCAAAAAACAAATAATATATATCAAAAAAGTGAGGTAGTGTTCAAGGGTTCAATGTCCATTTAGGAATCATATGGCAGAGAGGAAGAAGCTGTTCCTGAATTGCTGAGTGTGTGCCTTCAGGCTTCTGTACCTCCTACCTGATGGTACCAGTGAGGAAAGGGCATGCCCTGGGTGCTGGAGGTCCTTAATAATGGAAGCTGCATTTCTGAGACACCGCTGCTTGAAAATGTCCTGGGTACTTTGTAGCTGGTACCCAAGATGGAGCCACTAAATTTACAACCGTCTGCAGCTTCTTTCGGTCCCGTGCAGTAGCCCCCCTCCCTATACCAGACAGTGATTTACAAATAAAAACCATACATAATCCAAGACTAACAACTAATGTGCAGAAGAAGACAAACTGTGCAAATATATAAAATAATACTGAGCACATAAGTTGTAAAATGTCTGAAGGTTGTAGAATCAGTTCAGAGTTGTGGTGTCCATGCTGGTTCAGGAGCTTGATAGTTGTAGGGTAATAACTGTTTCTGAACCTGGTGGTGTGGGGTAAGGCTTTTGTACCTCCTGCCAGTGGTAGTTGTGACACCATAGTCTGGATGGTGCGGATCTTTGATGATCAATGCTGCGTTCTTGTGGCAATGCTCCATGTAAATATACTCACTCTTGTAGAGAGCTTTCCCTGTGATGTACTGGGCTGTATCCACACTTCCTGTACCCTTTTTGTTCCAGGACTTTGGTGTTTCCATACCAGGCCATGATGAAACTAGTTAGAATACTCTCCACTGTGCATCTATAAAAGCTTGTTGAGTTTTTATTGATCTTGGTGTCATTTTTCTTGCTTGGTTTTGCTTAATAGGAAGTAAGGACATTCAAGCCCTGCTCAGCTGTCAGCCCTCTGTGATTCAAGTTTAGTCTGGAATTGCCATTTTGTGTGTGAGATGGCTTTCAGCAGGTTATACCTGGACCTATTTTACTTTGCTGGATCACCAGCCCCAAAAGCCACTGATTTGCCCTCAGTAGATTTTGAATCTCGTGGTTCATCCAGGGCTTATGATTGGGGAAGACTCCAAATGATTTTGTGAGAACACACTTATCAATAAATATATTTATAAAGTCCATGACGACTGTAACAAGTTCATTCAGTTCCTCTGCTGAGGCCTTGAACATGGCCCAGTCTACCAACTCGAAGCAATCCCTGTGCCTCCTGTAACCATCTTTTTGTTGTCCTTACATCTTAGTGCCTTGCTATTTAGGCTCTGCCTTTGCAGGTAGGAGGAGGATAGCCAGATATTCAGATTTCCTGAAACATAGTTGAAGGATAGAACAGTAGGCATTCTTGATGGTAGTGTAGCAGTGGTTGAATATGTTGGGTCATTTAGAGCTGCGGGTCATATGCTGGTGGGACCTGTGCAGAAGCTTCTAAAACTGTTGAAGTCCCAGGGAAAGATGTAAAAGGCATAAGAATAGGCTGTTTCTTGTTTGTTAATCATGGCACTCAATACATGGAATGCATGCATGATGTCTACCTCTGTTTGTATGTAATTTGCAGTCAGGATTACAATGGAGAACTCTCTTGGTAAGTAGAACATCCAGCACTTAATCATTAGATGTTTTTGGTTGGGTGAATGAGAGTAAGAAAAGATCGTTATGTCCAAACATCATGATGAGTTTATCATGAAGAAGACAGTACTACTTCAACCTTTTCCTAATGCCATTGTCTGGTCCATATGGTGGATTGAGAACACCTCGCGTCCAGTATCCAGAGTGTGGGTTGAGCCATGTCTCAACGAAACAGAAAGTGCAGCAATCTCTCATTTCCCCCCAATACAGCAATTTTGCCCTTATGACCTGTACTTTGCTTTCCAATAACTGTAACTGTCCAATTCTTGTAACATTTGTGATGGAGAAACTTCATATTCTCATCCAAATTTGGTGTCAGAATCAGTTCAGCCACCTAAATTATACTTGTACTCATTTCAATGTCAAATTGTTCTGCAAAAGCATTATTATCTCCATTTCACTACTGCACACTCTGTCAATATCAGTGTCTTCAAACTACAGTTTTGATAATGCATCCACTGTAAACTTTGTTTAGGCTCAATATTCAATGTAAGTTCAGGAAGATGACCACTGCTGAATTCTTACTGCCGGTATGGGAATGACCTGGATCCAGGAATAACTAGAAGTACGCAAACACGAGAAATTCTGCAGATGCTGGAAATTCAAGCAACACACATCAAAGTTGCTGGTGAACGCAGCAGGGCAGGCAGCATCTCTAGGAAGAGGTACAGTCGACGTTTCAGGCTGAGACCCAAGTATATGGTCAATGTCCAACATAAGTGATTGATTTAGCAAAACTTTTGTTTCCAAGCGTATTGCTCAATGATTTCTCTTTTATCTGAACATTCTTCCTCTCACTATTTGTTCATGTGGGTAACAAGAAAGATGATGTGACATATCTGCCCATTGACTAGTTTTGGGATTTTGAAGATATCTTAATCTCTCAGATGTTGTGACTCTTTGAAATCCCAAAGAACAGTGCATTCAGAGTCATTTTATATTTTCAGATGGAGGCAAAAAGATTCTGGATAAACAAAGGTTTATAAAATTACAAAGTTTAAGGTTAGTCAGATCAGATATGATCTTGTTGACTAGCAGATTATGCTTCAGGGGATAAAATACCACCTGCTCGTAAATCATATTTTACTGTTTCTGTATGTAACACTTCAGAATACAGGTGGTGGACTCAAGAGTTATGACTTCTCATATGGAAGTTCTTCTCCTTCTGTAAACCAACCCCCTACCCTAATCATTTGTATTTCAGGTGTAGAAACAGTGGTGTCGCGACTGACAAAACCTTGGAATGTGTCTTGGAAGTTTCATAGTTCAGTGACATACTCAGTTTTGATATCCTTAAGGATGAACTCAGCCTTCTCCTAGATCAGTGCATGTAAACTACTTCTAAAGACACCTTTATACCTCTGGAATTTAATACTACGCTCTTGAGAATCCTTAAACCTCTTGGTGTAGTGTGACATTTTCCTTCTAAGTGATGGCTGCAATCAAAACATCACCTTGGTTGCAGTGATAGTGGTAGTTTCCATTTAACACAATGTCACTGAGGCCTGAAATGCAAAGATTGCTGAAGCAAAATGCAGCTTGGTGCATGAGAAACAGTGTTAGCTTTTTTCAAGTTCATGTTGAAATATGTTACTGCATGAGTCTGCCCATTGTCAATTCAGCATGCAGATCTTGGAATTTAGGTAAAGGGTACTATTCAGCCCCATGTCATGATTTTAATCTGCCTTATAATCCCCACAAAACTGGACACTTTAATCGTCAGCAAAACACACAAAATGCTGGAGGAATTCAGCAGGTCAGGTAGCATCCATGGAAATCTTCACTTTATTCGTCAGTGGGAATCAAGACAAAGGTTCAGTACAGTTTTGATGAATGCATGGCATCATTCAGGCTTGTTCAACTCCTCTGCTTGAGCCTTTAGGCTTGGACTTGAATGGGCATAGTATTTCATAATGCAAAGGGAATGTGTGTCTCAATGCTCTTTTAAATTTCATTGGATCTATCTTCATATTGCCCTGGAAGTAGATCCAAATGTGGAGCTCAAATGAGATATATCCTTCCAATCCACTTCAAATACTTTAATCTTCTTCTAACTGATTTGTTCTCTTTGTGTAGTCAGCTGCTGATTGGCAGCTTCACTCTTTCATATGCTTCAGAAAACATAGAGGACACATTAGTTTTTGGCAATGAGGGATCGTGCCCAACCTCGACTTTCTCTGTGTCTCACCAGAATATGCCCTTAGGATCAGTTTGCTTTTATGTAAATGCCACATTTCTTAATGGCTTGATGTACAAATCTCTGCTCATCATTAAGATTGAACATAGTTTTTCATTTTGTGCAGCTGAAAAGTTTTGACCCAAAACATTGAATGTCCATTTCCTACCACAGATATAATCTGACTTGGTGAGGTCCTCCAGTACTTTGTATTTTACTTCTCATTCTAGCATTTGTGGTCTCTTCTAACTTTAGATCAAATACGCTAATCATTGATGCACTTCAATTTTTCAATTCTTCCCACTGCTGATAAGCTGCTTTCCACTGCTTAAGATTTGATCTTATTCTGGCTTGCAGTGTCCAGTCCACTCTCACTCAGGTCACATACTTTTTCTTTTCACAATTGAAATATCCCACTGCATTTACTGGCATACCAGTGATGGATAATCTCATGTGCATTGCTCATAACTCTCCCCACCAGTCCTACAATTTGTGCGAAATTCACTTATATGAGTCCAAATGAACGTTGGAGCTACCGCCTTTGTTGCTGCTGTCAAGAGCACAACATTAACAAGTTTCTTCTGAGTTTTGGAAGCTGTCTCCACTGATGCTGTAATTTCACAGGCTCGAATTTTGAGTCTCGAACATTTTGTAACTCAGATTGAAGTTGTTAGTCTGTTGAACCTCACACAACCTTTGCTCAGTTCAGAAAGGCACGACAATTACAACACTGGGACGGATTCTTCAACACCGCAGCATCATCAACAACCGTTTTGCACAAACTTTGCATTCTGATTCTTAATTTGCAGCTTGGGGTCAGATTTAAGTGATTCTGCAATCTTTTACATCATCAAGTGAATAATTTTTTGCCTTGCTTTGCACCAGAAGGCTTGCCATCACCTGGAGCGAGGAATTCACCTTCTCTTTGGGCAGAAAGCAATAAGATACATGGGCATGTAGATTTGCTGTGATGGTAGGCTTTCTTACGGTGCAGGAATAATAGACAGCACCCAAGCATTAAGGGCTCCACATAAGATCTGCCAGATACATCCTTCTGTGTCCTGACATTCAAGTATTCTGGAGTCACACAGAGAAATCTATGCTGACCTCCATTACATTGCTTGTACGGCTTCATTTTTATCTGCCTCACTTTCACTGTTACCCTCAAATTAAATAATGCTTTTTGTCCAAAAAGGTATCTTCATCCATATTATGTAAGAACTGTAGACCAAATATGCTTTATTATAAACTCCAAGGTTTCATATTAACTAGGTAACAGTCTAAGATGCCATCCTGTACCATTCTCACCTCAAAAATTACAAGTCTAATACTTGATAATTAGCATGTAATATACTTTATTTCTTAGGTGCCTGAACTCGGGCTTGGGTCCTGTCACCACAGATCTCCATGCTGATGTTCCTGTGACCGATGGTCAGTTTGCAGATATAAATATATAGTATGGTGGTCTTGATAGAAGGTTTTGCTCTGAAATGACACAAAATGGCAACTCCTTTGCTTGCATCTTCGTAAACAGCTCTATTTCCATCTTTAATATCTTTATTTTTCCCTTTCAGTGTTCTTTTGAAGACCGTGACCTGGAGTTACATGCAGACTTAGGTTCTTTGCGGGAATGGGACTCTTTCTCGGGGTTTCAGGACTGGCTGTTGTTGCTTGGCATGCCAAGGGTTCAGCCTGAGAGTTGGCCTCGTGTTTGGACACCTAAGATCTCGTGGCTCTGGAGATGGGCGGATCGAGGGTCGGTGTCACGGCAGGAAACTCATGTTTTGTTGGGGAGGCTGGAGAATCTTTCGCTGCGGGCCCGAAAACCCAAGATCTTTGTGATCTTTGGTTACAGAGCTCGTAAAAAGTGACAAAACGGACGTTTTAACATCGTAAACCAGCGGGTTGTTGCTATGTCTCCCACTCATTGTGAAAATGGGGTCACCTCCCTCTCCCTTATTAGGGAGAGAGAGAACCTGTGGGCTGTTGAATGCTGGATGAAATACGATAGTCTTTGGGGTATCTACAAAGTCTGTGTCTTTGCTATCACCTAGCTTACGCTTGTGCTCGGTAGCAGATGTGCTTTTTTTGCTGGGGGGGGTGCGGGAGAGGAGTATCGTTTCCTTGCTGACGTTTACGTGTGGGAGGGAGAGCTGGGGGGACTTTGGAGTTCTCTAGTTTAACTGTCATTCATTCTTTGGGGCACTTCTCTGTTCTCGTGGATGTTTGTGAAGAAAAAGCATTTCAGGATGTATACTATATACATTTCTCTGACGTTAAATTGAACCTTTGAACCTTTGAAATGTTGGTGGAGCTAGACAGTGATTGTGCTAGACAACACTTCTTCGAACTCCTCTGTGGAAACAGCTAAATTTCTACCTTCAAAGTCTCTCCTTTTCCTTTTCAAGGTGGATGGGGTTCTAGCACAAACCCTGTTGGGAGTTTTATACTCAGAACACTATCTCCTTCTCTTTCTTGTTGGTGGGGGAGAGTTTGGTTCAAAGATTCAAAGGTCCAAATTAATGTCAGAGAAACGTATACATCCTGATTTGCTTTTTCTTCGCAACCATCCATGAAAACTGAAGAATGCCCCAAAAAATGAATGACAGTTAAATGTTAGAACCCCAAAGTCCCGCCCAGCTCCCCCTCCCAAGCTTAAGCAGCAGCAAGTAACAATCCCTCCCCTCCACCGGCAAAAAAAAAGCATCAGCACCCACCACTGAGCACTCAAGTGTGAGCAATGCAATAACAAATACACATGCTTGCAGTTACCCCAAGGACTTTGTGTTTCACCCAGTATACGACATACCACTGGTTCTCTCTCTCCCTATTACGGAAAATGGAGATGTCTCCATTTTCCCAGTGAGTGGAGAGACGTAACAAACAACTCACTGGTTTACGATGTTAAACATCAGTTTGTTGTCGATACTCGAGTTGGAGAACTCGGTGGGAGGGAACACAATGTGGCAGACTTTAAATCAGTGAGTTGTATTATTTAAGTCTCCCCTTTCACTGAGTGACACCTCTCTGCCTGTTTACTACAGAGAGAGAGAGCCTGTGGTATGTTGAACTGTCATGTGAACAATTAGTTTTTGTTGTACTGCTGATCATGGTCTTAATTGTTCCTATTGAGCATAAGAACATAAGAAATAGGAGCAGGAGTCGGCCATCTGGCCCGTTGAGTCTGCTCCATCATTCAATAAGATCATGGCTGATCTGACTATGGACCCATCTTCACTTGCCTGCCTTTTCCCCATAACGCTTTGTTACGTACCCCGTAACTGGGTTGCCAAACCAGCAGAAATGGATCACTCAGTTGGAGTCTGGAGTACTAGAACTAAGAAAGTTTTATTAAAGAAACAAGCAACACAGTAATCGAAAGGATAATAAATGCAACAGTTCAGTGATGATAAACACACATGTGCACAGAATTAAGATAACAGCATCAATCAAGCTCTATCGTTGTCTAGGGGTAAATGACCAATTTCAAAATGACTCAAAGTTCAGTCCAGTTTAGTAGTTCAGTTCGCAGTAATCGTTGCCATGGCGGTGGACAATGTGGGGGAAGAGAGAGATAGAATAGGAACAACTCATCATTCAGAACGGCTTCACTCACAGACCAGCAGGATGGCTCACAGACCAGCGAGATGGCTCACAAACAGCTTTTGGGCAGGTCCTTGGTGATGTCACCTGAGGCCACCGACTGTGACCCCTCCTCCAGATGCGGTCGATCCTCTGCAGTGAACCCGGCACCCAGGCAAGGGCGGACACACACCGGGTTCCCGCTGATCGTACCTTTCCACCCTTGTCGTTGTCTGGGACTTCTCACCCACTCGTGAGAAGCGCACCGCTTCCAGGGTCTCGTTACCTCGGGTGGCGTGTGTGTCTGTCTTAGCGAACCTGTCCCTTTTTATCCCCCTGCTGGAGTATCGCCTGTCCATCACTTCAAACAGTTCAGGGTTCAAAGGGGGGAGCCGCTCCAGACAGCTCTTCCTCCCACATCCCTTCATTACACATCTCCAGACGCTGCTCCATTGTTCCTTATCTCTCCTTCCCCTGAGGGCAGGTGGCAGACCAACTGCTGATGCCACTGATGCTAGCCCAGGCCAGCAAACATCTTAATTTTATGTGTATTCTCGTAACACTTCCCCCCTTTAAGGATTTTTACCGGGAGGTAAAAATTACAAACATGACTACATTATCTGATACATACACAATATACATCTTTAACAGTTATTTAGCTAATACAGAGAATTTGAAGCTGTCAACACCTTGACAGACAGTCATCACATTTTCTGTTCCTTTTACACGTGTTATTAATAATCCCTTAGACCAGGCTCCAACTCAGCAAACTTCATAGTGGCCAAAAACACTGATGAATTGCGACCAATGTAACCTCTCATTTGGTTTTGTCCCGGACCACAACAACAAGGGTCGTCCCATTCCGACTCAATTTTCTCTCGCAAGGGCTTAGTAGGAGGGGGACGGGTATTGACCGCAGAGTTATTGCAAAACTTCCTGCAGTACCCCACCATCTCCAAAAGCCTTCTGAGGGCCCTCTTGTCTGTCGGGGTTGGGAGGTCAGCGATAGCCTGCACTGTAGCTTGCATCACTGCCAGCTGCCCCTGTGTCACCACAATTCCCAGGTAAGTGACTCTCGTGTGGCCGAATTCATTTTTTCCAAGGTTCACTATCAAGCTGGCTTCAGACAGCCGTGTTAAATTGCCAATACACACCTCTGTGTTCATCAGCCCTTTAGTCACTGAATTACTCAAAAAATATGGGTGTTGTTTACTTGGCTGCCCTATTGTAACAGACATAACCCAACGTCCCAGTTCTTTGCATTTCCTCGGGACAATCAAACACATGGGTGCGAGTCGTTTAATTACTCCTTCGGGGATTAAGGGAGAGACCTTATCAGTAGACCTGGCCAAAACAATAGCCTTCTCCCATCTGACCGATCCCATCCTAATCTTTTCAAAATGGTTCTTTTCTCTTAACAGGGGGCCCCTAGCTTCATTGATTTCCACGCTAACACCGACTAGGTTTGTTAGCATATCAAAAGCCGGTGACCGTCTCAGTTCGCGTCGGTCATGATCAATAACATTCTTCCCCCTGGGCAGCCGGTAACTCTCTTTCATGATTCCACCAACTGTTTCCTCCAGCACCGCAAAATGTCCACCGGGGGGTACCTCGTGGGCCATGTTAAAAACCTCATCCCCATAACTCTTTTGCACCACCCCCCACTCCTCATCTGCGGATGCTGTACTTGATTTCCCTTTCTTCCTTAGCACTTCCTCATCCGCACAATAGCCTACTAGTTCCCTTGTCAAGGCTGTGTCAGAGAGAGCTGTCTCGGCCAAAACCATCAGCCCCTCGTCTCGCTCCTGCGTCTGCACAAATTCTTTCCTGGCTACTGCTACGTCCGTCCCAGCTCCCTCACTACCTCTTATCTCACTACACCCTGTCTCATACAAGGTTGGCAGAAATGTTTCAGCCAAATTCACCATCGCGGGCGGGGCCTCCATGCTGGCAGGCTGACCCGTCAGTCTCACGACTGGGAACACGATTCCTCCGGCGATGTCATTACCGAGCAAGACTTCCACGTCTTTCATCGGTAATTCGGACCTCACCCCGATCGTGACTAGTCCAGAGACCAGGTTGCTCTGTAAATGTATCTGGTGCAAAGGGACTGACTCTGTCCCTTCCCCAACACCTTTGACCTCTACCTCCCCAGTCTGGGTCTCTGAGCTAAACTCTAATACACTCTTCAGTATTAGTGACTGACACGCTCCCGTGTCTCTCCAGATCCGCACTGGAACTGGTTTTAACCTCTTTTTCACTGACACCAGTCCGGCCGAGATAAACCTCTCGCGCCCTTCCTGGACTTTTTCAGACCTGTCCTTCCCTAGCGGTTCGCTTAACAGCTCAATACAGCCATTCAAAATTTCCGCTTTTCCTTTCCCCGTCTCCTTCCTTGGGGCAAAGCACCTGGACGCAAAGTGTCCGACTTTCCCACAATTATAACAGACGACCCCAGGAGACTTCCTACCAGGCTGCTCCCGGTCTACCTTATCCTTTTCACTAGTCCCCGGCTTACTTTCTGACTTTTCCGGCGGACTCTCCCCGCCGTCCTGACTACCCTTCTGGTAGCCTTTACTCGGGGCAACCTTCATTTTATGCGTCAACGCATACTCATCCGCTAACTTAGCAGTTGCGGCTAACGTGGCTGCCTCTTTCTCATCGAGGTAGGGTCTCATACCCTCAGGGACACAACCTTTAAACTGCTCAATCAGAACCAGTTGTAGCAGTCTGTCATAATCCCCCTCTACCCCTTTCGAGGCGCACCAACGCTCACAATATGTTTGCATCTCACGAGCAAACTCCAAATACGTGCGGTCCCACCGCTTCCTCGCATTCCGGAACCTCTGCCGGTATGCCTCCGGGACCAACTCATAAATCCTGAGGATGGCCTCCTTCACCACCTCATACTTCTGGGCATCTTCCGCGGATAAGGCGGAGTAAGCTTGTTGGGCTTTCCCTTTCAGTACACTCTGAAGTAAAACAACCCACTTATCCCTTGGCCAGTCCTGACTTATGGCCACTTTTTCGAAATGGAGAAAGTACCGATCCACATCGGTATCGTCAAATGGGGGAACCAGCCTAACCTCCTGGGTCGCCCGGAACCCTCCACCTTGGTTCGGCACGAGCCCCTGCTCGGCCCTTATCCTTAACTTTTCCAGCTCAAATTCCCTTTCCCTCTGTTTCTCCTCTCTCTCCAACTGTCTGTCCCTCTCTCTCTCTTCTCTCTCCAACTGTCTGTCCCTCTCCTGCCTTTCTACCTCTCTCTCTTTCTCCTGCCTTTCTAACTCTCTCTCTTTCTCCTGCCTTTCTAACTCTCTCTCTTTCTCCTGCCTTTCTAACTCTCTCTCTTTCTCCTGCCTTTCTAACTGCCGTACCCGGAACTCGTGCTCGAGTCTCAGTTTTTCAAGCTGTACCTGTACCGCGTCTCCAGCAGGTTTTTCAATAGACACCTCCCCCAGCTCACCTTGGGGAAACACACCTTTAGATACATAGTGCTCTACAATAGCTCTGTGTATCTCCTCTCTCCTCATTGTCGACTTCACCTTAGCAAGATTCACCCGTTTTGCCACAGCTATCAATTCCGATTTCCTGCCATCCTCTAATGCCTCCAAGGTCGGCGCCTTTATAAATTCCTCAACCTCCATTTCTGCTGTTTGTCTTTTCTTTCTTTCGGGAATTTTAACCCAATCAATTTACTCCGTCCCAAATTTAGCGTTCAAAATCGCGGACGAGAACCCCACTTATGTTACGTACCCCGTAACTGGGTTGCCAAACCAGCAGAAATGGATCACTCAGTTGGAGTCTGGAGTACTAGAACTAAGAAAGTTTTATTAAAGAAACAAGCAACACAGTAATCGAAAGGATAATAAATGCAACAGTTCAGTGATGATAAACACACATGTGCACAGAATTAAGATAACAGCATCAATCAAGCTCTATCGTTGTCTAGGGGTAAATGACCAATTTCAAAATGACTCAAAGTTCAGTCCAGTTTAGTAGTTCAGTTCGCAGTAATCGTTGCCATGGCGGTGGACAATGTGGGGGAAGAGAGAGATAGAATAGGAACAACTCATCATTCAGAACGGCTTCACTCACAGACCAGCAGGATGGCTCACAGACCAGCGAGATGGCTCACAAACAGCTTTTGGGCAGGTCCTTGGTGATGTCACCTGAGGCCACCGACTGTGACCCCTCCTCCAGATGCGGTCGATCCTCTGCAGTGAACCCGGCACCCAGGCAAGGGCGGACACACACCGGGTTCCCGCTGATCGTACCTTTCCACCCTTGTCGTTGTCTGGGACTTCTCACCCACTCGTGAGAAGCGCACCGCTTCCAGGGTCTCGTTACCTCGGGTGGCGTGTGTGTCTGTCTTAGCGAACCTGTCCCTTTTTATCCCCCTGCTGGAGTATCGCCTGTCCATCACTTCAAACAGTTCAGGGTTCAAAGGGGGGAGCCGCTCCAGACAGCTCTTCCTCCCACATCCCTTCATTACACATCTCCAGACGCTGCTCCATTGTTCCTTATCTCTCCTTCCCCTGAGGGCAGGTGGCAGACCAACTGCTGATGCCACTGATGCTAGCCCAGGCCAGCAAACATCTTAATTTTATGTGTATTCTCGTAACACTTCCCCCCTTTAAGGATTTTTACCGGGAGGTAAAAATTACAAACATGACTACATTATCTGATACATACACAATATACATCTTTAACAGTTATTTAGCTAATACAGAGAATTTGAAGCTGTCAACACCTTGACAGACAGTCATCACATTTTCTGTTCCTTTTACACGTGTTATTAATAATCCCTTAGACCAGGCTCCAACTCAGCAAACTTCATAGTGGCCAAAAACACTGATGAATTGCGACCAATGTAACCTCTCATTTGGTTTTGTCCCGGACCACAACAACAAGGGTCGTCCCATTCCGACTCAATTTTCTCTCGCAAGGGCTTAGTAGGAGGGGGACGGGTATTGACCGCAGAGTTATTGCAAAACTTCCTGCAGTACCCCACCATCTCCAAAAGCCTTCTGAGGGCCCTCTTGTCTGTCGGGGTTGGGAGGTCAGCGATAGCCTGCACTGTAGCTTGCATCACTGCCAGCTGCCCCTGTGTCACCACAATTCCCAGGTAAGTGACTCTCGTGTGGCCGAATTCATTTTTTCCAAGGTTCACTATCAAGCTGGCTTCAGACAGCCGTGTTAAATTGCCAATACACACCTCTGTGTTCATCAGCCCTTTAGTCACTGAATTACTCAAAAAATATGGGTGTTGTTTACTTGGCTGCCCTATTGTAACAGACATAACCCAACGTCCCAGTTCTTTGCATTTCCTCGGGACAATCAAACACATGGGTGCGAGTCGTTTAATTACTCCTTCGGGGATTAAGGGAGAGACCTTATCAGTAGACCTGGCCAAAACAATAGCCTTCTCCCATCTGACCGATCCCATCCTAATCTTTTCAAAATGGTTCTTTTCTCTTAACAGGGGGCCCCTAGCTTCATTGATTTCCACGCTAACACCGACTAGGTTTGTTAGCATATCAAAAGCCGGTGACCGTCTCAGTTCGCGTCGGTCATGATCAATAACATTCTTCCCCCTGGGCAGCCGGTAACTCTCTTTCATGATTCCACCAACTGTTTCCTCCAGCACCGCAAAATGTCCACCGGGGGGTACCTCGTGGGCCATGTTAAAAACCTCATCCCCATAACTCTTTTGCACCACCCCCCACTCCTCATCTGCGGATGCTGTACTTGATTTCCCTTTCTTCCTTAGCACTTCCTCATCCGCACAATAGCCTACTAGTTCCCTTGTCAAGGCTGTGTCAGAGAGAGCTGTCTCGGCCAAAACCATCAGCCCCTCGTCTCGCTCCTGCGTCTGCACAAATTCTTTCCTGGCTACTGCTACGTCCGTCCCAGCTCCCTCACTACCTCTTATCTCACTACACCCTGTCTCATACAAGGTTGGCAGAAATGTTTCAGCCAAATTCACCATCGCGGGCGGGGCCTCCATGCTGGCAGGCTGACCCGTCAGTCTCACGACTGGGAACACGATTCCTCCGGCGATGTCATTACCGAGCAAGACTTCCACGTCTTTCATCGGTAATTCGGACCTCACCCCGATCGTGACTAGTCCAGAGACCAGGTTGCTCTGTAAATGTATCTGGTGCAAAGGGACTGACTCTGTCCCTTCCCCAACACCTTTGACCTCTACCTCCCCAGTCTGGGTCTCTGAGCTAAACTCTAATACACTCTTCAGTATTAGTGACTGACACGCTCCCGTGTCTCTCCAGATCCGCACTGGAACTGGTTTTAACCTCTTTTTCACTGACACCAGTCCGGCCGAGATAAACCTCTCGCGCCCTTCCTGGACTTTTTCAGACCTGTCCTTCCCTAGCGGTTCGCTTAACAGCTCAATACAGCCATTCAAAATTTCCGCTTTTCCTTTCCCCGTCTCCTTCCTTGGGGCAAAGCACCTGGACGCAAAGTGTCCGACTTTCCCACAATTATAACAGACGACCCCAGGAGACTTCCTACCAGGCTGCTCCCGGTCTACCTTATCCTTTTCACTAGTCCCCGGCTTACTTTCTGACTTTTCCGGCGGACTCTCCCCGCCGTCCTGACTACCCTTCTGGTAGCCTTTACTCGGGGCAACCTTCATTTTATGCGTCAACGCATACTCATCCGCTAACTTAGCAGTTGCGGCTAACGTGGCTGCCTCTTTCTCATCGAGGTAGGGTCTCATACCCTCAGGGACACAACCTTTAAACTGCTCAATCAGAACCAGTTGTAGCAGTCTGTCATAATCCCCCTCTACCCCTTTCGAGGCGCACCAACGCTCACAATATGTTTGCATCTCACGAGCAAACTCCAAATACGTGCGGTCCCACCGCTTCCTCGCATTCCGGAACCTCTGCCGGTATGCCTCCGGGACCAACTCATAAATCCTGAGGATGGCCTCCTTCACCACCTCATACTTCTGGGCATCTTCCGCGGATAAGGCGGAGTAAGCTTGTTGGGCTTTCCCTTTCAGTACACTCTGAAGTAAAACAACCCACTTATCCCTTGGCCAGTCCTGACTTATGGCCACTTTTTCGAAATGGAGAAAGTACCGATCCACATCGGTATCGTCAAATGGGGGAACCAGCCTAACCTCCTGGGTCGCCCGGAACCCTCCACCTTGGTTCGGCACGAGCCCCTGCTCGGCCCTTATCCTTAACTTTTCCAGCTCAAATTCCCTTTCCCTCTGTTTCTCCTCTCTCTCCAACTGTCTGTCCCTCTCTCTCTCTTCTCTCTCCAACTGTCTGTCCCTCTCCTGCCTTTCTACCTCTCTCTCTTTCTCCTGCCTTTCTAACTCTCTCTCTTTCTCCTGCCTTTCTAACTCTCTCTCTTTCTCCTGCCTTTCTAACTCTCTCTCTTTCTCCTGCCTTTCTAACTGCCGTACCCGGAACTCGTGCTCGAGTCTCAGTTTTTCAAGCTGTACCTGTACCGCGTCTCCAGCAGGTTTTTCAATAGACACCTCCCCCAGCTCACCTTGGGGAAACACACCTTTAGATACATAGTGCTCTACAATAGCTCTGTGTATCTCCTCTCTCCTCATTGTCGACTTCACCTTAGCAAGATTCACCCGTTTTGCCACAGCTATCAATTCCGATTTCCTGCCATCCTCTAATGCCTCCAAGGTCGGCGCCTTTATAAATTCCTCAACCTCCATTTCTGCTGTTTGTCTTTTCTTTCTTTCGGGAATTTTAACCCAATCAATTTACTCCGTCCCAAATTTAGCGTTCAAAATCGCGGACGAGAACCCCACTTATGTTACGTACCCCGTAACTGGGTTGCCAAACCAGCAGAAATGGATCACTCAGTTGGAGTCTGGAGTACTAGAACTAAGAAAGTTTTATTAAAGAAACAAGCAACACAGTAATCGAAAGGATAATAAATGCAACAGTTCAGTGATGATAAACACACATGTGCACAGAATTAAGATAACAGCATCAATCAAGCTCTATCGTTGTCTAGGGGTAAATGACCAATTTCAAAATGACTCAAAGTTCAGTCCAGTTTAGTAGTTCAGTTCGCAGTAATCGTTGCCATGGCGGTGGACAATGTGGGGGAAGAGAGAGATAGAATAGGAACAACTCATCATTCAGAACGGCTTCACTCACAGACCAGCGGGATGGCTCACAAACAGCTTTTGGGCAGGTCCTTGGTGATGTCACCTGAGGCCACCGACTGTGACCCCTCCTCCAGATGCGGTCGATCCTCTGCAGTGAACCCGGCACCCAGGCAAGGGCGGACACACCGGGTTCCCGCTGATCGTACCTTTCCACCCTTGTCGTTGTCTGGGACTTCTCACCCACTCGTGAGAAGCGCACCGCTTCCAGGGTCTCGTTACCTCGGGTGGCGTGTGTGTCTGTCTTAGCGAACCTGTCCCTTTTTATCCCCCTGCTGGGGTATCGCCTGTCCATCACTTCAAACAGTTCAGGGTTCAAAGGGGGGAGCCGCTCCAGACAGCTCTTCCTCCCACATCCCTTCATTACACATCTCCAGACGCTGCTCCATTGTTCCTTATCTCTCCTTCCCCTGAGGGCAGGTGGCAGACCAACTGCTGATGCCACTGATGCTAGCCCAGGCCAGCAAACATCTTAATTTTATGTGTATTCTCGTAACAGCTTAATTCCCCGTCTAATCAAAAACCTATCCAATATTGTCTTAAATATATGAACTGAGGTAGCCTCCGCTGATCCATTGGGCAGAGAATTCCGCAATTTCACCACTCTTTGGGAAAAGTAGTTCCTCCTCATCTCCATCTTAAGTTTGCTCCCCTGAATTTTGAGGCTGTGTCCCCTAGTTCTAGTCTCACCTATGGGTGGAAACAACTTTCCTCCCTCTATCTTATATAACCCTTTCATAATTTTATATGTTTCTATAATATCTCCTCTCATCCTTCTGAATTCCAGCGAGTACAGCCCCAGGCAACTCAATTTCTCCTCGTAGTCTAACCCCCTCAACTCTGAAATTAACCTGGTGAACCTCCTCTGCACCACCCCCAAAGCCAGTATATCCTTCCTCAAGTAAGGAGACCAGAACTGCACGCAGTACTCCAGCTGCAGCCTCACCAGTACCCTGTACAGTTGCAGCATAGCCTCCCTGCTCTTAAATTCAATCCCTCTAGCAATGAAGACCAACATCCCATTTGCCTTCCTGATAGCCTGCCGCACCTGCCAACCAACCTATTATGATTTATGCACAAGCACTCCCAAGTCCCTCTGCGCAGCAGCGTGCTGCAATCTTTTACCATTTCAATAATAATCTGATTTTCCATTTATTTTCCCAAATTGGATGACCTCATATTTACCAACATTCTACTCCATCTGCCAGACCCTTGCCCACTCACTTAAACTATCTATATCTTTCTACGGACTCTCAGTATCCTCTGCACAATTTGCTTTTCCACTCAATTTAGTGTCATCAGCAAACTTAGATACACTGCACTCAGTCCCCTCCTCCAGATTGTTGATGCATATCATGAACAGTTGCAGTCCCAGCACCAACCCCTGCGGCACACCACTGATTGCCAACCAGAGTAACACCCATGTTTCCCAACTCTCTGCTTTCCATTGGTTAGCCAATTCTTACGGATAAGTCTTTTATGTAGCACCTTATCGAGTGCCTTCTGAAAATCAATTAAATAACGTTCATCTGTTCCCCTCTATCCACTGCGCTTGCTATATCCTCAAAGAACTCTAGTAAGTTTGTCAAACAGACCATGCTGTGTCGGGCTGATGGGTCCATTTCTTTCCAGATGCCTTGCTATTTCTTCTTTAATGATGGCTTCAAGCATTTTCCCAACTACAGATGTCAAACTAACTGGCCTATAGTTACCTACCTTGTCCCTACATCATTCTTTGAACAGTGGCATGACACTCGCCTTTTTTCAATCCACTGGGACCTGCCCAAAGTCCAGAGAATTTTGGTAAATTATCACCAAAGCTTCAACTATAATCTCTGGCATTTCTTTCAGAATCCTGGGATGCATTCCATCAGGACCAGGGGATTGTCAGAGGATTTGTGTGAGGAACTCAATCATACTGTGATCTCTCTTTTCAAGAAGATCCCTAACTGCAAGATTGCTAATTTAACCTATCCCATTGCACAGGACCGTAACCAAGATATCACGTTCCCTTGTAGGTTTGGTAACATGCTGTTCAAGAAAGCTATCAAGTATGCACTCTATGAAGTCCCCCTCAAGACTGCCTCAACCAACTTGATTCACTCAATCTATGCACAAGTTGAAGTTCCCCACAATGACTGCTGTTTCATTCTTACATGCCGCAGATATTTCTGTGTTTATCATCTGTGCCACTGTAATGTTATTTGGTGGCCTATAGACAATTTCCACCAGTGATTTTTGCCCTTTACTATTCCTAATCTTTTTACTGTAGTAAGTGGGGGAGGGGGAGGGATGATACTTTGCAGCTTGTGCATGGGAGGGGGAGTAGGTAGGCTTTGGCACTCATTCTTTTGGGTTCTCTTCTGTTTACATAAATGTTTAAAGAACAAGAGCTTCAGGTTGTATATATATATATTCTCTGGTGTTAATTGGAACTATTGGACTATTGAAGTAATACACACAAAATGCTGGAGGAACTCAGAAAGCCAGGCAGCATGTGTGGAAAAGAGTAAACAGTCAATGTTTTGGACTGAGACCTTCCATCAGGACTGCAAAAAAGAGATTAGAAGTCAGAGTAAGAAGGTGGAGGAAGGAGAGCAAAATGTGAAAGGCAGTAGGTGATAGGTGAGCCCACACTCAGGCTGAAGGAGCAATACATTATATTCCATCTGCGTGTTCCATCTCCAATGTGATGGTATGAATATAGATTTTTTTTGAATTCATTGCCCTTCCCCTTCTCAGACTTCACTGTTCCCCACTCCCAGTTCGTTCTCTTAGCTTATCTCTTTACCTGCCTGTCATCTCCCTCTGGTGCTCCTCCCCTTCTCCAGCCCTCTATATCTTTCACCAATTGACTTCCCACCTCTTTACTTCACCGATCCCCCGCTCCCAGTTTCACCTATCATCTACTGCCTTGTACTTCTTCCTCTCCTCCCTTCTTACTGTGACTTCTAATCTCTTTTTCCCCTGTCCAGATGAAGGGTCTCGGCCTTTAACATCAACTGTTTACTCTTTTCCATGTGTGCTGCCTGGCCTGCTGAGTTCCTCTCGCATTTTGTGTGTGTCACATGGATTTCCAGCATCTGCAGATTTTCTCTTGTTTGTATTGAACTATTGAATTTCATTCCCCTCACAGATGCTGCTTAACCCAGTAATTTTCATCAACAGATTCTTTTCTCTTGCTCCTGATTCCAGCATTTGCAGTCTCCTGTGTCTTCGCAAATACGTATATGGTTGTTTGATGTTTTTGATGACTTTGTCACTGCAGACAGCTTCACTTCTTTTCTGTAACACCAGTGCTGTACATGTGTAACTGTGATACCTGGCCTCAAGACGAGTAATGTAAAGAGCTTGCAGTGTGTTCTGTGGGAGACAGGAGAGCTGCAGAAAGTGTAGCTGGTTTATTTGAAATATTTAAACTATGCAAGTTTCTATAACAATGCACACACAGTTTATTACAGTATGTCATGCGATGACACCATGCTTATGTATCTCCTCTTGCTCTTGGGTGGCCTAGCAGGTAACAGCCATATCTTCCAGCTTGAAGTTGGATATTTTTTTGAAGAATGAGGAATTCCTATCCTCCTTGGGCAGAAAGCAGGAGGAAGCATGGAGGTGTAGTTTTGCTAACACGATGGGCTTTCTTACAGTGCAGAGCTGATGACAGTCGCAAAGCATTAAGGGTTCCACACAAGATCTACCAGATGGTTTTCTGCCCTGGCATTCCAACATTCTGGAGTCACACAGAGAACTTCAGAATGCTCATCAAACAACCACTGGTGTGTTGCCATGTCTCTTATATTTGTGTTGTCTGCTCTTTCTGCATAGTTATGTTTCATGCTGGACCATCAAGTGGCCTTTGGGTGAAAGAGCTATCCTCTTAACATCTGGCTCTACTCTCCAGGGTAATGGATAATATGTAGAAGATTGCAAC
Organism: Mobula hypostoma; assembly: GCF_963921235.1. Classification (NCBI taxonomy): domain Eukaryota; kingdom Metazoa; phylum Chordata; class Chondrichthyes; order Myliobatiformes; family Myliobatidae; genus Mobula; species Mobula hypostoma. The sequence goes on along the minus strand of NC_086121.1, from coordinate 41,758,335 downwards.
TGCAATCCTGAAGCAGAGTTTGCAATTGATGAACCACTCTGGAAGTACACTCCCACACATTCCAGAGAGGGCCGCTTGCCTTGCCATTGTGCTTGGTTGTTCATGGATTGTCCCTGTTCATAACATAAAAACCATGAGGCAAAGCCTGAGGAAGGCAGGCTGATGCAAAGCCCTGCCCAGGCACAGTGTGATGTTTGGTAAATTGACCTTTGCTTCACCTAATGAGCTGGGGTGATTTTAATGCTCAGGATACACAACGGTAGTCTTCACCTGCATGCAGTAAGACCAACCATCGGTGAGTAGCGTTGTGGGACATCTTGTCAAAGCTGTTCAGGATTTGAGGTAATCCTCTACCCTGGACCAGAAACTCAACTAGACCAGCCAGGCAGTTACTGTGGCTGCAAGAACATATACAAGGCTGGGTTTTTTTTTGGAGACTCACCTTTCTCCAACTCAGAGCCTTATCACGATTGAGAAGATACAAGATGAAGATAGATCCCTCTCCTGTCATGTAGCATGTTGTTCCATCAACTCTGCTTAGTTTAGACCATCCAGGTCTCTTGCTTTTATCAGCCTTCCCACTAAACCTTCACTCCATCCAGTACCAGCACACCAGCGCTGTGAGGTGTAGTATTTCCATGGAAGTTGCATGATGAGTCCCCTTTAGCTCCGGTAAACCCTTAACCTCTGTCGTGGCAAGGGCAGCAATTATATGAGTTCACAGTCACTTGCAAGTTCACCAACTGATCGTGCATTTAGAAAAAATATTTGTAATTCTTCTTAGTCCTTCTTTGATAGCATACTGAGATACCTTCTCCACAAGGGCTGAAGTTAATGCCACATCACTAATGCAAACAGTTGAGTTCAAGTATTGCCTTTCCCCTGGTTGCTACTCACCTGGGTATCTGCTTGGTTTTTTTATCATGAACACAAGACCAATCCGAACCATGAAGGGGAAGAAACTGTTCCTAAAATGTCGTGCGTGAGTCTTCAGGCTCCTGTACCTCCTCCCCGATGGTAGTAATGCAAATAGTGCGTGTTGGGGGTCTTTAATGATGGATGCTGCCTTCTTGAGGCATTATCTCTTCAAGGTGTCCTCGATGGTGGGGAGGGTGGTGGGGGTGATAGAAATAACTAAGTGTACAGCTCTCGGCAACCTCTGGGATCCTGTGCACTGGAGCCTCCATATCAGGTGGTCATGCAACCAGTCAGAATACTCTCCATGACATTGATGCTCGGGAGCATGAAGCTGATCCTCCTTCCATCACTGGCCCCTCAATGTGGACTAGAGTGTGTTCTTCCAACTCGCTGTTCCTGAAGTCCACATGAATTCCTTTGTCTTGTAGACATTGAATGTGATGTTTTTGTTGCCACACCTCTCGACTGGCTGATGTGCCTCACTCCGTACACCTCCTCATTGCCATCTAAGATTCTAACAACAGTGGTACTACTGGTGAATTTTCTCTTTCAATATTTTTATTGCTTTCTATATAGAAGAATACAAAGTACAATAAAGTATATATAAAGGTAAAAAAAAACTACCAATTACATTATATCTATTTATAATAACAATCTCATTACCCTGTATTCATGTAGGTTAGTCAAAGTTATATTGAAATATACTTATTTTGTTACAAAAAAAGAGTCTAACCCCTACCAAGACCAAAGCTGTTTATTAAGGAGAAAAAAAGGTAAAATACCTTCTCGTATAATAAAAATTAATAATAGCCAACATCTAAATTTAAACAACGAATTGAGAATTTTGAAAGTTTTGAAAATAATTCAGAAAGGGTCCCCACAATGTTTGAAAGTCTTGACGAGATTCAGAAATAGAACAACGAATTTTCTCTAAAACTAAGCATGACATAACGTCGCATAACCATTGAGCATGAGTAAGAGGAGCTGTGTACATACATCTACTGATGCTTCTGGACCCATTTTCAGTGATGTTCCTGGAATCATCGGGGGTTTCGGGGTTTTCAACATCATACAACCTCCTCCAGGTGACCCAGCCGGGGCTGATCGGATCCCAGCTTGTGTCCAGATGGCTAGCTACTTATGACTCCATGGCTCCCCTCTTTTGAGCCACAGCCATCTTGAGGCCCTCTCTGCCTCATCGGTGGTACTGCAGATGGCTCTCCTCTTCCTCTCTCCCTCGATGCCCAAAATGCTGAAGGCTCTAACTAGGGAACGGGCTATGAATCCCCTACAATCAACCTCCACTGGGAGACACCTCGCTCTCCATCCAGCCTGCTGACAGTTGCTGACCAGTTCTGCGTACTTGGCGAACTTCCTTTCAAAGGCCTCTTCCAAACTATCTTCCCATGGGACTGTCAGCTCCAGCAGCACCACTTGCTTAGTAGACTCAGACACAAGGACAATGTCTGGTCACAGAGTGGCTGCGATATGGTTGGGGAACTTCAGCTGCCGTTCGAGGTCCACCAACAGCTGCCAGTCCCTTGCAGAGGGCAGGATGCCTGCAGGTGTTCTTTTGACAGGTATTGGCTGCTCCCCAGCTCTGACAAAGGCAATGGTCTGCTTGGAGGGTCGGGACCGCTTCACCCACTCAACTCCTGCGCTGATGGCTTCAGCGATGGTCTTCAGGGCCTGATCATGCCTCCATCGGTACCATCCATCACCAAGTGCCCTTACGCAGCTGCTGAGGATGTGCTCCAAGGTTCCTCACTTGGAGCACAGTGGGCACGCAGATGACTCTGCCTTGCCCCATGTGTGCAGGATTAGGCTTAAAATTGACTTTGAAAAGTAAAGAAAAGGTTTGAAAAACTTCATTCTAATATTTTTCAAGACATGGACAAGTCCAAAACATATGAATTAATGAAGCTTCTCCATTATTACATCTGTCACAGTAGGGAGATATATCCTCATAAAAGATAGCTTATCTTTAGTCATATGGACTCTATGTACCACTTTAAATTGTATGAGGGAATGGCGAGCACATAGCGATGAAGTATTAACCAGTTTAAACATTTCATTCCAAGTTTCCTCAGATATTGATGTCTGTAAATCTTGTTCCCAGAGATTCTTAATTTTGTCTAAAGGAACAGTCCTCGTCTCTAGTAACATACCATAAATATTAGATATTGAACCATTATGAAAAGGTGTCAAATTAAAAATTACGTCTAGTAAGTTCTGATAGGAAATGTGCATAATTGAGATCTTAGTAGAGCTATTAGGACTTGATGTTTCAATCCCTATGGTAAGTCGGCACTCTTGATGTTGGCAGTGGGTTTGGAGTGGTGACAAGGAGGAAGGGTAGGTACGTCATCAGGGTCATCTGGTGGGCACCCTCTTTCTTTGACGTTTCATTGATAAGCCCACAACGTCTCCAGAGGGGTCAACGGTGCTACCTGGTGTCCCAGACACCCCCCTCAGTTCCATACCCTCCTGTCTTCATCTTGCAGCCCAGTTGTTGTCTTTCCTTTCAATCCAAATCCAATTGCTGCTTTCTTCTACTTTATACTTCATACTTTATTGTCACCAAACAATTGATACTAGAACGTACAACCATCATAGTGATATTTGATTCTGCACTTCCCTGGATTACAAATCAATAGTAAATATTAAAAAAATAAATTATAAATCATAAATAGAAAATAGAAAAATGGAAAGTAAGGTAATGCAAAAAACCGAGAGGCAGGTCCGGATATTTGGAGGGTACAGCCCAGATCCAGATCAGGATCCGTTCAGCAGTCTTATCACAGTTGGAAAGAAGCTGTTCCCAAATCTGGCCGTACGAGTCTTCAAGCTTCTGAGCCTTCTCCCCAAGGGAAGGGGGACAAAACGTGTGTTGGCTAGGTGGGTCGTGTCCTTGATTATCCTGGCAGCACTGCTCTGACAGCGTGCGGTGTAAAGTGAGTCCAAGGACAGAAGATTGGTTTGTGTGATGTGCTGCACTGTGTTCATGATCTTCTGCAGCTTCTTCCGGTCTTGGACAAGACAACTTCCATACCAGGTTGTGATACACCCTAGAAGAATGCTTTCTACGGTGCATCTATAAAAATACGTGAGGGTTTTAGGGGACAGGCCAAATTTCTTTAGTTTTCTCAGGAAGTAAAGGCGCTGGTGGGCCTTCTTGGCAGTGGACTCTGCTTGGTTGGACCAAGTCAGGTCATTTGTGATATTGACCCCGAGAAACTTAAAGCTTTTGACCTGTTCTACTTGCGCACCACCACTGTAAATTGGGTCGTGTGGTCCGCTACTCCTTCTGAAGTCAACAACCAATTCTTTCCTCTTGCTGACATCAAGGGATAGGTTATTTTCTTTGCACCATGCCACCAGGTTCTTAATTTTCTCTCTGTACTCAAACTTATCATTACCGGCGATACGGCCTACAATCGTTGTGTCATCAGCAAACTTATATATTGAGTTCGATGGAAACTTGGCTACACAATCATGGGTGTACAGTGAATACAGCAGGGGGCTGAGTACACAGCCTTGTGGATCACCGGTGCTCAGAGTGATTGTAGAGGAGAGCTTGTCCCCTATTTTTACAGCCTGGGTCCTGTCTGTGAGGAAGTTGAAGATCCAGCTGCAGATCTGAGTGCTAAGGCCCAGGTTCTGGAGCTTAGGAATCAGATTATTTGGAATGATGGTATTAAAGGCAAAGCTGTAGTCAATGAAAAGGAGCCTTACATATGCCTTTATTCACCAGGTGTTCTAAGGAGGAACGTAGGGCTAAAGAGATGGCATCTGCCATTGACCTGTTGCTCTGGTAGGCGAATTGCAAAGTGTGCCATAACCAATTGCTCAAAGCACTTCATAGCAATTGATGTCAGAGCCACAGGTCGATAGTCATTCAGGCCTGCCACCTTGCTCTTCTTCAGCACTGGGATTATCGTTGCCTTCTGAAAACACGAGGGGATCTTAGACTGAAGCAAAGAGCAGTTGAAGATGTCAACAAACATTCCAGCTAGCTCGCTTGCACAGGCCCGGAGAACCCGTCCCGGGACGCCATCTGGGCCGTCGCCTTCCTTGGACTTATCTTCAGGAAGGCCCTTCTAACGTCCTCCTCGGTGACGATGAATCTTGATGCCCCCAGGTCCAGTTCATCCGGAGGGAGTGGGACGCTTCTCTTCTGTTCGAATCTTGCATAGAATACGTTAAGTTCGTCAGGAAGAGAAGCGCCACAGTTATTGATTTGACAAGGACTTGATTGCTTGTTGGAGGGAGTGACCCCTCACCCCATCTTTTTCAATAGACTGGTCGTAGATGTAGCTACGAATCCCCTGCATCCCACTTCTACAGGGAAGATCTTGGTCTTCCAGCCATTCTGGGCAGCTTCAGTTGCCAGTTCAGAGTACTTGGTCTTCTTCCTCTCATAAGCTTCTTCGACACCATCTTCCCATGGTACTGTCAATTCCACAACATATGCCAGGTTGGCTGTTGTGGACCACAGGACCATGTCTGGCCAGAGTGTTGTAGCCGCAATGTCTGGGGATATACAAGCTTTTTTTCAAGTCCACGTCCATTTTCCAATCCAGAGCAACCTGCAGAATGCTTACATCTTTTGATGTTATATGGTGCTCTGGAGGCTGGTCTGCTGGTACAAATCGTGTGATGTGGACATTTCCTGCCGATGTTTGTGGGAGAGCATTTGTGGCGATTCGCCTCCGTTCCAAGATTGATGCCAGCTGTCTGAGAACTTGGTTATGCCACCAAGTGTACCGCCCCTGGGTGAGGCTCGTGGTGCATCCTGTTAAAATGTGCCTTAGTGATCCTGGTGCTTGACAAAGAGAGCAAGCGGGGTCTTCTCCCCACCACTGGTTCAGGTTCTGGGGTGTGGGTAGGAGGTCATAAGTGGCTCTGATGACAAAACAGATCCCTCCACCTCTCAGATGTCACGCCAGCTGAGTTTCCTCTTTTCCAGACTCTCCCAATTAGTCCATTGGCCCTGCTTGGTCATTGAGACAGCCCCGGCGTGTCACTCTGCCTCCTCCTGTCTTCTCACCTCCTCCACTACGAGCCATCTCTTCTGCACTAGTGTTGCCTTGTGCCACTGAGGAGCTTTTGGGATGAGCCGGAGCCCAGCTCTGCCATGTTGAACTTGGCCAACCACATCCCTGAAGCGAAGAGCAGACTTAGCACTCTGAACGGTTTCAGATGGAGTCCACTTCCTCCCCGTTGCCACACGGGCGGGGGGGCGCTGTTCAAATAACAGTATCTTCAGATTCAGTGAGGATCATGACCAACCTTGCTTTGGTGCATGTGAATTCTTCCACAAGACTTGCAATTGGTAATTCCAATTTGCCGTTCCCGTACAGTCCAACAGGACTTAAGCATCGTGGAAGTCGAAGCCATTGTTTTACATTTGTGCTGATCACTCTTTTGAGCTTTTCAACCTTACTGATGGGGATTTCATACACTGTTAAAGGCCACGTGAGCCTTGGGAGTATTGCAAACTGGAAACACCACAGCTTGAGTTTTCCTGGCAGCAAGGTCTTGTTGATGCAAGCTATGTACATGATGGTATCCTTTCTGAGTTGTTTAAACTGCTCAGTTTCCTTGAGCTTAGCATCATACCATCGGCCCAAGCCCTTCACTGGCATTTCTGAAACAGATGGGGCAGGTGCCCTGTCAATCTGAAATCTTTTACCCGTGACTTGACCTTTGACAATGGAGATGCTTCTGCACTTTCTGGGCTTGACCTTCATGCTCGCCCATGTGACGTTTTGATGAAGCTCTTCTAGAAGTCTCTTGGTGCAGGGGACAGTTATAGTCAATATCGTTATATCATTCACATAGGCTCGTATCGGTGGTAACCGTTGACCAAACTGTAGCCCTTTTGTTCCCGCAACCCATTTTGAGGCTCTGATAATGAGCTCCATTGCCATAGTGGAGGCAAATGGGGAGATGGTGCACCCCGCCATGATGCCTACTTCCAGTGGTTGCCACGCTGTGGTGAAGTCTGATGTTGTGAGACAAACTTGCAGATCCTGGACGTAGTGTTTTACCAGATTTGTTATCGTTGCAGGCACCTGAAAGAATTCAAATGCAGTCCACAGTAGGGAATGAGGAACTGATTCATAGGCTTTGGCCAGGTCGAGGAACAAGACATTCAGTTCTTTTCCCTTTTTCTTAGCCATCTGGAGTGATGCCATATGATGCTGGTATGTTCAAGGCATCCCAAGAAGCCCGCTATTCCAGCCTTTTGGATTGACATATCAATGAAATGGTTTTGTTTCAGATACTTCGTAAGTCTTTGCGCCAACACGCTGAAAAAGATCTTGCCCTCTACGTCCTGAAGGTTTATTTGGCGAAACTGCTCGATGGTGGACGAATTCTTTTCTTTTGGGATCAGAACTCCCCCCGCTCTTCTCCAGGCTTTGGGGATGATTTGCTTTTCCCACGCAGCCCTCATGTTTTTCCAAAGGAATTTCAGAACATCCGGGGTGTTCTTGCAGACACAATACGGAACACCGTTAGGGCCTGGTGCTGCTGCCGATCTTGCCTTCTTCACTGCCTCTTTCACCTCGCTCAGCTTGGGAGGGCTGATGCTAAATTGATGTTGTGGGGGTGAGATTGGTGGGATGTCAGCTGGGACAAATATCGGTTCATCTTTTCGCTTATCAGTGTGGATAATTCTGAGATGTCTTTCAACCTCCTCTTTTGACTCTTTCAAGTATCCGCTTTTCTCTTTTGTGAAAATGCCTTTCACATATTTAAAGGGGTCTTTGTAGAAGCCTGTTCTTGCTTCTTCCTTCTTTTTGGGTCGTTTCCTTAAATTCTCTGCTCTGCGCAGCTTCAAGAGCCTCTGTTTTAGGTCCTCTTGAAGGAGGTTGATGCCTTCCCTTTCTTCTGCTGTTGCTTTTTTCCACAACTTCCTCATGCCTCTTCTCTCTTTAACAAGTCGTTGGATTTCCTGGAGACAACGGGATTTGGGGGGGAGGCATATTTTTCCTGCTGACTTGTTCCTTCACTCCAAATTTCTGCTTTCCGTAGCTGTAGATCAGGTCACCCATCCTCTCCAACTTCTTTTCTGCTGATCCACTCCTTGCTGTTAGACTTTGGCCATTTCACCAACCGCTTACGTCCTTGCATGTTCTCCACTTTACAATGTGCCTGGCTGTATCTTGGACTGCTGCTTGTTCCTGAAACTTCTTCCACATCCCGTAGGATGCTGATACTCTGCGGACTGTGGGTTTCTTCCTGCCACTGAGTTTCATCCGACTGACTTGACCTTCCTCTTAACAGAATCTGGTCAATGCGGGGCCCTGGGTTGGAGATTTTCAAGCATTTCTTCTGTCCTTGATGAGTTTTTATTGATGTTACTTTAGTCTAGTCACACCTACAGGTCTGAAGAACATGTCCAGCTGCTGGTTTCTCAAGAGTATTGCCATTTTCTTAATTCATTGGTGTGTCCATGCCAAGGTTCATTACCAGGAGGTCAGTCAGAGAGTCTTCTTACACCCCCACTCTTGCAGGCTCTGGGGGTATACTTCTTTTTAAACTTTCCATAGCCAAGTGAGGATGGCTGTTGTGCCCTGATCGCATTCTGTAGCCTATCTGTGAGGGCATCCTGACACTGCGACAGAGTCCGTGGTTGTGACAGGGCCTCCCTTCTCTAGGCGTAGATCCAAAGTTGCCAGACTTGTGCCCGCTGGAGGTCCCAGATGAGAGACTTGTCCAGGGTGTCATGGGCATAACCCGAGAATTTTCCCCAGGACTATACGCCTCCCAATCTATGAGATACTGGACCCTGTCCCAAGTTGCCAGTAGTCACCACACAGAATAGAACAGAGACCCATACACCAAGCGGGGAGGAGGGGGAGGGGGAGGGTTGGTGACTGGAGCAAGGGGAGAGGCAGCCATGAGCTGGGAAACATGGAACACTGGCTGAATCTTCATGAATGATGGTAGGCACAGTGTATCTGAGACTCTGTTGATAGCCTCCTCATAACGTGGGGCCAAATTACAGCCCTCAGCTTTTGAAGGAAGATCTCTAAACACCAGCTGGAGTTTCTCACCTGGCTAGAGAAGACTAACCTGATTGCAGAGTTGATCAGTCTCTGACCATATTGTTTCTGAATGTGCTGCAGAGAAGCCCTGGTCCGTATCCACGTGCAGTTGTAACATTAGACCTGCTGTTTAGCAACAGGAGCTCCCACGTAAGTCTCTTGGTCAGGGAAAAATGATGACTGTAATTCCTTCTGGCATAAAAAGGGGAACATGTCAGTGAATGATGACTGTATTTACTTTATACTTTATTGTCACCAAACAATTGATACTAGAGCATACAATCATCACAGTGATATTTGATTCTGCGCTTCGTGCTCCCTGGAGTACAAATCAATAGTAAATATTAAAAATTTTAATTATAAATCATAAATAGAAAATAGAAAAGGGAAAGTAAGGTAGTGCAAAAAAACTGAGTGGCAGGTCCGGATATTTGGAGGGTACGGCCCAGATCCGGGTCAGGATCCGTTCAGCAGTCTTATCACAGTTGGGAAGAAGTTGTTCCCAAATCTGGCCGTACGAGTCTTCAAGCTCCTGAGCCTTCTCCCGGAGGGAAGAGGGAAAAGAAGTGTGTTGACTGGGTGGGTCGTGTCCTTAATTATCCTGGCAGCACTGCTCCGACAGCGTGCAGTATAAAGTGAGTCCAAGGATGGAAGATTGGTTTGTGTGATGTGCTGGGTTGTGCTCACAATCTTCTGCAGCTTCTTCTGGTCTTGGACAGGACAACTTTCATACCAGAAACACAAAATATTCTGCAGATGCTGGGGTCAAAGCAACACTCAAAACAAGCTGGAGGAACTCAGCAGGTTGGGCAGCATCCGTGGAAAAGACCGGTCGACGTTTCGACTGATCTTTTCCATGGATGCTGCCCGACCTGCTAACTTCCATACCAGGTTGTGATGCACCCTAAAAGAATGCTTTCTATGGTGCATCTATAAAAATTAGTGAGGGTTTTAGGGGACAGGCCAAATTTCTTCAGCTTCCTCAGGAAGTAAAGGTGCTGGTGGGCCTTCTTGGCAGTGGACTCTGCTTGGTTGGACCAAGTCAAGTCATTTGTGATATTGACCCTGAGGAACTTAAAGCTTTTGACCTGTTCCACTTGCGCACCACCAATGTAAATGGGGTCGTGCGATCCGCTACTCCTTCTGAAGTCAACAACCAATTCCTTCGTCTTGCTGACATTGAGGGATAGGTTATTTTCTTCGCACCATGCCACCAGGTTCTTAATTTCCTCTCTGTACTCAAACTCATCATTACCCGAGAAATGGCCTACAATTGTGGTGTCATCAGCAAGCTTGTATTTTGAGTCTGATGGAAACTTGGCTACACAATCATGGGTGTACAGTGAGTACAGCAGGGGACTGAGTACACAGCCTTGTGGGGCACCGGTGCTCAAATTCATAGTCATAGTCATAGTCATACTTTATTGATCCCGGGGGAAATTGGTTTTCATTACAGTTGCACCATAAATAATAAATAGTAATAAAACCATAAATAGTTAAATAGTAATATGTAAATTATGCCAGGAAATAAGTCCAGGACCAGCCTATTGGCTCAGGGTGTCTGACCCTCCAAGGGAGGAGTTGTAAAGTTTGATGGCCACAGGCAGGAATGACTTCCTCTGACGCTCTGTATTGCATCTCGGTGGAATGAGTCTCTGGCTGAATGTACTCCTCTGCTCACCCAATACATTATGTAGCGGATGGGAGACATTGTCCAAGACGGCATGCAGCTTGGACAGCATCCTCTTTTCAGACACCACCGTCAGAGAGTGATTGTAGTGGAGAGTTTGACCACTTAACCAGTCTGAGGCACAAAAGCCTGGGTCCTGTCTGTGAGGAAGTTGAAGATCCAGCTGCAGATCTGAGTGCTAAGGGCCAGGTTCCGGAGCTTAGGAATCAGTTTATTTGGAATGATAGTATTAAAGGCAGAGCTGTAGTCAATGAAAAGGAGCCTTACATATGCATCTTTATTCTCCAGGTGTTCCAAAGAGGAATGTAGGGCCAGAGAGATGGCATCTGCCGTTGACCTGTTGCTCCGGTAGGCGAAATGCAAAGCATCGCGGTTGACTGGTAAGCTGTGGTTGATGTGTGCCATAACCAATCGCTCAAAGCACTTCAAGCAACTGGATGTTATTATGGGAAAATTCTGCCTATCCAGTTGCAACCTCCTGGTCATGGGATTGGAAAAGTCAAGGCAACACAGGGTTGTCTCCAGTCTCTCAGTCTGGTTAGATTGGTGGTGGAAACCTGATGAGAAGCTGGCAGTGGCTCCCAAAAGAGAACAGAAGCCTTCTCAAAGCAGGACATGAACTGTGGTACTCGATCAACCATGATGTCCTGAAGGAAGTGAGGCAGTGAGCAGTGCTGGTTTGACATCTTGTGGGGCAGGCAGAAACAATGTCTTGGACACACTGGGGTACAGACAGCCCCCAAAATCGTCTCTTTATAGATTCCAGGGTCCATTGAAAATTCCCAGCTAGCCAACCAGATGGGAAGAGTGTCCCCCACTTAACCAGTCTGGGGCACAAAATGGTGAGAAAAATCAGCCGATTGAGAGGTCTTCCACCTGGGCCTGGATTCAACTGTTTGTCAACCCTCACCTTTGACCTTATCCCCCGATCATTGGAGCAGCAATGCACCAGCAAAGAAGGATGGCCTCTGGATTGATGTCATCCTCAGAGATGTCAAACTGAGGGGAGAGAGCGGTAGCCTTGGTGTTCTTGCTGCCAGGATAGTGGGTGAGAGGGAAATTAAACCACGTGAAGAGAGCCCAACTGGCTTGACTGGAATTGAATTTCTTGGTATCCCAAATGGAGTGGTTCTTGTGGTCTGTCCCTTTCTTCTGTGGAGCCCACAAGCCAGTGTTTCCATGCTTCCAGGGCCTCCCTGACAGCTAGAAGTTCTCCGTTCCAAACACTGTAATTACACTTAGAAGGAGTCAAGTGACTAGAAAGAAAGGCAGAAGGGTGCAGCTGATTATCCACGGAAACGCACTGGGAGAGTACGGCTCCAATGCTGACATCTAATGCATCAAGCACAACGATGAATGGATGGGACGGATCTGGATGTTGCAGCATTGGGGGCAGTGGTGAAACATCGCTCAAGTTTTGAGTATGCTTGGTCTGCTTGACTTGTCCTCAGGAATCCTGCAGAAGTCTCCTTGGTGCCTGTATTTATGGAGGTCACAATGGAACTGAAGTTTCTGATGAAGCAGTGATAAAAGTTTGCGCGTCTCATCTGTTTGACTGTAGATGGTTTGGGCCACTTGTGAGTGCCTGAGCTTTTCATAGTCTTCTTTGTACATTGGAAGGGGTGGGGATATAGTCCAAGAATGACAGCTGCTCTTTGCGGAACTCACATTTCTTTGGCTTGGCATAAGGTTGTTCTTGAAGAGCCATCTGAGAGTCCTTCAGACATGCTGGACGTGTTGCTGGTGAGAGTGGGTATTGTAAAGAATGTTGTCCAAATGCCTGAGAACAAACTGGTTCAATATATCCCGGAGCACATCCTTGATCAGGGGCTGAAAAATCAGCAAGGGCGTTGGCCAGACCAATGGCATCACAAGGTATTCACAGTGGTCAATTGGGGTATTGAATGCTGTCTTCCTCTCATCTCTTCTTGATTTTGAACCAGGTAGTAAGCATTGCACAGATCAATCTTGCACAATATGGTTGTTCCTTGGAGAAGTTCAAAGATAGAGGCAAGCAGTGGAAGAGGGTATTGGTTCTTCACTGTGATATTGTTGAGGGTTATCAAAAGCAGCGATAGATTTTGCCATTCTTTTTGCTCACAAAAAGAAGCCTGCCCCTGCTAGCAAGGTTGATGAATGCATTAACCCAAAGCCAATGCTTCCTTGATGTATTCATCCATGGCCACCTTATCAGGATGAGAGAGGGGTAAAAAGCCAGCCCGGGGAGGTCTAGTACTGGGTAAGATTTCAATGGTTCAGTCGTATAGTCGATGTGTAGGCAGGGAGGTGGCTGCCTTCTTACGAAAGACCTCAAGAAGATCAGCATCTTCAGCTGGAACACCAGAGAGGTCCACACTAGAACTAGGCACAGGAGGAGATATGCTAACAGGGGCTTGAGCTGGATCTAGACAGGTAGACAGACATACCGGTCCCCACTCTTGAAGCAACTTTAGGGACCAATCAAACTGCAGGTTGTGTCAAGCTAGCCAGAGAAGGCCAAACACCAGTGGCATTTCAGGTGAATCAACAAGATAGAAGGGGATCTGTTCCCTATGGTTGCCTTCAGGTGAAACGTTGAAGAGGTTCTGTGGAAAGTTTGATCTTGCCGGTGCCCAGAGGTCGAGCATCCAGAGGGTTGATAGTGATATTCTCTCTCAATAGCTGAGTCAGTACGCTGAGCCGAAGATTCCCATCTCCCCTGAAGCCAATAAAACGCCTGAAGCTCATGGGTCTGGGACCCTTACAGCAAGGAATCTGGGAGCATTATGAGATTAGGGGAAGATGCTTGCATGGAGAACTGACCCATCAGAATTTCCCTTCCTGCTGATAGGTATCGTCTTTTACTGGGTACTTGGGACATGAGGTGTCCTGGATCATCACAGTAGCGGCAGGAACTTGTCCTCCTGCGCCAATCTCATTCTACCTCTGATAGGTACATGTGCCCCACCTGCATGGGCTGCTCTGTGGATTGAGTGCTGAGCGACGGGACAGAGAGTGATCTAAAGAGTAGGAAGGCTGAGACATTTTTTTCTCACTCTGTTGTTTAGTTATCAATTCAAATTTATGAGGTCATTCAGGTTGTCCTGTTCGTCACCAACTGCGATCTCATGTTGAACTCCTCCAGTTATACCACGTTAGACAGCAGGAATGAGGGATCTTACGTTCCATCCCACCTCAATCACGAGAGTGCAGAAATTTACTGAGTAGTCTCTCACTGTTCCTTTCCTTTAGTGTAGATCCAGGAGACAGTGGGCTGCCTCCTGACCCCATACGGGAAGATAAAACATTCTCTTGAACTCGACCATGAATTGTTGGGAGGACTGGGCTGTAGAGAGCGTTGTTCTTGTAGAGCACTGAAAAGGCTGAATGGGAGTCCTTCTAAGAGATTCACCATGTCGGCTAGCTTACATACATCATCACCAAACCAAAATGGCTGGGCTTGGGAAGTCAGCTCACACTAGGTAATAAAATTCCTGCAGCTGTCAGGACTACCGGAGTATCTGCCCAGTGTAGAGAAACTTGGTTCTTGTCTGGACACTGTCACGGTTGTTAGGGCATTAGTAGCTGAGAGGGATGATACTGTTAATGAGGAGTGTGTGGAAGATGCCAGGATTGGGACTGATCTGGCTGAAGGCTGCTGAGTTGTGGCAGCGAGAGTGGAAATTGCTGCCACATTCTGACTGTTGGTCGTAATCTGCTGAACCGCAGCCATGAGCACAGTAATCACTGCCATCAGATTCCAGCTGTCTGTGGTGAGTTGCTGAACTGTTGCTGCAAGAACTAACACCTGTTCTTCGTGCTTGGACAGGACGATGCTCTGAACATCGCTATCATGCTGTAGAGCCACTCCAGCCATCCCAGACTCTACTGATTCTAGCTGAGCCTCCACGAAATCCTGTTTAGGCTGGGCTTGTCAATCGGTGAGTAGCTGTCACACTGCATGAGGCTCCACTACCAATGCAGCCTCAACTGACTATAACTTCTCTCCAATCTGATCAACAAATATTAGGACCAACATCAGCTGTTCTCTCTCCACGGGGTCCATTTTCTTTCTGGTCGAATCTTGCTGATAGGAATTTCAGTTTTGGCCCAAGTACAGAATGAAAGACACTGAAGCAGATGAGTTGTTCACTGACTTTTAATAAGATCTGTGCTGAATTAAAGAAAACAAAACACTGGGCCACTAAGTAAAATCCTCAAACTGACAGCTAATGCCATCAGTGTGGTTTGAAAGTAGTAAATCGCACCAATAAATCCTGTTCTTCACAGCATCAATCTAAACAGTAGTCTTCCTTCCCAGAGCAAGGTCAAAGGTAAGCAGTGACCGTGAACATTGCTGCGCTTTTGGTCAAAATTCTACAAGACTGAAATGTGAGGAAGGGAGTTCAATACAATCACAATGAAGCACTAATTGGCTGGAAAATAATTACTTATGAATGTGGATTCCGACCCAGTTCCACCAACCGCTTGTGAAGGCACCCCAACTCCATAGCAGAGTCCGTGGTCGTGAAGCAGATAGGAACCTCTGACTGCAGCACTGCAGCACTGCAGCAGTGAAAGATTGAAGATGTCCTTGAAAACTCCAGCCAGATGTTTGGCACAGTATTTCCGAACCCTGCCAGGAATGCATTTGTAAGGTTTCACCCTGACAAGGATGTTCTGATGTCAGCTTCTGAGTCAGAGATCACAGGATTAATGTTCAAAGTTCAAAGTAAATTTATTATCCAAGTACGTATTTATCACCATACACTATCTTGAGATTCTGTTTGTTTCAGGCATTCAAAGTAGAACAGCGAAATACAATAGAAACAATTTTAAAAAAACTACACACAAACTATTACCAATAGTTTCAAGGTAACTACAGAAAAAAAAAGATCCTTCTGGTCCCCAGGTTGAGATTCTACATTGGAGAAAGGCCAATTTTGATGGTACAGGTTTCTCCCGCTTTTCAAAGGTAGAGCGTTCCTATGAAATGGTTCGTAAACCGAAATGTTGTAAAGCGAAGAAGCAATTACCATTTATTTATATGGGAAAATTTTGTGAGTGTTCGCAGACCCAAAAATAACCTACCAAATCATGCCAAATAAGACATAAAACCTAAAATAACAGTAACATATAGTAAAAACAGGAATGATATGATAAATACACAGCCTATATAAAGTAGAAATACTTTTCCACAATCATTACTGAACTGTTCTCCGTAGCGAAAATCTCATGCAAGCGTTGTCGGCAGAAAATCTCATGCAAACGCTGTTGGCAAGAACACTGTCTCTAGTAACCTTTAAGCTATGAAGCTGCCAAATCATACCAAATAACACGTAAAAATACACAGCCTATATAAAGTAGAAATAATGCATGTACAGTGTAGTATCACTTACTGAAATTGGGAAGACAGCGCCGAGCACACTGATGATGGTGTGTTAGACTGAGTCGCCGCAGGTTGGGTGGTGCAGTGGCCCCCACCCTCCAGGCTGCCGAGCAATACATTGCCGCGAGGCACGCAGGAGTCCAGCGGTAGCTGAGAGGCACACAGCACATCTTTAAGAAAAAAGCCGAAGCAAACATGCTAATTAATTAGGTGCCGCCCGACATGAAATTGTCGGCCCAGATCAGCACCGATTTCCGATTGCATCGCCTTTGATTACGTGTCGGCGGCACCTAATTAATTAGCACGTTTATATTGGCTTTTTTCTTAAAGATGTGCTATGTGCCTCCTGGCTACCGTTGCATTCTCTGCGAATCAGTATCTGTCCGTGGCCTGGGGGTTGGGGTGGTGGGACACTGGGATGTCATCTCGTCATAGTCTGTTTCCATTACAGCAGGCAGCTCATCTTCTTCTATGACTGCCTGCCTTGATGTCGAAGGTCGAGGTTCGTCGTCTGCTGTGTCTGATGTGGAAGGCTTGTTTGACTGCTAAGCCTCGCGCATTTTTCTATCACACAGTTCTTTGTAAGGACCCAAACCATCCTGCAAATATCCCATAAACGGACGTACCCTTTCTAAATTAAAGTCGTACTTTATCATTACTCATTCGGTTTCGATTGTTATCCTTTTTTCTTCCAATTGCATCAGCTCTTCATCTGTCAGTTCTTGGTGATAGGATGCCAAAACCTCTTCAACATCATGTTCATCAGCTTCCACAAGCCATACTCACTTTGTCCTTACTTCGTTCACCACGATCAAAACGCTTCATTATGTCTAGTTTTACGCTAAGTGTAACACCCTTACGAGCTCTTTCAGGCTTTTCCGATACCTTAGAACTCATCTTGCAAATGGCTGCTCACAGGCTCGTGTTTAAGCAATGCTGGTGAGAATGCAGTTCCGAATCCGGGGGAGAGCAGCTGCTCGGGGCGCGCTCTGCCTTTTATCGCGTGCTGCTTTTTTTTCGTAACAGTGAAAACACCTTCTGAAAGCGAAAACAGGGTACTAATGTAGGTCTTTCGTAACAGTGAAGTTTCGTAAAGCGAACATTCGAAAAGCGGGGGACACCTTTATAAGAAAGGAGCTGGCAAGTGTGGACTGGGACACGGTGTTTTCTGGCAAGGTGCATTTGGAGATGGCCTTCAAAAGTGAAATTTTGATAGTACAAAGTCCGTCAGAATAAAAGGCAAGGATAATGTGTTAGAGAAAGTTGTTTTTTGAGAGATATTTAAGCCCTGGTTTTTAAAAAAAATGTAGGTGCATAGCAAGTATAGGCAGGTAGAAACAAAAGAAGTGCTTGAAGAGTATAAGAAATGCAAGAGAACATTTAAGAGGCAAATCAGAAGGGCTAAAAGAAGACATGAAGTTGCTCTAGCTGACAAGGCAAAGGAGAATTACAAGGGCTTCTACAGATATATTAAGAGCAAAGGATAGCAAGGGACAAAATTGGTTATCTAGAAGATCAGTGTGGTAATCTATAGTATGTGTGCAGCCAAAAGAGATGGCGGAGGTCTTAAATGGATTTATTGCATCTGTATATACTCAGGAGATGGAAATCAGAAGCACAGTTTATACAGATTACACAAGAAGAGGTGCTTGCTGTCTTGAGGCAAACTAGTATGGATAAATCCCCAGGGCCTGACAATGTGTTCTGTTGGACCCTGTGGAAGTCAAGTGCAGTAATTGTAGGGGCCCTCGCAGAGAAGGTTAAAATATCTTTAGCCACGGATGAGGTGCTGGAGGATCAAAGGATAGCTAATGTTGTTCCATTGTTTAAGAAAGGCTGTAAGGATAAGTTAGGAAATTATAGAGTGGTGAGCCTGACATCAGTAATGGGAATGTTATTGGAAATGTGAAATGTTTAAGAGGAACATAAGGGGGAACTTCTTGACTCAGAGGGTAGTGAGAATGTGGAATAAGCTACCATCACAAGTGGTAGATGCAGGATCAATCCCAACATTTAAGAGAAATTCAGATCGATAGTGGATGGGATGGGGGTATAGAGGGCTATGGTCGTGGGGCGGGTTGATGCCACTCGGCAGATTAGTGGTTTGTCATGGCAAGAATTGAATTTGAATTGATTTTATTTCCTACATCCTTCACACACTTGAGGAGTAAAAATCTTTCCGTTTTGTCTCCATCTAAATGTACAATGTGCAATCTTAGTAATTTACAATAAATAGAACAGTCAATGTAACATAGAAATACACTCAAATCAGCGTGAGTTAATCAGTCTGATGGCCTGGTGGAAGAAGCTGTCCCGGAGCCTGTTGGTCCTGGCTTTTATTCTGCAGTACCGTTTCCTGGATGGTTGCAGATGGAATAGATTGTGGTTGGGATAGATTGGATTTCCAATGATCCTTTGGGACCTTCTTTTGCACCTGTCTTTGTAAATGTCCTGAATCATGGGTAGTTCACAATTACAGATGTGCTGGGCTGTCCGCACCACTCTCTGCAGAATCCTGCAATTAAGGGAGGTACAGTTCCCATACCAGGCAGTGATGCAGCCAGTCAGAATGCTCTCAATTGTGCCCCTATAGAAAGTTCTTAGGATTTGGGAGCCCATACCAAACGTCCTCAACCGTCTGAGATGAAAGAGGCACTGTTGTGCCTTTTTCACCACACAGCTGGTATGCATAAACCATGTGAGGTCCTCGGTGATGTGGATGCCAAGGAACTTAAAGCTGTTTATCCTCTCAACCCCAGATCCATTGATGTCAATAGGAGTTAGCTCATCGCCATTCCTCCCATAATTCACAACCAGCTCCTTTGTTTTTGCGCCTTTGAGGGAGTGGTTCTTTTCTTAACACCACTGTGTCAGAGAAATGACTTCTTCCCTGTAGGCCACCTTGTTATTGTTTGAGATTAGGCCAATCAATGTAGTGCTGTCAGCAAATTTAATTAGCAGATTAGAGCTGTAGGTGGCAACACAGCCATGGATATACAGGGAGTAAAGGAGGGGACTTAGTACACAGCCCTGAGGGGCTCCTGTGTTGAGAGTCAGAGGGGTGGAGGTGAGGAAGCCCACTCTTACCACCTGATGGCGATCTGACAGGAAGTCTAGGATCCAGCTGCACAATGCAGGGTCAAGGCAGAGGTCTCTGAGCTTCCTGTCAAGCCTGGATGGAATTTTGATGTTGAATGCTGAACTGTAGTCCAAGAACAGCATTCTCACATGAGCAACCTTCTTCTCCAGATGTGTAAGAACAATATGAAAGATAGGCCAAAGGGCCATTTTCTGTGCCGTAGTTTTCTTTGTCTCAGTGACTCTGCAACAAAGACTGACAAAAGAACACAAGTTGTGCAAAGAATAAAAAAAGTTAAAAAATATTGCTGAGAACATGAGTTGCAGAGTCCTGGAGAATGAGTCCATGGGTGTGGAATAAGTTCGGAGCTCTGATGAGTGAAGTTCTCCACACTGGATCAGGAGCCTGATGGTTGAAGAGTAATTATTGTCCCTGAACCTGGTGATGTGGGAACTAAGGCTCCTGTCCTCCTTCCCAATGACAGCAGCAAGACGAGAGATGGTGGGGGTCCTTGATGATGGATGCTGCTTTCCTATGATAGCACTTCATGTAGATGTGCTCAATGGTGGAGAGAAATCCTTGATGATTTACCCTTGATGGACTTGGCTGTAACGACTATTTTTTGTAGGCTTTTTCATACAAGAACATTGGTGTTTCAATGTCAATCTATGATACATCCATTCAATATACTCTCCACCACACATCTATAGTAGTTTGTCAAAGTTTTAGATGACATGTCAAATCTTCACAAACCTCTAACAAAACAGAGGCACTGTAATGGCACTTACACGTTGCACCCAGGACTGGTCCTCTGAAATGATAATGCTGAGGAATTTAAGGCTGCTGACCCTCTCCACTTCTGATCCTCTGATGAGGACTGGCTCATGGACCTTTGGTTTCCTCCTCCTGAAGTCAATAATCAACACCTTGGTCTTGCTGACATTGAGTGAGAGGTTGTTATTGTGGCACAAATCAGCCAGATTTTCAACCTTCCTCCCTATATGCTATGTATACATCATTACCTTTGATTTGTCAACAGCAGAGTTGTCAGCAAACTTAAATATGGCATTGGAGTTGTGCTTTGTCTTTCAGTCATAAGTATAAAGCGAATAGAGCAGGCATTCAGCACACAGCCTTATGGTGCACCTGTGCTGATGGAGATTGTGGAGCAGATGCTGCCAATTCGAACTGACTGTGTTTTGCAAGTGAGAAAATCAAGGATCCAGTTGTACAAAGGGGAATTCAGGCCTAGGTCTTGAAGCATTCGATTAGTTTTCAAGGGATGATAGTATTGAATGCCAAGCTGTAGTCAATGAAGAACATCCTGATGTCTTCATCTTTGCTGTCCAGATGCTCCAGGGGTGAGTGAAGAGCAAATGAAATGGCATTCTCTGTTGACCTGTTGTGATGGGAGGCAATATAGAGCAGATCAAGATACTTTTCAGGCAGTAGTTTCTCAGGCAAATGTCCAACACTTCATGTCGGCTTTTCCATTCTTGCTCATTGGTGTTTCCATACCAGGCTGTGTTGTAAACCATCAGGATGCTCTCCACTGTGCATCTATATGGAAGCTTGTCAAAGTTTTGGATAACATGCCAAATCTGCGCAGACTTGCACCTTCTTTATAATGGCACTTACATGCTGATCCCAGATAATCAGATACTGTGGGGATTTACACGGGTGAACTGTTTCTCCATTTCAAAATGGGCACAAAAATTCTTGAGTTCATCAGGAAGTGAAACATCCCTGCTATCTATGCTGTTAGATTTTACCTCATGGGAAATAATGTCATGTAAACACTGCCACAGCTGTGTTGCATCTGACTGTGTCTCTAACTTCACATGGAATTTTCTTTATACTTTCACAATAGCCTTCCGTAAGTCATACCTGGACCGCTTGTGGGGTTGTGGATCACCAGTATTGAATACGACAGCCCACAGCTGACTCTGATTTGGGGCTTCTGGTTTGGGTAGATTTAGTATGTTCTCAAAGGCACACATTCATCCACCCAGGTCTTGATAAAGTAGGTGTCGCCTGTGGGATATTCATTCAGAGCTGAAGATGAATTTCTGAATGTGATCCAGTCTGCTGATTCAAAGCAGTACTGTAAGCACTCCTTGCCTCCCTTTACCATACCCTCATCGTCATCACCACTAGGGCTGTGCTCCTCAGTCTCTCTCTATATGCCGGAGTAGAGGTACAGCCAGGTGATCAGACTTCGCAAATTGCAGGTGTGAATGGCACAGTTAGCATTGTTTATGGTGGTATGACAATGACAGAGTGTGTTGCCTTCTCTGCAGGTGACAAGCCGACATGTTTGTCAGAGATTTCTTCAAGATGGCCTCACTGAAGACCCCCATGATGATGGTGAAGGCATCAATGTGTGCTACCTCGTGTTTTCTGATCACTGTGCTTAGCTCCTCCAGTGCCAACTTGACATCTGCCAGGGATGGGATGTATACCAGGATGACGACAGAGAATTTCCTTGGCAGGAAGAATATTATCCTTGGAGAGCAGAGCACTTACTTCCTCCAGCAAGCTCACTTCTCTATAGGGCAGTATCCAGCACCCTTTGCAATCTGTCAATGGACAGCTGGCTGGAGTGCTGAGGTATCTGGAAGACCGTTTCCTATTTCAGGTGACCAGTTCTATGATAGTGACCGACAACACTCACTGACAGCTAACTGATTTAGACAGCAGAACTCAGAGCTTCCACTGTAAGATCAGAGACACAGGATGACTTCTCATTATACCACAGCAACACCTTAAGAATGTCCATTGGATGATAGTGGAATCTGCAAATATTAAAGGAGAATTGACCATGGCTCCCACTGTGGAATTGATGGGCAGTAGATAATGTGCAAGTTGGTGCCAAACATCCTCCCATGTTCTTTAACCCACAAGACAACCTGACAATGTACCAGGTATCCTGTTGTCTAGCTCTATCAATATTATTCTCGTGTTGTCCCATTGAAATCTCGATCTGAGTCCCTGGAACAGATGAAAGTATTGATGGGGTATCCTAGAGAGAAAATTGATGGTACCTAGTCCACCATTTCTTTCCAGGTCTTCAACATCCAAAGGTTTACCACATGAAGCATTTTATCCAAGTTACCATTCAGAGTGTATGACTGGATGTGGGGCTGGCAGTTTCAAAGGACTAGTGTGGCCTTCTTTGCTCACATGATGCATGGCCACATCCAGTGGAAGCTGTTGGTCATCTAAAAATCAAGATACAAGCAGATAAGAGGCGGCGTCAAGCAAGAGCTGCATACTGACACCATCTGTAGTGTCTGTGAAAGAAGAAAGATGCAGGCAGGTCAATGTGACATAAACATACCATTATACTTCATCTTCTTTGCCACAGATTGCAGCGATCCCTCCTGTCACAGGTTGCATTTTCTTCTCCTGGTCGCTCTTGATGGACGATATATTGCCCAAAACACCACCCGACAAATTCCTCCACCACGCCCCCTCCCACATCCCTCCACCATTTCTCAAGTTGAGTTTATTGCCATGTACAAGAGTACAGTGAGGTAGAGGTATAATCAAAAACATGTGACAACATCACAGACATGTGGGTTTAGACAACACACAGAATATAAATCATACAAATTATACCATGTAGTGATAAAAAACCATGACCTTAGTACAAAATAAAGCAGAGACAATTGAATATAAGTCCACAGTCATGTAAGAAGTGACCCGTAGTGTTCCATTGAATATGCTTGCTTCAGCATGAAGAATAACATCCTAAGATACAGGAGATGAATTAGTCCATACAGCCCATCGAGTCTGCTCTGCCATTCAATCATGGCTGAATTTTTTCAACCCCATTTTCCTACCTTCTTCTCATAATCCTTAACCCCTTTACCAATCAAGAACCAATCACTCTGTTCCTTATGTACAGCAATGACTTGTACTACATAGCCCTCTATGGCAATGAAGTCCACAGATTCACCACCTTCTGGCTGAAGAAATTCCTCCTCATCTCAGTTCTAAACAGACATCCCTTTATTCTGAGGCTGCCTCTTTGGATCATGGACTCTCCTAATAATAGTAGCATCCTCTCTATGTCCACTCTAACCAAGCCTTTCAGTACCTGGTCAGTTTCAATGAGATTCCTCATTCATTCTAAACTCTATCAAACACAGCCCTAGAGAGATCAAATACTCTGCAAATGTAAAGTACTGACAATATGATAATTGGAGGGATGAGAGGTCGCTGAGTCAAGTGATGCTTGATGCACAAAGTGATGAAAATCTGCTTTTACACCAATAATTTGAAGCCTCATCATTCTTGTTCAATATTTTGGTTTGCTCCGCTTACACACAGACTTGGATCTCAGTCTTTAGCTCAACATCGGTTGGGAAGTCCAGGAGGATGTCCACTCTGTTCATTGATTTGTTCTCCAGTCTGGGCACAGAAGAATTAATGAGAAATGGTGGTTTCAGTTGAGTAAGTACTCATGCAGTTACCTGGGCAGTTTAGTGAAAGAATCTCAATGCTATCTTTACCTCTGTCCTGCAATTATGGTAATTTATTGGCATTGGAAAAAAATATTGTAGTTTCTCTCAGAAACCATACCTAGAATACCAATTCCCATCACTAATCCTGAGGATGGTTGGCTATAGTTTATTCTGAGGAAATATCTCAAGCATATTCAGAAGTCCTGTCAAGTTATACTGACAGTGAAGCAGTGAGGATGGATGATCTTTGTAAAATAACCCAACCTTACCGTGGAGTTCAAAGAAAATTGAGATGTATCTGGATAGCATCCATCAAATCTTCTTTTGGAAAAAATAGAGCCATGAGCCGGCTTTTCATTTCATTGTGTACAGTGGAAAATATTCTGGAATTCAAATCATAAGGAAGGTAATGTTTTCTGTCTTCACAGTTCTGTCCAAAGCCACCTTCAAACCGACATATTTCTGGAATTTAGTACTTCTCTGTATCTCCATATAACATTGGGAGAGGCTTCACTACTCGCCTCTACCACCAGTCCGTTGCTACACACACTAATATCTTTTGACGAGATAATATCATACTGTTGTGTGCAGCTGCCAACGTATCAGAAAAACTCCTTAGCAGATGAAATAAAAGATGCCCTCCTGTACTGCATTGAGCTAAGGCTGACATGTTTAAGGACTGGTTGAACCAGAAGTCAGAGATCTGAATGCTAATGAAGTTTTGTTGTTCCATTTTGTTGCTCTTCTGCAGTTTCTTCATGGTATGCCTACTTAAAAGAAGGTTTCCTCCTCTCTTCACTGGGAGTTCTGTGAGATCCTCTCCCACTACTCCTCCTCTGTGATCTTTGACCATGTGCTCACCCAGACTGTCTTCCACGGAGTTGTCCCCTTCCTCCATTGTCTTCATCTTCTGTTAACTCTACCTATCACCTCCCAGCTTCCAACCTCATTCACACATTCCATCCTTCCTCAGCTTGCTATCACATCTCTCACCTGTATCCACCTATCACCTGCCAGATCAAGTTCCCCACTTCCCTCCGCTCTCTATTCTCCACTGCTTTTTTTCCAGTCCAGATGAAAGGACTCGACCCAAAGCGTTTCCCTCCATAACTGTTGTCTGAACTGCTGAGTCCCTCCAGTGACTTGTGTGTTACTGTTGATGTTGATTACTCGTGCAGTTAGGATAACTCTGATCATACCAATAATTCACAGTGATGACGTTTAGCTGTCCAAGGACACAATCTGAGTTCACTTGTGGGTCTTCCTCCCAAACACAGTGATATCTCTGCATGTAACCTCTACCAATACAAGTTCCTCTGATATGGTATGGTATGGTATTTTGTCGATGTTGCAACTTGTAACTTGCCATCCGTAAAGTTTTAAGAGTATTATTGTTGTCTGTAAGGATAGAGGATAAATCTTTCAATTTCATTATTAACAATGCTTGAAAAACGTTGGCATTGTTGTTTGGATCTTTGCATCTTTATTGTAGATCTAGTTTGTATTTGGCTTCATGGATTCTCTTCACATGTCATTGCCTCATCAGCTATTTCACCAGGGACTCTCTCGTTGCTCCTGTTCCCATTACTGATGTTTTGTGTGTTTTTTTTCTTAAAACTATCTGTCTTCAGCTCTTTGTCCACCTTGCCCAGTTAGATCCTGACAGATATAGTGCAGTGCATACAACATCAAAGTCTTGCCATAGTTCTGAGAATAGACAGAATGGTTGACAGGGAATGATGTATGGATTCAGGGACTCTGTGCATCATCATCTGTTTTCTGCCTTTTGACAGCAACATCTCAGAGTTAATTACTTTTATGTATTGGTTTGTATAGCTTCATCTGTGTAATCTGTTATTTAAAAAATCATAACATAATTAGAAACAATATCCGGTTCTGGACAATTTCTTTCACACACCACCTCACCGTTACCCCAACCACAAGCTGACTCATTTATCATCACGTGTGTGCCTGATGTAGCACCCTCTGGTGGCAGTTGTTTGTTTATTTTCCTGTGACTTCTTCCTAATGGAATGTATTTTTAGTACAAATTATAAACAATGGATAAAACATGGGCCAAGTTTACTTCTTTTTGTTTTGGGGTGTAAATCACCCTTCTAATGTTTTCACCAATTTGTCAATATTTTTAAGGGGAATTCTGTTGGTTAGAGTGATGTTTTACCATATATATAAATGAAATCCAATTTCTAGGCATCCATTTCCACTGTTTTGCGAACATTATCAACTGGCACTGGATGGAAGTCTGCAGGGAGAAGAGGAAAGGGTGGGTGATGATGCAAATGCTGACCAGAGGGGCTGATGCATCCCCCTCCTCCAACCCCAGCGGTATCTCAAGGTCTGATGCAGTATGATGAATGCAACAAAAGAGACTAACGGTACCTCAAGGAACTACACTGGGCATTAGTAAGCTGTCAAACAACAGCTTACTAAGGAGTCTGGGTTGGGGGCTTATCGGAGCAGAGGCCCCTTCATATGCATTCATCCAGAAGACTCAGACAAGAAATTGGACTGGGATTTTTAAAAAAAGTAGAACACTGGGACAAGACAGCAGGTTAGGCAGTATCTGCAGAGACAGAAGGTGCATTTATTTATTTCGAGACACAACACAGAATAGGCCTTTCCATTCCTTAAGCCATACCACCAGCAACCCCCAAATTAACCCTAGCCCCATTTAAAATGATCAATTAACCTACTAACCGGTACATCTTTGGACTGAGGGAGGAAACCATATAACCATATAACATAGAACAATTACAGCACAGAAACAGGCCATCTCGGCCTTTCTAGTCCGTGCCGAACTCTTACTCTCACCTAGTCCCACCAACCTGCACTCAGCCCATAACCCTCCATTCCGTTCCTGTCCATATATCTATCCGATTTAACTTTAAATTACAACATCGAACCTGCCTCAACCACTTCTGCTGGAAGCTTGCTCCACACATCTACCACTCTCTGAGTAAAGAAGTTCCCCCTCATGTTACCCCTAAACTTTTGCCCTTTAAATCTCAACTCATGTCCTCCTGTTTGAATCTCCCCCACTCTCAATGGAAAAAGCCTATCCACGTCAACTATATCTATCCCCCTCATAATTTTAAATACCTCTATCAAGTCCCTCCTCAACCTTCTACGCTCCAAAGAATAAAGACCCAACTTGTTCAATCTTTCTCCGTAACTTAGGAGATGAAACCCAGGCAACATTCTAGTAAATCTCCTCTGTACTCTCTCAACTTTATTGACATCTCTCCTATAATTCGGTGACCAGAACTGTACACAATACTCCAAATTTGGCCTTATCAATGCCTTATACAATTTCAACATTACTTCCCTACTCTTATACTCAATGCTCTGATTTAAAAAGGCCAGCATACCAAAAGCTTTCTTCACCACCCTATCCACATGATATTCCACCTTCAGGGAATAATGCACCATTATTCCTAGATCCCTCTGTTCTACTGCATTCTTCAATGCCCTACCATTTACCATGTATATCCTATTTTGATTAGTCCTACCAAAATGTAGCACCTCATATTCATCAGCATTAAACTCCATCTGCCATCTTTCAGCCCACTCTTCTAAGAGGTCTAAATCTCTCTGCAAGCTTTAAAAACCTACTTCATTATCCACAACTCCACCTATCTTAGTATCATCTGCGTACTTACTAATCCAATTTACCACCCCATCATCCAGATCATTAATATATATGACAAACAACATTGGACCCAGTACAGATCCCTGAGACACACCACTGGACACCGGCCTCCAAACTGACACACAGTTATCCACCACTACTCTCTGGCATCTCCAATCCAGCCACTGCTGAATCCATTTTACTACTCAATATTAATACCTAACGATTGAACCTTCCTAACTAACCTTCCGTGTGGAACCTTGTCAAAGGCATTACTGAAGTCCATATAGACAACATCCACTGCTTTACCCTCATCAACTTTCCTAGTAACCTCTTCAAAAAATTCAATAAGATTTGTCAAACATGACCTTCCACGCATAAATCCATGTTAACTGTTCCTAATCAGACCCTGTCCATCCAGATAATTATATATACCATCTCTAAGAATACTTTCCATCAATTTACCCACCACTGACGTCAAACTCACAGGCTGATAATTGTTAGGTTTCGTCTTAGATCACTTTTTAAACAATGGAACAACATGAGCAATACGCCAATCCTCCGACACCATCTCCGTTTCTAATGACATTTGAAATATTTCTATCAGAGCCCCTGCTATTTCCACACTAACTTCCCTCAAGGTCCTAGGGAATATCCTGTCCGGACCCGGAAACTTATCCACTTCTATATTCCTTAAAAACACCAGCACTTCCTCTTCATTAATCATCATACTTTCCATAACTACCCTTCTTGTTTCCCTGACCTTGCACAATTCAATATCCTTCTCCTTAGTGAATAACGAAGAAAAGAAATTGTTCAAAATCTCCCCATTCTCTTTTGGCTCCGCACATAGCTGTCCACTCTGATTCTCTAAGGCATCAATTTTATACCTCACTATCCTTTTGCTATTAATATAACTGTAGAAACTCTTTGGATTTATTTTCACCTTACTGGCCAAAGCAGTCTCATAACTTCTTTTAGCTTTACTAATTTCTTTCTTAAGATACTTTTTACATTCTTTATGTTCCTCGAGCAGCTCATTTACTCCAAGCTGCCTATATTTATTGTAGATCCCTCTCTTTTTCTGAACCAAGTTTCCAATATCCCTTGAAAACCGTGGCTCTCTCAAACTATTCTTTCCTTTCAACCTAACAGGAACATGAATTTCCTGCACCCTCAAAATTTCACCTTCAACTTACCTCCATTTCCCTATTACATTCTTCCCATAAAACAAGTTGTCCGATCCTTTCACATCTCCTCAAAGTTAGCCTTTCTCCAATCAATAATCTCAACCTTAGATCCAGTCCTATCTTTCTCCATAATTATATTGAAACTAATGGTATTGCGATCACTGGACCCGAAGTGCTCCCCAGCACATACCTTCGTGACCTGCCCTATCTCATTCCCTAACAGGAGATCCAATACTGCCCCTCTTCTAGTTGGTACCTCTATGTATTGCTGCAAAAAACTATCTTGCACACATTTTGCAAACTCCAAACCATCCAGCCCTTTTACAGAATGGGCTTCCCATTCAATGTATGGAAAATTAAAATCTCCCACGATCACAACCTTGTGCTTACTACAAATATCTGCTATCTCCTTACAAATTTGTTCCTTCAATTCTCGCTCCCCATTAGGTGGTCTATAATACACTCCTATAAGCATTACCACACCTTTCCCATTCCTCAATTCCACCCAAACAGCCTCCCTAGATGAGTCCTCTAACCTATCCTGCCAATGCACCGCTGTTATATTTTCTCCGACAACCAATGCATCACCTCCCCCTCTTGCCCCTCCGATTCTAGCACACCTGAAGCAACAAAATCCAGGAATATTCAGTTGCCAGTCACACCCCTCCTGCAACCATGTTTCACTAATAGCTACAACATCATATTTCCAGGTATCAGTCCATGCTCTAAGCTCATCCATCTTTCTTACTATGCTCCTAGCATTAAAATAGATGCATTTAAGAAACTCTCCACCTCTTACTCTCTGTTTATCCCTAATGGAGCAAACAATTTTGTTATCTTTTTCTTCCTTCTCCTCTGTATCTTCGGTCTGAATGCTCCCGTTCTCTGTCCCCTGCCTATCCTCCCTCACACACTGTCTACTAGCTTTCTCTATTTGTGAACTAACCTCCTCTCTCCTCGTCTCTTCAATTTGATTCCCACCCCCCAACCATTCTAGTTTAAAGTCTCCTCAGTAGCCTCTGCAAATCTCCCCACCAAGATATTGGTCCCCCTAGGACTCAAGTGCAACCTGTCCTTTTTGTACAGGTCACACCTGCACCAAAAGATGTCCCAATGATCCAAAAACTTGAATCCATGCCCCCTACTTCAATTCCTCAGCCACGCATTTATCCTCTACTTCATTCCATTCCTACTCTCACTGTCGCGTGGTACAGGCAGTAATCCCAAGATTACTGCCTTTGCAGTCTCAATTCCCTTCCTAACTCCCTATATTCTCCTTTCAGGATATCTTCCCTTTTCCTACCTATGTCATTGGTACCTATATGTACCACGACCTCTAGCTCCTCACCCTCCCACTTCAGGATATCTTGGTCGCGATCAGAAACACCCCGGACCCTGGCACCAGGGAGGCAAACTACCATCCGGGTTGCCTGACTGCATCCACAGAATCATCTATCTGACCCTCTAACTATTGAGTCCCCTATTACTACTGCCCTCCTCTTCCTTTCCCTAACCTTCTGAGCTACAGGGCTGGTCTCTGTGCCGAAGGCACGGTCATAGTCGCTTCCCCCGGGTAAGCTGCCCCCCCCCAAAGTACTCAAACAGGAGTACTTATTGTCAAGGGGCACAGCCACTGGGGTACTCTGTAGTACCTGACCCTTCCCGTTCCTAACCGTGACCCACTTGTCTTCCTCCCGTAGCCTCAGTGTGTCCACCTGCCTGTAACTCTTCTCTATCAACTCCTCACTCTCCCTGATCAGACGAAGGTCAACGAGCTGCAGCTCCTGTTCCCTAACACGGTCCTTTAGGAGCTGCAGCTCGGCGCACCTGGTGCTGATGTGGATATCCGGGAGGCTAGGAGACTCCAGGACCTCCCACATAAGACAACGTTTACAACAAGCTGCCTCACACTCATACTTCCCCCTTTCCTCAAATAACAGGAAAAATTTAAAACCAAACCTACTTCGCTTCACCCGTTTCTGCCTAAGCCCGTTAAGCCAAAGCCCTTAGGCCTTCACTCTGCTCCCGGCTCACTCCGCTGCCCGCAAAACGACGCTGCCTGCTGTATAAGGCTGTGTTCCTTTTAAATCTTCCGTGCTTCACTCCCCGATGTCACACGCCTGCGCAATCCCGCCTCTCTGAACTCCGATGAAAAAATTAAAATTTCAAAATGGCTTCTGCCACACTCCTGCTCCGATTCTCAGACTTCTTTCTCTGAATTAAACCTGAATCAGAATTTCTGACCTTTTAAATCTTCCGCACTTCACTGCCTGACATCACACGCCTGCGCAGTCCTGCCTCTCTTAACTCCACACATTCCACAAGGAGGACATGCAAATTCCTTACAGAGGATGCCAAAATTGAATTCCAAACTCTGAGGCCTTGAGCTTTCGCAGTTCCCAGCTTTTTTGGGTCCAGTCTACGTGTGCAGGCATGGACTGGTGAGCCAGCTGTAGGAATATGGTGTTTGACCCCCATGTTTTGCAACTGTAGCGGGGAACATGTCTGGGAATTTGCCCATCAGTGGAGTAAGCTTACGGTCAGTGGTGTATGTGCTTGACAGAGTTGTTGTGGGGAACTTACTGGGGAGCAGGGTAACGACCCAAAGTCCTTAACATCCACTGTCCTTAAGCTCCACTAACGATCCTTGGGCACACAGGAAATCAGCATTAAGCAAAGGTCCAGCCACTTCAGCCAGCACAAAGTCTCATGTTTAACAGCACCCACTGAAACAGAGCATCACCCATTACATCCCGTAAGTCTGGATCCTGCCACTCCAGTGGGGTTTCATTGCTCTTTGCCTTCTCATCAATAAGCGATGCTGGCATTACACTCGCTTGAGCACCTGTGTCACACAAGAAACGTTGCCCTGAAAGGATGTCCGTAATGAACAGTAGACAACCCTGGCAGCTGGAAGCCACAGTGTTCACAGACCTCTGATGTCCCGATGTGCTGGCACTGTCGAAGCTGCAAGGTGGTCGACAGTTCCTAGTGTTCATACCAAAGTGAGCATCGTCAAGGCACAGGCCCGGCGTGGTCTGTTTTGATGTCATGGGCGTCCTTATATTGAGGGCCTTGCTGATCAGGCTTATTGTGGTAGAGAAAGGAGGAGGAATGATTCCCCACTGCCTGGTTGAGTGTAGACCAGCAGACGTCTTAGCAAGCTCCCTATAGTCGCTCACGGGTGCATTACTGAGGGTTATCGAAACTTGATCAGGCATTTGCTACATGAAGAGTTCTTTAAAAATAAAACAAGGATGGTGATTTCCCAGGAGAGACAGCATGGGGCCCATTACCTCCAAAGGCCTAGCGTCACCAAGTCTGGGTAAGGAGAGCAACCATTTAGTGCTTTCAGAATCCGATAGTCCTAAAGTCTGTAAAAGGTGAGCTTTCAGCAATCAGTATTTATCATGTTTAGGTGGGAGTTCAAGCAGACTCACCACTCTCGGTGTCATGGAATTGCTGAGCAACACTACCACATAGTTGGATTTGGTATTGTCGGCGGAGATTTCTTGCAGAATGAACTGGGCATCAGCTTGTACAAACCGAGTGAAGCCATTTCGCTCCCATAACTCCGGCAGTTTCAAAACAACTGCCTTGGCCAACGTGTTCACTAACTCCGGAATGGTCCTAGAGCATCAGGAACCAATGTAGGTTTACACAAGTAAAACAAAGTGAGGCATTTCATGCTTAGTGAAACCGTAACTCATTTTATTGAACTCCAAAGCCTACACAACCAAAGCAAGCTAAAAATCCTATATAACCATGTCATCACATCAGGCCAGCCTCTTAAAGTAAAACTCCAATTCAATGTCGGTGGTTGTGAATTGTATACATTTCTCCCAGTCACATTACCCTACAATGTCATTAGCTGCATATGGAAACAGTTTATGTGAACTGCAAATTAGAGTAGCTGGAACATTTTGGCGATTAGTGAAATTTCATGTGTAAAAGCTCACTGGCATTATTTACTCCTGGTAAAATCTAAATTGGTTATGTACCCTTTTAAAAATAACAGTGGCCACAATCCAATTTCTAAGTTTATCTCTACAAATATAGTCTGCATAGAGATTAAAGTTCCTGTCATCCCTTGTTATGTGCGTCTCTATACTTGACCTGACGGTATTCAGGAGCCAATAATCTGCTTTCACCGCTGCCTTCTGAGCTCCTTGTTTCTTGGTTATAACCAGACTATTTCAATAGCTTGATTTTCTGAGCCTCAAGCCTTTCTCTGCTGCTTTTATTACAAAGATTCTCACTTCCTTTTCCATTCTGCTGTTACAGTTTCTGGAAGATTTCGTTCCTAGCCTTGATCATCCCAGAGTCAGTGACTGCTACTGTAGATCAGAACCACTGATTTTCCATTATATTAATTCCTGTATTTTATTGTAATTGTCTTAGTTTCTGAATCAGTCTCTCCTTGTCCTCTATATTAACATTTCCTCCTCCTCTAGAAGTAACCCAACTTTCTCCCTATCTCACTTGTCCTATTTCCGAAACCACTTTCCTTGTCCTTGTTTCTATTAGCCCACATCTTACTTTTTGATGGGCTGTATCCTTCTTACCGATGCTTCAAGGATAACAACTCTGCTAAAAAAAAAGTTAATGAATGACTGAATCTTTTAGAAAATACAACCCTTAATAACCTACCATGCTCTCTGTGACCACATGGGCTTCCTTCTACATTCCAAAGTTATAGGCCTTCTATGTTGCTACCAAAAGCATGCCAACACTTGTGGGCTGCCCTTAACGTATCTTCGGACAGTGTTGGTTGTTGTCACAAATGACACATCTCGCTATATATTTTGATGTACACGTGGCAAATGAAGCGAACCTTATCTTAACTCTGGCATAAAATAGTTCAGTCATCTTTGTGGATCTTGGTTAAAAAGGAGCGGATTAGAAATATCACATTATCTTAAGATTTTACACCATTTTGTCAAGAGATTGCAAGAATCTGGGCCCTGATGCCGGGTGGGGTGTCAGGATGAAGGCTAGTATGCCAAGAGCTTTCTTCACCACCCCGTCTACCTGTGACACCATTTTCAGGGAACCATGTGGTACTAATGCTTTAAGGTCCCTCTTTCTACAGCACTCCTGAGGGCCCTACCAATCACTGTGAAAATACTACCCTTATTTGTTTTCCCAAAATTCAACACCTCACAATTACTGGAATTAAACTCCATATGCCATTCCTTGGCCCACTTACCCACTTTGCCAGGAGTATTGCATTCATTGTGTACCCAGTGGATTATTTTCTTTATTTCAAAAATAAGTGTTATTCATAATAAAAAAAGTTTTCAAGAAAAAACAAACAGCGCAAATCCTTCACATATTTTGGTCATTTTTTGAACTTTGAACTTTGAATATAGTGTTCATATTTTAAGCCATAACATGAGTGTCATATGTGGGCCCCCGGGCTGATATACTATTGTAATGTTTGAGGGCCTTTCCTATCCTTCTCAGCTCCTCTATGCACAGGAGAAGAAGGAGCCTAGATTGTGGTCCTTCCCCACAGAACCTTTGCATTGATCTTCAGTTTGTCCCTCAGTGCGTATTCCTGTAGCCTGGAGTGAGCCAGCCCGCAGTATTCCCTTAAAGACATCTCACTGTGTTGGACAGACAAAAGGGTAAGGGTATGCTTCACTGAACTAATGATTCTCCAGCAGCACATGATGTCTGCCTCAGTGTATGCCCAGGAATAGAGACTAGGCAGAGATCAGAGAGATAGATAGATAGATAGATAGATAGATAGATAGATAGATAGATATGTAATTGATCCCAAAGGAAATTACCGTGACACAGTAGCGCTACAAGTGCACACAAATATCAGAAGAGAAGTAAGAAAGAATAAAAAATAAGTTACCTCAAACAGTCTAACAGGAGGGGTCATCACTTCCCCAGCTACAAGTTGACTTATTATAGAACCTCAGGGAGTTCAGGAATTCATAGATTCATAGAGTCATAGGAAAATACAGCACAGGAACTGGCCCTTTGGCCCATCTAGTTTGTGCTGAACCATTTAAGCTACCTACTCCCACCAACATGCAATGGAACCATAACCATTTATATCCCTAGTATTCATGTACCTGCCCAAACTTTTCTTAAATGTTGAAATCGAGCTTGCTTGCATCACTTGTGATGGCAGCTTGTTCCACACTCTCTCAACTCTCTGACTGAAGATGTTTCTCTTCATGTTCCTCTTATACCTTTCACCTTTTACCCAAGACCTCTGGTTGTAGTCCCACCCAACCTCAGTGGGAAAAGGCTGCTTGCATTTACCCTGTCTATTCTTCTCATGATTTTGTATACCTGTATCAAATCTCCTCTCAATCTTCTGGCAACCATACTTCAAGTTCTCCGTTGCAGAGCTGATGGGGATGAAATGAGACAAAGACCCTCCCTTCTCCACACTCTCTTCACAAATCCACAGTCTGCAAAGAGGTGGCTGATGTCTCCTTTCCCACCACAGCCTTCCCAAGGGTAGTGTGCATTGGGGATGTTCTTCTATCTCCAGTCTGACTGTGAAACCCCTTTATCATCAGTCAATTCCAACAGAACGTTTCCCATACATTTCTTTTGGTATTTATTTTATAAAAGGAGGAGATCTGTTTGCTGAGGGATGATACACACTCTCTTGTTCAAAATGTGTGCAATGCTTCGTAGTCACTGCAACATTAAGTATATTTTCATGTTTAACTCTGTTGGATTCCTACCAGCTGAACAAAGTTTGCAAAGGAACATGAGAAGAAAGATAAACCAGTGTTTATATTTGAGTAAATTTAATTCCAATTAACTTTGGCATTAAAAATGAATGTATTGCCAACTATTTTGAAAATGTGTTGGCCCAAAAATAATCAGATATGTAGTAAGAATTGATGGTTAAAATGAAGCATTCCTGTGGTGAACAATTCTGGGTCGTTTCCCATCACTCTTACAATTCAACCATGGGATTCCTGGTGTGAATTGCACATCTGGTTTTGACATAATTTGGGCGTTAGATGTTTATCAATTGAAGTTATTCCTCATTCTTTGGACAAATTAGTGCCTGCCTAAGAGAACTCCTAGCCAATTAAGTTCTAATAATATGACCTCGGGACAAGGCCCCATCAAGGTATGTTGGAGTTCAAGTGAGGAGTCTTGACCCAAGATGTTGGCTGTCCATTTCCCTCCATAGATGCAGCCTAAACAATTGAGTTCCTCCAGAATTTTGTGTGTTGTTCAAATTTATATGCAGTATAGTGTGTCTCCAAGATCCATTATTTACTTTCTAACCCACTGACCTTCAATGCAAGTATGCTTCTCCTGAAATAAGAGATCAAATCTGTGTGTGGCTTTTAGGATGTGGTCTTTCCAACATCACGAATCGTTGTTAAAGTCCTTTCCTCCTTTTATATTACATTCTGTTTCCAATCAAGGCCAACATTCCATTTGCTTTTTGAATTACACAGAGTCCTGGAGCAATACAGCAGGGAAACTGGTTCTTTGACCCACTGAGTCCATGCTGGCCATCGACAATCTCTTTGCACTAATCCTGTTTATTAACCCAACATTCTCAACACCCCCAGATACTACCACTCACCTACACACTAGGGACAACTGATAGAGGCCAATTAGCCCACTAAGCCTACGTGTCTCTGGGATGTGAGAGGAAAATGGTGGTGGGCTACAACAGGACATTGAAAGGATGCAGAGCTGGGCTGAGAAGTGGTAGATGGAGTTCAATCTAGAAAAGTGGGAAGTGACACACTTTGAGAGGTCGAATTTGAAGGCAGAGTATGGAGTTAATGGTAGTATAAAGGAACAGAGGAATATTGGGGGCTCATATCCCTCAAAGTCGCAGCACAAGTTGATAGGATATTTAACAAGGCATTTAGGGTGTTGGCTATTAGTTAATGAATGGGTTCAAAGGTAGTGAGGGAATGTTGAAACTCTATAAAACTCTAGTTAGACCACATTTGGAATAGTGTGCCAGTTCTGGTCACTTCATTATAGGAAGAATATTGTTGGAAATTTCATAACCTAAATTTAGAGCAATATGATTATTTCTGGTTGCCCAGCTAGAAGAGGGATTTCATTAGACTGGAATTAGACTCACAAGGATATTATCTGGAATTGCAGGCTAAAGTTATAAGGAGAGACTAGATAGTTTGCTGTTTTCCTTGGAACAAAAAAGGCTGAGGGGTGACCTTAATATGATACATAGAATCACGAGGTGCAAAGGTACAATATGGTTACAATATTTTCCCAGGATAGGGCTATCTAAAACTGGAGGATGTGGGGAGACAGGGGAAAATTTTAAAGGTGGGGAGGGGGCTGAGGGGCAATTTTTTTTACACCCAGAGGGTGGTGAGTATGTGGAATGAGAAGCCAGACGATGTGGTAAAGGCAGGTATAATTACAACATTTCAAAGACAGTTGGATGAATTGGAAAGGTTTCAAGGATATGGGCTAAATGCAGGGAATGTTGCAGTGAGCAACTGAGGCAAGCCCAAGTGCAGGACACAGGCACGGAGATTAAGGTAGGATGCTTGCTCGGACCTGAACGTTCGACAGCAAGCAGAAGGGACCTTGACATGGAGACGTAGGGTTTCATAGGTAACCTCAAAACTGGAGCTAAACTTAGAACAAACGGTTCTAAGCGGTCAGGAAACGTTAGTTATCATACAGGAAAAAGACCAACGATCTGGCAACTAGGTTTTGTAATGCTGGAGTTCTTATACTGCTGGTCCTGATGGAAACCAGGTGTGCTGTCATCAAAGAAAATTAGAAGCAATTGGGAAATTAACGGTCGGAACCGTGGCACAATCAAAGGAAATCAGAGGAAACTAGGGAATAAACGATCAGGACCGTGACAGGGAAATGGGACAAGCTCAGGTAGATAACTTGATCAGCATGAATGACCTGGCCCAAGGAGTCTTCTTTGTGCTATATAACTGTCTGACTCTAAGACTCTATATATATTGTGTCCTAATCTATAGTTTACTGGGGAAAGAAAAAGGAAGGGTTGGACGTCAGTATTTTTGCACGCTTCAGGCAAACCCACTTGAGGTCAGCCTGAGAATAATGAAGCGAAAGGCCCAATCTTCACAGGACTCTGAAGGTAGCAATGCAGAGCAGGGGGGAATGATGTTAAAGGGCATGTACAGGGTGGGTAAATGGAATCAACAAAGACTGTGCTGAGAAATGAAAGAGACTGCAGGACTTCAAGAGAATGATGAGTTTGAAAAATGGCATAAAAGAGTCAAAGGGAACGACTGGTAGAGTGCACAAGAGTACGTTCACAGGGAATATCATATTGGTGGGGGGCATTATGATCCTGTATTTGGAGAGCTCTAAGAAAGAAGTTGAAGCAGACGTGGTGAAGTGACATGCCCCTGCAGAAATGTCAGAAAGCTTAATAAGGAACAAGTGCCTGATTTAGAGGGGAAGGATAATGGGGCTGGCTTAACTACACACGGGAGAATAAATCCTTTCTTGATCCAAATGTCCTTGTCTGAGATTCTGCAAAACCTTATTCTTTGTTTTGGTTCTTGCTCGATAGAAGAACAGGCAGACGCAAAGCAATATGATTCTTAAGCCATTCTTTAATGCTTGGGAAATTTGGAATTATTTTTATATTTTTACAGATTAATTGTTATTTAGGTAATCTAAGCATGCCTCACAGATTAAATTAATTTTACAATTTCACTTTGTTGTCAATTATGCAGTGATATCTCAGGGCAGGAGGGAGCAGATAATTTTACTTTAATAAAAATAAAATTAGAATTTGCATGATTTCTCAAAATTAAGAATTTGCCTTGAGTATATCACCTCACTAATTCGATTTTATAATGTGTGGCACAAGAACTTTATGGAAAGGTTACTTTTCTATTTTTCTTCTGAACTATCCTGTAAAATGACCCAGGGTAGATTTATTGCCCTTTCTCGGGATTTTCATCGTTATTTCATTCCAATCATTTTAAAGGAATTAAATTACATTGTGAAATCTTTCTAATACTAAAGTTTTACATTGACAGAGCTCAAAAGAACGGCTGGTTTGATCTTAAATTAATTAATTTGATCTGAAATTATCAGCAAATCATTTCATTTTTATTGTGACTTACTAATAGTTGCCACATAGAATGCACCTTAGTCAATGTTTTTGCTCTTGTTGCTGATAGACTCAAGGATTTTAAGGGTAGAGGAGGCAGATCTTTGGAGTCTGGAGATATTATCAAGTTTTGGCAGGCAATTCAATCATAGGCCACTTATTTTTTTGGATACAAAATAGATTCCTAAGTCTCTACTATATACGAAGCTCCCAGTTTTTTGAGGGTTAGTCTAGGGACATTAAGTGCTTGCAGGAAAGCTTGGAGTAAATGAAAAAGACTATAGAGGAAAGCTGCAAGAGAGTAAGGTTTTAAAATGACCTTATGATTTTACATCAAGGGCTTTGAAGGAACAATCTGCTGGAGGAAATATGTGAAGCAACAACTGATCTCCTGAAGAAGGGTCTTGGCCCAAAATGTTGACTCTTTACTCTTTTTCCACAGATGCTGCCTGATCTGCTCAGTTCCTCCAGCGTCAACGTGTGTTTCTTTGGATTTGCTGCATCTGCTGGCTTTCTCCTGTTGCTCTAGATTCCAACATCTGCAGTCCTTTGTGTCTTCAGGGATATAGATGGCTGTGAGTGGTCTTCTAAGCTGCACATTGTGGTACTAAGGTCAAGCAAACTAGCCTCTTGCATGTTATCACCCCTCCCCTTGATCACCACAGCTGCATTTCAATGGATTTAGCTTCTAACGTTAATACCTTTCCAATCAAACCCTTTTATTGTCCTGGCTGCCCTCTCTCATTTAGTCCCTTACCTGATTGCCCCTTTTCCTTGTCGTGAGTTATTGATCTTTTCTCAACTTGCCCACATTTTCAATTGCCCCCTTCTCTCTGCTTTATTTATATTTGTGCCTGGGAAGGTTTCCAGGGCGCAGGCCTGGGCAAAGTTGTATGGAAGACCAGCAGTTGCCCATGCTGCAGGTATCCCCTCTCCACGCCACCGATATTGTCCAAGGGAAGGGCATTAGGATCCATACGGCTTGGCACCGGTGTCATCACAGAGCAATGTCTGTTTAAGTGCCTTGCTCAAGGACACACGCTTCCACAGCCAAGGCTCAAACTAGCGACCTTCAAATCACTAGATGATCACCTTAACCAATTGGCCACGTGGCAACATTTTTCTCTCTGCTATACCATCTCTATCACCTCTTCTGCCAATGGATTCCTCCAGCCTAGATAATCCTTTCAGCTGACAGGGCATCTCTAACCACATACTCTCATCACATCTCTGAGCCTTGATCAACCCTATTAATTTTACCAGTTTTAGTTCAGAATTGTGTACACACTTCCCTCAGACCTGTCCCAGTACTCATATTCCTCATTTCCTTTTTATGTCCCTACAGCCTTCAGATCATCCTCCATGCTAACCGGAAGATCACAATCTGTGCAGATTGGAAGTTAATTCTCCACCACGTTGACAATTAACACTGGGGCTCCACAGGAATGTGTGCTTAGCCCACAGCACTACTCTCTCTACACCCATGACTGTGCAGCTAGACATAGCTCAAACAGCACCTATTGTTGGCAGAATTTCAGATGGTGATGAAAGTGAGATATTCCAGCTAGTTGAGTGATGTTACAGCGACAATGTCACACTCAACGTCGGCAAGACCAAAGAGCTGATTGTGGATTTCAGGAAGGGTAGGATGAGGGAACACAAACCAATCTTCATAGAGGGATCAGAAGTGAAGATAGTGAGCTATTTCAAGTTCCTGAGTATCAATATCTCTGAGGACCTAACTTGGACACAACATATTGATGCAGCAATAAAGGCAAGACAACAGCTATATTTCGTTAGGAGTTTGAGGAGAATTGGTTTGTCACCTGAAACACTTGAAACTTTCTTCAAATGTACCATGGACAGCAGTCTGACTAGCTGCATCACTGTCTGGTATGGGGGTGCTACTGCGCAAGATCGAAATACATTGCAGAAACTTGTAAAAATTTGTCAGCTGTATC
The DNA here is from genome assembly GCF_963921235.1 of Mobula hypostoma. Classification (NCBI taxonomy): domain Eukaryota; kingdom Metazoa; phylum Chordata; class Chondrichthyes; order Myliobatiformes; family Myliobatidae; genus Mobula; species Mobula hypostoma. Next base: position 41,717,861 of record NC_086121.1, on the reverse strand, counting down.
AGCCTTCATAGTATCCAAGACATCTTCAAGGAGCAATGCCTTAGGAAGGATGTCTATCATTAAGGATTCCCACTACCCAGAACATGCCCTCTTCACACTGTTACTATTGGGATGGAGGTACAGAAGCCTGAAGGCACACATTCCGTGATTCAGGAACAGGCTTCTTCCCCTCTGCTATCCGATTTCTAAGTGGAAATTAAATCCATGAACACTACCTCACTATATTTTTATTTCAATTATTTAACTTACTACATATTTTAACTGAACTATTTAATAAATATGTATATATGCTTAATGTAGCCTAGTTTTTCTCTATTCTTATTTATCATACATTTCATTGTACATCTGATGTAAAGTTAAGAGATTTCACGACACATGCCGGTGATATTAAATCTGATTCTGATTCTCGTTCTGATTTTTATTCTGATCAGAATGTCTGACCATTTTTGATTGTGTTCTTATTTTATGACCTACATTTATTTCCATGATCAACCACTTGGTACATTCCATGATGTGATCCCTCAGAAACAATGAAGACAATTGAGCAAGTTGGTCTTCCTAACACTGGTTCCTCACGGTGGTGGATAACTCCTGCTGCATTGTGGAAGTTGCCTGAGCCATTAAGTCATTGAGCACAGAAGCAGGCCATTTGGCCCATCACACCAGTGCCAATCATTTAGCATCATTCCTAAGCTCCTTAAATCTGAGAAGCCCATTGCACCCAAGCCATCAGAGGGACTTGACAGGGTGATGTCTTGTCCATTGCAAAGGAGGTCAAAGGTAACTGGAAAACAGATTCTGCTCTGCTGTATGGATGTAACACATACTCACATGTACACACAACACACACAAATGCACACAGACAGACACAAACTGTCATGGTCTGGTCCGTTAACCACTCATTTCAGTTAATTTCCTTTTCCCTGTGTTCCACTGGGCTCCTTGATTAGGGCACCTGATCTTCATTCGAACCGGCAGCATAAAAACTTTGGTTTACATCTACTCGCTGCTGGTTCGTCACCATAGCCAGTGTGGCTATGCTCATCTTGGGGCAGCGAGAATCATGGACTCTAAGTTGCTTCAGTGCCTGTGGCTGCTTAGTGAATTCAGTCGCTTTCATGTCCAGCTGAGTTGCCGGCCGTTTTGCCGCTACTCCGAGCTAAGATACGAATGCTGCCGTTTTCATGTTCGGCTGAGATTTGCTGGCCAATTGTCGTCACTCCGAGCCACCAAGAATGAAGGATCGTCTTCATGAGCTTCTCTGTGACTAGATACAAATGGACTGTCATTGTTTGGTTTCTGTTGTCTCGATTCCAGCTGAGTAGGTCCAGCCGTTTGCCAGTACTTCAAGTTAGGAATTCTGTCTCTTCTTGTCTAGCTGAGGATTGCTGGCCGTTTGCTGCTCCTTCGAGCCAAGATATGAATCGTCTGTCTTTGTTTGGTGTTGGTGTCTCCGTGTTCCAGTTCCAGGCTCCGAGTCTAAGTCAGGTTCCTGGCTTCAAGTCTAAGTCATGTCCAAGTCTGTCTCCGTGTTAAATCTCCGTGCCTGTGTCCTGCACTTGGGTCTGCTTCCTCAGCCATCCCTTGCAACACACACACACACACACACACACACACACACACACACACACACACACACACACGTACAAACATGTGGAAACATGTAATGATGCCCACTCATTTTCTCCCTACAGTCAGGTGCAATATATCAGCATACACGGACACAGAGAGCATACTCTTGCTTATAGTCTTTTCCATAACCTCCAGCTCAAATTTTCCAGCCCTCACCATCTCTCAGATACTCACCCAATGGCCTACAATTGCCTCAATCACCCTCTTCCTCTCATCTCTCCCTGTTAGCTCCCACACACCTCCTTGTCCTCTCTCTCTATCTCCCTACACCCTCTTTTCTTCCACTCTTGTGTCAGCAGGCCCACTCTCCGCTGGGGTGAGGTACCCATGCTGCCCCTTCAACCACTGCGTGGTCTACACTGCTTCCTGACCATTGCTGCGTGCAGGCTCTGCAGACTGCATTGTCAGTAGAATGTAAGCAGGGAGTTATTTGGTTCCTCTTGAGGGGGTTCAGCACGCAATATGACCATGGCTGACCATCCACCTCAGTGTCAATCTCCTGCACTAGCCCATGACCCTTGATTGCCTTAATATCCCAATATGTATTGAAAATGTTCAATGCATAAGCTCCACTGCTTACTTGAGTGGGAAATGACAGAGATCCACTATCCTCTGGACCCCTGCAGCCTCCTCTGCTGATCGAAAGATCAGGGTTGACTTCCTCCCTTAACACTATTTTCCCTCTATTCCTGACACCTTTAATCTCCAGAGGTTCATGGACATTTGCCTTGAATGCAATCAAGGACTGATATTCCTCAGCCTTTACCAGCACAAAATTTCACAGATTCGGCACTGGAAAATTCCAAGAATGAAAGTATATAGAATGACTGTGCAGCACAGGAACAAATGCTTCAGCCACGAGCTTGTACTAAATTAATTAAATTAGTAATCAAATGCCCAACTGAATTCATCCCTTTCGCCTTCACAATGCACATACCCTTCCACTTGCTGCAGATTCCAGCAGTGTGGAGGATCAGAGGGATTTTGGGATCCGAGTCCATAGGACGCTCAAAGCTGCTATGCAGTTTGACTCTGTGGTTAAAATGGCCCTCATCAACTGTGGGATTGAGTTTAAGAGCCGAGAGGTAATGTTGCAGCTTTATAGGAGCCTGATCAGACCCCACTTGGAGTACTGTGCTCAATTCTGGTCACCTCACTGCAGGAAGGACTTGGAAACAATAGAAGGGATGCAGAGGAGATTTACAAGGATGCTGCCTGGATTGGGGAGCATGCCTTATGAAAACAGATTGAGCGAACTCGGCCTTTTCTCCTTGGAGCGACAGAGGATGAGGTGACCTGATAGAGGTGTATAAGATAATGAGAGGCACTGATCATGTGGATAGTCAGAGGCTTTTCCCCAGGGCTGAAATGCCTAGCATGAGACTGCATAGTTTTATGGTGCTTGGAAGCAGGTACAGAGGAGATGTCAGGAGTAACTTTTTAATGCAGAGAGTGGTGAGTGAGTGGAATGGGCTGCAGGCGCAGGTGGTGGAAGCGGAAGTGATAGGGTCTTTTAAGAGACTCCTGGATGGATACATGGAGCTTAGAAAAATAAAGGGCTATGGGTAAGCCTACGTAGTTATAAGGTAAGGACATGTTCGGCACAGCTTTGTGAGCTGTAGGGCCTGTATTGTGCTGGAGGTTTTCTATATTTCTATGATTCTATGTTCGATGTTCTATTAAGGTGCCTCTCTAAGAGCCTCTTGAATGCCTCTATTGTATATACTTCCTCCACCCCAGCAGTGCGTTCCCGGAATCCACCACATTTTCTGTAAAAAAGTATACCCAACACATCCCTTTCTGAACTCACACGCATGCCCTCTGGTATAAGACATCTCAATGCTGGGGAGAAGATACTTGCTGGCTATGCTACCTATGGCTCTCATTATCTCATAAACCTCTATCAAATCTCCCCTCAACTTCTGCTTCTCCAGCGTAAACAACCCAAGTTTATGCAACCTCTGTTAATAGCACATGTCGTCGAATTCAGGACAGTATCCTCTTCAAAGCCATGGTACCCTTTCCACGATGGGGTGACTCGAACTGAATGCAATCCTCCAGATGTGGCCTAACTTGAATTTTATAAAGCTGCAACATTACTTCCTGACACAAGAGGTGGAGCGAAGTTAAGATGGCGCTGAACGGTGACTCCTTCACTTGCATCTTTGGAAACAGCTCTATCTCCAGCTTTAATGTCTTTATTTTTCTCTTTCAGGATTCTTTTGAAGACCCTGATCTGGAGTTACACACTGACTTTGGTTCTTTGCGGGAATGGGATGAGTTCTCGTGGTTTCAGGATTGGCCGTTGTTTGGCATGCCAAGGGTTCGGCCTGAGAGTCCGGCTCGGATTTGGAAGCCTAAGATCTCGGGGCTCTGGAAACGGGCGGATCGAGGGTTGGTGTCACGGCAGGAGACCTGTGTGTCATCAGGGGAGTGGGAAAATCTACTGCTGTGTGCCCAAAGACCTGGGACCTTTAAGATCTTTGGGAACAGAGCTCGACAAAAGCGACGTAACGGATATTTAACATCGTAAACCAACGAGTTGTTTGTTATGTCTCCCCGCTCACTGGGAAAAACGGAGATGCCTCCTTTTCGCTTATTAAGGAAAGAGAGAGCCTGTGGTATGTTGGATGCTGGGTGAAACGCAAAGTCTTTGGGGTAACTGCAAGTCTGTGTCTTTGCAATTGCTTTGCTCACGCTTGAGTGCTCGGTGGTGGGTGCTGATGCTTTTATTTTGCTGGTGAGGAGAGGGGGAATCGTAGCTTGCTGCCGCCTATGCACGGGAGGGAGGGGAGCCTGGGGGGACATTGTGGTTCTTACGTTTAACTGTTGTTCATTCTTTGGGGCACTTCTCTGTTTTCATGGATATTCGTAAAGAAAAAGCATTTCAGGATGTATATTGTATTCATTTCTCTGACATTAAATTGAACCTTTGACTCATGAACTCAGTTACTCAATTAATAAAAGGACGCATGCCATATGCCTTCTTTACCACCCGATTAGCCCATATAGTCACTTTCAGGGAAATATAAATTGGACCCCAATATCCCTCTGCTCATCAACACTGTTGCAGTGTCTTGCAATTAATTGTGTACTGTCCCTTTTAATTTGATCTCCCAAAGTGCAACACTTCAGTTTTGGCCAGTTTATCCTCCACCTACCACTTTTCCATCCATATCTGCAACTGAACTATAACCTGCTGTATCCTTTGACAATCCTCTACAATATCCACAACACAACCAATCAAAGTCATACACAAAGCAAATTTATTTTGCAATTATGTATATGTTACCAGTTACTACATTGCCATTCATTTTCTTGCAGGCATTTACAGGGTAATAAAAAAATACAATAGAATTTATGAAAAACCATGCATAAAGAGTGACAAATAACCAATGTGCAAAAGAAGACAAATAGTGCAAATAAAAAATAAGTAATACTGAATACATGAGTTGCTGATTCCTCGAAAGTGACCCTGCTCTGTAGTTTTGCTGATGTTGAGTTTGAAGTTGTGCTGTGACACCATTGATTCAGATTTTCAATCTCACTTGATATAAAGTTTCGTCCCCACCATCTTTGAATTGGCTGCAAACTCATTAATCCACTTGTCACGTGACTGGCAACAATGAATATAGAATTGAGTCAAGTTTTATAAAAACAAACAAACATTTATTAAACTTTGTTCAAAAATGGTGAAATGTATTTCAACGACTAACTTAACTGGAAGTTAACTGCTAAACGGCAACTCTGGAACTGTTCTTAAAAGGGTAAATGCGAAAATAGTTCTTAAAGTGGTAAATTCAAACACAGTTCTGAGAATGGTAAATTCGGAAGTCCAAGAGATTTATGCAGTCAATTAGGAGAGACTTTCCTGATGTAAAGATTTCCTCGAGATGTGTCGTTACCGCTGATCCCAGCCGGAACCTGCCTTGTCCGCAGGATTCACGACGACAGAAATAAAATGGTTTAAAGGAACTGACCGTTTCCTCTGGAAATTCGGCACTGCACTATCCTTCCTACTTTAGCAGGGGATATCTCAGTTGCAGGTCACTTTTTCTTGAACGAAGATTCAATGAAGGTCGATCCTCTCCAAAACCACCAAACGATATCAGCAAACACGAGGAAATCAGCAAATGCTGGAATTTCCAGTAACACACATAAAAGTTGCTGGTGAATGCAGCAGGCCAGGCAGCATCTATAGGAAGAGGTACAGTCAACGTTTCGGGCCGAGACCCTTTGTCAGGACTAACTGAAGGAAGAGCTAGTAAGAGATTTGAAACAGAGTTCAAAAGGAAAATTATGTCTGACGAATCTCATAGAATTTTTTGAGGATGTAACTAGTAGAGTGGATAAGGGAGAACCAGTGGATGTGGTATATTTGGATTTTCAAAAGGCTTTTGACAAGGTCCCACACAGGAGATTAGTGTGCAAACTTAAAGCGCACGGTATTGGGGGTATGGTATTTATCTGGACAGAGAATCGGTTGACAGACAGGAAACAAAGAATGGGAGTAAATGGGACGTCTTCAGAATGGCAGGCAGTGACTAGTGGGGTACCGCAAGGCTCAATGCTGGGACCCCAGTTGTTTACAATATATATTAATGACTTAGATGAGGGAATTAAATGCAGCATCTCCAAGTTTGCGATGATACGAAGCTGGGCGGCAGTGTTAGCTGTGAGGAGGATGCTAAGAGGATGCAGGGTGACTTGGATAGGTTAGGTGAGTGGGCAAATTCATGGCAGATGCAATTTAATGTGGATAAATGTGAGGTTATCCACTTTGGTGGCAAAAACAGGAAAACAGATTATTATCTGAATGGTGGCCGATTAGGAAAAGGGGAGGTGCAACGAGACCTGGGTGTCATTACACACCAGTCATTGAAAGTGGGCATGCAGGTACAGCAAGCGGTGAAAAAGGCGAATGGTATGCTGGCATTCACAGCAAGAGGATTCGAGTACAGGAGCAGGGAGGTACTACTGCAGTTGTACAAGGCCTTGGTGAGACCACACCTGGAGTATTGTGTGCAGTTTTGGTCCCCAAATCTGAGGAAAGACATTCTTGCCATAGAGGGAGTACAAAGGAGGTTCACCAGGTTGATTCCTGGGATGGCAGGACTTTCATATGATGAAAGACTGGATCGACTAGGTTTATACTCGTTGGAATTTAGAAGATTGAGTGGGGATCTTATTGAAACGTATAAAATCCTAAAGGGATTGGACAGGCTAGATGCAGGAAGATTGTTTCCGATGTTGGGGAAGTCCAGAATGAGGGGTCATGGTGTGAGGATAAAGGGGAAACCTTTTAGGACCGAGATTAGGAAAAACTTCTTCACACAGAGAGTGGTGAGTCTGTGGAATTCTCTGCCACAGGAAACAGTTGAGGCCAGTTCATTGGCTATATTTAAGAGGGAGTTAGATATGGCCCTTGTGGCTAAAGGGATCAGGGGATATGGAGGGAAGGCTCGTACAGGGTTCAGAGTTGGATGATCAGCCATGATCATACTGAATGGCGGTGCAGGCTCGAAGGGCCGAATGGCCTACTCCTGCACCTATTTTCTATGTTTCTATGTTTCTATGAAAGAGATGCTATTGTGCCTTTTTCACCACACATCTGGTGTGTATAGACCACGTGAGGTCCTCGGTGATGTCGATGCCGAGGAACTTAAAGCTGTTTACCCTCTCAACTCCACATTCATTGACTGTTCCCATTGAGGCTTTCCAAATGCTCTTAAATCTTATCCCTAAGAATCCGCTCTGGTAATGTCCCTATGACTGGCGTGTGACACACCAATCTCTGGTTTCCAGTGTTATCCCTATTTCCCTTCTTGTATAGTGGAACAGAATCAACTACTTTCCAGCACTCTGGGAATACACCTGTGGCTAGAGATATTGGAAAGCAATACTATCTCAAAATGCCCTAGCAATTTGGCATTCTCCACTTTGATCTCCCTGTGCTTCACATCCTTCTCCTTGGTAAATAGCGAAACAAAGCACTCATTTTGGGCCTCAACCACATCGCCTACCTCCAAGCACATGCTGCCTCTTGCATCCTTGATAGGCTTTGCCTGCTCCCTGCTCTTGATGCATGTGTATTGGACTTCGGGTTCTCTTCAACCCTACTGTCAATTTGTCAATAATATTTCATATCACCTCCTGACTTTCCTAATTCCTTTCTTGAGTACATTTAACAATTGCTCATAATTTGGAACAAAAAAAAAGCTAGTCATAATTGTTGGGACATATTCTGGAATTGGGGCAAATAGCAAACCTTATCTTCAGCGACTTATCTTTAGGCCTGAATGTGGATTGTAGGTCAAATCTAAAATGCAGCCCTGTTTCCTGGAGCTGTGGACAGCAGTTCATTGAAAAAACAGGCAATGCTGATTAACATTCATTCTGGGTGTCTGGAGTGTGGCTGCAAAGAAGGATGTGTGAAAATTATATATAATTCAAAGGAAGCATTGTAGATACATTGTAAATATAGAGTTGGCGTTTGATCTTTAGCATATAGAATGTCATGTAATATTGATTTGAACAGAGCTCTTCCTCTGAAATTGTCTCAATATGATACCTTGTTAAATAAAACACCCTGTATCCCCTAGCTTCTCTCTGTTTCTGGTGACTTTGTTCATGTTACAACTATATTACTACTGACTGCAAAATTACAGGAATATCATAAAAACCCATCTGGTTCACTAATATCCTTCAAGACAGAAAATGTAAGATCGTTAACCTGAATGACAAGATGTGATGCCAAACCTACCACTGTGTTTGATCATGAAATAGCCATGTAGATCATTCACTTTAAGGCTGGGTAATAATTGCTAGTTTTGCTGGTAATCCTGCTAAATGAATATGTAAAGTTTAAACTTGATCAGGCACAAAGGAAAACTTGGTAGAGCATTGTCAATATTCCAATAATCTCCAAAAAGGTTAAACAAATCATGTTTTAATTTCAGTTTTTTAAATATTGAAACAGAAAACAAAGTTTCCATATCTGGTTGAAGAAAGTTTTTGTTTAGATATTATATATGGCCTGCTGAGTTCCTCCAGCATTTTGTGTGTATTGCCTTAGACTTCCAGCATCTGCAGACTTTCTCATGTTTATTATATATGGTAGCCTTAATTGAGATTTTATGTTGGGTTTTAGTTTTCTGATCCAAAACAATGTTGCTTTGTGTGACCAACATCTGCTGAGAATGACTGGAACTTATCAAATGACTGATGTAACAGAGAGAACATGAAGAAATCAAAACAGTGAGCACAAAAAGAATTCAATAACCTTGCAATAAACTCCATTCTGGATTGAATGATAGCAAGATCATAGCCGTTAGAAAGTCCAGGTTTCTTGTATATTGGCTGCTAGTGGCTTTCTTGTCTATTGACAGAGCACTAAGCTCCCTGCAAACACGTCAAGGAGACCCATGAGAATGTGGTTATTTTGTGGAATCATCCACCAAGCTGCTGTGATATACAGTAGGTTGTTGATTTAAGAGGACAGTCATTAGACACAGTCATACTTCATTGCAATTGTTGCCCATTAAAATCATTTCCTGACTGGCAGAGAGGAGTGAGTAGAGACCCTGGTTGCTCTTGTGCAGCAATGGAATAAATAAATAAATTGTCAGCAAATTATAGCTACTGGCAGACATCATTAATCTTTATCAGCGACAGGTATACTATGCTCTTTTAAGGCCTAATCTCAGATCTGTGACACTGAGGCGAGAAATTTGCCACATTAGAACCCCCTGTCAGTGAGTAATAGGCCAGGTGATATATCTATAAATTACTTGGTTAGAAGTGAGCAATGTCTTTTCAAATACTTGCCACAAGCTCATTTTAAGGCTGATGTGCACACATAGCTGAAAGCGATCGTTTTCTGCAGGGCAGACAACCATCTCCCTCTATCCCCCACACCATCAAGTGTAGAGATATTTCAAACCGTCGCACTCATCGATTTTGCTAGCCTCTCAGAGCTCCAGCTTAGCTCTGGTCTGCACTCCCCCCTTGATTTCAGTAATAATTATGCCCTTTCCCGCTCACTATCAATTGTCTGCAGTGGCAGTGGCTTTAGCTTAAAAATGATACTTGGGTTCCACAATCCCAGAAGACTTTGGCCGCTCTGGGAAACTCAGTATTCTCAAGGGTCCCTTTGGAAGTCATCCATGCAGTCAGTATTCTCCCTCCAGATGAGGGTGAATAGTCTCAAATGAGGGTACAGTTACAAGTGGGTGGTCTTGCAGAGTGTGGTGAATCCTTGCAGTTCTCTACCCCTGATGACTGAGGGTAGAGTCAGTTTTGGAAGATTGGGGAATTAAGGGCTATGAGGGACTGGCTGACATAGGAGAGGAGTTAAGACCAGTATAGATCAGCAAGACCATTATGAATGAGGTACAGCCTTGAGAGGCCGAGTGGCCTACTTCAGCTCCTACTTAGTGCTTAGTTTGAAGAAGACATGTAAATGAACTCACAAATAATCCACTCAGAGGAGTTCTGCAGGTGGATCTTCTGTGTTCACAGTTTTATTTTACAAATAATTAGCAGCAAGTGTCCACAGAAATATTGTAGTCCTCACTCCCTGGAGCAGTATTTAGCAGGCGAAGCACAGAGGAAGAAATCTGTCACCTATAGAACAACTCAAAATATTTCACAGCATCGAGCTGCCTTTGAAAGTGTACAAACAATCTCACCCAACGAACAATGCAAAATTGCAAGGAGCAATGAGATAAAATACCAGGCGGTGCCTGTTTAGGTGAGGGGGAAAAGTCCCAGGCAATCCCCAACGTATTCTAACATTTATACTGCCTGCAGGTCACAGCCCTAAATGTCAATTATCTATTCATTTCCGTAGATGCTGCCTGACCTGCTGTTCCTCCACATCCTGTGTATGTTATTTTGGATTTCCAGCATCTGCAGAATTCTCATGTTTATAAATTAACATGACGAGGTTAATCACAATGTAATTGGATGCTGGATCAGGCTCAGGGAAACAGCCTGCCTAATATTTCCAAATTCTTAAAGTTTAAAAAAATGTAGTATTTGTAAATGTTTAAATTGTTGGCTGGCCAATTACAGATTCCTACTGCAGAGCCTAGGGGATTTCCATCGCTATAAGCCATAAGGTGAATATTATGAAAAGCTCGGCTGTACTCTACCATTAAAAAGCTATCTTCCAGTAATGCTTTCCACAAGCCATGCATTTTCTTCCAGTCTGCATCACATACCCAGGAGATTCAGAAGGTCTCTGAATGCTGTAGCTCGGAAAGCAGAGATGGGAGCATCATCCTTCTCATCAGGAGGAAGTGACTCAGGTCTCACTTGCTAATGCAGTTCATCATCTCCACGTGAATTACCATCCTCACGGGTGTGAGCAAGAGTTCACTCCTGAGAGAACTTAAACTTGGCAAAATGTACCAAAGTGTAAAAAAAAGGCAGCTTGTATTTATCTGGTGCTTTCAGTGCAATAAAATATCTAACTGCACCTCATAGTAACATTATCAAACACATTGACACTAAGCCACTTAGGGATATTCAGACAGATGGCAAATACTTGGTTAAAATGGAAGGTTTGAGAACTGCTTAGAAGATGACGTTAAAGGAGAAAATAGAAGTCAAGAGGTGGAAAGGTTTGGCGATAGAGTTTCAGGGATTAGTGTCTTTGGCAACTAAAAGCCATTCATTGTGAAGCAATTAAATATGGGGTTACTCAAAAGGCTAGAAGTGGAGGAATGTGGACATCTCAGAGGGATGCAGAGCTGGATGAGATTTCACAGGTTGGGAAGTGTGATAAAATTTGAAAACAAAGGTCAGATTTGTTTGAGTCGAGGCACTTCTTAGCAGAGAGCCAATTATGTCTGCAAGCACAGCGAAAATGGATTTTTTATAATAGTGAAAATGGGAAACGGTGATGTTCAAAGTGACCCAGGTACCTTTGTACATAATTCACAGAAAGCTAGCATGCAGGTGGAGCAGGCAATTAGGAGGCAAATGGTATATTGACCTTTACTGCTGGAAAGTTTGAGTACAGGGGCAAAAATGTCTTGCTGTAATGATAGCAATTATATAATACTTTGGTGTGACTGCACCTGGAGTATATTGTACAATGTCTTCTCCTTAAATAAAGAAGGATAGACATGCCCTAAACAACAGAGAAAACATAGATCCACAGGTAGATGGGAATTTAAAAAACTGCAAGCAATGGAAATATAAAATAAAAGCAGAAACCGCTGGGAAAACTCAGAAGATCAGACAGTATCTTTGGAAAGAGCAGCCTGGTCTATCCTACAGCCACTGGCTACTTTATCAAGAACTTTGCTGAGGCAACATCTGGACAGGTAAATGATCTTGTCCGGAAACATGGTCCTTTTCCTTTCCCTTCCACAGATGCTGCCTGACCCGCTGAGTTTTTCTACTGTCCTCTTTTTTTTGCCTCAGGTTCCAGCGTCTGCAGTCTCTTTGTCTTCTTAACTGATCTAGTTGTGAAGCCCATTTTTCTGTTCCAAACACAATATTCCACTAATTCCTTTACTACTTCAGAGACCACCAGTGCTCGTATTCACTAAGCTCAATAATTTTCACTGCTCTCTGGTTTAGAGGCTGCTCCATGAGTAAACAATTCTTCACGCCACCTATGCCCTAATTATCTTATCACTTATCCTAAAATTGTAATCCCTAGTTCTACATGTTCTGAGTAAAGGAAATAGTTCCAGGATTTCAATTTTGTCCATCATTTCCGATAGAATATATACCTCAATGAAGACATATCTTACCTTCTAAACTCCACCAATTATAAACTTAGATAATAAATTATCCATTTACAGGAACCTTTCAACTGAGACTTTCTGCCAGGTTCGATTCATCAAAAGTGGGCATGGTTTTAAAAGGTGAGAGTGGGAAGAACTAAAGGGGATCTGAGCAGTAAGTTGCTTCACAAAGAATTGCTGATTTCTAGAAGATGTGGAGGAATCAGATGCAATGATTAAAATGGGCAAGGTAAAAAAGGATCTGTTCCCTGTGCAGGCAAGTGGAATGAACGTAGATGGGTAGGTGGGAAAATGGTTGGCATGGAGGACCCGTTTCTGTACTGTAGTACTCTATGACTACTGCACACAGCACCACAGCCATTAACCTCATTGGGTTATGGACACCAAAACTCCAAACACTGTTCCAGATGAAGTCTTCCTACGTGATATCAGTAAGCCTTCCTTAATTTTATTCTCCAACTACCTCATAACGGAGACTAATATTTGACATGTATTTTTTACTTGCTTCCCTTGCCTCCTCATCTGCCTTTTTAACTTCCTCGGGAATCAACCACTTGTTATTTCTCAGTTTCTCAATAGTGCAAGGAATAGTCCTAACTATCAGGATAAATGTTGCCATAACATACTTCATATAACAGGTTTGTACCCTTGCATGTAACATGTTCATATCTTTCCACAGATGTTAACCGTCTCAACCTGAAACATAGTCTGTCCATTTCCCTCCACAGATGCTGCCTGACCCGATGAGTTCTTCCACCATTTTCCTTTTGTTCAGTGTACAGCATCTGCAGTCACTGTGTCTCCTTCACTGATGCTGTTGCAGAAAACCATTTAACAACACATTTAGGTAAGATATAAAAATAGAGAATGTTGGAAATAGTCACTCAGGCAGTACCTGTGGAAAGAGAAGTGATAGTAACACTTCAGGTTCAGGTTTTCTCAGGACTAGGCAAGGAAGAAAACAAATTAGTCTTAATTTACTGAGCAGGTGAAGGAGGAATGAATAAGGCAAAGAAAATATTTCTAATAGGATGAATCCAGGGTTACCATGGAGATAAATGCAAATAACATATGTGTTTCCATTAAGTCATTAATATAGATTTTAAATAGCTGAACACAAGCACCAAATTTGTGTCTCTCTTCCAGCATCAGTCAGTTAACCTTGGTTAGACCTGTTTACTCCTGCTATATTCTGCCTTTTAACTAATTCTGGTACATTGCCTCCAGCTCAATGAGCTGTTATTTTATACAATAATTATCTATCAAATGCACTGTAGAAATCCACATCCAAGCCATCCAGAGGTTCCCATTACTCACCAATTATGTGCTCAAAAGAGCTCTGTTGAGGTTTCCTCCAGCATATGATCTCTCTTTTTATAAAAAACATGAATCCTGCTTAATAACTTTGTGATTTACTGTGCAAATATTAAAAAAGACATACAGATGTTGGAAATTTGAAATAAACAGAGAAAATACAGGAAAAAAATTCAGACGTTATCTGTGGAGAGAGAAACAGTCAATATTTTGGGTCTGCAATCATTCACCACAACTAGGAAAGAGAGAGATGGGGAGATTATAGAACAGTACAGCACAAGAGCAAACCCTGCAGCCCACATGTCATCTGTCAGAGGGAGAGAGATGTGGAGAACAAAGGGAATCTTCATCAAGATGGCTTACTGAGGGCCAGTGCAATGTGTTTTAAATGGCAAGGTTCCAGAACCTGCAGGCAGGCCAGACTTATGCAAGTAAGATAAGCAATTCTGATCTACTGTGATATAAAACAGAAAATGGAAAATGCTAGAAGAACTGAGGTGGTCAGACAAAACGTGTGCAAAGAGAAACATACAACATTTCAGATGAGGGGCCTTCATCTGACCTAGGAAAGAATGAAGCAAGTTAGTGTTGACAGAAGGGTTAATCTTCTACATTTCTCCCCCAGCTGATGTCAGGCCACCATGACTATGGTTTTGTAGTTTCTCTCCTTCTTTGCTCAATAGTGCTATTTTATAACATTATTAATTCACTGGGACCCTCCCAGAAACAAAGGGAATTTTGAATGATTGCTACCAATGCCTCCTCTCCAGGCCACCGCTCTTGGAGCACATCCATTTTTACAGGTAATGCCTACCTGGGATAAAAAATTAAAACACTCTGGAGAAACTAATTCAGACATCATTACAAATGATAGCACGTTCACAATGTGTTAAAATGTGCACACAGACTAAGGTTAATTTTCAGAGAAACGTAACTTCAAAGCAGAGAACATGCTGGACACATGGAACTTGGTTAGTCCATTTGTACATTTCTGGATTCCATCTTAAATGGGTGATATAGGTGTGACGGGAGGAATGCAAAATGATTTAATAAAAATAATCACTTATTAGGTAATCCTAGAACTGAGAGACTGCAACTATCAGGAGAGATAAAATGGCCTGTGCCTTTTTCCTCTTTAAAATTTAGGAAGCAAGGATCAGACTATTGAGGATTATAGGGAAGCAAGAAAGGAGCTTAAGAAGGGGCTGAGAGGAGCAAGAAGGGGGCATGAGAAGGCCTTGGCGAGCAGGGTAAAGGAAAACCCCAAGGCATTCTTCAATTATGTGAAGAACAAAAGGATGACAGGAGTGAAGGTAGGACCGCTTAGAGATAAAGGTGGGAAGATGAGCCTGGAGGCTGTGGAAGTGAGCAAGGTCCTCAATGAATACTTCTCTTTCGTATTCACCAATGAGAGGGAACTTGATGATGGTGAGGACAATGAGAGGGAACTTGATGATGGTGAGGACAATGAGAGGGAACTTGATGATGGTGAGGACAATATGAGTGAGGTTGATGTTCTGGAGCATGTTGATATTAAGGAAGAGGAGGTGTTGGAGTTCTTAAAATACATTAGGATGGATAAGTCCCTGTGGCCTGACGGAATATTCCCCAGGCTGCTCCATGAGGCGAGGGAAGAGATTGCTGAGCCTCTGGCTAGGATCTTTATGTCCTCGTTATCCACAGGAAAGATACCGGAGGATTGGAGGGAGGCAAATGTTGTCCCCTTGTCAAAAAAGGTAGTGGGGACAGTCCAGGTAATTATAGACCAGTGAGCCTTATGTCTGTGGTGGGAAAGCTGTTGGAAAAGATTCTTAGAGATAGGATCTATGGGCATTTAGAGAATCATGGTCTGATCAGGAACAGTCAGCATGGCTTTGTGAAGGGCAGATTGTGTCTAACAAGCATGATAGAGTTCTTTGAGGAGGTGACCAGGCATATAGATGAGGGTAGTGCAATGGATGTGATCTATATGGATTTTAGTAAGGCATTTGACAAGGTTCCACATGGTAGGCATATTCAGAAAGTCAGAAGGCATGGGATCCAGGGAAGTTTGGCGAGGTGGATTCAGAATTGGCTTGCCTGCAGAAGGCAGAGGGTCGTGGTGGAGAGAGTACATTCAGATTGGAGGATTGTGACTAGTGGTGTCCCACAAGGATCTGCTCTGGGACCTCTACTTTTCGTGATTTTTATTAACGACCTGGATATGGGGGTAGAAGAGTGGGTTGGCAAGTTTGCAGATGACACAACGGTTGGTGGTGTTGTAGATAGTGTAGAGGATTGTCGAAGATTGCAGAGAGACATTGATAGGATGCAGAAGTGGGCTGAGAAGTGGCAGATGGAGTTCAACCAGGAGAAATGTGAGGTGGTACACTTTGGAAATACAAACTCCAAGGCAGAGTACAAAGTAAATGGCAGGATACTTGGTAGTGTGAAGGAGCAGAGGGATCTGGGGGTACATGTCCACAGATCCCTGAAAGTTGCCTCACAGGTAGATAGGGTAGTTAAGAGTAGCTAAGGGTAGTTTATGGGGTGTTAGCTTTCATAAGTCGAGGAATAGAGTTTAAGAGTTGCAATGCAACGATGCAGCTCTATAAAACTCTAGTTAGCCCACACTTGGTGTACTGTGTCCAGTTCTGGTTGCCTCACTATAGGAAGGATGTGGAAGCATTGGAAAGGGTACAGAGGAGATTTACCAGGATGCTGCCTGGTTTAGAGAGTATGGATTATGATCAGAGATTAATTGAGCTAGGGCTTTACTCTTTGGAGAGAAGGAGGATGAGAGGAGATATGATAGAGGTATACTAGATAATAAGAGGAATAGATAGAGTGGATAGCCAGCGCCTCTTCCCCAGGGCACCACTGCTCAATACAAGAGGACATGTAAGGATATTGAAGAAAGGGTTGGGAAGTTCAAGGGGGATATTAGAGGAAGGTTTTTCACTCAGAGAGTGGTTGGTGCTTGGAATGCACTGCCTGAGTCAGTGGTGGAGGCAGATACACTCGTGAAGTTTAAGAGACTACTAGATAGGTATATGCAAGAATTAAAGGTGGGGGATTATATGGGAGGCAGGGTTTGAGGGTTGGCACAACTTTGTGGGCCGAAGGGCCTGTAATGTGCTGTACTATTCTATGTTCTATGTTTAAAATATATTGAGAAATAAACTGATAGAAACCTTTCAAATTAAGAAATTAGGTACGTATATTGAAGATGTCTCCACTTGCATTTGTCAAAAAAATAAACATCCACAAATACAAGGCATCAATGCATCCAGTAAAAGACTTCATTCCTCATGGATCAGTGATAATGTGAACCAGTATAGGCCATGGATCAGTTTGAAGTGATTCATAATGTGGCAATACTTGGCTGACAAAGGAGTAGAATGAAATTTTGGTATGGTTCAAAAATGCCAGCAAAAAATGGTAGAAAGTTGTATGTCTTCTGCAGGCATCAAATATCACTTAATAAATTATTATTTTTAAATCTACAGTTGACAGGTTTTTGTTAACCAAGTGTTCTGGGAGAGAAGAGTAAAGACTTTCGGGAAGATGGCGGAGGGCTTGGACACAGTGGCCTCTTGGGGGCCAGCCTGAGGTGTTTTTGTCATTTTTAAACAGTTTTTCTTGATTGCAAGACAAAGCTGGAGGACTAGACTTCAAGCTGTGGGCTTGCCTGCTCCTGCAGTCCAGGAGAAGTGACGCCGGAGGCAGTGTAGCGTGGTGTCCATGATCGGATAGGGGCTGGCCTCTCCCATCAGTGCTGCCCTCCAGTGTTTAATTGGTGGAATGACAAGCTGGATTATGTGCATGCGTTCATCTATGGACTGCCGGGAACTGCACTACCAGTTTGTGGGATATGTCATTCAGGGATTTGGACTGGATACTTTTTTTTTGCATGACTCTCTGTTTGTTTGCTATCTTGAATGTGCTGTGTGTGTTTTGCTTCTTGGCTCTGTAGGAACACTGTTTAATTCGGCAGTATTCATGTATGGTTGAACGATAACTAAATTTGAACTATAAAGCTAGGATATGGAGTTAACTCATACAAAACACAAGAAAATAGAAGCAGCAGTATGCCACACCGCCCTCAAGCCTGTTCCACCATTCAATAAGATGATGGCTGATGTACCTCAGCCTGCCCTTCTGTGCCAGTGCCTTATAGTTCTCCAACTTTTCAAAGATTTAACTCCCTCCTCTTGGGCAGATGGGGCTCAACAGCCGTGGTTGGAAACTCACCTAGGAGAAGGAACACTCTGATCTCAAACTTCAGCTGCCTTGCAGTTATACCCGCTCATGGGGAAGGCTTTGGGAGCAAACCCTGAGGAAAAATACAGAGCTGAAGTCACTTAGGTAGTCCTACGATGAGTTCTTTATTGACTGTCAGCTACTGCAACACCACTATTCTATGCCTTTTCTTTGGATTTGTGAGCTACATGGGGAGCGGGGAGCCTGCTGCATGGACAACCCCTTGCTCTCCATATCCTCCTGCCCTGGCTTGCGTATCATGTAGGCAGCTGAAGCACCGTGTCTCTGGTCGACTCTGAAGAATGGAGGGGCTCAAAAATCTCCTTCATCTTTTAATACCTCCAGTGATCTAGCTCCATATCTTTCTGGGCTGGGGAATTCCAGAGATTAACCACCCTCTGCAAAAAAAAAAACACTGCACATCTCAGTTTTCCATGACCACCCCTTTGTACCTTGTCCCTTGTTGGAGACTATCCTCCTCCCGGTGGAAACAACTCAATATTTACCATGTCCTGCTCTCATAGGATCTCATCTGTTGTGATAGGTCACCCCTCATTCTTGTAAAGTCCAAGAAATCAGATCCAGCTTCTTTAGACAACTGTGATAGGATAACCCTTTCATCCCAAGAATCAGCCTATTGAATCTCAAACAAAAATTCTTTCTTAACTATGTGGATGAACATTCTGTGTAGTACTCTAAATGTGACCTCAACAAAAAACTTCAACAATGTTATGAGTACAACTCATTTTCACTATGGATGTTCAGTCCTGGAGCACTTCTACCACCCCCCACCCACCACCTTCAAGAAGGCCTTAAAGCTTGCCACTTTTTTTCTGGACAACAAACCCAACCAGTTCACCTCCACCACCACTTTCCTCCCTCTGGAAGAGCTGGCCTTCACACTCAACAATTTCTCTTTTGGCTCTTTCCACTTTCTCCAAACCCAAGGTGCAGCCATGGGCAACCACATAGGCCCCAGTCATGCCTAACATGGATAATTGAGCCAGTCCATGTTCCCACCTTCACCTGGTAATGTTCTCCAATTTCCTGCACTACATTGAAGATTGCATTTCTGCTGCTTCATGCACCCATGCTGAGCTTGTCAATTTCATCAACTTTGCCTCTAACTTCCACCCTACCCTTAAATTCATTGAGTCCATTTCTGGCACTTCTCTTCCCTTTCATAATTCCATCTCTGGAGACAGACTATCAGATTATTTTTTCGTCAGCCCTTTATCTACCATCATCCAGCTTCTCTCTTCATCACCCCTCCCCCTCACCTATCACCTTCTAGATTGTAAACTTTCCACTCCCCCCACCTTCATATCCTGGCTTCATTCCCCATCGTTTCCAGATCTGATGAAGGCCTCGGCCCAAAACGTTGACTCTTTCAATATAAGCCACCTGATCTGCAGAGTTCCTCCAACATTTTCTGTGTATTTCAACAAACTTAATAATACTTACCCAATTCTAAACTTTAACTTCCTTGTAATTAAGCACAGTCTGCCATGTTCCTTTCTAATACTTGGTGCATCTACTTTAGAACTGATTATTATTCATGCACAAGAACACTTGGACCTCTCTGTGCTTCACTCATTTGCATTCTTTCTGCTTTCACCAGCTGATTGCTCGTACCAAAGTGTATGACATCTCATTTAGTCAATAGACAAAAATGATCCAAAGTACATTTATTATCAAAGTATGTATACAAAATACAACTGTGAGATTTCTCCTTCCACAGGCAGACATGAAACAAAGAAATGTTATGAAATCTGTTCGAGAGAACATCGAACACCCAGCGCATGGAAAAAAAGAACAAATGCACAAACAGCAATAAGCAAATGAGCAACAGGAAGAATATCAGTAACACTCACAACACGCTGGAGGAACTCAGCAGGTCGGGCAGCATCCGTGGGAACCATCAGTCGATGTTTCGGGCCAGAACGATTCGTCAGGACTGAAGAGGGAAGGGGTAGAGGCCCTATAAAGAAGGTGGGGTGAGGGTGGTAAGGAGAGGGCTGGTAGGTTCCAGGTGAAAAACTGGTCTCCATCTCCGGAGACAGACTGTCCACTGACATCTTCTACAAGCCCACTGACTCTCATAACTACCTCGACTATACCTCTTCCCACCCCGCCACATGCAAAAATGCCAGTCCCTATTCCCAGTTCCTCCATCTCCACCGCATCTGCTCCCAGGATGAGGCTTTCCGTTCCAGGACATCTCAAATCTCCTCTTTCTTTAAGGATTGTGGTTGCCCTTCTGCCATCATCATTGGTGCCCTCACCCACATCTCCTCCATTTCCCACACTTTGGCCCTTACCCCATCCTCCCGCCACCACAACAGGGACAGAGTTCCCCTTGTCCTCACCTACCACCCCACCAGCCTCCGCATCCAGCACGTTATCCTCCGCAACTTCCGCCACCTTCAACAGGACCCCACCACTAAGCACATCTTTCCCTCTCCACCCCTCTCCGCTTTCCGCAGGGATCGGTCCATCCTCAACTCCCTGATCCACACGTCCCTCCCCACGGATCTCCCACCCGGCACTTATCCTGTAAGCGTAAGTACTACACCTGTCCCTACACTTCCTCTCTTGCCACCATTCAGGGCCCCAAACAGTCCTTCCAGGTGAGGCAACACTTCACTTGTGAGTCTGTTGGGGTCATCTATTGCATCCGGTTCCCGGTGCGGCCTCCTCTACATCGGTGAAACCCGACGCAGATTGGGGGACCGCTTTGTCAAGCACCTCTGCTCTGTCCGCCACAACAGACAGGATCTCCCGGTTGCCACCCCCTTCAACTCTGCTTCACATTCCCATCCGGATATGTCCATACATGGCCTCCTTTACTGCCATGATGAGGCTAAACTCAAGTTGGAGGGGCAACACTTCATATACCGTCTAGGTAGTCTCCAGCCCCTTGGTATGAACATAGAATTCTCCAACTTCCAGTAATTCCCTTCCTCCTCACCCTTCCCCTATCCCTATGTCACTCTGCCCCCTCCCCCAGCTGCTTCTCACCTCCCTCATGGTTCCACCTCCTTCTACTACCCATTGCTTTCCTGCCTATCACCTCCCTGCTTCCCCTCCCCCACCCCGTTGTCTTTCAAATTACTGGTTTTTCAACTGAACCTACCAGCCTCTACTTCCAACCCTCCCCCACCTTCTTTGTAGGGCCTCTGCCCCTTCCCTCTTCAGTACTGACGAAGGGTTCCGGCCCGAAACGTTAACTGATCATTTCCATGGATGCTGCCCGACCTGCTGAGTTCCTCCAATGTGTTGTGAGTGTTGCTTTGACCCCAGCATCTGCAGAGTATTTTGTGTTTAGGAAGAATATCAGCCATTAAAGCAGGAGTCCAGTAGTATTCAGTTCAGTTCAGTTCAGCGCTCTGCTGCCAGGGCATGCAGGACACAGGTCCATTCTTCGCCAAAGTGCTCATCGATCTCCCAGATCAAACAACTCAAAAAACAACAAAAAAGGAGAGTAACCAGAATCCAGGAACGCATGTAAAATAAACCTCCAAGTACCCCAAAATGAGTCCACAGCTTCACCAATCAGTCTTGGTAACGTGGATTCCAAGAATACTGCACTTCTCTCCGACAGATGTAAAATATCTTTTACGTTGGTTTTTCATGTTGAATGTGATTCTGCAACTGTTGGAGCCTGTGATGTGCAGTTTGGAGATAGTTTGTGTGTTTCTGTGCTCTGCAGTCTCCAAGGGGACTTTGGGAAGCAGAGGCAGTGTGTGGGAACTTCGTGGTGAGAAAGCTGCAAGCCAGTGTTCGACCCTATTTCATAGAACCATAGAAACCATAGAAACTACAGCACAGAAACAGGCCTTTTGGCCCTTCTTGGCTGTGCTGAACCATTTTCTGCCTAGTCCCACTGACCTGCTCACGGACCATATCCCTCCATACACCTTCCATCCATGTATCTGTCCAATTTATTCTTAAATGTTAAAAAAGAACCCACATTTACCACCTCGTCTGGCAGCTCATTCCATACTCCCACCACTCTCTGTGTGAAGAAGCTCCCACTAATGTTCCCTTTAAACCTTTCCCCCCTCACCCTTAACCCATGTCCTCTGGTTTTTTTCTCCCCTTGCCTCAGTGGAAAAAGCCTGCTTGCATTCACTCTATCTATACCCATCATAATTTTATATACCTCTATCAAATCACCCCTCATTCTTCTACGCTCCAGGGAACAAAGTCCTAACCTATTCAACCTTTCTCTGTAACTGAGTTTCTCAAGTCCCGGCAACATCCTTGTAAACCTTCTCTGCACTCTTTCAACCTTATTTATATCCTTCCTGTAATTTGGTGACCAAAACTGAACACAATACTCCAAATTCGGCCTCACCAATGCCTTATACAACCTCATCAAAACATTCCAGCTCTTATACTCAATACTTTGATTAATAAAGGCCAATGTACCAAAAGCTCTCTTTATGACCCTATCTACTTGTGACGACACTTTTAGGGAATTTTGTATCTGTATTCCCAGATCCCTCTGTTCTACTGCACTCCTCAGTGCCTTACCATTAACCCTGTATGTTCTACCTTGATTTGTCCTTCCAATGTGCAATACCTCGCACTTGTCTGTATTAAACTTCATTTGCCATTTTTCAGCCCATTTTTCCAGCTGGTCCAAGTCCTGCTGCAGGCTCTGAAAACCTTCCTCACTGTCCACTACACCTCCAATCTTTGTGTCATCAGCAAATTTGCTGATCCAATTTACCACATTATCATCCAGATCATTGATATAGATGACAAATAACAATGGACCCAGCACTGATCCCTGTGGCACACCACTAGTCACAGGCCTCCACTCAGAGAAGCAATTCTCTACCATCACTCTTTGGCTTCTTCCATTGAGCCAATGTCTAATCCAATTTACCACCTCTCCATGTATACCTAGCGACTGAATTTTCCTAACTAATGTCCCATGCGGGACCTTGTCAAAGGCCTTACTGAAATCCATGTAGACAATATCCACTGCCTTCCCTTCATCCACTTTCCTGGTAACCTCCTCGAAAAACTCCAACAGATTGGTCAAACATGACCTACCACGCACAAAGCCATGTTGACTCTCCCTAATAAGTCCCTGTCTATCCAAATGCTTGTAGATTTTATCTCTTAGTACTCCCTCCAATAACTTACTTACTACCGATGTTAAACTCACCGGCCTATAATTTCCCGGATTACTTTTCGATCCTTTTTTAAACAACGGAACAACATGTGGCACTCTCCAGTCCTCTGGCACCTCACCCGTAGACACTGACATTTTGAATATATTTGCCAGGGCCCCTGGAATTTCAACACTAGTCTCCTTCAAGGTCCGAGGGAATACCCTTTCACTCTGTCGCTGATTGTTCGCCGATTAAAGTGATGCGGGGGACTGAAATTCCAACGGACAGCCTTCTTTCCAGGGGGATAACTCTCCTGCTGGAGAGGGGAGCCGATATTATTTCCACAGTGGGTGTAACTTTCCTCCCGGAGAGGGGAGACTCCCTTTTCACCACTGGAGGATAACTCTCCTGCCGGAGAAGGTAGCCTGCACTTCTTTTCACTGAGGGAATGACTCTCCTGCCGGATAGGGGAGACTGCCTTTTTCCACAGGGAGATAACTCTCCTGCTGGAGATGGGAGCCTGCTTTTTTCCCACTGGGGGATGACTCCTCTGCTGGAAAGGAGAGCCTCCATTTTTTCCACTCTTATATTCCGTCTGGGTAGCCTCCAACCTGATGGCATGAACATTGACTTCTCTAAGTTCCATTAATGCTCCTCCTCCCCTTTTTACCCCATCCTCTATTTATTTATTTATTTAGTTTCCCTTTTTTTTCCTCTCTCTTTTTTCTCTCCCTGTCCCTCTCACAATAACTCCTTGCCTGCTGTCCATCTTCCTCTGGGCTCCCCTCCCCCTTTCTTTCTCCCTAGGTCTCCCATCCCATGATCCTCTCCCTTCTCCCCCTCCCCCTCCCACTTTCAAATCTCTTACTATCTCTTCTTTCAGTTAGTCCTGACGAAGGGTCTCGGCCCAAAATGTCTACTGTATCTCTTCTGAATCTGGTGCCTGGCCTGTTGCGTTCCACCAGCATTTTGTGTGTGTTGTTTGAATTTCCAGCATCTGCAGATTTCCTCGTGTTTGCTGTACTATAATGGACTGTGTTTCATGTTCTATATGTAATATCTCATCAGATAAACCAGATCATATCTGCATGCAGCATACTCAGACAGCATTCAAGCATGGGCTAATAAATGGCAGGTAACTCTGGGGCCAAATTTCCAGGCAATATCTATCTCCAGGTATGACAAGTCTCATGATCAACCGTTAATATTCAATAACTTTGCTTGAGCCTCGATACAGTTGGCAATAATAAATACTTCCAATTCTAATTCCAATTCAATTGTAATTCCACCACCAACAAATGAGAGGTCATTACTAAGCAGAAGCTCAACTGAACGAACCATAGAAACCTGTAGACATATGCGGGGGGCTGTGGTGAGGACTCAACTCTGATACCTGACGCCATTAGCAAGGACTGTGATGAAATACTCAATAATTGTCTGGATGAATGCAGCTCCAACTACTTTGAAGGAGTGTGACAGTAGCCGGAACAGAACAGCCCACCTGACAGGCTCCATTCCACCAGTCTTAAAATTCATCCCTTCTGTCTCCTGCAAACTGTGACTTCAGTGGGTTATATCTGTACACTGTTCAGTGGGTAATATCTGTACACTGTTCAGTGGGTAGTATCTGTACACTGTACAGTGGGTAATATCCGTACACTGAACAGTGGGTAATATCTGTACACTGTACAGTGGGTAATGTCTGTACACTGTACAGTGGGTAATATCCGTACACTGTACAGTGGGTAATATCTGTACACTGAACAGTGGGTAATGTCTGTACACTGAACAGTGGGTAATATCCGTACACTGTACAGTGGGTAGTATCTGTTCACTGTACAGTGGGTAGTATCTGTACACTGAACAGTGGGTAGTATCCGTTCACTGTACAGTGGGTAGTATCTGTTCACTGTACAGTGGGTAGTATCTGTACACTGAACAGTGGGTAGTATCTGTTCACTGTACAGTGGGTAGTATCTGTTCACTGTACAGTGGGTAGTATCTGTACACTGAACAGTGGGTAGTATCTGTACACTGTACAGTGGGTAGTATCCGTACACTGTACAGTGGGTAATATCTGTACACTGAACAGTGGGTAGTATCTGTACACTGTACAGTGGGTAGTATCCGTACACTGTACAGTGGGTAGTATCTGTACACTGAACAGTGGGTAGTATCTGTACACTGTACAGTGGGTAATATCCGTACACTGTACAGTGGGTAGTATCTGTACACTGTACAGTGGGTAATGTCTGTACACTGTACAGTGGTAATGTCTGTACACTGTAGTGCATTTACCCTCCAACAGCAACTCCTAAACTGTGACCTCATCCATGGAGAATGTCTTGGACAGCAAATTTATGAAAATACCACCAACAAAATCCCTCCAAATCACTCATATCCTAACTCAGCAAAGGCATGAGCTAACATAGAACTTGGAGTCTGAGTGACTAGATGTAGAACAGAGAGGGGAGAGTAGGTGTGACACAAAAGGGGTCAGGTGCTGTTGTCTGACTGGTTGAATAACAGTAGACAGGAGACAGGCAATGAAATCATGAACGATCTGAAAACAGGGAAGGAATGGAGGATCTGAGATTTGGACACACAGCAACCTGGGTCCTGGCAGTGGGCGACGAGTGGACAGGGGCACCCACTGGGTCTGAGAATGAATCAGCAGTAGTTTGGGAGGGTCACACGATGCCACCAAAATACGAATAGAGAGCACACGGGGGAACTGACAATGTGACTGAGGGCGGAGAGCAGACCATTAACCTGGTGAGCTGTGGATGAGCAGATGGTGGGGAACACACCTTAGAGATTTTGTCAGCCAGAGCTTAGGGACACACCAGTGTGTCTCAGTAGAAAAGGAACTACTGAATATGGTGCCAGAACATGGCAATTCATTGCAAGCTGCTGTCTGTGGATCAGCTCATTATTATTGATTTATCAGAGTGGGTAGGAGCAGACTGCGAGCAGTCAGTGAATTCGAGCTGAAGTTGGGCAGATAGGACATAGCCTCGAGGTACTGGAGCTTCCAGTCTACATTGTCTGGGCCACCCCAGTCACGCTGCAGATTCACTCTTCTGGGCATTTAATCTTTGATCAGACAGAGCAATTTGTTCTTGTTGTCCAGAAGAAGCTTAGGAGAAGAGCATACTCCAGGGAACTACCGTCCCAGCACTGTGTCCTGGTGGGGAGGCACAATGGAGAGAGAATCGAGTGGTGGGCACCACATGGTGGCAAATGGGATTAGTTATACAGAGGATTCAAGTTAATTAGGCCATTGGTTAATCAAGGGATCTGTTTATCTGGAACAACTCTTAAAGAACAGAAACTAAATAGTGAAAATAGCCAGGATTCCCTTCATTTAGTTTGGGACACTCTGCTGCTTATTTGGGACAGGAGACTGCTGCTGAACTAGTTTCTAACTAGCATCAGTCACTTGTGTTTATGTTCAGAAAGCAGTGATATTTGTCGCTGATAGTTGGTGAGAAATAAACAGTAAGAAAATTTGGAACCGTTTTGGTCACTGTGGTTTCGATCATTCAGTCCTGCAGACGCCAAAAATGGCCCAAAGTTAAAACGAATCGATTTTACTACTTCAACAAGTTAAGTATTATGAAGAATTTGTAAGTATCTTGAATGTTTTGATGAAAATGGAGATTTGGAGGATGAAGGCAGTCTATTAGCTGCACTCGGTGGTCTGCACAAAGAAGCACAGCAGATGAATTCCTCCATCGATAACTATAAGGAGCTAATACACAGTCTTATCATACAGTGGAGGCATTATTAGTGTTCTAATTTGTTCTGAAATTCATTTAAGTACATAAATTGTTACTCAGTTAAATGGTAGTTTTTTTTTATACCTTTTATCTATTTCCATGGATTTTTGGTTAATTGGGGATCCACTTAATTGGGCCAAAATATACTGGTCATGATGTATCCCAATTTACTGTAATCCACTGTATTTGGCATCATGGTTAGCATAGACATTATGGGCCAAGGAGCCTGTTTCTGTGTTGTACCATTCTAGATTTTATGATCTATGTGCACAGGAGCCATGAACTGAATAGATGTCTCAATAGACATGTTGGTATAATATCTGTCAACATGGAGTCTTCACATGGAAACCAGCCCTTCACCAACCGTAAAATCTATCAATACTAGTCCTACTTGCTGCATTAATTTCACAACCTTCTATATCCTGCTTATCCAAGCCTTTTAAATGTTGTTACTGTCCCTGCCTCAACCACCTCTTCTGGTCGTCTTTTCCTAGAACCAGCTACTCCGTCTGTAAAAAATTACCCCTCAGGTGCCCTTTAAACTTGTTCCTGGGACCTGAATTCTGCATCTGCTGGGTTTAGATGCCTCGTCTGTGGAAAACAGATTCTGACATCCACCCTATCTGTGACTTTCATGACCTTGTATAACGTTATCATGTGACCTCACAGTCTCCTGAAATCCATCTCCTCTGAAAGCACAAAATCCATCCCAAATGGTCCAAACCTATTTCTCTCTCACTTCCATCTCCATATCAAGTTCAAGTTCAATTTCAATAATTATTCAACCGTACGTGAATACCCATGAATACAGCCAAAAGAAACAGCTTTCCTCTGGGGCCAAGGTGTAAAACACAGCACCAGTCGTCATACACACCACAAGGCACATGTAGCACCATATAAGATACCAAGTAAACATATAGTCACACACAACAAAATATATAAATCCCAAACCCTGATTGACATGTCCTGAAAATTGATGGTACATGGGTGTTACTGGCAAGAAAAAGCAATTCTTAGCAGTTCATAGACAAACATATGCATGCACACATGCATGTAATCCAGCTTGTCATTCCACCAATCAAACACTGGAGGGAGACACTAATGGGAGGAGCCAGCTCCCAACCCAGCATAGACACTGTGCTACACTGCCTCCAGCATTTCATCTCCTGCACTGCTGCAACAGGCAAGCCCCCGGCTTGAGGCCTAGCCCTTGCTACCACGAGGCCACGCAGCTCCCTCACCACCTATCTTTCCAAGAAACAAGTGAAATGGATTTGCAGCATCTTACACAATCGATTTCCAACAGAGTCTTGCCATTGGAAGAGAAATGTCCAACATTGTTCGGCTGTACATCGCCTTCGTGCACCGACTCTGGTGCCTTCCTGTAACAGGCAGTAACATGGTCCGCACCAAATCCAGCTCCTCCTCCAATAAACAGCTCACTTATAGGGTAGACTTGCAATACCCAAAGTTCTTAATGTCCAGCATTGTCCTGCAGCTGTAAAAAAGCTGTTTAAAAAAGACAAAAACACCTTTCTTGGCCCTTGAGTGGCCATTGCTTACAAACGTGCTCTCCTCTTAACTTTGCTTTAGGGAGGCTACAGAGGAGATTTACCAGACTACACTGCATGTCCCATGAAGACAGATTGAGCGAGCTAGGCTTTTTACTTTAGAGTGAAGAAGGATGAGAGGCAACTTGATAGAGGTGTACCAGATAGAGTCATAGGTTGAGTGGATAGCAGGTCTTTTTTCCCCAAAATGGAAATGGCTAATCCCAGGGGGCATAATTTTAAAGCTGATTGGAGGAAAGTATAGGGGCAGATGTCAGAGATAGATTTTTTAACACAAAGTATTAGGTGCATTCAATGCACCTCCAGGGGTAGTGGTAGAGGCAGATACATAAGGGGCATTTCAGACATTCTTAGGGAGGCACCTGAGTGTTAGAAAAGTGGATGGCTATGTCAGGGGGAATGTCAGATTGATTTTTGAGTGGGTTAAAAGTTTGACCTGACGGGCCTGTACTGTGCTGTAATGTTCTATTGCTTCTTGCTGCCCGGGAACTTGCCAGCTCTGGACTGGTCAAATTGCTGAGAGCACGAGAAATTTAGAGTCATAGAGTTATAAAGCATGGCAGCATTAACACGAGACCTGTGGCCCAATTAGTCTATACAACCTGATCTTCCGCCTAATCCCATCTACCTAGACCTGGACCATAGCCTTCCTTATCCAGGCTCATCCATGTACCTCTCCTAACTTCTCTATTCATTAATAAATTCTTGAACAGTATTACCTTAGCATTTCTTTTAAAATTGGAGATAACCCTTGCTAGTGTTTTCGTTCAGGTTTTATAGTTGTCAGCTCCAACAAACGGAAGAGTGTCATGGGGAGTGAACTGTTCTGTTTCTTAGCTGGTGGTAGACAGGCTCGTCTTCCTGTAGCAGCCCAATTGGCTGGAAAGTAATGCTGTTTAATGGAGCGTGGATGCTTTCATCTTGCTACTTCTGATCACAGACGTTCAGATGCAAGGTGCCGTGTTATGTGTTGGCTGCAAAGGCCAACAAAAATCAAAACGTCACTTTGAATCATGCACTAAATGGCGCTGATGAGCCACCGTGACAATATGCCGTGTCCTCCAGTGGCTGGCAGTGGAGGAGAGCAATGGTTTGGCCATGTGTGCTCATGACTGCATCTGTTTAAAGGACATTTATTTGGCAGGCGATGTGGGAACCTGGGGCCATGCTGAATTATCATTGCCTGATCAGGCACCCAAAGCACGCTATCTCAGCCAGAGATGGCCTGTCATTGCAGATAGCCATCGCATGGCTGAAGGCGGCGGGCTGGTTAGATGCCACAGTATCTGTGAGAATTGTGAGCTGGCCCGTTGACATCAGAGCTTTGCGTGGAATTAAAAATGGATCTGTGCCTCCAGTGATTTTCACTGCTTGTGATTTAATTACCAGTGATGTTTCCTTGATGAAAAGCGGTCATGGAGCTTGCACAAATGTGGAGCACCATCACAAGAAGTAACTAGATGTCACAGCAGGATTTAGGACATGGGCAGAGGACAAGGGAATGAAGTAAAGAAACAACACAGGAAGGACATTACACAACTAAAAATAAGCTTTATACTAAATCAGTAATTGTTAATTGAACTCAATGGATTCCATTCAGTGGTAAAAAGAGTACTTATTAAAGTTGTAGAGAATATGGCATGCATGAAAGCAGGCCCTTCGGCCCATCAAATCTTTACTGTTCATCAACCACCCTTTCACATGTAAGAGATTTCTTCTTTTATGTTACTGCGAAGGCTAACAAAATGTCTTCTTTGTTATGTTATAATTAAAATGGCTTTTCTGTAATAACAACTGCAATGTAAGGAGTTCTCTCTCTCTCCGCTTGTTTGGGTTATATTATTAATGAGAGGGAACGAACCAATTAGGATAGATGTTTTTCTTGCTTGTGTGTCTGTAAGCTATTGTTTTTGCGGGCGTTGAGGGAGAAGGCGTGATGGGGACACAGAGAGGAGATGCGATGCTGTAGGCTGGCTGATGGGACAGATCACAAGCGGGAGTCCAAGGCACAGGGTCTTCGGCGAGGAGAGGAGACGAAGACAGACTAGTGTGGAGCGTCTGGTTGACCACTGTGGTTGGTCCAGGCAGTCGGAGGGGACTGAATGGTGGAAAGAAGACTCCATTAATTGAGCTCCAACTGTTGTACACGAAGTGGTTGAACTTTCATAAGTTTGGCGCCTTTTATTTTCCTTTTATATTTTATCTCTATTAATTACATAGTTCCAGTAAGATCTATAAAGTGTAATCATTTAATCACATATGGTGTATTGTCTGTTATTTGGCGGCGTGGGGTACATCACACAGCATCCACACAAACTTGATTACCCAGTTTGGCGGGGCCGAAGGCTGCTCCCTCTAGACGAAAGCGAGTTGAGCGAGCCTGAGGCTTACCGGGGGCTACATACATTAATCCTACATCAATGCCTTTTTTACGTCTCTCCTCCTTCTCTTCAACTTCACCCAGATTTTCCCACCTAAACACCAGGGGTAGTTTAGAGTGGCGAGCACACCTACTGCACACGTGTTTTTTCTGGATGCGGGAGGAAACGGGAGTACCTGAAGGAAATCCACATGGTCACAGGGAGAAGTTGCAAATTTCACACAAGCAGTATCAGAGGTCTGGATTGAACCTGGATCTTTCCTGTCATGTAACAGCGGATTTACCAGCTGTGTCACTGTGCCAACCTGTTTCTGTTCCGAGTTCATAACAGGCATGTCAGAGGTTTAACCACATGCTCTGAGTAAGTGAAGTAGCAAAAGAATAAGGGATGGCTAATGTTCTTTTATTGAAGAAGAGCTGCAGGGACAAGTCAGGGAACTCGCGTTGTGGCTATCCCTCGAGGTCAAGGATGATGGTCTTCGTTCTGTTAACCTATTTATGGGCTCTCAAGTGGCTTATGAGTCCAATCTTGGCTTTGAAAGTTCTTCCGCATTCAGAACAGGTAGTTCCAGATGGCAGATCGGGCTTTGGTTGTTGCTGCCTCTCTTCCCGTTTTCTTCTCTTTTCTTCTAATTCTGCATATCTGTTGGTTTCGAAAGTTGCTGTTCCTTCTCGGATGATGGCTTGCCACAGTTTCCTGTCCTTGGCATTGGTTTCCCAATTGTTGATGTCGATGTTACATTTCTTCATGTTGGCTTTTAAGACGTTTTTGAATCTC
The DNA here is from genome assembly GCF_963921235.1 of Mobula hypostoma. Classification (NCBI taxonomy): domain Eukaryota; kingdom Metazoa; phylum Chordata; class Chondrichthyes; order Myliobatiformes; family Myliobatidae; genus Mobula; species Mobula hypostoma. The sequence goes on along the minus strand of NC_086121.1, from coordinate 41,686,270 downwards.
TTCTGTTGTCCGCCTCTTTTACATTTGCCTTCTTTAAGCTGGGAGTATAAGATTTGTTTCGGCAGACGTTCAAGGCAGTGAGACAGACACCAGTGGTGGGAATTTTACTAGAAGTGATTCTGAGGGGTATGATGTATTTGCTTTTGGAAAGGAAGGACTGATTAGATTAGATTAGATTATGAGGACACACAGTCCTCTTTTATTGTCATTTAGTAATGCATGCATTAAGAAATGATACAATGCTCCTCCAGTGTGATATCACAGAAACACAAGACAAACCAAGACTGAAAAACTGACAAAAGTGACATAATTATAACATATAGTTACAACAGTGCAAAGCAATACCGTAATTTGATAAGGAACAGACCACGGGCACGGTAAAAAAAAGTCTCAAAGTCTCTCGAAAGTCTCATCATCTCACACAGACAGTAGAAGGAAGAAAAACTCTCCCTACCTTGAACCTCCAGTGCCGCAAACTTGCCGATGCAGCACCCTGGAAGCACCCGACCACAGCCGACTCTTGAGTCCGTCCGAAAACTTCGAGCCTCCAACCAGCCCTCCGACACCGAGCACCGAGCACCATCTCTGCCGAGCGCTTTGACCCTGGCCCCAGCAACAGGATTAGGACTAGTCAGCAGGGTTTTGTGAACATGAGATCATATCTTTCGAACTTGATTGAGTTTTCTGAAGAGGTGACCAGGAGGATTGATGAGGTCAGGGAGGTGGACTTCAGCAAAGCTTTTGACAAAGTCCCACATGGTAGGCTAGTCCAGAAGATTAGATCACTTTGATACAGAGTGAGCTGGTCAAGTGGATAGAAAGTTGGCTTTTTGGTCGAGGCAGAGGATGTTAGTGGAGGGTTCTTTATCAGACTGGAGGTCTGTGACCAGTGGGGTGCTAGAGCACCAATGCCGAGTCCTTCACTACTTGAGATCTGTGCTAATGGTTTGAAAGATAATGTAGGCAGCATTATGAATGTAGCTGGTAAGTTTGCAAATGGCACCAAAAAAAAATGGCGAAGGTTGTCCAAGAGCACAATAGGATCTAGATCAACTGGGAAAGTGAGCAAAGAAATAACTGATGGAGGCTAAAGCTTGTAGCTCATGGTGCAGTTTTTAGTTAGTGATCTGGTCAACTTTACCTCATTTTCATGAGAAAATCTGCAGATGCTGGAAATCCAAAACAACACACACAAAATGCTGGTGGAACTCAGCAGGTCAGGCAGCACCTCTGGAAAAGAGTAAACATCAACATTTTGGGCAGAGACCCTTCCTGAGGACCTCGTTTATCCATTAATCATTCATATGATTCGTGCTCTACTATATTTTAACAGATGAAATTTAACTCACAGAAGTGAGGAGTGACTGAAGTACTTTATCTCATTTACGCAAGAAAGTCCTGCAGGTGCTGGTAACCAGCTCATACCTGCTGAATGCTAAAGCCCTAAGAACCGTTATTGAACAATGATACATTGGGATACATGTATATAGCAACTTCCTGAATGTGGTGACATACAGTAGGTAGACAATGTGTTGAAAACGGCATAGATCATGCCTGCCTTCATTAGTTGAGGAGCTAGGGTGTCATGATCTATTTGAACAAATTGGAGTGTTGTGTGAAGTTCTGGGCGGCAAACTACAGATGGGATGTGACTAAGTTTATGTGCAGAAGATGTACCAGAATGTTACCTACTGGATGCCTTGAGCTATTAGGAGAATTAGATAGGTCGTGACTGTTACCCCTGGAGTTTTGTAATAAGACCACAAGACCATAAATCTAGAGCAGGGGTTCCCAACCTGTGGTTCATGGACCCCTCAGGTAATGGTAAGGGTCCAAGGCATAAGGTTGGGAACCCCTGATCTAGAGGGAGCAGGTTTAAATTTAAAGGGCAAAGATTTAAAGGGGCCCAACGGGCAATTTTTTTTAATGCTGCTAGAGGAACTGGTGGAGGCTGGCACTGTTCCAATGTTTAAAAGACACTTGGACAAGTTCATAAATAGGAAAGATTCAGAGAGATGTGGACCAAATACAGCAAATGAGATCACTCAAGTTCCAGGACATCTGAAATGTCCTTTTCTCTCAGGTATTTTAATTAGGCATAGATGAATTAGGCCAAAGTGTTTGGTTTTATGCTTTTAACTTTGAATCAATGAATTTCACACATTGTTTATATGATTAGCCATTGAGAGATGATAGTATTGAGGTAAACTTTGTGGTTAGCTGCATGGTTACTCAAGACTGTGTAAGTTTGTTTTCACACAGAAAACATTTTTAATAATTGTACATGGTAAAAACATTTAGTAAGGATATCAAAGAGAATGTTATGGACAATGTGAGTCCATTGATGCCTGAGATTGAGAATAAGCTTGAGATACTGGCACACAGCCCATTAAAATCATAGCTCATTGAATGTTTTAATGAAGCTTGCTCATGGGCGAGTAATTGAAAAATTCATTCCCGAAGACCAAAGTTTGTCAGATCAAAGACTGTATCATTAGCAGTAGTGACAACAAATGGCCTCAAATCAAGCTAGATAATTTAGTTAAAATAGAGAGAATTCTGAAAATGCTCAACAGGTCAATCACTGGAGAGAAAATTAGATTGATGACCTTGCAGCTCTGAACTTCACTCTCCACAGATGCTGTCTGACCCACTGAGTAATTCCAGCATTCTCTAAATTTATTTCAAATTTTAGGCATCATCAGTACTTTACCATAGGACAATTTAATTATTTTTCTAATCATAAAGGTTTAATTTAAAATATAGGTACAGTAGATTTTACAACAAAGAACATGATGGCTTCACATTTAACCTTTTCATAACAAGCATATCTTGGAACAAGGAATTTATTAAATCCAGAGAATGAATTTCCTTTCTTACCTCAACTGTTAGACGTCATTCTTCTGAATATTCCGGGAGAATGAACTGTTTTATATAAAATTCCCTTCAACATTGTAGCATATTGGGTTGTTTTTCACTTCAGGGTCTAAGGAATTTGTCTCAATTCCTCCGGCTGATTTGGATGTTTGTGCTTCTGTCAGCACACTTTCTTATCATTTCCTCAGACCTTGTCTCTCGCCAAGGCCAGTGTGCTGACACATTCTACCCACTGTCTCAGTGAAATTGTATCCTGCCATAATGCTTTAAATATCGCTGTTGACGTGACTTGTCAATGGCCACATTACCCTGTATTCCCAGTTTGGACAATTTGACCGTTCTGCAATCTTTTACCAACCAATCAAATGGCTTGACATTCTTCACCACTATATTTTCACATGAGGAAGATACTCTTATATTATTTTATCATAGGATACCAGAGACTATTTGATCCATTGTGTCTACACCAGCTCTCACTGCAATCCCATCAATTCCATTCCCCATATTACTTCAGAGTAAGTTCTCTGGACCATATTCTCCCTTACATGCCCATCAGCTCCAGCCTGACTCTCCCATTCCCCCACCTTCACTGAGGGTGGATTTCAGTAGCTAATCAATTCACTAAGCAGGATGAACTGCATCGGAGGCTGCCAAAGTAGTGAGGGTCCAATTTTCTAATGGTCTAGATAGTCAAAGAGTCCTATGTGCCAGAAAGAATGGCTTGATGGGTTACTCACAGGTTTGTGTAATTCCACCATGACCAACCATGACACAAGGAGGACACAGATTGCAGGAAGGTGAGGAGTGAAGAAGTTCAGAAAGCTGGCTGGGGAGAAGTACGCGAGAGGAGGGAGCCTCTTGGTAGGAGATAGATGAGGAAATAGGTGGAAAGGATGATTGTCGAAAAATTGGGGAGCTAGAAAAATCAAGGCAGTGTGTAATGAGGTGGTGGCAGGAAGTTGGGAAACCACTGAAATGGCTTTGGAGAACAGCTGAAAAGATTAGTGTCCATCACCTTTGGGGGCAAGAGCCATCATGAAGATTGGAGGAAAGCAGGAGCAGGAACTGCAAACCTTTCTTGAAAGTCATTCACTGTCTGTCTTACTGACACCAACTCAGGTAGTGAGAGAACTCCAGTTAATTCTGTCCACTGTATTTGGGGCCCATGCCATAGAAAAATCACAAAAATATGTGCATTATATGTTCCAATGTTTAATGAGCAGGCAATCATAGTCGGCTTATTATAAAAATTGTACTTGTAATTCACATCAAAGTGAAAGACAATGCAGATCTCCAGTGCATGCTGCCCTGCCCTCTCATCAGACTGAATATTACCTGTTGCTTTCTAACACTGAGTACGAAGATGCCATCAAATTGGCTGAGTTGCGATGATCTGTACTCATCCAGGCCATTAGAGAGATGTTCCATCGTAATCCACTACAAACAGTGGAAAGGCTGAGTGGCCTCAGGGGATAGGCCACTTACTGATGAATGCCTGATTTCAGATGTGTCCCTGCAGCCACAGACTTTATGTGGCCTATCCATTGGAGTTCTGGTGAAAGTGACCTCTGATGTATTGATGGTGGGGACTTGTCAGTGATTATAGAACGGAATCAGAATCAGAATCAGGTTTATTGTCATTGACATATATCATGAAATCTGCTGTTTTGTGGCAGCAGCAATAAGGACAGGCATGGCAGGCATAACCAGCATAAGTTACAATATAAATAAATAAATAGCACAAAAGAGGAATAATAGGGTAATGTTCATGAGTTCACGAATCGTCCAGAAGTCTGATAGCAAAGGGGGAAAAATTTATTCTTAAAACATTGAGGGTGGGTTTCAGGCTCATATGCCTCCTCCCTGATCGTAGTAATGAGAATAAAAGGTGAGTGTCCTTACTGAAGGTTGCTGCCTTCTTGAGGTACCACTTTGGAAGATATCCTTGTTGGTGGGATGGTGGGTAGGTTTGTGCCTGTGATGGAGTTTGTTGAGTCTACAACAGCCTCTTTCAGGATAGTTGTATTCCAAAAACAAAGAAGTACTCAAATGGCAGAATAGTACAACCACGGCTGACAAGGAAAGTCTAAGCTAACATAAAAGTGAAAGAGAGGGCATGCAACAAAGCAAAAATTAGTAGGAAGACAGAGGATTCATAAGCTTTTAAAACCCTTCAGAGAGCTACTAAAAGAATCATTAGCAAGGAAAAGATAACATATGAAAGCAAGCTAGCAAACAATATCAAAGTGGACTATAAAAGCTTTTTTAAGTGTGTAAAAATAAAACAGAGATGAGAGTGATATAGAGTACTAGAAAATGAGGCCAGAGAAATAATAACAGAGGCCAAGGAGATGCCAGATGAACTAAATGAGTATTTTGCATCAGTCTTCTCTGGGAAGACACTAGCAGTCTGTTAGATGTTGAAGGGAATGAAGGAAGAGATGTGAGTGCAATTACTATTACAAGAGATAAGGTGCTCATAAAGCTGAAAGACCTAAGGGTACATAAGTAACCCAGGCCAGATGAGCTGCACCCTAGGATTCTGAAAGAGGTAGTGGTAGAGATAGTGGAGGCATTAGCAATGATCTTTCAAAAATCATTGGAATCTGGCGTGGTGCCAAAAGCCTGGAACTTGCAAATGTCACTCCACTCTAAGAAAGGAGGAAGGCAGCAGAAAGGAAATTATAAACCTGTCAGCCTGACCTCAGTGGTTGGGACGATGATGGAATCAATTGTTAAGGATGAGGTTATGGAGTACTTGGTGACACAGGACAAGATAGGACAATGTCAGCTTGGATTCCTTAAAGGAAAATCTTTTCTGACAAACCTGTTGGAATTCTTTGAGGAGATTACACATAGGATAGATAAAGGGGATGCAGTGGATATTGTATATTTGGACTTTCAGAAGGCCTTTGACAAGGTGCCACACATGAGGCTGCTTACCAAGTTAAGAGCCCATGGTATTACAGGAAAGTTACTGGCATGGTTAGAGCATTGGCTGATTGGGAGGGGGAAATGAGTGGGATTAAAAGGTTCCTTTTCTGCTTGGCTGCCCGAGATTAGTGGTGTTCTGTAGGAGTCAGTGTTGGGGCTGCTTCTTTTTATGCTGTATATCAATGATTTAGATGATGGCTTTGTTTCCAAGTTTGCAGATGATATGAAGATTGGTGGAGGGGCAGGTAGTATTGAGGAAACAGGTAGGCTGCAGAAAGACTTAGACAGATTAGGAGAATGGGCAGGAGAGTGGCAAATGAAACATAATGTTGGAAAGTGCATGGTCATGCTTTTTGCTAGTAGAAATAAATGTGCAGACCTTTTTCCTAAAGAGGGAGAAAATCCAAAAATCTGAGATGCAAAGCACCTTGGGAGTCCTTGTGCAGAACCCCTAAAGGTTAATTTGCAGGTAGAGTTGGTGGTGAGTAAGGCAGATGCAATGTAAGCATTCGTTTCAAGAGGTCTAGAATACAAGAGCAGGGATGTGATGCTGGAATTTAGAAGGATGAGGGCTAGATCTCATTGAAACCTTTCAGATATTGAAAGGCCTAGACAAGGTAGATGTGGAAAGAATGTTTCCCATGGTAGGGGAGTCTAAGACAAGAGGGCACAGCCTCAGGATAGAGAGGCATCCATTTAAAACAGAGATGCGAGAAATTTCTTTAGCCGGAGGATGGTGAATTTGTGGAATTTATTACCGCAGGCAGCTGTGGAGTCCGGGTTGTTGGGTGTAATTAAGGCAGAGCTTGATATGTTTTTGATTAGACACAGCATCAAAGGTTACAGAGAGAAGGCTAGGGAGTGGGGCTGAGGAGGGGATGAAAGGATCAGCCATAATTGAATGGCAGAGCAGACTCGATGGGCCAAATGGCCTAATTCTGCTCCTATGCCTTATAGTCTTATGATCTTTCGATCGTGTACATTGGAGCCTCCATATCAGACTGTAATGCAACTAAACAGAATGGTCTCCATGGCCCATCTGTAGGAATTTTCTAGAGACTTTGATGGCATTCCAAAGCTCCTCAAACTCCAAATCAATTACAGCCTTCACTGTGATTGTGTCAATGTGGCTGGTGCAGGACAGACGCTTGAGATGTTGACACCCAGGAATTTGAAACTGCTCACACTTTTTACCATTGACTCCTCATTGAGGATTGGTGTCATGGAAAGAAGTTAGTCACCTTCCAGTGAGCGATGACACTGTCTGGCACATGTGTTACTTACTTAGCCTATGCCTGCATGGTGTGAGGTCTTGCAACTTGAAGGCATGGTCTGCTTCATCTGTTGGTGTACATGGAAAAGAATATCATAATCATTGGTGCCTGTCCCCTCTTTTGAACTAGTGATGGAAGATAAAGATCCATAAAGCAGTGGAAGATTGTTGGGCCTAAAACATAATTGGGAGAAGTCCCTGGTGCTGGAAAATTGGCTTTCCATAGTCACAACCAACATCCTTAAAGTATGATATGATTCCAGCCTTGGGGTGTTTTCCAATTAATGCCCCTCGGATTCATATTTATTCAGGCTCCTTGAAATCACACTGAATCAAATGCTGATGTCACTGAGTATCAGCTTCACCTCCCCTCTGTAATTCATCTCTCATCCACCACTGTATCATGGTGGGAACATGATGCTACAGTGTAAACCCTCCTGTGTGGAACAGCGGACTGTATCTACCAGATGGCAGGTCTGTTACACCTCTCACACTCCACAGGCCTTTCCAGTAAAATAGATCTCTGTAGGGCACAGACCAGTGTTTCTTTTCTTTGTATCTAAACTTTGCGCTAATGGCTTTTTTCTATTTTACAGACCAGCAGAAGGACTGGCATTTTGAATGAAAACATCTGCACACTCCTTAGGACCCTGGTACCCTGTGTCAGATAACCATCAGCATGTTCACTTTGAAAGCATAAAGGCAAATATTTCTAATTAGAAATTGATCACAGATGCCCACGCAAATAACAGACAATGAGATGCTGCATGTAATAATTAACTATTAACATATTATTGAAATAGGGGTATTGCTTTGTACAGAGGATAGAATCCATAAGGTTCAGTATCTTATGCCTTTGTGCATTCCCATTAACCTTTTGGATTATAAATTCCCATGTCAAATTTGTAATGGAAAATCCCTCAGAAAATTTGTCTTGCCATAGCTAATGGTAGGAAGAGGTAATTACATTGTGCAAGGTTTATAAAGGCAGCTTCCGTTACAAATATTTATAGTTTATAATAAAAGTATTTTACTTCAAAGAAGGGGTTGATTCATGCCAGTTATTCTTCAAGTTCTGACTTGCTTTCACTTGACATCTACATGTGGTCTATATTGTCTGGAATTCCAGTGATAGAAGCAGCACCCAAACTGTGGTGCAAGATTAATCTCTCAATCTCCATTGTAACGGCAATCACCTCAACCTTCTGAGCCCAGGGGGATGATAGTAATCCGTCTTGGAATGGAAACCATGAAATTGTATTAAGAATGCATCTGATAAATGACTGAACTAAAATCACTTCTGTATCATGAAATCTATTGAATCAACTGCTTCATAAAATGTCATTAAATCCCCATAGCAGTTTGACACTGGGAACCACAACAGACCAATGGGTAGAGTCTGGCTGAACATTATATGACACTAGCAACTGGTAAAGAAACAAAACACTCCTGTATTTTAATCTGCTTCCTGTCATTTGGTATAGCTTAGCTGAAAAGAGTACGTGAGGATCCAAACGTAGACGTCATGGTTTCACATCTTCACCCATATCACCCACCTTGAACATCTTCTGGTCTTCATGCATTTCCTGTGTAATATATTGACTCGATTTCGCTAAGGGCATGTCCATCAAGATATTCAAAGAATTTCTCTGACCAGGCCTAAGTTTATAATAACTTGAGGGAGAGTGAGTGAACACAAACATTTGATTACACGAATATAAATTCATAGAATGTTTTCTGCGTGTTAAACCCAATTGCAAATGATATTTGAAGTCTAGATATTGCTTGGTATTGATTTATCCAGTCTTAACTTTCCCAGGTCCAACCAATAAGATTATGGATTGTCCGATTGAGAGGAATATTACAGAGCTGCTCTTGGCCAGGTCCCGAATTGCACATGGACTATCCAGAAACTGTGAAATAACCAGAAGGCATTCTACAGACTGCCTCTCACTGGCGTTACAACACTGTCGGCTCTTCTGTGGGAACAGGCTGATGCTTCTCACCTTCCAGTGGTTCATTTCTTCTCGGGCAACTGTTCTACCAGACTGATGCCACGGTGACTCTGCTGGCATGATGTCTGAGTCATTCGTCCGCTTCAAACAGGCACCAGTAGCAGTATTGCTGGCTGCTGTTGTTACCCCAAGAAAGCTCCTAACACAAATGTAGAAGTGATATTACCATCCTAAAGGTGAATGATGAATGGTAATTGCTTTTTAAAACTGTATTTAATATTTCAGTAATATCTGAGTAATCTTGTGTATGTTGTTTGATTACTATTCTTGTTCATTTGAATTATTCATTATAGGTTATATGTATAAATATGTGAATTGCATACGTCATCACACTATCATTTGCTATGTGCACACCTCACTTAAAGTAAACATGAAGTTAACTAACATTTCGGACTCCAGTGTCTTCTTATGAATTATTTAATGGTTTGAACTTACAAAATAGAGCATTGGCAGCAAGGTATTTTTAAAACAAACCAAAGATGTCTACCTGTTGAAGAGCAGCGAGACGTTTAAACTAAAAAAAAGTGCGGCAAGGAATGGCAATTAAAAAACGTAGCCCAGCACATGCAGACATTTGGGTTAAAAACAAGCGGTAAACAAAAGAATTCACGGGTTCATAAGGAGTGAGTACCAGGTGATAATAATCATTAAAAAAAAGCAATATCAGAAAGATTGATACGTTTAGTTGCTCACCAAGTGCATACTGAGCTAATTGAACAGTATTTTGAAGCAAATGGACAAGCCAATGAGAAGCAAGTACCAATTTTGCTGAGTGCACTGGGTTTAAAGGCATATAGTTTACTTTAAAGTTTAACTGCTCCAACCAAACTAGCAGAAATAAGCTTTCCTCCTATTGTGAAAATAATGCTTAGAACTGAAACCATTGTTGATTGTATAATGCTTTAGGTTTCATAAGTGAAATCAAAAGGAAGGGGATTCCATTTCAGCATGTGACTGAATTGAAGAGATTGTCTGAACATTGTCAATTCAGTAATGGGCTTAATGGTGCACTGAGGGATCATTTAGTATGTGGAAGCTTACAAGAACACATTCAAAAATGGCTCCTAACTGAAGAACAACTTATATTTAAAACAGCAGTTGAAATTGCTGTATCAATGGAACCAGCAGACAAAGACAGAATTGGATTATAGTCAGGCATGAAAGTGAGTGTGAACAAAATTTGAACGTCTAAACAGAAACCAGCCTGGCTGAGCAATTTGTGTTACGGTTGTGGCAGGGGCTCACATACACCAAACCAGAGCTGAACCTTGCAGAAATTGCAACAAAGTAGGACACATACCAAGAGCTCAAAATGCTGGTGGAATGCAGCAGGCCAGGCAGCATTATAGGAAGAGGTACAGTCGATGTTTCTGGCTGAGACTAACTGAAAGAAGAGATAGTAAGAGACTTGGAAGTGGGAGGGGGAGGGGGGAGATCTGAAATGATAGGAGAAGACAGGAGGGGGAGTGTTGGAGCTAAGAGCAAGAACGTTGATTGGCAAAAGAGATACCAGGCTGGAGAAGGGAGAGGATCATGGGACAGGAGGTCTAGGGAGAAAGAAAGGGGGATGGGAGCATCAGAGGAAGATATAGTGAAAGGGACCGAGGGAGAAATAAGAGAGAGAAAGAAAGGGGGAAAAAATCATAAATAAATAAGGGATGGGGTAAGAAGGGGAGGCGGGGCATTAACGGAAATTAGAGAAGTCAATGTTCTTTTTGGAGGCTACCCAGATGGAATATAAGGTGTTTTTCCTCCAACCTGAGTGTAGCTTCATCTTTACAGTAGAGAAGGCCATGGATGGACATGTCAGAATGGGAATGGGGTATGGAATTAAAATGTGTGGCCACTGAAAGATCCTGCTTTCTCTGGCAGACAGAGCGTAGGTGTTTAGCGAAACGATCTCCCAGTCTGCGTCGGGTCTCGCCAATGTATAGAAGGCCACACCAGGAGCACTGGACGCATTATATCACACCAGCCAACTCACAGGTGAAGTGTCGCCTCACCTGGAAGGACTGTCTGGGGCCCTGAATGGTGATGAGGGAGGAAGTGTAAGGGCATGTGTAGCACTTGTTCCACGTACAAGGGTAAGTGTCGGGTGGGAGTTCGGTGGGAAGGGATTGGGGGGGATGAATGGACAAAGGAGTCGCGTAGGGAGTGATCACTGCGGAAAGCAGAGGCGGGGAGGGAAAGATGTGCTTACTGGTGGGATCCCGTGGAAGTGGCGAAAGTTACGGAGAATAATATGTTGGACCCGGAGGCTGGTGGGGTGGTAGATGAGAACAAGGGGAACCCTACCCCTAGTGGGGTGGCGGGAGGATGGGGTGAGAGCAGATGTGTGTGAAATGGGGGAGATGCGTTTGAGAGCAGAGTTGATGGTGGAGAAACAGAATCCCCATTCTTTAAAAAAGAAAGACATCGCCTTCATCCTGGAATGAAAAGCCTCATCCTGAGAGCAGATGCGGCGGAGATGGAGGAATTGCGAGAAGGGGGTGCCATTTTTCCAACCTGAGTGTGGCTTCATCTTGACAGTAGAGAAGACCATGGATGGACATAACAGAATGGGAATCAGGCGTGGAACAACACCTTATATTCCATTTGGGTAGCCTCCAACCTGATGGCATGAACATTGACTTCTCTAATTTCTGTTAATGCCCCTCCTCCCCTTCTTACCCCATCCCTTATTTATTTATTTATTTATTTATTTATTTATTTATTATTTTTTACTGTTTCCCTTTTTTTCTCTCTCTCTTCTTTCTCCCTCTGTCCCTCTCACTATAACTCCCTGCCTGCTCTCCATCTTCCTCTGGGCTCCCCTCCCCCTTTCTTTCTCCCTAGGTCTCCCGTCCCATGATCCTCTCCCTTCTCCAGCTCTGTATCCCTTTTGCCAATCAACTTCCCAGCTTTCATCCCTCCCCTCCCCCTCCCACTTTCAAATCTCTTACTATCTCCTCTTTCAGTTAGTCCTGACGAAGGGTCTCGGCCCAAAACGTCGATTTCCTATAGATGCTGCCTGACCTGCTGCGTTCCTCCAGTATTTGATGTGTGTTGCTTGAATTTCCAGCATCTGCAGGTCTCCTCATGTTTGCATGTACCAAGATGATGTCAGGCAGACAAACATAAATGGACTGCAAATGAAAGAGTCATGTTGAAGGTTCAAAAAGAACATTAATTTTAACATTAATGAAAAATCTGATAATGATGAAAGTGACAGAGGACTGTGGAAACTTGAGATTTGCAGTGTGAAAATTAACAATAGACAAACAATATGGCTTACACCAAAAGGGTACAGCAAATTAATTAAAATGGAATTGGATATTGGTTCAGCTGTTTCAGTCATTCCACAAAATGAGTTTGAATGGGATTTCAAAGATACTAAACCGAAGCCTGCAGATATCCAACTAAGAACTTACACTGGAGAAAAGATAACTGAGGACAGAGTACTGACATGGATTGAAGATTGGCTGGCTGACAGGAAACAAAGTGCAGCGTGTTAGAGTGGATTTCTTTTTGGGTAGATGATTTGTTAACACTTAAATGACTTTGGCCACCAGACTTCTATTTTAACAGCTTGACAAAGGACTGTGGATTGAGTCCACCACAATGGGCTTCCTAAAAGGTGTAAATACCAGATGCTTCTGGTGCCTGATGCTGTAGTTTTGAAGACAGTATTATTTATACATTATAAATATTAATTGTCTTCTATGTTAGCACGTAAAATGCCAAATAAATGTATTGTGGATTGAACTAAAGACTGTGGATACCAACCCAGACATGTTGGCGTCAGAAGGAAAGGATGAAGTCAGAAGGTGTGATGTTTTATATGTAGCTTCAAAAGGAAGCATTGTCTATGCTTTGTCTGTAACTTTTTAAGTAGCGATTGCCTTTGTGTTTAGCATATAAATATTGAGCCCACATTTAGCTAGCGGACCTTTCTGCGGAAAGCGTCTCGGTACGTAGGTACCTGCTGTACTTTGTTGTGTCGAATAAAGAAGCTGTTTTTTACCTACCGGTGACTCTGTCTCTCCAGTGATTTCATCCACGCTACAACACAGCGATTAACGGCTCCCTTGTGGAATGGCAGGCGGTGACCAGTGGGGTACCACAGGGTTCAGTACTGGGACCACAGCTGTTTACAATATACATTAATGATTTAGATGAAGGGATTAAAAGAAACATTAGCAAATTTGCAGGTGACACAAAGCTGGGTGGCAGTGTGAAATGTGAGGAGGATGTTATGAGAATGCAGGGTGACCTTGAAACCCCTGCCCTGAAACTCCAGCCCTAAATCTCCTGACCTGGGCGGTGAGTGGACAGATGCATGGCAGACGCAGCTTAATGTGGATAAATGTGAGGTTATCCACTTTGGTGGTAAGAACAGGAAGGCAGATTATTATCTAAATGGAGTCAAGTTAGGAAAAGGGGAAGTACAACGAGATCTAGGTGTCCTTGTTCATCAGTCACTGAAAACAAGCATGCGGGTACAGCAGGCAGTGAAGAAAGCTAATGGCATGCTGGCCTTCATAACAAGAGGAGTTGAGTATAGGAGCAAAGAGGTCCTTCTGCAGCTGTACAGGGCCCTAGTGAGACCACGCCTGGAGTATTGTGTGCAGTTTTGGTCTCCAATTTTGAGGATGGACATTCTTGCTATCGAAGGAATGCAGCATAGGTTCACAAGGCTAATTCTCAGAATGGCGGGACTGTCATATGTTAAAAATGGGAGTGACTGGGCATGTATACCCTGGAATTTAGAAGGATGAAAGGGGATCTGATTGAAACATATCAGATTATTAAGGGATTGGACACACTGGAGGCAAGAAGCATGTTCCCACTGATGGGTGAGTCCAGAACCAGAGGCCACAGTTTAAGAATAAGGGGTAGGCCATTTAGAACGGAGTTGAGGAAAAACTTTTTCACCCAGAAAGTGGTGGATATGTGGAATGTTCTGACCCAGAAGTCTCTGGATGCTTTCAAGAAGGAGATGGATAGAGCTCTTTAAAGATAGCGGAATCAAAGGTTATGGGGATAAGGCAGGAACTGGATACTGATTGTGGATGATTAGCCATGATCACAGTGAATGGCGGTGCTGGCTCGAAGGGCCGAATGGCCTACTACTGTACCTGTTGTCTATTGTCTATTGACCTTTGTAACACTGAAATACAACAACCAACAAGCCAGATTAAGCTTTATGTGGTAAAAACAGGAGGACCGGCATTATGGGGGTGTGATTGGCTAAGACAACTACAGCCTGATTGGAGATCCATCCACCATTTATATGCCTCTTTCCCCCAAAAATGAAGTTAACTGAAAGCAAATTAAGAAAGGTACTGGATGTCACCACAACTGTCTCCATACCGAACACTATACGCCTTGTTGTCACAATGGGGGGGGTGCGGTGCTGGGAGCAAGGGTGGACCAAGATGCAAGACACAGCTTGTGAGGTTAACTTAAATTAAGTTTATTGCTCGTTACAAGGAGAGCAAAGCAGAAGCAAGAATAGCGTAATGAACAAGGACTCAGGCCTTGGACTAGGCTGGGACTAAGATTCTGAACTAGGACTCAGAATCACGGGCCGCCGGGGCCAGGAACTCGATACTTGGAGCCTCCGGGGCCAGGAACTCTCGTCTGGGGCCAAGAACTCGATACCTGGAGCCTCCGGGGTCAGGAACTCGATACTTGGAGCCTCCGGGGCCAGGAACTCTCCTCTGGGGCCAGGAACTCGATACTTGGAGCCACCGGGGCCAGGAACTCTCCTCTGGGGTCAGGAACTCGATACTTGGAGCCTCCGGGGCCAGGAACTCGATACTTGGAGCTCCTGGGGCCAGGAACCCGATACTTGGAGCCTCTGGGGCCAGGAACTCGATACTTGGAGCCCCTGGGGCCAGGAACTCGATACTTGGAGCCTCCGGGGTCAGGAACTCGATACTTGGAGCCTCCGGGGTCAGGAACTCGATACTTGGAGCCCCTGGGGCCAGGAACTCGATACTTGGAGCCTCTGGGGCCAGGAACTCGATACTTGGAGCCCCTGGGGCCAGGAACTCGATACTTGGAGCCCCTGGGGCCAGGAACCCAATACTTGGAGCCCCTGGGGCCAGGAACTCAATACTTGGAGCCCCTGGGGCCAGGAACTCGATACTTGGAGCCTCCGGGACCAGGAACTCGATATTTGGACTAGGCTGGGACTAAGGTTCTGGACTAGGACTCGGAATCACGGGCCACCGGGGCCAGGAACTTGATACTTGGAGCCTCCAGGGCCAGGAACTCGATACTTGGAGCCTCCGGGGCCAGGAACTCTTCTTATTCACGGGACAGACTCAGACACAGGACTTAAAACATTGAGCCAGGAATCCTCCTTAGACACAGGACGGAGTCAGGACTCATCTTGAGACAGTGTCAGGACCCTTCCAGGGTACCGGGCTGGGACCCCTTTTAGACACAGGATATGGATACGAAGACCACACAATGATGGACAGAACTATAACTGGGCACAAGTACGCTCCAAGCCGCGGCGAGCTCTTGACTCACCCCGACGGGTTAACTTTGACTGACCTGCTCTGACAAGGGAAGGCGGCTTGCTGGCACTTGCTTCGGGAGAAGACTAGACTTGCTCCGGCCAGATGATATTGGCTCGCGGTATCTTCGGTGACTTTGTTAATGCTCCCCCGCCGAACGGCTGAAAGCCGGAGACTATAAACTGCTGGTTCAGCCAAGAGTAAATTGCCTCCAATCACCAAGCCTGAGGGACACGGGAAAACAGGGAACCAAAGGGAAACAGGGAGTCAACGGTCAGGATCGTAACACAAACAAAGTAAATTTAAAGGAAACCTGATCCAGCCACAACACTTGCCCAACAAAGGACAAGCAGGTGTTGGTGTCTTTGGTTGGAAAGCATATTGGACCTAGGAAGAATCATGCTGCTTAGAGGAAGCATGAAAATGACAAAAGCAGTGGTTCAACCACAACAATTTTTGTAGGCAACATATCTGAGATGACCTCTGAATGCTAATCAGGCAGTTACTTGTGAAATGTGGCTTGGTTTTCAGTTGGAAGAAAGCTCAAGGAGCTTCTGGAAAATTGCAAACATTTGGCTTTTGTGAGTATAAAGACCCAGAATCTACTCTGCATGCATTAAGGTTATTGCATGAACATCAAGTGCGAGACAAAAGGCTGCTTGTAAAAGTAGATGCAAAGACCAAAGCCCAGCTGGATGGATGGAAGGCCAAAAAAACTGGAAACAAAAGAGATAAGAAATCAGAGGATGTTGTGGATGAGGAAACCACAAGGAGAGATCAAATCATAAAGGGAGCAATAGGATTATTTACAGAATACTCCAGTGAACCAAATGCACCTTCCCAAACGATACAAAATGCACGAACTAGAAGAAGAAAGGTGGCTACCACTGTCAGAACCACTTCCTGCAGTCTCAGAATCAACTCCTACAATCACCACAGAACCTGAAATTGTTTCTTAGTGACAAGTATTTTCAGAAGGCCTTTGACAAGGTGCCACACATGAGGCTACTTAACAAGATAAGAGCCCATGGATTTACGGGCAAGTTACATATGTGGATAGAGCGTTGGCTGATTGGCAGGAAACAGAGAGTGGGAATAAAGTGATCCCATTCTGGTTGGCTGCTGGTTACCAGTGGTGTTCCACAGGGGTCCGTGTTGGGGCCGCTTCTTTTTACGTTGTACATCAACGATTTGGATTATGGAATAGATGGCTTTGTGGCTAAGTTTGCTGATGATATGAAGATAGGTGGAGGGGCCGGTAGTGCTGAGGAAACAGAGAGTCTGCAGAGAGACTTTGATAGATTGGAAGAATGGGCAAAGAAGTGGCAAATGAAATACAATGTTGGAAAGTGTATGGTTATGCACTTTGGCAGAAGAAATAAATGGGCAAACTATTATTTAAATGGAGAGAGAATTCAAAGTTCTGAGATGCAATGGGACTTGGGAGTCCTTGTACAAGATACCCTTAAGGTTAACCTCCAGGTTGAGTCGGTGGTGAAGAAGGTGAACGCAATGTTGGCATTCATTTCTAGAGGAACAGAGTATAGGAGCAGGGATGTGATGTTGAGGCTCTATAAGCTGCTGGTAAGACCTCACTTGGAGTACTGTGGGCAGTTTTGGTCTCCTTATTTAAGAAAGGATGTGCTGATGTTGGAGAGGGTACAGAGAAGATTCACTAGAATGATTCCAGGAACGAGAGGGTTAACATATGTGAACATTTGTCCGCTCTTGGACTGTATTCCTTGGAGTTTAGAAGAATGAGGGGGGACCTCATAGAAACATTTTGAATGTTGAAAGGCATGGACAGAGTGGATGTGGCAAAGTTGTTTCCCTTGATGGGGGAGTCTAGTACGAGAGGGCATGACTTAAGGATTGTAGGACGTCCATTCAGAACAGAGATGCAAAATTTTTTTAGCCAGAGGGTGGTGAATCTATGGAATTTGTTGCCACGGGCGGCAGTGGAGGCCAAGTCATCGGGTGTATTTAAGGCAGAGATTGATAGGTATCTGAGTAGCCAGGACATCAAGGGTTATGGTGAGAAGGCGGGGGAGTGGGACTAAATAGGAGAATGGATCAGCTCACGATGAAATGGCGGAGCAGACTCGATGGACCAAATGGGCGACTTCTGCTCCTTTGTCTTATGGTCTTATGGTCTAAGTCTGTTCTGCAAGCTGAGTGACACCACCGTCCCTGTCAGGAAAGGTGATATCCCATGAGAGTAAGAAACCCTCTACAGGGAATAAAGCTTTAGGCCTGAATTGGACCAACTGAAATTATGCTCTGGATGTCTGTATATAGTAGTTGTATTATATAGTATACTGTGTGTATAGTTGTGATACATTCTGTATTAAAGTTGTTTATAGCTAAGCAGGGAGGAGTGTTGTGTATTAATATTTCAGTAATCTCGTATACATTGTACATAGTGTGATTAAGCATTGTTGCTTGCTTAAGTAATTAACTACAGGTTATATGTATAAATATGTGAATTGCGTGTGTCATCATGCTGCAACATGATATGTGAACGCCTCACTTAAAGTAAACATGGCTAGATTCACATTCCCAGATTCCCTTTTCTTCCATGAACTACTTAATGTCTTGACGTTACAAAACACAACATGACGTGTGCCTGAACTTGCTGGGAGGAATTAGCATTAAATTGAACATCACAGAGATTCAAATTGAGTCGCAAAATCATGACTCAACATTTTTTCCACTCCTACAGCCATATGATAGGCCCCTAACCGATCGTCGCCCATCCACAATGGAACCTTGTTTGAGGACAATGCAGACTGTGCTCAGTAGTACAGGGGAACAAAATCAGTGGACTGATTGTATGTGCTGGAACTTTCCACAGCCCAGTGGTAAAACAGCACTGAGGCTTATCCCTCGGAGAGTCATGGCTTCCTGTTAGGCCCACTGGAACGTCAAGCTACTGTAGTATCTGTAATCCTTAATCGACCATAAATGGCGAAGTAAAATATTTCCAGAAATATGTTTAACTGACAGCCTAATTTTCACAAACAGTTCCTTCCGTAAAACTCAGAATTCCGTGATGCACGTCCTAACTTTACACTGCTTCATTCGCCCATTTTGCCTGGGGGCTCCAGTCTAGAATGCTTCATTTTAGCTATTTTGCTTTCTCTTTCCACTAAGTTCTTGTTCCTTTTTGTTGTTTACCGACCTGAAGTTATGACCTCTGCATGCCTCCAAACTTTCCCCTCTACACTGTCATAGAGTTGTAGAGTCATAGAGCACGACAGCACAGAGACGGGACCTCTGACTGATCTAGTTCATGTTGACCTGGTCTCCTCCCCGGTCCTGCCTACCTGCACCTGGACCATATCCCCCCATACCCCTCCACCCATGTAGTGTGCCTGTGCAAATTTCACTTAAATATTACAACTGAACTCACATCTACCATTTCTGCTCAGCAGCTCGTTGTACACTCTCACCACCCTCTGAGTGAAGAAGACCCCTTCATATTTCACCTGCCACCCTAAGCCTCTAGTTCTAGTCTCACCAATCTGAAGAGGAAATGTTTGCGCCGAATTTAATTTCTCGCTCTTGGTTAGCTGTGTCTGCAGCTTCCTGGAGTTTTGAAACTTGGGGGGGTTTAGAATTCCCTCGTATATCTCTTACCCTCTCCACCTCTTTTGCTTCAATGGTCCTTAAGCTTGAACCTTGGGGCCTCTTGTGATGTCAAATGCTCTGTAGAAATATAAAGCAACCTTATTGTAAACTTAAAATCATCCACTAACTGCTTTTGATTATAGGATATTGTTGTTTGGAACCAGTCCACGATTTTATGATTTGGCATTAACCATTTAACAAGTAGAAGATGGAGACACAAGAGACTGTCGATACTGGAACATGGAGTAACTAACAATCTGCCAGAGGGACTCAGAGGGCTGAGCAGTATCTGTAAGGAGAAAGGAACTGATGGTGTTTTGGCACAAAACCCTGCATCAGGACCAAAGGTAGAGAGGCAAGAGGGCCGGTATAAGGGCTGGGGGCATTGGTGAGACCAGGCTCATGAGTAGTTGGTGGACCGAGGTAGAATGAAGGCTGACAGGCAGATTACTCTAGGTTGGGGAGAGAGATAAGAAGTGGACGACTGGAGACAGGGACTGGGGAACTTCTTTTCTCATCAGTGCTTGAATGCTCATTTGGCAGTTATCAGCTCCACTCATTATCACTCATAGGATTTCAAATTAATTGAATAAAAGTCAGTTGACTCTATACGTGAGGGGCAGTTCAGTTCTCTAAAGAACCTGTAAGGGGTTACTTCTTTTATGTTACTGCTAAGGTGAAAAAATGGCTTCTTTGTTATGTTAGAATAAAATGGCTTCTTTGTTATGTTAACTGGAGACAATGGTTCTCTCTCTAGCAGCTTGTTTTGGGTTATAATTACTGATAATGAGAATTGTATTCATTTGCTAACCAATTGGGATAGATGTTATTCTTTCTTGTGTGTCTGTAAGCTATTGTTTTCACGGGCTTGGGGGGAGAAGGCGCGATGGGGACAGGGGGAGGAGACGCGATGCTGTAAGCTGGGCGATGGAATGGACCCCGAGCGGGAGTCCAAGGCCCAGAGTTTTCGGGAGGAGAACCGAAGAGGAAGGGCGTGCTGGACGCGCTCTGGTCGACCACTGTGGTTGGTCCCTGGCGGTGGGTCAAGGAGGTCGAGGGGATCGAATGGCGGAAAGAAAACTGTTCATTGAGCTCCAACGGTTTTGCACGAAGTGGTTGAACTTTAATAAGTCTGGTTCCTTCTACTTTCCTTTTATATTGTATCTCTATTAATTACATAATCAAAGTAAGAGTTATAAAGTGTAATCATTTAATCACATATGGTGTATTGTCTGTTATTTAGCAGGGTGGGGTACATCACACAGCATCTATACAAAAGTGATTACCCCGTTTGGTGGGGCCAAAGGCTGCTCCCCCAGACGAAAGCGAGCTGAGCGAGCCTGAGACTTACCGGGGGCTACAACCCCAAAGCCAAAAATCTGTCTCAATAAGTCAATGCAAGAGGCTTTCGATTATTGTGTTATTTTTTAAAAGATCATAGAACTCAATAAAGATAGAACAAACACAGAATAAAAGGACATTCAGCCCATTGTAGCCATGCTGGCTGTGCACCAGAGACTTTGAATCATTGATTTTGATATTAAAGATAGAATACTCTGCATTGATGTAGCACCACTGTTGTGGTGTATGAGCTGCAGAGGGTTGGAAGGTGGCTGGGGACTTGCACATGGCTAAGGATTGTGCAGAAGCAGCGACTGCAGATCGCGTGCTGTGAACATCAGGGCCGGCCTTCCTCGGCATCATGAGACACGTAGGACATCTTCATCAACCGACTACAGCGCTCAGTCCTATCCGACATACGTCCCGACACATAACACCTCCATGGGACAGTGTGGCTTTACTGCAAAGCAGCTGAGTTAAGAGATGTCTGACCAGAGGTAACAATGCACGAAGCATTTAATCATGGTATTTCATCAATATTGCTTTAATATGGTGAGAAGCAGCTTATTGGACTCACAGAGTCATACCAGAGAAAGACAAGCCATTCAGCTCACGTCATCCATGTTAACCAAAGGGCTCCCTTCCTTATTAACCTGATTAACCAGCACTTGGTCCATCACTTTCCATTCCTAAGTGATTCAGGTTCTCACCTGAACACTTCTTAAATGCTCTCAGTGACCCATGTTCAAACATTCCCTCAGGTACTTATCACTCTCAAACATGAGATGAAGGGTCTCGACTTGAAACGTCTTTCTATAGATGCTGCCTGGCCTGCAGAGATCCTCCAGCATTTTGTGTGACCTACCACTCTCTTTGTTAAAGTTTCACTTAAATCCCATTTAAATTTCTTCTCCCTTACTCTAAATTTACGTCCTCTAGTTTTACATGCCACTAATACATGGATAAGTTTCCTACAGATGAACTGTCACTATTTTATTTACCTCAATCATGTCTCCTCTGAACTGTCTCCACTCCAGGGAGAACAGACCCGGATTAGCTAGTCTCTGCTTCATCCCAGTCAAAATCCTGGTGAGTCCCTCTGCACCCACTCCAGCACGATCACCCTGGAGTACGGTGAGTCCCCTTTGCACCCACTGCAGCATGATCACCCTGGAGTACAGTGAGTCCCCTCTGCACCCACTCCAGCACGATCACCCTGGAGTACGGTGAGTCCCCTCTGCACCCATTCCAGCAGGATCACTATGGAGTACAGTGAGTCCCCTCTGCACCCACTCCATCACGATCACCCTAGAGTATACTGAGTCCCGTCTGCACCCACTCCAGCACGATCACCCGAGAGTACAGTGAGTCCCCTCTGCACCCACTCCAGCACAATCACCCAAGAGTACAGTGATTCCCCTCTGCACCCACTCCAGCAGGATCACCCTAGAGTACAGTGAGTCCCCTCTGCACCCACTCCAGCAGGATCACCCTAGAGTACAGTGAGTCCCCTCTGCACCAACTCCAGCACAATCACCTTAGAGTACGGTGAGTCCACTATGCACCCACTCCAGCACGATCACCCTAGAGTACGGTGAGTCCCATTTACACCCACTCCAGCAGGATCACACCAGAGTACAGTGAGTCCCCTCTGCACCCACACCAGCTGGATCACCCGGGAGTACTATGAGTCCCCTCTCCACCCACTCCAGCACGATCACCCTAGAGTACAGTGAGTCCCCAATGTACCCACTCCAGCATGATCACCCTGGAGTACAGTGAGTCCCCTCAGCACCCTCTCCAGCATGATCACCCTGGAGTACAGTGAGTCCCCTCTGCACACACTCCAGCACGATCACCCTAGAGTACGGCGAGTCCACTCTGCACCCATTCCAGCACGATCACCCAAGAGTACAGTGAGTACCCTCTGCACCTACAAAAGCACGATCACCCCAGAGTGCGGTGAGTCCCCTCTGCACACACTCGAGCAGGATCACCCGAGAGTACAGTGAGTCCCCTGTGCACCCACTCCAGCAGGATCACCCTAGAGTACAGTGAGTCCCCTCTGCACCAACTCCAGCACAATCACCTTAGAGTACGGTGAGTCCACTATGCACCCACTCCAGCACGATCACCCTAGAGTACGGTGAGTCCCATTTACACCCACTCCAGCAGGATCACACCAGAGTACAGTGAGTCCCCTCTGCACCCACACCAGCTGGATCACCCGGGAGTACTATGAGTCCCCTCTCCACCCACTCCAGCACGATCACCCTAGAGTACAGTGAGTCCCCAATGTACCCACTCCAGCATGATCACCCTGGAGTACAGTGAGTCCCCTCAGCACCCTCTCCAGCATGATCACCCTGGAGTACAGTGAGTCCCCTCTGCACACACTCCAGCACGATCACCCTAGAGTACGGCGAGTCCACTCTGCACCCATTCCAGCACGATCACCCAAGAGTACAGTGAGTACCCTCTGCACCTACAAAAGCACGATCACCCCAGAGTGCGGTGAGTCCCCTCTGCACACACTCGAGCAGGATCACCCGAGAGTACAGTGAGTCCCCTGTGCACCCACTCCAGCAGGATCACCCTAGAGTACAGTGAGTCCCCTCTGCACCCACTACAGCACGATCACCCAGAGTACGGTGCGTCCCCTCTACACCCACTCCAGCAGGATCACCCTAGAGTACGGTGAGTCCCCTCTGCACCCACTCCAGCACGATCACCCAAGAGTACAGTGAGAACACTCTGCACACACTCCAGCATGATCACCCCAGAGTACAGTGAGTCCCCTCTGCACACACTCCAGCAGGATCTCCCTGGACTACAGTGAGTCCCCTCTGCACCCACTCCAGCACGATCACCCTAGAGTACGGTGAGTGCCCTCTGCACCAACTCCAGCAGGATCACCCTAGAGTACAGTGATCCCCTCTGCACCAACTCCACACAATCACCTTAGAGTACGTTGAGTCCCCTCTGCACCCACTCCAGCACGATCACCCTAGAGTACGGTGAGTCCCATTTGCACCCACTCCAGCAGGATGACAGCAGAGTACAGTGAGTCCCCTCTGCACCCACACCAGCTGGATCACCCTGGAGTACTGTGAGTCCCCTCTCCACCCACTCCAGCACGATCACCCGAGAGTACAGTGAGTCTCCAATGTACCCACTCCAGCATGATCAACCTGGAGTACAGAGAGTCCCCTCAGCACCCACTCCAGCATGATCACCCTGGAGTACAGTGAGTCCCCTCTGCACACACACCAGCACGATCATCCTAGAGTACGGCGACTCCCCTCTGCACCCACTCCAGCACGATCACCCAAGAGTACAGTGAGTACCCTCTGCACCTACAAAAGCACGATCACCCCAGAGTACGGTGAGTCCCCTCTGCACACACTCGAGCAGCATCACCCGAGAGTACAGTGAGTCCCCTGTGCACCCACTCCAGCACGATCACCCTAGAGTACAGTGAGTCCCCTGTGCACCCACTACAGCACGATCACCCAGAGTACGGTGCGTCCCCTCTACACCCACTCCAGCAGGATCATCCTAGAGTACGGTGAGTCCCCTCTGCACCCACTCCAGCACGATCACCCTAGAGTACAGTGAGTCCCCTCTGCACCCACTCCAGCACGATCACCCAAGAGTACAGTGAGAACACTCTGCACACACTCCAGCATGATCACCCCAGAGTACAGTGAGTCCCCTCTGCACCCACTCCAGCATGATCACCCTGGAGTACACTGATTCCCCTCTGCACCCACTCCAGCAGGATCACCCTAGAAGTCAGTGAGTCCCCTCTGCACCCACTCCAGCAGGATCTCCCTAGAATACAGTGAGTCCCCTCTGCACCCAATCCAGCAGGATCACCCTAGAGTACGGTGAGACCCTCTGCACCCACACCAGCACGATCACCCGAGAGTACGGTGAGTCCCCTCTGCACCCACTCCAGCAGGATCTCCCTGGAGTACAGTGAGTCCCCTCTGCACCCACTCCAGCACGATCACCCTAGACTACGGTGAGTGCCCTCTGCACCAACTCCAGCAGGATCACCCTAGAGTACAGTGAGTCCCCTCTGCACCCACTCCAGCAGGATCATCCTAGAGTACAGTGAGTCCCCTCTGCACCCACTCCAGCACGATCACCCGAGAGTACAGTGAGTCCCCTCTGCACCCACTCCAGAAGGATAACCCTGGAGTACTGTGAGTCCACTCTGCACCCACTCCATCAGGATAACCCTAGAGTACAGTGAGTCCCCTCTGCACCCACTCCAGCATGATCACCCTGGAGTACAGTGAGTCCCCTCTGCACCCACTCCAGAATGATCACCCAGGAGTACAGTGAATTCCCTCTGCACCCAATCCAGCACGATCACCCCAGAGTACGGCGAGTCCTCTCTGCACCCACTCCAGCACGATCACCCTAGAGTACGGTGAGTCCCCTCTGCACCCACGCCAGCAAGATCACCCAAGAGTACGGTGAGTCCCCTCTGCTCTCACTCCAGCAGGATCACCCTAGAGGACAGTGAGTCCCCTCTGCACCCACTCCAGCAGGATCACCCTAGAGTACAGTGAGTCCCCTCTGCACCCACTCCAGCACGATAACCCTGGAGTACAGTGAGTCCCCTCTGCGCACACTCCAGCAGTATCCCCCTAGAGTACGGTGACTCCCCTCTGCACCCAGTCCAGCAGGATCCCCCTAGAGAACAGTGTGTCCCCACTGCACCCACTCCAGCACGATCACCCTGGAGTACGGTGAGTCCCCTCTGCACCCACCCCAGCTGGATCACCCTAGAGTACAGTGAGTCCCCTCTGCACCCACTCCAGCAGGATCACCCTAGAGTACGGTGACTCCCCTCTGCACCAACTCCAGCACGATCACCCTAGAGTACGGTGAGTCCCCTCTGCACCCACTCCAGCAGGATCACCCTAGAGTACGGTGAGTCCCCTCTGCACCAACTCCAGCAGGATCACCCTAGAGTACAGTGAGTCCCCTCTGCACCAACTCCAGCACAATCACCTTAGAGTACGGTGAGTCCCCTCTGCACCCACTCCAGCACGATCACCCTAGAGTACGGTGAGTCCCATTTGCACCCACTCCAGCAGGATCACAGCAGAGTACAGTGAGTCCCCTCTGCACCCACACCAGCTGGATCACCCTGGAGTACTGTGAGTCCCCTCTCCACCCACTCCAGCACGATCACCCTAGAGTACATTGAGTCTCCAATGTACCCACTCCAGCATGATCAACCTGGAGTACAGTGAGTCCCCTCAGCACCCACTCCAGCATGATCACCCTGGAGTACAGTGAGTCCCCTCTGCACACACACCAGCACGATCATCCTAGAGTACGGCGACTCCCCTCTGCACCCACTCCAGCACGATCACCCAAGAGTACAGTGAGTACCCTCTGCACCTACAAAAGCACGATCACCCCAGAGTACGGTGAGTCCCCTCTGCACACACTCGAGCAGCATCACCCGAGAGTACAGTGAGTCCCCTGTGCACCCACTCCAGCACGATCACCCGAGACTACAGTGAGTCCCCTGTGCACCCACTACAGCACGATCACCCAGAGTACGGTGCGTCCCCTCTACACCCACTCCAGCAGGATCATCCTAGAGTACGGTGAGTCCCCTCTGCACCCACTCCAGCACGATCACCCTAGAGTACAGTGAGTCCCCTCTGCACCCACTCCAGCACGATCACCCAAGAGTACAGTGAGAACACTCTGCACACACTCCAGCATGATCACCCCAGAGTACAGTGAGTCCCCTCTGCACCCACTCCAGCAGGATCACCCTAGAAGTCAGTGAGTCCCCTCTAAACCCACTCCAGCAGGATCTCCCTAGAATACAGTGAGTCCCCTCTGCACCCAATCCAGCAGGATCACCCTAGAGTACGGTGAGACCCTCTGCACCCACACCAGCAGGATCACCCGAGAGTACGGTGAGTCCCCTCTGCACCCACTCCAGCAGGATCTCCCTGGATACAGTGAGTCCCCTCTGCACCCACTCCAACACGATCACCCTAGACTACGGTGAGTGCCCTCTGCACCAACTCCAGCAGGATCACCCTGGAGTACAGTGAGTCCCCTCTGCACCCACTCCAGCAGGATCATCCTAGAGTACAGTGAGTCCCCTCTGCACCCACTCCAGCACGTTCACCCGAGAGTACAGTGAGTCCCCTCTGCACCCACTCCAGAAGGATAACCCTGGAGTACTGTGAGTCCACTCTGCACCAACTCCATCAGGATAACCCTAGAGTACAGTGAGTCCCCTCTGCACCCACTCCAGCATGATCACCCTGGAGTACAGTGAGTCCCCTCTGCACCCATTCCAGAATGATCACCCAGGAGTACAGTGAATCCCCTCTGCACCCAATCCAGCACGATCACCCCAGAGTACGGCGAGTCCTCTCTGCACCCACTCCAGCACGATCACCCTAGAGTACGGTGAGTCCCCTCTGCACCCACGCCAGCAAGATCACCCAAGAGTACGGTGAGTCCCCTCTGCTCCCACTCCAGCAGGATCACCCTCGAGGACAGTGAGTCCCCTCTGCACCCACTCCAGCAGGATCACCCTAGAGTACAGTGAGTCCCCTCTGCACCCACTCCAGCACGATAACCCTGGAGTACAGTGAGTCCCCTCTGCGCACACTCCAGCAGTATCCCCCTAGAGTACGGTGACTCCCCTCTGCACACATTCCAGCAGGATCCCCCTAGAGAACAGTGTGTCCCCACTGCACCCACTCCAGCACGATCACCCTGGAGTACGGTGAGTCCCCTCTGCACCCACCCCAGCTGGATCACCCTAGAGTACAGTGAGTCCCCTCTGCACCCACTCCAGCAGGATCACCCTAGAGTACGGTGACTCCCCTCTGCACCAACTCCAGCACGATCACCCTAGAGTACGGTGAGTCCCCTCTGCACCCACTCCAGCAGGATCACCCTAGAGTACGGTGAGTCCCCTCTGCACCCACTCCAGCACGATCACCCAAGAGTACAGTGAGAACACTCTGCACACACTGCAGCATGATCACCCCAGAGTACAGTGAGTCCCCTCTGCACCCACTCCAGCAGGATCTCCCTGGAGTACAGTGAGTCCCCTCTGCTCCCACTCCAGCACGATCACCCTAGACTACGGTGAGTGCCCTCTGCACCAACTCCAGCAGGATCACCCTAGAGTACAGTGAGTCCCCTCTGCACCAACTCCAGCACAATCACTTTAGAGTACGGTGAGTCCCCTCTGCACCCACTCCAGCACGATCACCCTAAAGTACGGTGAGTCCCATTTGCACCCACTCCAGCAGGATCACACCAGAGTACAGTGAGTCCCCTCTACACCCACACCAGCTGGATCACCCTGGAGTACTGTGAGTCCCCTCTCCACCCACTCCAGCACGATCACCCTAGAGTACAGTGAGTCCCCAATGTACCCACTCCAGCATGATCACCCTGGAGTACAGTGAGTCCACTCAGCACCCACTCCAGCATGATCACCCTGGAGTACAGTGAGTCCCCTCTGCACACACTCCAGCACGATCATCCTAGAGTACGGCGAGTCCCCTCTGCACCCACTCCAGCACGATCACCCAAGAGTACAGTGAGTACCCTCTGCACCTACAAAAGCACGATCACCCCAGAGTACGGTGAGTCCCCTCTGCACACACTCGAGCAGGATCACCCGAGAGTACAGTGAGTCCCCTGTGCACCCACTCCAGCACGATCACCCTAGAGTACAGTGAGTCCCCTGTGCACCCACTACAGCAAGATCACCCAGAGTACGGTGTGTCCCCTCTACACCCACTCCAGCAGGATCACCCTAGAGTACGGTGAGTCCCCTCTGCACCCACTCCAGCACGATCACCCAAGAGTACAGTGAGAACACTCTGCACACACTCCAGCATGATCACCCCAGAGTACAGTGAGTCCCCTCTGCACCCACTCCAGCATGATCACCCTGGAGTACAGTGAGTCCCCTCTGCACCCACTCCAGCAGGATCTCCCTAGAATACAGTGATTCCCCTCTGCACACACTCCAGCAGGATCACCCTAGTGGACAGTGAGTCCCCTCTGCACCCACTCCAGCAGGATCACCCTAGAGTACAGTGAGTCCCCGCTGCACCCACTCCAGCACGATAACCCTGGAGTACAGTGAGTCCCCTCTGCGCCCACTCCAGCAGTATCCCCCTAGAGTACGGTGACTCCCCTCTGCACCCGGTCCAGCAGGATCCCCATAGAGAACAGTGTGTCCCCTCTGCACCCACTCCAGCACGATCACCCTGGAGTACGGTGAGTCCCCTCTGCACCCACCCCAGCTGGATCACCCTAGAGTACAGTGAGTCCCCTCTGCACCCACTCCAGCAGGATCACCCAAGAGTACGGTGACTCCCCTCTGCACCCACTCCAGCACGATCACCCTAGAGTACGGTGAGTCCCCTCTGCACCCACTCCTGCAGGATCACCCTGGAGTACGGTGAGTCCCCTCTGCACCCCCTCCAGCACGATCACCCAAGAGTACAGTGAGAACACTCTGCACACACTCCAGCATGATCACCCCAGAGTACAGTGAGTCCCCTCTGCACCCACTCCAGCAGGATCTCCCTGGAGTACAGTGAGTCCCCTCTGCACCCACTCCAGCACGATCACCCTAGACTACGGTGAGTGCCCTCTGCACCAATTCCTGCAGGATCATCCTAGAGTACAGTGAGTCCCTTCTGCACCAACTCCAGCACAATCACCTTAGAGTACGGTGAGTCCCCTCTGCACCCACTCCAGCACCATCACCCTAGAGTACGGTGAGTCCCATTTGCACCCACTCCAGCAGGATCACACCAGAGTACAGTGAGTCCCCTCTGCACCCACACCAGCTGGATCACCCTGGAGTACTGTGAGTCCCCTCTCCACCCACTCCAGCACGATCACCCTAGAGTACAGTGAGTCCCCAATGTACCCACTCCAGCATGATCACCCTGGAGTACAGTGAGTCCCCTCTGCACCCACTCCAGCAGGATCTCCCTAGAATACAGTGAGTCCCCTCTGCACCCAATCCAGCACGATCATCCTAGAGTACAGTGATTCCCCTCTGCACCCACTCCAGCAGGATCACCCTAGAGTACAGCGAGTCGCCTCTGCACCCACTCCAGCAGGATCACCCTAGAGTACAGTGAGTCCCCTCTGCACCCACTCCAGCAGGATCAATCTAGAGTACAGTGAGTCCCCTCTGCACCCACTCCAGCACGATCACCCAAGAGTACAGTGAGAACACTCTGCACACACTCCAGCATGATCACCCCAGAGTACAGTGAGTCCCCTCTGCACCCACTCCAGCATGATCACCCTGGAGTACAGTGAGTCCCCTCTGCACCCACTCCAGCAGGATCTCCCTAGAATACAGTGATTCCCCTCTGCACCCACTCCAGCAGGATCACCCAAGTGGACAGTGAGTCCCCTCTGCACCCACTCCAGCAGGATCACCCTAGAGTACAGTGAGTCCCCGCTGCACCCACTCCAGCACGATAACCCTGGAGTACAGTGAGTCCCCTCTGCGCCCACTCCAGCAGTATCCCCCTAGAGTACGGTGACTCCCCTCTGCACCCGGTCCAGCAGGATCCCCATAGAGAACAGTGTGTCCCCTCTGCACCCACTCCAGCACGATCACCCTGGAGTACGGTGAGTCCCCTCTGCACCCACCCCAGCTGGATCACCCTAGAGTACAGTGAGTCCCCTCTGCACCCACTCCAGCAGGATCACCCGAGAGTACGGTGACTCCCCTCTGCACCCACTCCAGCACGATCACCCTAGAGTACGGTGAGTCCCCTCTGCACCCACTCCAGCAGGATCACCCTGGAGTACGGTGAGTCCCCTCTGCACCCCCTGCAGCACGATCACCCAAGAGTACAGTGAGAACACTCTGCACATACTCCAGCATGATCACCCCAGAGTACAGTGAGTCCCCTCTGCACCCACTCCAGCAGGATCTCCCTGGAGTACAGTGAGTCCCCTCTGCACCCACTCCAGCACGATCACCCTAGACTACGGTGAGTGCCCTCTGCACCAATTCCTGCAGGATCATCCTAGAGTACAGTGAGTCCCTTCTGCACCAACTCCAGCACAATCACCTTAGAGTACGGTGAGTCCCCTCTGCACCCACTCCAGCACCATCACCCTAGAGTACGGTGAGTCCCATTTGCACCCACTCCAGCAGGATCACACCAGAGTACAGTGAGTCCCCTCTGCACCCACACCAGCTGGATCACCCTGGAGTACTGTGAGTCCCCTCTCCACCCACTCCAGCACGATCACCCTAGAGTACAGTGAGTCCCCAATGTACCCACTCCAGCATGATCACCCTGGAGTACAGTGAGTCCCCTCTGCACCCACTCCAGCAGGATCTCCCTAGAATACAGTGAGTCCCCTCTGCACCCAATCCAGCACGATCATCCTAGAGTACGTTGAGACCCTCTGCACCCACTCCAGCAGGATCATCCTAGAGTACAGTGAGTCCCCTCTGCACCCACTCCAGCACGATCACCCCAGAGTACAGTGAGTCCCCTCTGCACCCACTCCAGCACAATCACCCAAGAGTACAGTGATTCCCCTCTGCACCCACTCCAGCAGGATCACCCTAGAGTACAGCGAGTCGCCTCTGCACCCACTCCAGCAGGATCACCCTAGAGTACAGTGAGTCCCCTCTGCACCCACTCCAGCAGGATCAATCTAGAGTACAGTGAGTCCCCTCTGCACCCACTCCAGCAGGATCACCCTAGAGTACAGTGAGTCCCCTCTGCACCAACTCCAGCACAATCACCTTAGAGTACGGTGAGTCCCCTCTGCACCCACACCAGCACGATCACCCTAGAGTACGGTGAGTCCCATTTGCACCCACTCCAGCAGGATCACCCCAGAGTACAGTGAGTCCCCTCTGCACCCACACCAGCTGGATCACCCTAGAGTACTGTGAGTCCCCTCTCCACCCACTCCAGCACGATCACCCTAGAGTACAGTGAGTCCCCAATGTACCCACTCCAGCATGATCACCCTGGAGTACAGTGAGTCCCCTCAGCACCCTCTCCAGCATGATCACCCTGGAGTACAGTGAGTCCCCTCTGCACACACTCCAGCACGATCACCCTAGAGTACGGCGAGTCCACTCTGCACCCACTCCAGCACGATCACCCAAGAGTACAGTGAGTACCCTCTGCACCTACAAAAGCACGATCACCCCAGAGTACGGTGAGTCCCCTCTGCACACACTCGAGCAGGATCACCCGAGAGTACAGTGAGTCCCCTGTGCACCCACTCCAGCACGATCACCCTAGAGTACAGTGAGTCCACTCTGCACCCACTACAGCACGATCACCCAGAGTACGGTGCGTCCCCTCTACACCCACTCCAGCAGGATCACCCTAGAGTACGGTGAGTCCCCTCTGCACCCACTCCAGCACGATCACCCAAGAGTACAGTGAGAACACTCTGCACACACACCAGCATGATCACCCCAGAGTACAGTGAGTCCCCTCTGCACCCACTCCAGCAGGATCTCCCTGGAGTACAGTGAGTCCCCTCTGCATCCACTCCAGCACGATCACCCTAGACTACGGTGAGTGCCCTCTGCACCAACTCCAGCAGGATCACCCTAGAGTACAGTGAGTCCCCTCTGCACCAACTCCAGCACAATCACCTTAGAGTACGGTGAGTCCCCTCTGCACCCACTCCAGCATGATCACGCTAGAGTACGGTGAGTCCCATTTGCACGCACTCCAGCAGCATCACACCAGAGTACAGTGAGTCCCCTCTCCACCCACACCAGCTGGATCACCCAAGAGTACGGTGAGCCCCCTCTGCTCCCACTCCAGCAGGATCAACCTGGAGGACAGTGAGTCCCCTCTGCACCCACTCCAGCACGATCACCCAAGAGTACAGTGAGTACCCTCTGCACCTACAAAAGCACGATCACCCCAGTGTACGGTGAGTCCCCTCTGCACACACTCGAGCAGGATCACCCGAGAGTACAGTGAGTCCCCTGTGCACCCACTACAGCACGATCACCCAGAGTACGGTGCGTCCCCCCTACACCCACTCCAGCAGGATCATCCTAGAGTACGGTGAGTCCCCTCTGCACCCACTCCAGCACGATCACCCTAGAGTACAGTGAGTCCCCTCTGCACCCACTCCAGCATGATCACCCTGGAGTACAGTGAGTCCCCTCTGCACCCACTCCAGCATGATCACCCTAG
Source organism: Mobula hypostoma (assembly GCF_963921235.1). Classification (NCBI taxonomy): domain Eukaryota; kingdom Metazoa; phylum Chordata; class Chondrichthyes; order Myliobatiformes; family Myliobatidae; genus Mobula; species Mobula hypostoma. The sequence goes on along the minus strand of NC_086121.1, from coordinate 41,653,443 downwards.
AAGTCAGTGAGTCCCCTCTGCACCCACTCCAGCAGGATCTCCCTAGAATACAGTGAGTCCCCTCTGCACCCACTCCAGCAGGATCACCCTAGAGTACGGTGAGACTCTCTGCACCCACTCCAGCAGGATCATCCTAGAGTACAGTGAGTCCCCTCTGCACACACTCCAGCACCATCACCCCAGAGTACAGTGAGTCCCCTCTGCACCCACTCCAGCAGGATCACCCTGGAGTACGGTGAGTCCCCTCTGCACCCACTCCAACAGGATAACCCTAGAGTACAGTGAGTCCCCTCTGCACCCACCCCAGCACGATCACCCGAGACTACAGTGAGTCCCCTCTGCAACCACTCCAGCACGATCACCCTGGAGTACGGTGAGTCCCCTCTGCACCCACTCCAGCACGATCACCCGAGACTACGGTGAGTCCCCTCTGCACCCACTCCAGCACGATCACCCTGGAGTACGGTGAGTCCCCTCTGCACCCACTCCAGCAGGATCACCCTAGAAGTCAGTGAGTCCCCTCTGCAACCACTCCAGCAGGATCACCTTAGAGTACAGTGAGTCCACTCTGCACCCACTCCAGCAGGATCATCCTACAGTACAGTGAGTCCCCTCTGAAACCACTCCAGCACGATCACCCGAAAGTACGGTGAGTCCCCTCTGCACCCACTCCAGCAGGATCATCCTACAGTACAGTGAGTCCCCTCTGAACCCACTCCAGCACGATCACCCGAAAGTACGGTGAGTCCCCTCTGCACACACTCCAGCAGGATCACCCTGGAGTACAGTGAGCCCCTCTGCACCCACTGCAGCAGGATCACCCTAGATTACGGTGAGTGCCCTCTGCACCCACTCCAGCAGGATCACCCTAGAGTACAGTGAGACCCCTCTGCACCCACTCCAGCACGATCACCCAGAGTATGGTGAGTACCCTCTGCACCCACTCCAACACGATCACCCTAGAGTACGGTGAGTCCCCTCTGCACCCACTCCAGCAGGATCACCCGAGAGTACAGTGAGTCCCCTCTGCACCCACTCCAGCATGATCACCCTGGAGTACAGTGAGTCCCCTCTGCACCCACTCCAGCAGGATCACCCTGGAGTACTGTGAGTCCCCTCTGCACCCACTCCAGCAGGATCTCCCTAGAATACAGTGAGTCCTCTCTGCACCCACTCCAGCAGGATCACCCTAGAGTACGGTGAGACCCTCTGCACCCACTCCAGCAGGATCATCCTAGAGTACAGTGAGTCCCCTCTGCACCCACTCCAGCACGATCACCCCAGAGTACAGTGAGTCCCCTCTGCACCCACTCCAGCAGGATCACCCTGGAGTACGGTGAATCCTCTCTTCACCCACTCCAACAGGATAAACCTAGAGTACAGTGAGTCCCCTCTGCACCCACCCCAGCACGATCACCCGAGACTAAGGTGAGTCCACTCTGCACCCACTCCAGCACGATCACCCTGGAGTACGGTGAGTCCCCTCTGCACCCTCTCCAGCACGATCACCCGAGACTACGGTGAGTCCCCTCTGCACCCACTCCAGCACGATCACCCTGGAGTACGGTGAGTCCCCTCTGCACCCACTCCAGCAGGATCACCCTAGAAGTCAGTGAGTCCCCTCTGCAACCACTCCAGCAGGATCACCCTAGAGTACAGTGAGTCCACTCTGCACCCACTCCAGCAGGATCATCCTACAGTACAGTGAGTCCCCTCTGAACCCACTCCAGCACGATCACCCGAAAGTACGGTGAGTCCCCTCTGCACCCACTCCAGCAGGATCATCCTACAGTTCAGTGAGTCCCCTCTGAACCCACTCCAGCACGATCACCCGAAAGTACGGTGAGTCCCCTCTGCACACACTCCAGCAGGATCACCCTGGAGTACAGTGAGTCCCCTCTGCACCCACTGCAGCAGGATCACCCTAGAGTACGGTGAGTGCCCTCTGCACCCACTCCAGCAGGATCACCCTAGAGTACAGTGAGTCCCCTCTGCACCCACTCCAGCACGATCACCCTAGAGTACGGTGAGTCCCCTCTGCACCCACTCCAGCAGGATCACCCGAGAGTACAGTGAGTCCCCTCTGCACCCACTCCAGCACGATCACCCTAGAGTACGGTGAGTCCCCTCTGCACCCACTCCAGCAGGATCACCCGAGAGTACAGTGAGTCCCCTCTGCACCCACTCCAGCACGATCACCCTAGAGTACGGTGAGTCCCCTCTTCACCCACTCCAGCAGGATCACCCTAGAAGTCAGTGAGTCCCCTCTGCACCCACTCCAACAGGATCATCCTAGAGTACAGTGAGTCCCCTCTGCACCCACACCAGCACGATCACCCGAGAGTACGGTGAGTCCCCTCTGCACCCACTCCATCAGGATAAACCTGGAGTACAGTGAGTCCCCTCTGCACCCACTCCAGCAGGATCACCCTGGAGTACAGTGAGTCCCCTCTGCACCCACTCCAGAATGATCACCCAGGAGTACAGTGAATCCCCTCTGCACCCACTCCAGCAGGATCACCCGAGAGTACGGTGACTTCCCTCTGCACCAACTCCAGCACGATCACCCTAGAGTACGGTGAGTCCCCTCTGCACCCACTCCAGCAGGATCACCCTAGAGAACAGTGTGTCCCCACTGCACCCACTCCAGCACGATCACCCTGGAGTACGGTGAGTCCCCTCTGCACCCACCCCAGCTGGATCACCCAAGAGTACAGTGAGTCCCCTCTGCACCCACTCCAGCAGGATCACCCGAGAGTACGGTGACTTCCCTCTGCACCAACTCCAGCACGATCACCCTAGAGTACGGTGAGTCCCCTCTGCACCCACTCCAGCAGGATCACCCTAGAGTACGGTGAGTCCCCTCTGCACCCACTCCAGCACGATCACCCAAGAGTACAGTGAGAACACTCTGCACACACTCCAGCATGATCACCCCAGAGTACAGTGAGTCCCCTCTGCACCCACTCCAGCAAGATCTCCCTGGAGTACAGTGAGTCCCCTCTGCACCCACTCCAGCACGATCACCCTAGACTACGGTAAGTCCCCTCTGCACCAACTCCAGCAGGATCACCCTAGAGTACAGTGAGTCCCCTCTGCACCAACTCCAGCATAATCACTTTAGAGTACGGTGAGTCCCTTCTGCACCCACTGCAGCACGATCACCCTAAAGTACGGTGAGTCCCATTTACACCCACTCCAGCAGGATCACACCAGAGTACAGTGAGTCCCCTCTACACCCACACCAGCTGTATCACCCTGGAGTACTGTGAGTCCCCTCTCCACCCACTCCAGAACGATCACCCTAGAGTACAGTGAGTCCCCAATGTACCCACTCCAGCATGATCACCCTGGAGTACAGTGAGTCCACTCAGCACCCACTCCAGCATGATCACCCTGGAGTACAGTGAGGCCCCTCTGCACCAACTCCAGCAGGATCACCCTAGAGTACAGTGAGTCCCCTCTGCACCAACTCCAGCACAATCACTTTAGAGTACGGTGAGTCCCTTCTGCACCCACTGCAGCACGATCACCCTAAAGTACGGTGAGTCCCATTTGCACCCACTCCAGCAGGATCACACCAGAGTACAGTGAGTCCCCTCTACACCCACACCAGCTGGATCACCCTGGAGTACTGTGAGTCCCCTCTCCACCCACTCCAGAACGATCACCCTAGAGTACAGTGAGTCCCCAATGTACCCACTCCAGCATGATCACCCTGAAGTACAGTGAGTCCACTCAGCACCCACTCCAGCATGATCACCCTGGAGTACAGTGAGTCCCCTCTGCACCCAATCCAGCACGATCACCCCAGAGTACGGCGAGTCCTCTCTGCACCCACTCCAGCAGGATCTCCCTAGAATACAGTGAGTCCCCTCTTCACCCACTCCAGCAGGATCACCCTAGAAGTCAGTGAGTCCCCTCTGCACCCACTCCAACAGGATCATCCTAGAGTACAGTGAGTCCCCTCTGCACCCACACCAGCACGATCACCCGAGAGTACGGTGAGTCCCCTCTGCACCCACTCCATCAGGATAAACCTGGAGTACAGTGAGTCCCCTCTGCACCCACTCCAGCAGGATCACCCTGGAGTACAGTGAGTCCCCTCTGCACCCACTCCAGAATGATCACCCAGGAGTACAGTGAATCCCCTCTGCACCCAATCCAGCACGATCACCCCAGAGTACGGCGAGTCCTCTCTGCACCCACTCCAGCACGATCACCCTAGAGTACGGTGAGTCCCCTCTGCACCCAGGCCAGCAAGATCACCCAAGAGTACGGTGAGTCCCCTCTGCTCTCACTCCAGCAGGATCACCCTAGAGGACAGTGAGTCCCCTCTGCACCCACTCCAGCAGGATCACCCTAGAGTACAGTGAGACCCCTCTGCACCCACTCCAGCACGATAACCTTGGAGTACAGTGAGTCCCCTCTGTGCACACTCCAGCAGTATCCCCCTAGAGTACGGTGACTCCCCTCTGCACCCAGTCCAGCAGGATCCCCCTAGAGAACAGTGTGTCCCCACTGCACCCACTCCAGCACGATCACCCTGGAGTACGGTGAGTCCCCTCTGCACCCACCCCAGCTGGATCACCCAAGAGTACAGTGAGTCCCCTCTGCACCCACTCCAGCAGGATCACCCGAGAGTACGGTGACTTCCCTCTGCACCAACTCCAGCACGATCACCCTAGAGTACGGTGTGTCCCCTCTGCACCCACTCCAGCAGGATCACCCTAGAGTACGGTGAGTCCCCTCTGCACCCACTCCAGCACGATCACCCAAGAGTACAGTGAGAACACTCTGCACACACTCCAGCATGATCACCCCAGAGTACAGTGAGTCCCCTCTGCACCCACTCCAGCAGGATCTCCCTGGAGTACAGTGAGTCCCCTCTGCACCCACTCCAGCACGATCACCCTAGACTACGGTAAGTCCCCTCTGCACCAACTCCAGCAGGATCACCCTAGAGTACAGTGAGTCCCCTCTGCACCAACTCCAGCACAATCACTTTAGAGTACGGTGAGTCCCTTCTGCACCCACTGCAGCACGATCACCCTAAAGTACGGTGAGTCCCATTTGCACCCACTCCAGCAGGATCACACCAGAGTACAGTGAGTCCCCTCTACACCCACACCAGCTGTATCACCCTGGAGTACTGTGAGTCCCCTCTCCACCCACTCCAGAACGATCACCCTAGAGTACAATGAGTCCCCAATGTACCCACTCCAGCATGATCACCCTGGAGTACAGTGAGTCCACTCAGCACCCACTCCAGCATGATCACCCTGGAGTACAGTGAGTCCCCTCTGCACCAACTCCAGCAGGATCACCCTAGAGTACAGTGAGTCCCCTCTGCACCAACTCCAGCACAATCACTTTAGAGTACGGTGAGTCCCTTCTGCACCCACTGCAGCACGATCACCCTAAAGTACGGTGAGTCCCATTTGCACCCACTCCAGCAGGATCACACCAGAGTACAGTGAGTCCCCTCTACACCCACACCAGCTGGATCACCCTGGAGTACTGTGAGTCCCCTCTCCACCCACTCCAGAACGATCACCCTAGAGTACAGTGAGTCCCCAATGTACCCACTCCAGCAGGATCACCCTGGAGTACTGTGAGTCCCCTCTGCACCCACTCCAGCAGGATCTCCCTAGAATACAGTGAGTCCCCTCTTCACCCACTCCAGCAGGATCACCCTAGAAGTCAGTGAGTCCCCTCTGCACCCACTCCAACAGGATCATCCTAGAGTACAGTGAGTACCCTCTGCACCCACACCAGCACGATCACCCGAGAGTACGGTGAGTCCCCTCTGCACCCACTCCATCAGGATAAACCTGGAGTACAGTGAGTCCCCTCTGCACCCACTCCAGCAGGATCACCCTGGAGTACAGTGAGTCCCCTCTGCACCCACTCCAGAATGATCACCCAGGAGTACAGTGAATCCCCTCTGCACCCAATCCAGCACGATCACCCCAGAGTACGGCGAGTCCTCTCTGCACCCACTCCAGCACGATCACCCAAGAGTACAGTGAGAACACTCTGCACACACTCCAGCATGATCACCCCAGAGTACAGTGAGTACCCTCTGCACCCACTCCAGCAGGATCTCCCTGGAGTACAGTGAGTCCCCTCTGCACCCACTCCAGCACGATCACCCTAGACTACGGTAAGTCCCCTCTGCACCAACTCCAGCAGGATCACCCTAGAGTACAGTGAGTCCCCTCTGCACCAACTCCAGCACAATCACTTTAGAGTACGGTGAGTCCCTTCTGCACCCACTGCAGCACGATCACCCTAAAGTACGGTGAGTCCCATTTGCACCCACTCCAGCAGGATCACACCAGAGTACAGTGAGTCCCCTCTACACCCACACCAGCTGTATCACCCTGGAGTACTGTGAGTCCCCTCTCCACCCACTCCAGAACGATCACCCTAGAGTACAGTGAGTCCCCAATGTACCCACTCCAGCATGATCACCCTGGAGTACAGTGAGTCCACTCAGCACCCACTCCAGCATGATCACCCTGGAGTACAGTGAGTCCCCTCTGCACCCAATCCAGCACGATCACCCCAGAGTACGGCGAGTCCTCTCTGCACCCACTCCAGCAGGATCTCCCTAGAATACAGTGAGTCCCCTCTTCACCCACTCCAGCAGGATCACCCTAGAGTACAGTGAGTCCCCTCTGCACCCACTCCAACAGGATCATCCTAGAGTACAGTGAGTCCCCTCTGCACCCACACCAGCACGATCACCCGAGAGTACGGTGAGTCCCCTCTGCACCCACTCCATCAGGATAAACCTGGAGTACAGTGAGTCCCCTCTGCACCCACTCCAGCAGGATCACCCTGGAGTACAGTGAGTCCCCTCTGCACCCACTCCAGAATGATCACCCAGGAGTACAGTGAATCCCCTCTGCACCCAATCCAGCACGATCACCCCAGAGTACGGCGAGTCCTCTCTGCACCCACTCCAGCACGATCACCCTAGAGTACGGTGAGTCCCCTCTGCACCCAGGCCAGCAAGATCACCCAAGAGTACGGTGAGTCCCCTCTGCTCTCACTCCAGCAGGATCACCCTAGAGGACAGTGAGTCCCGTCTGCACCCACTCCAGCAGGATCACCCTAGAGTACAGTGAGTCCCCTCTGCACCCACTCCAGCACGATAACCTTGGAGTACAGTGAGTCCCCTCTGTGCACACTCCAGCAGTATCCCCCTAGAGTACGGTGACTCCCCTCTGCACCCAGTCCAGCAGGATCCCCCTAGAGAACAGTGTGTCCCCACTGTTCTCACTCCAGCACGATCACCCTGGAGTACGGTGACTCCCCTCTGCACCCACCCCAGCTGGATCACCCAAGAGTACAGTGAGTCCCCTCTGCACCCACTCCAGCAGGATCACCCGAGAGTACGGTGACTTCCCTCTGCACCAACTCCAGCACGATCACCCTAGAGTACGGTGAGTCCCCTCTGCACCCACTCCAGCAGGATCACCCTAGAGTACGGTGAGTCCCCTCTGCACCCACTCCAGCACGATCACCCAAGAGTACAGTGAGAACACTCTGCACACACTCCAGCATGATCACCCCAGAGTACAGTGAGTCCCCTCTGCACCCACTCCAGCAGGATCTCCCTGGAGTACAGTGAGTCCCCTCTGCACCCACTCCAGCACGATCACCCTAGACTACGGTAAGTCCCCTCTGCACCAACTCCAGCAGGATCACCCTAGAGTACAGTGAGTCCCCTCTGCACCAACTCCAGCACAATCACTTTAGAGTACGGTGAGTCCCTTCTGCACCCACTGCAGCACGATCACCCTAAAGTACGGTGAGTCCCATTTGCACCCACTCCAGCAGGATCACACCAGAGTACAGTGAGTCCCCTCTACACCCACACCAGCTGTATCACCCTGGAGTACTGTGAGTCCCCTCTCCACCCACTCCAGAACGATCACCCTAGAGTACAGTGAGTCCCCAATGTACCCACTCCAGCATGATCACCCTGGAGTACAGTGAGTCCACTCAGCACCCACTCCAGCATGATCACCCTGGAGTACAGTGAGTCCCCTCTGCACCAACTCCAGCAGGATCACCCTAGAGTACAGTGAGTCCCCTCTGCACCAACTCCAGCACAATCACTTTAGAGTACGGTGAGTCCCTTCTGCACCCACTGCAGCACGATCACCCTAAAGTACGGTGAGTCCCATTTGCACCCACTCCAGCAGGATCACACCAGAGTACAGTGAGTCCCCTCTACACCCACACCAGCTGGATCACCCTGGAGTACTGTGAGTCCCCTCTCCACCCACCCCAGAACGATCACCCTAGAGTACAGTGAGTCCCCAATGTACCCACTCCAGCAGGATCACCCTGGAGTACTGTGAGTCCCCTCTGCACCCACTCCAGCAGGATCTCCCTAGAATACAGTGAGTCCCCTCTTCACCCACTCCAGCAGGATCACCCTAGAAGTCAGTGAGTCCCCTCTGCACCCACTCCAACAGGATCATCCTAGAGTACAGTGAGTCCCCTCTGCACCCACTCCATCAGGATAAACCTGGAGAACAGTGAGTCCCCTCTGCACCCACTCCAGCAGGATCACCCTGGAGTACAGTGAGTCCCCTCTGCACCCACTCCAGAATGATCACCCAGGAGTACAGTGAATCCCCTCTGCACCCAATCCAGCACGATCACCCCAGAGTACGGCGAGTCCTCTCTGCACCCACTCCAGCACGATCACCCTAGAGTACGGTGAGTCCCCTCTGCACCCAGGCCAGCAAGATCACCCAAGAGTACGGTGAGTCCCCTCTGCTCTCACTCCAGCAGGATCACCCTGGAGGACAGTGAGTCCCGTCTGCACCCACTCCAGCAGGATCACCCTAGAGTACAGTGAGTCCCCTCTGCACCCACTCCAGCACGATAACCTTGGAGTACAGTGAGTCCCCTCTGTGCACACTCCAGCAGTATCCCCCTAGAGTACGGTGACTCCCCTCTGCACCCAGTCCAGCAGGATCCCCCTAGAGAACAGTGTGTCCCCACTGCACCCACTACAGCACGATCACCCTGGAGTACGGTGAGTCCCCTCTGCACCCACCCCAGCTGGATCACCCAAGAGTACAGTGAGTCCCCTCTGCACCCACTCCAGCAGGATCACCCGAGAGTACGGTGACTTCCCTCTGCACCAACTCCAGCACGATCACCCTAGAGTACGGTGAGTCCCCTCTGCACCCACTCCAGCAGGATCACCCTAGAGTACGGTGAGTCCCCTCTGCACCCACTCCAGCACGATCACCCAAGAGTACAGTGAGAACACTCTGCACACACTCCAGCATGATCACCCTAGAGTACAGTGAGTCCCCTCTGCACCCACTCCAGCAGGATCTCCCTGGAGTACAGTGAGTCCCCTCTGCACCCACTCCAGCACGATCACCCTAGACTACGGTAAGTCCCCTCTGCACCATCTCCAGCAGGATCACCCTAGAGTACAGTGAGTCCCCTCTGCACCAACTCCAGCACAATCACTTTAGAGTACGGTGAGTCCCTTCTGCACCCACTGCAGCACGATCACCCTAAAGTACGGTGAGTCCCATTTGCACCCACTCCAGCAGGATCACACCAGAGTACAGTGAGTCCCCTCTACACCCACACCAGCTGTATCACCCTGGAGTACTGTGAGTCCCCTCTCCACCCACTCCAGAACGATCACCCTAGAGTACAGTGAGTCCCCAATGTACCCACTCCAGCATGATCACCCTGGAGTACAGTGAGTCCACTCAGCACCCACTCCAGCATGATCACCCTGGAGTACAGTGAGTCCCCTCTGCACCAACTCCAGCAGGATCACCCTAGAGTACAGTGAGTCCCCTCTGCACCAACTCCAGCACAATCACTTTAGAGTACGGTGAGTCCCTTCTGCACCCACTGCAGCACGATCACCCTAAAGTACGGTGAGTCCCATTTGCACCCACTCCAGCAGGATCACACCAGAGTACAGTGAGTCCCCTCTACACCCACACCAGCTGGATCACCCTGGAGTACTGTGAGTCCCCTCTCCACCCACTCCAGAACGATCACCCTAGAGTACAGTGAGTCCCCAATGTACCCACTCCAGCATGATCACCCTGGAGTACAGTGAGTCCACTCAGCACCCACTCCAGCATGATCACCCTGGAGTACAGTGAGTCCCCTCTGCACCCAATCCAGCACGATCACCCCAGAGTACGGCGAGTCCTCTCTGCACCCACTCCAGCAGGATCTCCCTAGAATACAGTGAGTCCCCTCTTCACCCACTCCAGCAGGATCACCCTAGAAGTCAGTGAGTCCCCTCTGCACCCACTCCAACAGGATCATCCTAGAGTACAGTGAGTCCCCTCTGCACCCACACCAGCACGATCACCCGAGAGTACGGTGAGTCCCCTCTGCACCCACTCCATCAGGATAAACCTGGAGTACAGTGAGTCCCCTCTGCACCCACTCCAGCAGGATCACCCTGGAGTACAGTGAGTCCCCTCTGCACCCACTCCAGAATGATCACCCAGGAGTACAGTGAATCCCCTCTGCACCCAATCCAGCACGATCACCCCAGAGTACGGCGAGTCCTCTCTGCACCCACTCCAGCACGATCACCCTAGAGTACGGTGAGTCCCCTCTGCACCCAGGCCAGCAAGATCACCCAAGAGTACGGTGAGTCCCCTCTGCTCTCACTCCAGCAGGATCACCCTAGAGGACAGTGAGTCCCGTCTGCACCCACTCCAGCAGGATCACCCTAGAGTACAGTGAGTCCCCTCTGCACCCACTCCAGAATGATCACCCAGGAGTACAGTGAATCCCCTCTGCACCCAATCCAGCACGATCACCCCAGAGTACGGCGAGTCCTCTCTGCACCCACTCCAGCACGATCACCCTAGAGTACGGTGAGTCCCCTCTGCACCCAGGCCAGCAAGATCACCCAAGAGTACGGTGAGTCCCCTCTGCTCTCACTCCAGCAGGATCACCCTAGAGGACAGTGAGTCCCGTCTGCACCCACTCCAGCAGGATCACCCTAGAGTACAGTGAGTCCCCTCTGCACCCACTCCAGCACGATAACCTTGGAGTACAGTGAGTCCCCTCTGTGCACACTCCAGCAGTATCCCCCTAGAGTACGGTGACTCCCCTCTGCACCCAGTCCAGCAGGATCCCCCTAGAGAACAGTGTGTCCCCACTGCACCCACTCCAGCACGATCACCCTGGAGTACGGTGAGTCCCCTCTGCACCCACCCCAGCTGGATCACCCAAGAGTACAGTGAGTCCCCTCTGCACCCACTCCAGCAGGATCACCCGAGAGTACGGTGACTTCCCTCTGCACCAACTCCAGCACGATCACCCTAGAGTACGGTGAGTCCCCTCTGCACCCACTCCAGCAGGATCACCCTAGAGTACGGTGAGTCCCCTCTGCACCCACTCCAGCACGATCACCCAAGAGTACAGTGAGAACACTCTGCACACACTCCAGCATGATCACCCCAGAGTACAGTGAGTCCCCTCTGCACCCACTCCAGCAGGATCTCCCTGGAGTACAGTGAGTCCCCTCTGCACCCACTCCAGCACGATCACCCTAGACTACGGTAAGTCCCCTCTGCACCAACTCCAGCAGGATCACCCTAGAGTACAGTGAGTCCCCTCTGCACCAACTCCAGCACAATCACTTTAGAGTACGGTGAGTCCCTTCTGCACCCACTGCAGCACGATCACCCTAAAGTACGGTGAGTCCCATTTGCACCCACTCCAGCAGGATCACACCAGAGTACAGTGAGTCCCCTCTACACCCACACCAGCTGTAACACCCTGGAGTACTGTGAGTCCCCTCTCCACCCACTCCAGAACGATCACCCTAGAGTACAGTGAGTCCCCAATGTACCCACTCCAGCATGATCACCCTGGAGTACAGTGAGTCCACTCAGCACCCACTCCAGCATGATCACCCTGGAGTACAGTAAGTCCCCTCTGCACCAACTCCAGCAGGATCACCCTAGAGTACAGTGAGTCCCCTCTGCACCAACTCCAGCACAATCACTTTAGAGTACGGTGAGTCCCTTCTGCACCCACTGCAGCACGATCACCCTAAAGTACGGTGAGTCCCATTTGCACCCACTCCAGCAGGATCACACCAGAGTACAGTGAGTCCCCTCTACACCCACACCAGCTGTATCACCCTGGAGTACTGTGAGTCCCCTCTCCACCCACTCCAGAACGATCACCCTAGAGTACAGTGAGTCCCCAATGTACCCACTCCAGCATGATCACCCTGGAGTACAGTGAGTCCACTCAGCACCCACTCCAGCATGATCACCCTGGAGTACAGTGAGTCCCCTCTGCACCAACTCCAGCAGGATCACCCTAGAGTACAGTGAGTCCCCTCTGCACCAACTCCAGCACAATCACTTTAGAGTACGGTGAGTCCCTTCTGCACCCACTGCAGCACGATCACCCTAAAGTACGGTGAGTCCCATTTGCTCCCACTCCAGCAGGATCACACCAGAGTACAGTGAGTCCCCTCTACACCCACACCAGCTGTATCACCCTGGAGTACTGTGAGTCCCCTCTCCACCCACTCCAGAACGATCACCCTAGAGTACAGTGAGTCCCCAATGTACCCACTCCAGCATGATCACCCTGGAGTACAGTGAGTCCACTCAGCACCCACTCCAGCATGATCACCCTGGAGTACAGTGAGTCCCCTCTGCACCAACTCCAGCAGGATCACCCTAGAGTACAGTGAGTCCCCTCTGCACCAACTCCAGCACAATCACTTTAGAGTACGGTGAGTCCCTTCTGCACCCACTGCAGCACGATCACCCTAAAGTACGGTGAGTCCCATTTGCACCCACTCCAGCAGGATCACACCAGAGTACAGTGAGTCCCCTCTACACCCACACCAGCTGTATCACCCTGGAGTACTGTGAGTCCCCTCTCCACCCACTCCAGAACGATCACCCTAGAGTACAGTGAGTCCCCAATGTACCCACTCCAGCATGATCACCCTGGAGTACAGTGAGTCCACTCAGCACCCACTCCAGCATGATCACCCTGGAGTACAGTGAGTCCCCTCTGCACCAACTCCAGCAGGATCACCCTAGAGTACAGTGAGTCCCCTCTGCACCAACTCCAGCACAATCACTTTAGAGTACGGTGAGTCCCTTCTGCACCCACTGCAGCACGATCACCCTAAAGTACGGTGAGTCCCATTTGCACCCACTCCAGCAGGATCACACCAGAGTACAGTGAGTCCCCTCTACACCCACACCAGCTGGATCACCCTGGAGTACTGTGAGTCCCCTCTCCACCCACTCCAGAACGATCACCCTAGAGTACAGTGAGTCCCCAATGTACCCACTCCAGCATGATCACCCTGGAGTACAGTGAGTCCACTCAGCACCCACTCCAGCATGATCACCCTGGAGTACAGTGAGTCCCCTCTGCACCCAATCCAGCACGATCACCCCAGAGTACGGCGAGTCCTCTCTGCACCCACTCCAGCAGGATCTCCCTAGAATACAGTGAGTCCCCTCTTCACCCACTCCAGCAGGATCACCCTAGAAGTCAGTGAGTCCCCTCTGCACCCACTCCAACAGGATCATCCTAGAGTACAGTGAGTCCCCTCTGCACCCACACCAGCACGATCACCCGAGAGTACGGTGAGTCCCCTCTGCACCCACTCCATCAGGATAAACCTGGAGTACAGTGAGTCCCCTCTGCACCCACTCCAGCAGGATCACCCTGGAGTACAGTGAGTCCCCTCTGCACCCACTCCAGAATGATCACCCAGGAGTACAGTGAATCCCCTCTGCACCCAATCCAGCACGATCACCCCAGAGTACGGCGAGTCCTCTCTGCACCCACTCCAGCACGATCACCCTAGAGTACGGTGAGTCCCCTCTGCACCCAGGCCAGCAAGATCACCCAAGAGTACGGTGAGTCCCCTCTGCTCTCACTCCAGCAGGATCACCCTAGAGGACAGTGAGTCCCGTCTGCACCCACTCCAGCAGGATCACCCTAGAGTACAGTGAGTCCCCTCTGCACCCACTCCAGCACGATAACCTTGGAGTACAGTGAGTCCCCTCTGTGCACACTCCAGCAGTATCCCCCTAGAGTACGGTGACTCCCCTCTGCACCCAGTCCAGCAGGATCCCCCTAGAGAACAGTGTGTCCCCACTGCACCCACTCCAGCACGATCACCCTGGAGTACGGTGAGTCCCCTCTGCACCCACCCCAGCTGGATCACCCAAGAGTACAGTGAGTCCCCTCTGCACCCACTCCAGCAGGATCACCCGAGAGTACGGTGACTTCCCTCTGCACCAACTCCAGCACGATCACCCTAGAGTACGGTGAGTCCCCTCTGCACCCACTCCAGCAGGATCACCCTAGAGTACGGTGAGTCCCCTCTGCACCCACTCCAGCACGATCACCCAAGAGTACAGTGAGAACACTCTGCACACACTCCAGCATGATCACCCCAGAGTACAGTGAGTCCCCTCTGCACCCACTCCAGCAGGATCTCCCTGGAGTACAGTGAGTCCCCTCTGCACCCACTCCAGCACGATCACCCTAGACTACGGTAAGTCCCCTCTGCACCAACTCCAGCAGGATCACCCTAGAGTACAGTGAGTCCCCTCTGCACCAACTCCAGCACAATCACTTTAGAGTACGGTGAGTCCCTTCTGCACCCACTGCAGCACGATCACCCTAAAGTACGGTGAGTCCCATTTGCACCCACTCCAGCAGGATCACACCAGAGTACAGTGAGTCCCCTCTACACCCACACCAGCTGTATCACCCTGGAGTACTGTGAGTCCCCTCTCCACCCACTCCAGAACGATCACCCTAGAGTACAGTGAGTCCCCAATGTACCCACTCCAGCATGATCACCCTGGAGTACAGTGAGTCCACTCAGCACCCACTCCAGCATGATCACCCTGGAGTACAGTGAGTCCCCTCTGCACCAACTCCAGCAGGATCACCCTAGAGTACAGTGAGTCCCCTTTGCACCAACTCCAGCACAATCACTTTAGAGTACGGTGAGTCCCTTCTGCACCCACTGCAGCACGATCACCCTAAAGTACGGTGAGTCCCATTTGCACCCACTCCAGCAGGATCACACCAGAGTACAGTGAGTCCCCTCTACACCCACACCAGCTGGATCACCCTGGAGTACTGTGAGTCCCCTCTCCACCCACTCCAGAACGATCACCCTAGAGTACAGTGAGTCCCCAATGTACCCACTCCAGCAGGATCACCCTGGAGTACTGTGAGTCCCCTCTGCACCCACTCCAGCAGGATCTCCCTAGAATACAGTGAGTCCCCTCTTCACCCACTCCAGCAGGATCACCCTAGAAGTCAGTGAGTCCCCTCTGCACCCACTCCAACAGGATCATCCTAGAGTACAGTGAGTCCCCTCTGCACCCACACCAGCACGATCAGCCGAGAGTACGGTGAGTCCCCTCTGCACCCACTCCATCAGGATAAACCTGGAGTACAGTGAGTCCCCTCTGCACCCACTCCAGCAGGATCACCCTGGAGTACAGTGAGTCCCCTCTGCACCCACTCCAGAATGATCACCCAGGAGTACAGTGAATCCCCTCTGCACCCAATCCAGCACGATCACCCCAGAGTACGGCGAGTCCTCTCTGCACCCACTCCAGCACGATCACCCTAGAGTACGGTGAGTCCCCTCTGCACCCAGGCCAGCAAGATCACCCAAGAGTACGGTGAGTCCCCTCTGCTCTCACTCCAGCAGGATCACCCTAGAGGACAGTGAGTCCCGTCTGCACCCACTCCAGCAGGATCACCCTAGAGTACAGTGAGTCCCCTCTGCACCCACTCCAGCACGATAACCTTGGAGTACAGTGAGTCCCCTCTGTGCACACTCCAGCAGTATCCCCCTAGAGTACGGTGACTCCCCTCTGCACCCAGTCCAGCAGGATCCCCCTAGAGAACAGTGTGTCCCCACTGCACCCACTCCAGCACGATCACCCTGGAGTACGGTGAGTCCCCTCTGCACCCACCCCAGCTGGATCACCCAAGAGTACAGTGAGTCCCCTCTGCACCCACTCCAGCAGGATCACCCGAGAGTACGGTGACTTCCCTCTGCACCAACTCCAGCACGATCACCCTAGAGTACGGTGAGTCCCCTCTGCACCCACTCCAGCAGGATCACCCTAGAGTACGGTGAGTCCCCTCTGCACCCACTCCAGCACGATCACCCAAGAGTACAGTGAGAACACTCTGCACACACTCCAGCATGATCACCCCAGAGTACAGTGAGTCCCCTCTGCACCCACTCCAGCAGGATCTCCCTGGAGTACAGTGAGTCCCCTCTGCACCCACTCCAGCACGATCACCCTAGACTACGGTAAGTCCCCTCTGCACCAACTCCAGCAGGATCACCCTAGAGTACAGTGAGTCCCCTCTGCACCAACTCCAGCACAATCACTTTAGAGTACGATGAGTCCCTTCTGCACCCACTGCAGCACGATCACCCTAAAGTTCGGTGAGTCCCATTTGCACCCACTCCAGCAGGATCACACCAGAGTACAGTGAGTCCCCTCTACACCCACACCAGCTGTAACACCCTGGAGTACTGTGAGTCCCCTCTCCACCCACTACAGAACGATCACCCTAGAGTACAGTGAGTCCCCAATGTACCCACTCCAGCATGATCACCCTGGAGTACAGTGAGTCCACTCAGCACCCACTCCAGCATGATCACCCTGGAGTACAGTAAGTCCCCTCTGCACCAACTCCAGCAGGATCACCCTAGAGTACAGTGAGTCCCCTCTGCACCAACTCCAGCACAATCACTTTAGAGTACGGTGAGTCCCTTCTGCACCCACTGCAGCACGATCACCCTAAAGTACGGTGAGTCCCATTTGCACCCACTCCAGCAGGATCACACCAGAGTACAGTGAGTCCCCTCTACACCCACACCAGCTGTATCACCCTGGAGTACTGTGAGTCCCCTCTCCACCCACTCCAGAACGATCACCCTAGAGTACAGTGAGTCCCCAATGTACCCACTCCAGCATGATCACCCTGGAGTACAGTGAGTCCACTCAGCACCCACTCCAGCATGATCACCCTGGAGTACAGTGAGTCCCCTCTGCACCAACTCCAGCAGGATCACCCTAGAGTACAGTGAGTCCCCTCTGCACCAACTCCAGCACAATCACTTTAGAGTACGGTGAGTCCCTTCTGCACCCACTGCAGCACGATCACCCTAAAGTACGGTGAGTCCCATTTGCTCCCACTCCAGCAGGATCACACCAGAGTACAGTGAGTCCCCTCTACACCCACACCAGCTGTATCACCCTGGAGTACTGTGAGTCCCCTCTCCACCCACTCCAGAACGATCACCCTAGAGTACAGTGAGTCCCCAATGTACCCACTCCAGCATGATCACCCTGGAGTACAGTGAGTCCACTCAGCACCCACTCCAGCATGATCACCCTGGAGTACAGTGAGTCCCCTCTGCACCAACTCCAGCAGGATCACCCTAGAGTACAGTGAGTCCCCTCTGCACCAACTCCAGCACAATCACTTTAGAGTACGGTGAGTCCCTTCTGCACCCACTGCAGCACGATCACCCTAAAGTACGGTGAGTCCCATTTGCACCCACTCCAGCAGGATCACACCAGAGTACAGTGAGTCCCCTCTACACCCACACCAGCTGTATCACCCTGGAGTACTGTGAGTCCCCTCTCCACCCACTCCAGAACGATCACCCTAGAGTACAGTGAGTCCCCAATGTACCCACTCCAGCATGATCACCCTGGAGTACAGTGAGTCCACTCAGCACCCACTCCAGCATGATCACCCTGGAGTACAGTGAGTCCCCTCTGCACCAACTCCAGCAGGATCACCCTAGAGTACAGTGAGTCCCCTCTGCACCAACTCCAGCACAATCACTTTAGAGTACGGTGAGTCCCTTCTGCACCCACTGCAGCACGATCACCCTAAAGTACGGTGAGTCCCATTTGCACCCACTCCAGCAGGATCACACCAGAGTACAGTGAGTCCCCTCTACACCCACACCAGCTGGATCACCCTGGAGTACTGTGAGTCCCCTCTCCACCCACTCCAGAACGATCACCCTAGAGTACAGTGAGTCCCCAATGTACCCACTCCAGCATGATCACCCTGGAGTACAGTGAGTCCACTCAGCACCCACTCCAGCATGATCACCCTGGAGTACAGTGAGTCCCCTCTGCACCCAATCCAGCACGATCACCCCAGAGTACGGCGAGTCCTCTCTGCACCCACTCCAGCAGGATCTCCCTAGAATACAGTGAGTCCCCTCTTCACCCACTCCAGCAGGATCACCCTAGAAGTCAGTGAGTCCCCTCTGCACCCACTCCAACAGGATCATCCTAGAGTACAGTGAGTCCCCTCTGCACCCACACCAGCACGATCACCCGAGAGTACGGTGAGTCCCCTCTGCACCCACTCCATCAGGATAAACCTGGAGTACAGTGAGTCCCCTCTGCACCCACTCCAGCAGGATCACCCTGGAGTACAGTGAGTCCCCTCTGCACCCACTCCAGAATGATCACCCAGGAGTACAGTGAATCCCCTCTGCACCCAATCCAGCACGATCACCCCAGAGTACGGCGAGTCCTCTCTGCACCCACTCCAGCACGATCACCCTAGAGTACGGTGAGTCCCCTCTGCACCCAGGCCAGCAAGATCACCCAAGAGTACGGTGAGTCCCCTCTGCTCTCACTCCAGCAGGATCACCCTAGAGGACAGTGAGTCCCGTCTGCACCCACTCCAGCAGGATCACCCTAGAGTACAGTGAGTCCCCTCTGCACCCACTCCAGCACGATAACCTTGGAGTACAGTGAGTCCCCTCTGTGCACACTCCAGCAGTATCCCCCTAGAGTACGGTGACTCCCCTCTGCACCCAGTCCAGCAGGATCCCCCTAGAGAACAGTGTGTCCCCACTGCACCCACTCCAGCACGATCACCCTGGAGTACGGTGAGTCCCCTCTGCACCCACCCCAGCTGGATCACCCAAGAGTACAGTGAGTCCCCTCTGCACCCACTCCAGCAGGATCACCCGAGAGTACGGTGACTTCCCTCTGCACCAACTCCAGCACGATCACCCTAGAGTACGGTGAGTCCCCTCTGCACCCACTCCAGCAGGATCACCCTAGAGTACGGTGAGTCCCCTCTGCACCCACTCCAGCACGATCACCCAAGAGTACAGTGAGAACACTCTGCACACACTCCAGCATGATCACCCCAGAGTACAGTGAGTCCCCTCTGCACCCACTCCAGCAGGATCTCCCTGGAGTACAGTGAGTCCCCTCTGCACCCACTCCAGCACGATCACCCTAGACTACGGTAAGTCCCCTCTGCACCAACTCCAGCAGGATCACCCTAGAGTACAGTGAGTCCCCTCTGCACCAACTCCAGCACAATCACTTTAGAGTACGGTGAGTCCCTTCTGCACCCACTGCAGCACGATCACCCTAAAGTACGGTGAGTCCCATTTGCACCCACTCCAGCAGGATCACACCAGAGTACAGTGAGTCCCCTCTACACCCACACCAGCTGTATCACCCTGGAGTACTGTGAGTCCCCTCTCCACCCACTCCAGAACGATCACCCTAGAGTACAGTGAGTCCCCAATGTACCCACTCCAGCATGATCACCCTGGAGTACAGTGAGTCCACTCAGCACCCACTCCAGCATGATCACCCTGGAGTACAGTGAGTCCCCTCTGCACCAACTCCAGCAGGATCACCCTAGAGTACAGTGAGTCCCCTTTGCACCAACTCCAGCACAATCACTTTAGAGTACGGTGAGTCCCTTCTGCACCCACTGCAGCACGATCACCCTAAAGTACGGTGAGTCCCATTTGCACCCACTCCAGCAGGATCACACCAGAGTACAGTGAGTCCCCTCTACACCCACACCAGCTGGATCACCCTGGAGTACTGTGAGTCCCCTCTCCACCCACTCCAGAACGATCACCCTAGAGTACAGTGAGTCCCCAATGTACCCACTCCAGCAGGATCACCCTGGAGTACTGTGAGTCCCCTCTGCACCCACTCCAGCAGGATCTCCCTAGAATACAGTGAGTCCCCTCTTCACCCACTCCAGCAGGATCACCCTAGAAGTCAGTGAGTCCCCTCTGCACCCACTCCAACAGGATCATCCTAGAGTACAGTGAGTCCCCTCTGCACCCACACCAGCACGATCACCCGAGAGTACGGTGAGTCCCCTCTGCACCCACTCCATCAGGATAAACCTGGAGTACAGTGAGTCCCCTCTGCACCCACTCCAGCAGGATCACCCTGGAGTACAGTGAGTCCCCTCTGCACCCACTCCAGAATGATCACCCAGGAGTACAGTGAATCCCCTCTGCACCCAATCCAGCACGATCACCCCAGAGTACGGCGAGTCCTCTCTGCACCCACTCCAGCACGATCACCCTAGAGTACGGTGAGTCCCCTCTGCACCCAGGCCAGCAAGATCACCCAAGAGTACGGTGAGTCCCCTCTGCTCTCACTCCAGCAGGATCACCCTAAAGTACGGTGAGTCCCATTTGCACCCACTCCAGCAGGATCACACCAGAGTACAGTGAGTCCCCTCTACACCCACACCAGCTGTAACACCCTGGAGTACTGTGAGTCCCCTCTCCACCCACTCCAGAACGATCACCCTAGAGTACAGTGAGTCCCCAATGTACCCACTCCAGCATGATCACCCTGGAGTACAGTGAGTCCACTCAGCACCCACTCCAGCATGATCACCCTGGAGTACAGTAAGTCCCCTCTGCACCAACTCCAGCAGGATCACCCTAGAGTACAGTGAGTCCCCTCTGCACCAACTCCAGCACAATCACTTTAGAGTACGGTGAGTCCCTTCTGCACCCACTGCAGCACGATCACCCTAAAGTACGGTGAGTCCCATTTGCACCCACTCCAGCAGGATCACACCAGAGTACAGTGAGTCCCCTCTACACCCACACCAGCTGTATCACCCTGGAGTACTGTGAGTCCCCTCTCCACCCACTCCAGAACGATCACCCTAGAGTACAGTGAGTCCCCAATGTACCCACTCCAGCATGATCACCCTGGAGTACAGTGAGTCCACACAGCACCCACTCCAGCATGATCACCCTGGAGTACAGTGAGTCCCCTCTGCACCAACTCCAGCAGGATCACCCTAGAGTACAGTGAGTCCCCTCTGCACCAACTCCAGCACAATCACTTTAGAGTACGGTGAGTCCCTTCTGCACCCACTGCAGCACGATCACCCTAAAGTACGGTGAGTCCCATTTGCTCCCACTCCAGCAGGATCACACCAGAGTACAGTGAATCCCCTCTACACCCACACCAGCTGTATCACCCTGGAGTACTGTGAGTCCCCTCTCCACCCACTCCAGAACGATCACCCTAGAGTACAGTGAGTCCCCTCTGCACCCACTCCAGCACGATCACCCTGGAGTACAGTGAGTCCACTCAGCACCCACTCCAGCATGATCACCCTGGAGTACAGTGAGTCCCCTCTGCACCAACTCCAGCAGGATCACCCTAGAGTACAGTGAGTCCCCTCTGCACCAACTCCAGCACAATCACTTTAGAGTACGGTGAGTCCCTTCTGCACCCACTGCAGCACGATCACCCTAAAGTACGGTGAGTCCCATTTGCACCCACTCCAGCAGGATCACACCAGAGTACAGTGAGTCCCCTCTACACCCACACCAGCTGTATCACCCTGGAGTACTGTGAGTCCCCTCTCCACCCACTCCAGAACGATCACCCTAGAGTACAGTGAGTCCCCAATGTACCCACTCCAGCATGATCACCCTGGAGTACAGTGAGTCCACTCAGCACCCACTCCAGCATGATCACCCTGGAGTACAGTGAGTCCCCTCTGCACCAACTCCAGCAGGATCACCCTAGAGTACAGTGAGTCCCCTTTGCACCAACTCCAGCACAATCACTTTAGAGTACGGAGAGTCCCTTCTGCACCCACTGCAGCACGATCACCCTAAAGTACGGTGAGTCCCATTTGCACCCACTCCAGCAGGATCACACCAGAGTACAGTGAGTCCCCTCTACACCCACACCAGCTGGATCACCCTGGAGTACTGTGAGTCCCCTCTCCACCCACTCCAGAACGATCACCCTAGAGTACAGTGAGTCCCCAATGTACCCACTCCAGCAGGATCACCCTGGAGTACTGTGAGTCCCCTCTGCACCCACTCCAGCAGGATCTCCCTAGAATACAGTGAGTCCCCTCTTCACCCACTCCAGCAGGATCACCCTAGAGTACAGTGAGTCCCCTCTGCACCAACTCCAGCAGGATCATCCTAGAGTACAGTGAGTCCCCTCTGCACCCACACCAGCACGATCACCCGAGAGTACGGTGAGTCCCCTCTGCACCCACTCCATCAGGATAAACCTGGAGTACAGTGAGTCCCCTCTGCACCCACTCCAGCAGGATCACCCTGGAGTACAGTGAGTCCCCTCTGCACCCACTCCAGAATGATCACCCAGGAGTACAGTGAATCCCCTCTGCACCCAATCCAGCACGATCACCCCAGAGTACGGCGAGTCCTCTCTGCACCCACTCCAGCACGATCACCCTAGAGTACGGTGAGTCCCCTCTGCACCCAGGCCAGCAAGATCACCCAAGAGTACGGTGAGTCCCCTCTGCTCTCACTCCAGCAGGATCACCCTAAAGTACGGTGAGTCCCATTTGCACCCACTCCAGCAGGATCACACCAGAGTACAGTGAGTCCCCTCTACACCCACACCAGCTGTAACACCCTGGAGTACTGTGAGTCCCCTCTCCACCCACTCCAGAACGATCACCCTAGAGTACAGTGAGTCCCCAATGTACCCACTCCAGCATGATCACCCTGGAGTACAGTGAGTCCACTCAGCACCCACTCCAGCATGATCACCCTGGAGTACAGTAAGTCCCCTCTGCACCAACTCCAGCAGGATCACCCTAGAGTACAGTGAGTCCCCTCTGCACCAACTCCAGCACAATCACTTTAGAGTACGGTGAGTCCCTTCTGCACCCACTGCAGCACGATCACCCTAAAGTACGGTGAGTCCCATTTGCACCCACTCCAGCAGGATCACACCAGAGTACAGTGAGTCCCCTCTACACCCACACCAGCTGTATCACCCTGGAGTACTGTGAGTCCCCTCTCCACCCACTCCAGAACGATCACCCTAGAGTACAGTGAGTCCCCAATGTACCCACTCCAGCATGATCACCCTGGAGTACAGTGAGTCCACACAGCACCCACTCCAGCATGATCACCCTGGAGTACAGTGAGTCCCCTCTGCACCAACTCCAGCAGGATCACCCTAGAGTACAGTGAGTCCCCTCTGCACCAACTCCAGCACAATCACTTTAGAGTACGGTGAGTCCCTTCTGCACCCACTGCAGCACGATCACCCTAAAGTACGGTGAGTCCCATTTGCTCCCACTCCAGCAGGATCACACCAGAGTACAGTGAATCCCCTCTACACCCACACCAGCTGTATCACCCTGGAGTACTGTGAGTCCCCTCTCCACCCACTCCAGAACGATCACCCTAGAGTACAGTGAGTCCCCAATGTACCCACTCCAGCATGATCACCCTGGAGTACAGTGAGTCCACTCAGCACCCACTCCAGCATGATCACCCTGGAGTACAGTGAGTCCCCTCTGCACCAACTCCAGCAGGATCACCCTAGAGTACAGTGAGTCCCCTCTGCACCAACTCCAGCACAATCACTTTAGAGTACGGTGAGTCCCCTCTGCACCCACTCCAGCACGATCACCCTAAAGTACGGTGAGTCCCATTTGCACCCACTCCAGCAGGATCACACCAGAGTACAGTGAGTCCCCTCTACACCCACACCAGCTGTATCACCCTGGAGTACTGTGAGTCCCCTCTCCACCCACTCCAGAACGATCACCCTAGAGTACAGTGAGTCCCCAATGTACCCACTCCAGCATGATCACCCTGGAGTACAGTGAGTCCACTCTGCACCCACTCCAGCATGATCACCCTGGAGTACAGTGAGTCCCCTCTGCACCAACTCCAGCAGGATCACCCTAGAGTACAGTGAGTCCCCTCTGCACCAACTCCAGCACAATCACTTTAGAGTACGGTGAGTCCCTTCTGCACCCACTGCAGCACGATCACCCTAAAGTACGGTGAGTCCCATTTGCACCCACTCCAGCAGGATCACACCAGAGTACAGTGAGTCCCCTCTACACCCACACCAGCTGGATCACCCTGGAGTACTGTGAGTCCCCTCTCCACCCACTCCAGAACGATCACCCTAGAGTACAGTGAGTCCCCAATGTACCCACTCCAGCATGATCACCCTGGAGTACAGTGAGTCCACTCAGCACCCACTCCAGCATGATCACCCTGGAGTACAGTGAGTCCCCTCTGCACCCAATCCAGCACGATCACCCCAGAGTACGGCGAGTCCTCTCTGCACCCACTCCAGCAGGATCTCCCTAGAATACAGTGAGTCCCCTCTTCACCCACTCCAGCAGGATCACCCTAGAAGTCAGTGAGTCCCCTCTGCACCCACTCCAACAGGATCATCCTAGAGTACAGTGAGTCCCCTCTGCACCCACACCAGCACGATCACCCGAGAGTACGGTGAGTCCCCTCTGCACCCACTCCATCAGGATAAACCTGGAGTACAGTGAGTCCCCTCTGCACCCACTCCAGCAGGATCACCCTGGAGTACAGTGAGTCCCCTCTGCACCCACTCCAGAATGATCACCCAGGAGTACAGTGAATCCCCTCTGCACCCAATCCAGCACGATCACCCCAGAGTACGGCGAGTCCTCTCTGCACCCACTCCAGCACGATCACCCTAGAGTACGGTGAGTCCCCTCTGCACCCAGGCCAGCAAGATCACCCAAGAGTACGGTGAGTCCCCTCTGCTCTCACTCCAGCAGGATCACCCTAGAGGACAGTGAGTCCCGTCTGCACCCACTCCAGCAGGATCACCCTAGAGTACAGTGAGTCCCCTCTGCACCCACTCCAGCACGATAACCTTGGAGTACAGTGAGTCCCCTCTGTGCACACTCCAGCAGTATCCCCCTAGAGTACGGTGACTCCCCTCTGCACCCAGTCCAGCAGGATCCCCCTAGAGAACAGTGTGTCCCCACTGCACCCACTCCAGCACGATCACCCTGGAGTACGGTGAGTCCCCTCTGCACCCACCCCAGCTGGATCACCCAAGAGTACAGTGAGTCCCCTCTGCACCCACTCCAGCAGGATCACCCGAGAGTACGGTGACTTCCCTCTGCACCAACTCCAGCACGATCACCCTAGAGTACGGTGAGTCCCCTCTGCACCCACTCCAGCAGGATCACCCTAGAGTACGGTGAGTCCCCTCTGCACCCACTCCAGCACGATCACCCAAGAGTACAGTGAGAACACTCTGCACACACTCCAGCATGATCACCCCAGAGTACAGTGAGTCCCCTCTGCACCCACTCCAGCAGGATCTCCCTGGAGTACAGTGAGTCCCCTCTGCACCCACTCCAGCACGATCACCCTAGACTACGGTAAGTCCCCTCTGCACCAACTCCAGCAGGATCACCCTAGAGTACAGTGAGTCCCCTCTGCACCAACTCCAGCACAATCACTTTAGAGTACGGTGAGTCCCTTCTGCACCCACTGCAGCACGATCACCCTAAAGTACGGTGAGTCCCATTTGCACCCACTCCAGCAGGATCACACCAGAGTACAGTGAGTCCCCTCTACACCCACACCAGCTGTATCACCCTGGAGTACTGTGAGTCCCCTCTCCACCCACTCCAGAACGATCACCCTAGAGTACAGTGAGTCCCCAATGTACCCACTCCAGCATGATCACCCTGGAGTACAGTGAGTCCACTCAGCACCCACTCCAGCATGATCACCCTGGAGTACAGTGAGTCCCCTCTGCACCAACTCCAGCAGGATCACCCTAGAGTACAGTGAGTCCCCTTTGCACCAACTCCAGCACAATCACTTTAGAGTACGGTGAGTCCCTTCTGCACCCACTGCAGCACGATCACCCTAAAGTACGGTGAGTCCCATTTGCACCCACTCCAGCAGGATCACACCAGAGTACAGTGAGTCCCCTCTACACCCACACCAGCTGGATCACCCTGGAGTACTGTGAGTCCCCTCTCCACCCACTCCAGAACGATCACCCTAGAGTACAGTGAGTCCCCAATGTACCCACTCCAGCAGGATCACCCTGGAGTACTGTGAGTCCCCTCTGCACCCACTCCAGCAGGATCTCCCTAGAATACAGTGAGTCCCCTCTTCACCCACTCCAGCAGTATCACCCTAGAAGTCAGTGAGTCCCCTCTGCACCCACTCCAACAGGATCATCCTAGAGTACAGTGAGTCCCCTCTGCACCCACACCAGCACGATCACCCGAGAGTACGGTGAGTCCCCTCTGCACCCACTCCATCAGGATAAACCTGGAGTACAGTGAGTCCCCTCTGCACCCACTCCAGCAGGATCACCCTGGAGTACAGTGAGTCCCCTCTGCACCCACTCCAGAATGATCACCCAGGAGTACAGTGAATCCCCTCTGCACCCAATCCAGCACGATCACCCCAGAGTACGGCGAGTCCTCTCTGCACCCACTCCAGCACGATCACCCTAGAGTACGGTGAGTCCCCTCTGCACCCACGCCAGCAAGATCACCCAAGAGTACGGTGAGTCCCCTCTGCTCTCACTCCAGCAGGATCACCCTAGAGGACAGTGAGTCCCGTCTGCACCCACTCCAGCAGGATCACCCTAGAGTACAGTGAGTCCCCTCTGCACCCACTCCAGCACGATAACCTTGGAGTACAGTGAGTCCCCTCTGTGCACACTCCAGCAGTATCCCCCTAGAGTACGGTGACTCCCCTCTGCACCCAGTCCAGCAGGATCCCCCTAGAGAACAGTGTGTCCCCACTGCACCCACTCCAGCACGATCACCCTGGAGTACGGTGAGTCCCCTCTGCACCCACCCCAGCTGGATCACCCTAGAGTACAGTGAGTCCCCTCTGCACCCACTCCAGCAGGATCACCCGAGAGTACGGTGACTCCCCTCTGCACCCACTCCAGCACGATCACCCTAGAGTACGGTGAGTCCCCTCTGCACCCACTCCAGCAGGATCACCCTAGAGTACGGTGAGTCCCCTCTGCACCCACTCCAGCACGATCACCCAAGAGTACAGTGAGAACACTCTGCACACACTCCAGCATGATCACCCCAGAGTACAGTGAGTCCCCTCTGCACCCACTCCAGCAGGATCTCCCTGGAGTACAGTGAGTCCCCTCTGCACCCACTCCAGCACGATCACCCTAGACTACGGTAAGTCCCCTCTGCACCAACTCCAGCAGGATCACCCTAGAGTACAGTGAGTCCCCTCTGCACCAACTCCAGCACAATCACTTTAGAGTACGGTGAGTCCCCTCTGCACCCACTCCAGCACGATCACCCTAAAGTACGGTGAGTCCCATTTGCACCCACTCCAGCAGGATCACACCAGAGTACAGTGAGTCCCCTCTGCACCCACACCAGCTGTATCACCCTGGAGTACTGTGAGTCCCCTCTGCACCCACTCCAGCACGATCACCCTAGAGTACAGTGAGTCCCCAATGTACCCACTCCAGCATGATCACCCTGGAGTACAGTGAGTCCCCTCTGCACCCACTCCAGCATGATCACCCTGGAGTACAGTGAGTCCCCTCTGCACCAACTCCAGCAGGATCACCCTAGAGTACAGTGAGTCCCCTCTGCACCAACTCCAGCACAATCACTTTAGAGTACGGTGAGTCCCCTCTGCACCCACTGCAGCACGATCACCCTAAAGTACGGTGAGTCCCATTTGCACCCACTCCAGCAGGATCACACCAGAGTACAGTGAGTCCCCTCTACACCCACACCAGCTGGATCACCCTGGAGTACTGTGAGTCCCCTCTCCACCCACTCCAGCACGATCACCCTAGAGTACAGTGAGTCCCCAATGTACCCACTCCAGCAGGATCACCCTGGAGTACTGTGAGTCCCCTCTGCACCCACTCCAGCAGGATCTCCCTAGAATACAGTGAGTCCTCTCTGCACCCACTCCAGCAGGATCACCCTAGAAGTACAGTGAGTCCCCTCTGCACCCACTCCAGCAGGATCATCCTAGAGTACAGTGAGTCCCCTCTGCACCCACTCCAGCACGATCACCCGAGAGTACAGTGAGTCCCCTCTGCACCCACTCCAGCAGGATCACCCTGGAGTACAGTGAGTCCCCTCTGCACCCACTCCAGCAGGATCACCCTGGAGTACAGTGAGTCCCCTCTGCACCCACTCCAGCATGATCACCCAGGAGTACAGTGAGTCCCCTCTGCACCCAATCCAGCACGATCACCCCAGAGTACGGCGAGTCCTCTCTGCACCCACTCCAGCACGATCACCCTAGAGTACGGTGAGTCCCCTCTGCACCCACGCCAGCAAGATCACCCAAGAGTACGGTGAGTCCCCTCTGCTCTCACTCCAGCAGGATCACCCTAGAGGACAGTGAGTCCCCTCTGCACCCACTCCAGCAGGATCACCCTAGAGTACAGTGAGTCCCCTCTGCACCCACTCCAGCACGATCACCTTGGAGTACAGTGAGTCCCCTCTGTGCACACTCCAGCAGTATCCCCCTAGAGTACGGTGACTCCCCTCTGCACCCAGTCCAGCAGGATCACCCTAGAGAACAGTGTGTCCCCACTGCACCCACTCCAGCACGATCACCCTGGAGTACGGTGAGTCCCCTCTGCACCCACCCCAGCTGGATCACCCAAGAGTACAGTGAGTCCCCTCTGCACCCACTCCAGCAGGATCACCCGAGAGTACGGTGACTTCCCTCTGCACCAACTCCAGCACGATCACCCTAGAGTACGGTGAGTCCCCTCTGCACCCACTCCAGCAGGATCACCCTAGAGTACGGTGAGTCCCCTCTGCACCCACTCCAGCACGATCACCCTAGAGTACGGTGAGTCCCCTCTGCACCCACTCCAGCAGGATCACCCTAGAGTACAGTGAGTCCCCTCTGCACCAACTCCAGCACAATCACTTTAGAGTACGGTGAGTCCCTTCTGCACCCACTGCAGCACGATCACCCTAAAGTACGGTGAGTCCCATTTGCACCCACTCCAGCAGGATCACACCAGAGTACAGTGAGTCCCCTCTACACCCACACCAGCTGTATCACCCTGGAGTACTGTGAGTCCCCTCTCCACCCACTCCAGCAGGATCACCCTAGAGTACAGTGAGTCCCCAATGTACCCACTCCAGCATGATCACCCTGGAGTACAGTGAGTCCACTCAGCACCCACTCCAGCATGATCACCCTGGAGTACAGTGAGTCCCCTCTGCACCCACTCCAGCAGGATCACCCTAGAGTACAGTGAGTCCCCTCTGCACCAACTCCAGCACAATCACTTTAGAGTACGGTGAGTCCCCTCTGCACCCACTGCAGCACGATCACCCTAAAGTACGGTGAGTCCCATTTGCACCCACTCCAGCAGGATCACACCAGAGTACAGTGAGTCCCCTCTACACCCACACCAGCTGGATCACCCTGGAGTACTGTGAGACCCTCTCCACCCACTCCAGAACGATCACCCTAGAGTACAGTGAGTCCCCAATGTACCCACTCCAGCATGATCACCCTGGAGTACAGTGAGTCCCCTCAGCACCCACTCCAGCATGATCACCCTGGAGTACAGTGAGTCCCCTCTGCACCCACTCCAGCACGATCACCCCAGAGTACGGCGAGTCCTCTCTGCACCCACTCCAGCAGGATCACCCTAGAGTACAGTGAGTCCCCTCTGCACCCACTCCAGCAGGATCACCCTAGAGTACAGTGAGTCCCCTCTGCACCCACTCCAGCAGGATCACCCTAGAGTACAGTGAGTCCCCTCTGCACCCACTCCAGCAGGATCACCCTGGAGTACTGTGAGTCCCCTCTGCACCCACTCCATCAGGATAACCCTAGAGTACAGTGAGTCCCCTCTGCACCCACTCCAGCATGATCACCCTGGAGTACAGTGAGTCCCCTCTGCACCCACTCCAGCATGATCACCCAGGAGTACAGTGAGTCCCCTCTGCACCCAATCCAGCACGATCACCCCAGAGTACGGCGAGTCCTCTCTGCACCCACTCCAGCACGATCACCCTAGAGTACGGTGAGTCCCCTCTGCACCCACTCCAGCACGATCACCCAAGAGTACGGTGAGTCCCCTCTGCTCCCACTCCAGCAGGATCACCCTAGAGGACAGTGAGTCCCCTCTGCACCCACTCCAGCAGGATCACCCTAGAGTACAGTGAGTCCCCTCTGCACCGACTCCAGCACGATAACCTTGGAGTACAGTGAGTCCCCTCTGTGCACACTCCAGCAGTATCCCCCTAGAGTACGGTGACTCCCCTCTGCACCCAGTCCAGCAGGATCCCCCTAGAGAACAGTGTGTCCCCACTGAACCCACTCCAGCACGATCACCCTGGAGTACGGTGAGTCCCCTCTGCACCCACCCCAGCTGGATCACCCAAGAGTACAGTGAGTCACCTCTGCACCCACTCCAGCAGGATCACCCGAGAGTACGGTGACTTCCCTCTGCACCAACTCCAGCACAATCACTTTAGAGTACGGTGAGTCCCTTCTGCACCCACTGCAGCACGATCACCCTAAAGTACGGTGAGTCCCATTTGCACCCACTCCAGCAGGATCACACCAGAGTACAGTGAGTCCCCTCTACACCCACACCAGCTGTATCACCCTGGAGTACTGTGACTCCCCTCTGCACCCACTCCAGCAGGATCACCCTAGAGTACAGTGAGTCCCCTCTGCACCCACTCCAGCATGATCACCCTGGAGTACAGTGAGTCCCCTCTGCACCCACTCCAGCATGATCACCCTGGAGTACAGTGAGTCCCCTCTGCACCCACTCCAGCAGGATCACCCTAGAGTACAGTGAGTCCCCTCTGCACCCACTCCAGCACTATCACCCTAGAGTACGGTGAGTCCCCTCTGCACCCACTGCAGCACGATCACCCTAAAGTACGGTGAGTCCCATTTGCACCCACTCCAGCAGGATCACACCAGAGTACAGTGAGTCCCCTCTGCACCCACACCAGCAGGATCACCCTAGAGTACTGTGAGTCCCCTCTGCACCCACTCCAGCAGGATCACCCTAGAGTACAGTGAGTCCCCTCTGCACCCACTCCAGCATGATCACCCTGGAGTACAGTGAGTCCCCTCTGCACCCACTCCAGCATGATCACCCTGGAGTACAGTGAGTCCCCTCTGCACCCACTCCAGCACGATCACCCTAGAGTACGGTGAGTCCCCTCTGCACCCACTCCAGCAGGATCTCCCTAGAATACAGTGAGTCCCCTCTGCACCCACTCCAGCAGGATCACCCTAGAGTACGGTGAGTCCCCTCTGCACCCACTCCAGCAGGATCATCCTAGAGTACAGTGAGTCCCCTCTGCACCCACTCCAGCACGATCACCCGAGAGTACGGTGAGTCCCCTCTGCACCCACTCCAGCAGGATCACCCTGGAGTACAGTGAGTCCCCTCTGCACCCACTCCAGCAGGATCACCCTGGAGTACAGTGAGTCCCCTCTGCACCCACTCCAGCACGATCACCCAGGAGTACAGTGAGTCCCCTCTGCACCCACTCCAGCACGATCACCCCAGAGTACGGTGAGTCCCCTCTGCACCCACTCCAGCACGATCACCCTAGAGTACGGTGAGTCCCCTCTGCACCCACTCCAGCAAGATCACCCTAGAGTACGGTGAGTCCCCTCTGCTCCCACTCCAGCAGGATCACCCTAGAGGACAGTGAGTCCCCTCTGCACCCACTCCAGCAGGATCACCCTAGAGTACAGTGAGTCCCCTCTGCACCCACTCCAGCACGATAACCTTGGAGTACAGTGAGTCCCCTCTGTGCACACTCCAGCAGTATCCCCCTAGAGTACGGTGACTCCCCTCTGCACCCACTCCAGCAGGATCACCCTAGAGTACAGTGTGTCCCCTCTGCACCCACTCCAGCACGATCACCCTGGAGTACGGTGAGTCCCCTCTGCACCCACCCCAGCTGGATCACCCTAGAGTACAGTGAGTCCCCTCTGCACCCACTCCAGCAGGATCACCCTAGAGTACAGTGAGTCCCCTCTGCACCCACTCCAGCACGATCACCCTAGAGTACGGTGAGTCCCCTCTGCACCCACTCCAGCAGGATCACCCTAGAGTACGGTGAGTCCCCTCTGCACCCACTCCAGCACGATCACCCAAGAGTACAGTGAGAACACTCTGCACACACTCCAGCATGATCACCCCAGAGTACAGTGAGTCCCCTCTGCACCCACTCCAGCAGGATCTCCCTGGAGTACAGTGAGTCCCCTCTGCACCCACTCCAGCACGATCACCCTAGACTACGGTGAGTCCCCTCTGCACCCACTCCAGCAGGATCACCCTAGAGTACAGTGAGTCCCCTCTGCACCAACTCCAGCACAATCACTTTAGAGTACGGTGAGTCCCTTCTGCACCCACTGCAGCAAGATCACCCTAAAGTACGGTGAGTCCCATTTGCACCCACTCCAGCAGGATCACACCAGAGTACAGTGAGTCCCCTCTACACCCACACCAGCTGGATCACCCTGGAGTACTGTGAGTCCCCTCTGCACCCACTCCAGCACGATCACCCTAGAGTACAGTGAGTCCCCTCTGCACCCACTCCAGCATGATCACCCTGGAGTACAGTGAGTCCCCTCTGCACCCACTCCAGCATGATCACCCTGGAGTACAGTGAGTCCCCTCTGCACCCACTCCAGCACGATCACCCTAGAGTACGGTGAGTCCCCTCTGCACCCACTCCAGCACGATCACCCAAGAGTACAGTGAGTACCCTCTGCACCTACAAAAGCACGATCACCCCAGAGTACGGTGAGTCCCCTCTGCACACACTCGAGCAGGATCACCCGAGAGTACAGTGAGTCCCCTGTGCACCCACTCCAGCACGATCACCCTAGAGTACAGTGAGTCCCCTGCGCACCCACTACAGCAAGATCACCCAGAGTACGGTGCGTCCCCTCTACACCCACTCCAGCAGGATCACCCTAGAGTACGGTGAGTCCCCTCTGCACCCACTCCAGCACGATCACCCTAGAGTACGGTGAGTCCCCTCTGCACCCACTCCAGCAGGATCACCCTAGAGTACAGTGAGTCCCCTCTGCACCCACTCCAGCACGATCACCCTGGAGTACGGTGAGTCCCCTCTGCACCCACTCCAGCAGGATCACCCTAGAGTACAGTGAGTCCCCTCTGCACCCACTCCAGCACGATCACCCTGGAGTACGGTGAGTCCCCTCTGCACCCACTCCAGCAGGATCACCCTAGAGTACAGTGAGTCCCCTCTGCACCCACTCCAGCAGTATCCCCCTAGAGTACGGTGAGTCCCCTCTGCACCCAGTCCAGCAGGATCCCCCTAGAGAACAGTGTGTCCCCACTGCACCCACTCCAGCACGATCACCCTGGAGTACGGTGAGTCCCCTCTGCACCCACCCCAGCTGGATCACCCTAGAGTACAGTGAGTCCCCTCTGCACCCACTCCAGCAGGATCACCCTCGAGTACGGTGACTCCCCTCTGCACCCACTCCAGCACGATCACCCTAGAGTACGGTGAGTCCCCTCTGCGCCCACTCCAGCAGTATCCCCCTAGAGTACGGTGACTCCCCTCTGCACCCAGTCCAGCAGGATCCCCCGAGAGAACAGTGTGTCCCCACTGCACCCACTCCAGCACGATCACCCTGGAGTACGGTGAGTCCCCTCTGCACCCACCCCAGCTGGATCACCCTAGAGTACAGTGAGTCCCCTCTGCACCCACTCCAGCAGGATCACCCTAGAGTACGGTGACTCCCCTCTGCACCCACTCCAGCACGATCACCCTAGAGTACGGTGAGTCCCCTCTGCACCCACTCCAGCACGATCACCCTAGAGTACAGTGAGTCCCCTCTGCACACACTCCAGCATGATCACCCCAGAGTACAGTGAGTCCCCTCTGCACCCACTCCAGCACGATCACCCTAGACTACGGTGAGTGCCCTCTGCACCAACTCCAGCACAATCACCATAGAGTACGCTGAGTCCCCTCTGCACCCACTCCAGCACGATCACCCTGGAGTACGGTGAGTCCCCTCTGCACCCACTCCAGCAGGATCACCCTAGAAGTCAGTGAGTCCCCTCTGCAACCACTCCAGCAGGATCACCCTAGAGTACAGTGAGTCCACTCTGCACCCACTCCAGCAGGATCATCCTACAGTACAGTGAGTCCCCTCTGAAACCACTCCAGTACGATCACCCGAAAGTACGGTGAGTCCCCTCTGCACCCACTCCAGCAGGATCATCCTACAGTACAGTGAGTCCCCTCTGAACCCACTCCAGCACGATCACTCGAAAGTACGGTGAGTCCCCTCTGCACACACTCCAGCAGGATCACCCTGGAGTACAGTGAGTCCCCTCTGCACCCACTGCAGCAGGATCACCCTAGATTACGGTGAGTCCCCTCTTCACCCATTCCAGCAGGATCACCCTAGAAGTCAGTGAGTCACCTCTGCACCCTCTCCAACAGGATCATCCTAGAGTACAGTGAGTCCCCTCTGCACCCACACCAGCACGATCACCCGAGAGTACGGTGAGTCCCCTCTGCACCCACTCCAGCAGGATCTCCCTGGAGTACAGTGAATCCCCTCTGCACCCACTCCAGCACGATCACCCGAGAGTACAGTGAGTCCCCTCTGCACCCACTCCAGAAGGATAACCCTGGAGTACTGTGAGTCCACTCTGCACCCACTACATCAGGATAACCCTAGAGTACAGTGAGTCCCCTCTGCACCCACTCCAGCATGATCACCCTGGAGTACAGTGAGTCCCCTCTGCACCCACTCCAGAATGATCACCCAGGAGTACAGTGAATCCCCTCTGCACCCAATCCAGCACGATCACCCCAGAGTACGGCGAGTCCTCTCTGTACCCACTCCAGCACGATCACCCTAGAGTACGGTGAGTCCCCTCTGCACCCACGCCAGCAAGATCACCCAAGAGTACAGTGAGTCCCCTCTGCTCCCACTCCAGCAGGATCACCCTAGAGGACAGTGAGTCCCCTCTGCACCCACTCCAGCAGGATCACCCTAGAGTACAGTGGGTCCCCTCTGCACCCACTCCAGCACGATAACCCTGGAGTACAGTGAGTCCCCTCTGCGCCCACTCCAGCAGTATCCCCCTAGAGTACGGTGACTCCCCTCTGCACCCTGTCCATCAGAATCCCCCTAGAGAACAGTGTGTCCCCACTGCACCCACTCCAGCACGATCATCCTGGAGTACGGTGAGTCCCCTCTGCACCCACCCCAGCTGGATCACCCTAGAGTACAGTGAGTCCCCTCTGCACCCACTCCAGCAGGATCACCCTCGAGTACGGTGACTCCCCTCTGCACCCACTCCAGCACGATCACCCTAGAGTACGGTGAGTCCCCTCTGCGCCCACTCCAGCAGTATCCCCCTAGAGTACGGTGACTCCCCTCTGCACCCAGTCCAGCAGGATCCCCCTAGAGAACAGTGTGTCCCCTCTGCACACACTCCAGCACGATCACCCAAGAGTACAGTGAGAACACTCTGCACACACTCCAGCATGATCACCCCAGAGTACAGTGAGTCCCCTCTGCACCCACTCCAGCACGATCACCCTGGACTACGGTGAGTGCCCTCTGCACCAACTCCAGCACAATCACCATAGAGTAGGGTGAGTCCCCTCTGCACCCACTCCAGCACGATCACCCTAGAGTACGGTGAGTCCCATTTGCACCCACTCCAGCAGGATCACACCAGAGTACAGTGAGTCCCCTCTGCACCCACACCAGCTGGATCACCCTAGAGTACAGTGAGTCCCCAATGTACCCACTCCAGCATGATCACCCTGGAGTACAGTGAGTCCCCTCAGCACCCACTCCAGCATGATCACCCTGGAGTACAGTGAGTCCCCTCTGCACACACTCCAGCACGATCATCCTAGAGTACGGCGAGTCCCCTCTGCACCCACTCCAGCACGATCACCCAAGAGTACAGTGAGTACCCTCTGCACCTACAAAAGCACGATCACCCCAGAGTACGGTGAGTCCCCTCTGCACACACTCGAGCAGGATCACCCGAGAGTACAGTGAGTCCCCTGTGCACCCACTCCAGCACGATCACCCTAGAGTACAGTGAGTCCCCTGTGCACCCACTACAGCACGATCACCCAGAGTACGGTGCGTCCCCTCTACACCCACTCCAGCAGGATCACCCTAGAGTATGGTGAGTCCCCTCTGTACCCACTCCAGCACGATCACCCTAGAGTACAGTGAGTCCCCTCTGCACCCACTCCAGCACGATCACCCAAGAGTACAGTGAGAACACTCTGCACACACTCCAGCATGATCACCCCAGAGTACAGTGAGTCCACTCTGCACCCACTCCAGCATGATCACCCTGGAGTACAGTGAGTCCCCTCTGCACCCACTCCAGCAGGATCACCCTAGAAGTCAGTGAGTCCCCTCTGCACCCACTCCAGCAGGATCTCCCTAGAATACAGTGAGTCCCCTCTGCACCCACTCCAGCAGGATCACCCTAGAGTACGGTGAGACCCTGTGCACCCACTCCAGCAGGATCATCCTAGAGTACAGTGAGTCCCCTCTGCACCCACTCCAGCACGATCACCCCAGAGTACAGTGAGTCCCCTCTGCACCCACTCCAGCAGCATCACCCTGGAGTACTGTGAGTCCCCTCTGCACCCACTCCAACAGGATAACCCTAGAGTACAGTGAGTCCCCTCTGCACCCACTCCAGCACGATCACCCGAGACTACGGTGAGTCCCCTCTGCACCCACTCCAGCACGATCACCCTGGAGTACGGTGAGTCCCCTCTGCACCCACTCCAGCACGATCACCCGAGACTACGGTGAGTCCCCTCTGCACCCACTCCAGCACGATCACCCTGGAGTACGGTGAGTCCCCTCTGCACCCACTCCAGCAGGATCACCCTAGAAGTCAGTGAGTCCCCTCTGCAACCACTCCAGCAGGATCACCCTAGAGTACAGTGAGTCCACTCTGCACCCACTCCAGCAGGATCATCCTACAGTACAGTGAGTCCCCTCTGAACCCACTCCAGCACGATCACCCGAAAGTACGGTGAGTCCCCTCTGCACCCACTCCAGCAGGATCATCCTACAGTACAGTGAGTCCCCTCTGAACCCACTCCAGCACGATCACCCGAAAGTACGGTGAGTCCCCTCTGCACCCACTCCAGCAGGATCTCACTAGAATAAAGTGAGTCCCCTCTGCACCCACTCCAGCAGGATCACCCTAGAGTACGGTGAGACCCTGTGCACCCACTCCAGCAGGATCATCCTAGAGTACAGTGAATCCCCTCTGCACCCACTCCAGCACGATCACCCCAGAGTACAGTAAGTCCCCTCTGCACCCACTCCAGGTGCATCACCCTGGAGTACTGTGAGTCCCCTCTGCACCCACTCCAACAGGATAACCCTAGAGTACAGTGAGTCCCCTCTGCACCCACTCCAGCACGATCACCCGAGAG
Organism: Mobula hypostoma; assembly: GCF_963921235.1. Classification (NCBI taxonomy): domain Eukaryota; kingdom Metazoa; phylum Chordata; class Chondrichthyes; order Myliobatiformes; family Myliobatidae; genus Mobula; species Mobula hypostoma. The sequence goes on along the minus strand of NC_086121.1, from coordinate 41,615,775 downwards.
TACGGTGAGTCCCCTCTGCACCCACTCCAGCACGATCACCCTGGAGTACGGTGAATCCCCTCTGCACCCACTCCAGCACGATCACCCGAAACTACGGTGAGTCCCCTCTGCACCCACCCAGCACGATCACACTGGAATACGGTGAGTCCCCTCTGCACCCACTGCAGCAGGATCACCCTAGAAGTCAGTGAGTCCCCTCTACAACCACTCCAGCAGGATCACCCTAGAGTACAGTGAGTCCACTCTGCACCCACTCCAGCAGGATCATCCTACAGTACAGTGAGTCCCCTCTGAACCCACTCCATCACGATCACCCGAAAGTACGGTGAGTCCCCTCTGCCCCCACTCCAGCAGGATCATCCTACAGTACGGTGAGTCCCCTCTGAACCCACTCCAGCACGATCACCCGAAAGTACGGTGAGTCCCCTCTGCACCCACTCCAGCAGGATCACCCTAGAGTACAGTGAGTCCCCTCTTCACCCACTCCAGCAGGATCACCCTAGAAGTCAGTGAGTCCCCTCTGCACCCACTCCAACAGGATCATCCTAGAGTACAGTGAGTCCCCTCTGCACCCACACCAGCACGATCACCCGAGAGTACGGTGAGTCCCCTCTGCACCCACTCCAGCAGGATCTCCCTGGAGTACAGTGTGTCCCCTCTGCACCCACTCCAGCACGATCATCCTAGACTACAGTGAGTGCCCTCTACACAAACTCCAGCAGGATCACCCTATAGTACAGTGAGTCCCCTCTGCACACACTCCAGCAGGATCATCCTAGAGAACAGTGAGTCCCCTCTGCACCCACTCCAGCACGATCACCCGAGAGTACAGTGAGTCCCCTCTGCACCCACTCCAGAAGGATCACCCTGGAGTACTGTGAGTCCACTCTGCACCCACTCCATCAGGATAACCCTAGAGTACAGTGAGTCCCCTCTGCACCCACTCCAGCATTATCACCCTGGAGTACAGTGAGTCCCCTCTGCACCCACACCAGCATGATCACCCAGGAGTACTGTGAGTCCCCTCTGCACCCAATCCAGCACGATCACCCCAGAGTACGGCGAGTCCTCTCTGCACTCACTCCAGCACAATCTCCCTAGAGTACGGTGAGTCCCCTCTGACCCACGCCAGCAAGATCACCCAAGAGTACGGTGAGTCCCCTCTGCTCCCACTCCAGCAGGATCACCCTAGAGGACAGTGAGTCCCCTCTGCACACACTACAGCAGTATCCTCCTAGAGTACGGTGACTCCCCTCTGCACCCAGTCCAGCAGGATCCCCCTAGAGAACAGTGTGTCCCCACTGCACCCACTCCAGCACGATCACCCTGGAGTACGGTGAGTCCCCTCTGCACCCACCCCAACTGGATCACCCTAGAGTACAGTGAGTCCCCTCTGCACCCACTCCAGCAGGATCACCCTAGAGTACGGTGACTCCCCTCTGCACCCACTCCAGCACGATCACCCTGGAGTACGGTGAGTCCCCTCTGCACCCACTCCAGCAGGATCACCCTAGAGTACAGTGAGTCCCCTCTGCACCCACTCCAGCACGATCACCCTGGAGGACGGTGAGTCCCCTCTGCACCCACTCCAGCAGGGTCACCCTAGAGTACGGTGAGTCCCCTCTCCACCCACTCCAGCACAGTTACCCTAGAGTACAGTGAGTCCCCTCTACCCCCACTCCAGCAGGATCACCCGAGAGTACAGTCAGTCCCCGCTGCACCCACTCCAGCAGGATCACCGTAGAGTACGGTGAGTCCCTCTGCACCCATTCCAGCAGGATCACCCTGGAGTACGGTGAGTCCCCTCTGCACCCACTCCAGTACGATCACCCGAGACTACGGTGAGTCCCCTCTGCACCCACTCCAGCACGATCACCCTGGAGTACGGTGAGTCCCCTCTGCACCCACACCAGCAGGATCACCCTAGAAGTCAGTGAGTCCCCTCAGCAACCACTCCAGCAGGATCACCCTAGAGTACAGTGAGTCCACTGCACCCACTCCAGCAGGATCATCCTACAGTACAGTGAGTCCCCTCTGAACCCACTCCAGCACGATCACCCGAAAGTACGGTGAGTCCCCTCTGCACCCACTCCCGCAGGATCATCCTACAGTACAGTGAGTCCCCTCTGAACCCACTCCAGCACGATCACCCGAAAGTACGGTGAGTCCCCTCTGCACCCACTCCAGCAGGATCACCCTAGAGTACAGTGAGTTCCCTCTGCACCCACTCCAGCACGATCACCCTGGAGGACGGTGAGTCCCCTCTGCACCCACTCCAGCAGGGTCACGCTAGAGTACGGTGAGTCCCCTCTCCACCCACTCCAGCACAGCTACCCTAGAGTACAGTGAGTCCCCTCTTCACCCACTCCAGCAGGATCTCCCTGGAGTACAGTGTGTCCCCTCTGCACCCACTCCAGCACGATCATCCTAGACTACGGTGAGTGCCCTCTACACCAACTCCAGCAGTATCACCCTATAGTACAGTGAGTCCCCTCTGCACACACTCCAGCAGGATCATCCTAGAGAACAGTGAGTCCCCTCTGCACCCATTCCAGCACAATCACCCGAGAGTACAGTGAGTCCCCTCTGCACCCACTCCAGAAGGATAACCCTGGAGTACTGTGAGTCCACTCTACACCCACTACTTCAGGATAACCCTAGAGTACAGTGAGTCCCCTCTGCACCCACTCCAGCATGATCACCCTGGAGTACAGTGAGTCCCCTCTGCACCCACTCCAGCATGATCACCCAGGAGTATAGTGAGTCCCCTCTGCACCCAATCCAGCACGATCACCCCAGAGTACGGCGAGTCCTCTCTGCACCCACTCCAGCACGATCACCCTAGAGTACGGTGAGTCCCCTCTGCACCCACGCCAGCAAGATCACCCAAGAGTACGGTGAGTCCCCTCTGCTCCCACTCCAGCAGGATCACCCTAGAGGACAGTGAGTCCCCTCTGCACACACTACAGCAGTATCCTCCTAGAGTACGGTGACTCCCCTCTGCACCCAGTCCAGCAGGATCCCCCTAGAGAACAGTGTGTCCCCACTGCACCCACTCCAGCACGATCACCCTGGAGTACGGTGAGTCCCCTCTGCACCCACCCCAACTGGATCACCCTAGAGTACAGTGAGTCCCCTCTGCACCCACTCCAGCAGGATCACCCTAGAGTACGGTGACTCCCCTCTGCACCCACTCCAGCACGATCACCCTGGAGTACGGTGAGTCCCCTCTGCACCCACTCCAGCAGGATCATCCTACAGTACAGTGAGTCCCCTCTGCACCCACTCCAGCACGATCACCCTGGAGTACGGTGAGTCCCCTCTGCACCCACTCCAGCAGGATCACCCTAGAGTACAGTGAGTCCCCTCTGCACCCACTCCAGCACGATCACCCTGGAGTACGGTGAGTCCCCTCTGCACCCACTCCAGCAGGATCACCCTAGAGTACGGTGAGTCCCCTCTGCACCCACTCCAGCACGAGCTACCCTAGAGTACAGTGAGTCCCCTCTGCACCCACTCCAGCAGGATCACCCTGGAGTACAGTGAGTCCCCTCTGCACCCACTCCAGCACGATCACCCTAGACTACGGTGAGTCCCCTCTGCACCCACTCCAGCAGGATCACCCTAGAGTACAGTGAGTCCCCTCTGCACCCACTCCAGCAGGATCACCCTAGAGTACAGTGAGTCCCCTCTGCACCCACTCCAGCACGATCACCCTGGAGTACAGTGAGTCCCCTCTGCACCCACTCCAGCAGGATCACCCTGGAGTACTGTGAGTCCCCTCTGCACCCACTCCAGCAGGATAACCCTAGAGTACAGTGAGTCCCCTCTGCACCCACTCCAGCACGATCACCCTGGAGTACAGTGAGTCCCCTCTGCACCCACTCCAGCATGATCACCCTGGAGTACAGTGAGTCCCCTCTGCACCCACTCCAGCACGATCACCCTGGAGTACGGTGAGTCCCCTCTGCACCCACTCCAGCACGATCACCCTAGAGTACGGTGAGTCCCCTCTGCACCCACTCCAGCACGATCACCCTGGAGTACGGTGAGTCCCCTCTGCACCCACTCCAGCAGGATCACCCTAGAAGTCAGTGAGTCCCCTCTGCACCCACTCCAGCAGGATCACCCTAGAGTACAGTGAGTCCCCTCTGCACCCACTCCAGCAGGATCATCCTACAGTACAGTGAGTCCCCTCTGAAACCACTCCAGCACGATCACCCGAAAGTACGGTGAGTCCCCTCTGCACCCACTCCAGCAGGATCACCCTACAGTACAGTGAGTCCCCTCTGCACCCACTCCAGCACGATCACCCTGGAGTACGGTGAGTCCCCTCTGCACACACTCCAGCAGGATCACCCTGGAGTACAGTGAGTCCCCTCTGCACCCACTCCAGCAGGATCACCCTAGAGTACGGTGAGTCCCCTCTGCACCCACTCCAGCAGGATCACCCTAGAAGTACAGTGAGTCCCCTCTGCACCCACTCCAGCAGGATCTCCCTAGAGTACAGTGAGTCCCCTCTGCACCCACTCCAGCACGATCACCCTGGAGTACGGTGAGTCCCCTCTGCACCCACTCCAGCAGGATCACCCTGGAGTACAGTGAGTCCCCTCTGCACCCACTCCAGCACGATCACCCTGGAGTACAGTGAGTCCCCTCTGCACCCACTCCAGCAGTATCACCCTGGAGTACTGTGAGTCCCCTCTGCACCCACTCCAGCAGGATCACCCTAGAGTACAGTGAGTCCCCTCTGCACCCACTCCAGCAGGATCACCCTGGAGTACAGTGAGTCCCCTCTGCACCCACTCCAGCAGGATCACCCTGGAGTACCGTGAGTCCCCTCTGCACCCACTCCAGCACGATCACCCTGGAGTACGGTGAGTCCCCTCTGCACCCACTCCAGCACGATCACCCTGGAGTACGGTGAGTCCCCTCTGCACCCACTCCAGCACGATCACCCTGGAGTACGGTGAGTCCCCTCTGCACCCACTCCAGCAGGATCACCCTAGAGTACAGTGAGTCCCCTCTGCACCCACTCCAGCAGGATCACCCTAGAGTACAGTGAGTCCCCTCTGCACCCACTCCAGCACGATCACCCTGGAGTACAGTGAGTCCCCTCTGCACCCACTCCAGCAGGTATCACCCTAGAGTACGGTGAGTCCCCTCTGCACCCACCCCAGCTGGATCACCCTGGAGTACAGTGAGTCCCCTCTGCACCCACTCCAGCACGATCACCCTGGAGTACGGGGAGTCCCCTCTGCACCCACCCCAGCTGGATCACCCTAGAGTACAGTGAGTCCCCTCTGCACCCACTCCAGCACGATCACCCTGGAGTACAGTGAGTCCCCTCTGCACCCACTCCAGCACGATCACCCTAGAGTACGGTGAGTCCCCTCTGCACCCACTCCAGCACGTATCACCCTAGAGTACAGTGAGTCCCCTCTGCACCCACTCCAGCAGGATCACCCTAGAGTACAGTGAGTCCCCTCTGCACCCACTCCAGCACGATCACCCTGGAGTACAGTGAGAACACTCTGCACACACTCCAGCATGATCACCCCAGAGTACAGTGAGTCCCCTCTGCACCCACTCCAGCACGATCACCCTGGAGTACGGTGAGTCCCCTCTGCACCCACTCCAGCACGATCACCCTGGAGTACGGTGAGTCCCCTCTGCACCCACTCCAGCACGATCACCCTAGAGTACAGTGAGTCCCCTCTGCACCCACTCCAGCAGGATCACCCTGGAGTACAGTGAGTCCCCTCTGCACCCACTCCAGCAGGATCACCCTAGAGTACAGTGAGTCCCCTCTGCACCCACTCCAGCACGATCACCCTGGAGTACAGTGAGTCCCCTCTGCACCCACTCCAGCAGGATCACCCTGGAGTACAGTGAGTCCCCTCTGCACCCACTCCAGCACGATCACCCTGGAGTACGGTGAGTCCCCTCTGCACCCACTCCAGCACGATCACCCTGGAGTACAGTGAGTCCCCTCTGCACCCACTCCAGCACGATCACCCTGGAGTACGGTGAGTCCCCTCTGCACCCACTCCAGCAGGATCACCCTGGAGTACAGTGAGTCCCCTCTGCACCCACTCCAGCACGATCACCCTAGAGTACAGTGAGTCCCCTCTGCACCCACTCCAGCACGATCACCCTGGAGTACGGTGAGTCCCCTCTGCACCCACTCCAGCAGGATCACCCTAGAGTACGGTGAGTCCCCTCTGCACCCACTCCAGCACGATCACCCTGGAGTACAGTGAGTCCCCTCTGCACCCACTCCAGCACGATCACCCAAGAGTACAGTGAGAACACTCTGCACACACTCCAGCATGATCACCCCAGAGTACAGTGAGTCCCCTCTGCACCCACTCCAGCATGATCACCCTGGAGTACAGTGAGTCCCCTCTGCACCCACTCCAGCAGGATCACCCTAGAGTACAGTGAGTCCCCTCTGCACCCACTCCAGCAGGATCACCCTAGAGTACAGTGAGTCCCCTCTGCACCCACTCCAGCAGGATCACCCTAGAGTACGGTGAGTCCCCTCTGCACCCACTCCAGCAGGATCACCCTAGAGTACAGTGAGTCCCCTCTGCACCCACTCCAGCACGATCACCCTGGAGTACAGTGAGTCCCCTCTGCACCCACTCCAGCAGTATCACCCTGGAGTACTGTGAGTCCCCTCTGCACCCACTCCAGCAGGATCACCCTAGAGTACAGTGAGTCCCCTCTGCACCCACTCCAGCACGATCACCCTGGAGTACAGTGAGTCCCCTCTGCACCCACTCCAGCACGATCACCCTGGAGTACGGTGAGTCCCCTCTGCACCCACTCCAGCACGATCACCCTGGAGTACGGTGAGTCCCCTCTGCACCCACTCCAGCACGATCACCCTGGAGTACGGTGAGTCCCCTCTGCACCCACTCCAGCAGGATCACCCTAGAGTACAGTGAGTCCCCTCTGCACCCACTCCAGCAGGATCACCCTAGAGTACAGTGAGTCCCCTCTGCACCCACTCCAGCAGGATCACCCTAGAGTACAGTGAGTCCCCTCTGCACCCACTCCAGCACGATCACCCTGGAGTACGGTGAGTCCCCTCTGCACCCACTCCAGCAGGATCACCCTAGAGTACAGTGAGTCCCCTCTGCACCCACTCCAGCACGATCACCCTGGAGTACGGTGAGCCCCTCTGCACCCACTCCAGCAGGATCACCCTGGAGTACGGTGAGTCCCCTCTGCACCCACTCCAGCAGGATCACCCTCGAGTACGGTGAGTCCCCTCTGCACCCACTCCAGCAGGATCACCCTAGAGTACAGTGAGTCCCCTCTGCACCCACTCCAGCACGATCACCCTGGAGTACAGTGAGTCCCCTCTGCACCCACTCCAGCAGTATCACCCTGGAATACTTTGAGTCCCCTCTGCACCCACTCCAGCAGGATCACCCTAGAGTACAGTGAGTCCCCTCTGCACCCACTCCAGCACGATCACCCTAGAGTACGGTGAGTCCCCTCTGCACCCACTCCAGCACGATCACCCTGGAGTACGGTGAGTCCCCTCTGCACCCACTCCAGCACGATCACCCTGGAGTACGGTGAGTCCCCTCTGCACCCACTCCAGCACGATCACCCTGGAGTACGGTGAGTCCCCTCTGCACCCACTCCAGCAGGATCACCCTGGAGTACGGTGAGTCCCCTCTGCACCCACTCCAGCAGGATCACCCTAGAGTACAGTGAGTCCCCTCTGCACCCACTCCAGCAGGATCACCCTACAGTACAGTGAGTCCCCTCTGCACCCACTCCAGCACGATCACCCTGGAGTACGGTGAGTCCCCTCTGCACCCACTCCAGCAGGATCACCCTAGAGTACGGTGAGTCCCCTCTGCACCCACTCCAGCACGATCACCCTGGAGTACGGTGAGTCCCCTCTGCACCCACTCCAGCAGGATCACCCTAGAGTACAGTGAGTCCCCTCTGCACCCACTCCAGCAGGATCACCCTAGAGTACAGTGAGTCCCCTCTGCACCCACTCCAGCAGGATCACCCTAGAGTACAGTGAGTCCCCTCTGCACCCACTCCAGCACGATCACCCAGAGTACGGTGAGTCCCCTCTGCACCCACCCCAGCTGGATCACCCTGGAGTACAGTGAGTCCCCTCTGCACCCACTCCAGCACGATCACCCTGGAGTACAGTGAGTCCCCTCTGCACCCACTCCAGCAGGATCACCCTAGAGTACAGTGAGTCCCCTCTGCACCCACTCCAGCAGGATCACCCTAGAGTACAGTGAGTCCCCTCTGCACCCACTCCAGCACGATCACCCTGGAGTACAGTGAGTCCCCTCTGCACCCACTCCAGCAGGATCACCCTGGAGTACTGTGAGTCCCCTCTGCACCCACTCCAGCAGGATCACCCTAGAGTACAGTGAGTCCCCTCTGCACCCACTCCAGCATGATCACACTGGAGTACAGTGAGTCCCCTCTGCACCCACTCCAGCATGATCACCCTGGAGTACAGTGAGTCCCCTCTGCACCCAATCCAGCACGATCACCCCAGAGTACGGCGAGTCCTCTCTGCACCCACTCCAGCACGATCACCCTAGAGTACGGTGAGTCCCCTCTGCACCCACTCCAGCAAGATCACCCTGGAGTACGGTGAGTCCCCTCTGCACCCACTCCAGCAGGATCACCCTAGAGTACAGTGAGTCCCCTCTGCACCCACTCCAGCAGTATCACCCTAGAGTACGGTGAGTCCCCTCTGCACCCACTCCAGCAGGATCACCCTAGAGTACAGTGAGTCCCCTCTGCACCCACTCCAGCACGATCACCCTGGAGTACGGTGAGTCCCCTCTGCACCCACCCCAGCTGGATCACCCTAGAGTACAGTGAGTCCCCTCTGCACCCACTCCAGCAGGATCACCCTAGAGTACAGTGAGTCCCCTCTGCACCCACTCCAGCACGATCACCCTGGAGTACGGTGAGTCCCCTCTGCACCCACTCCAGCAAGATCACCCTAGAGTACAGTGAGTCCCCTCTGCACCCACTCCAGCACGATCACCCTGGAGTACGGTGAGTCCCCTCTGCACCCACTCCAGCAGGATCACCCTAGAGTACGGTGAGTCCCCTCTCCACCCACTCCAGCACAGTTACCCTAGAGTACAGTGAGTCTCCTCTACCCCCACTCCAGCAGGATCACCCGAGAGTACAGTGAGTCCCCGCTGCACCCACTCCAGCAGGATCACCCTAGAGTACAGTGATTCCCTCTGCACCCACTCCAGCAGGATCACCCTGGAGTACGGTGAGTCCCCTCTGCACCCACTCCAGCAGGATCACCCTGGAGTACGGTGAGTCCCCTCTGCACCCACTCCAGCACGATCACCCTGGAGTACGGTGAGTCCCCTCTGCACCCACTCCAGCAGGATCACCCTAGAGTACAGTGAGTCCCCTCTGCACCCACTCCAGCAGGATCACCCTAGAGTACAGTGAGTCCCCTCTGCACCCACTCCAGCAGGATCATCCTACAGTACAGTGAGTCCCCTCTGCACCCACTCCAGCACGATCACCCTGGAGTACGGTGAGTCCCCTCTGCACCCACTCCAGCAGGATCATCCTACAGTACAGTGAGTCCCCTCTGAACCCACTCCAGCACGATCACCCTGGAGTACGGTGAGTCCCCTCTGCACCCACTCCAGCAGGATCACCCTAGAGTACAGTGAGTCCCCTCTGCACCCACTCCAGCACGATCACCCTGGAGGACGGTGAGTCCCCTCTGCACCCACTCCAGCAGGGTCACGCTAGAGTACGGTGAGTCCCCTCTCCACCCACTCCAGCACAGCTACCCTAGAGTACAGTGAGTCCCCTCTTCACCCACTCCAGCAGGATCTCCCTGGAGTACAGTGTGTCCCCTCTGCACCCACTCCAGCACGATCACCCTAGACTACGGTGAGTGCCCTCTACACCAACTCCAGCAGTATCACCCTATAGTACAGTGAGTCCCCTCTGCACCCACTCCAGCAGGATCACCCTAGAGTACAGTGAGTCCCCTCTGCACCCACTCCAGCACAATCACCCTGGAGTACAGTGAGTCCCCTCTGCACCCACTCCAGAAGGATAACCCTGGAGTACTGTGAGTCCACTCTACACCCACTACTTCAGGATAACCCTAGAGTACAGTGAGTCCCCTCTGCACCCACTCCAGCATGATCACCCTGGAGTACAGTGAGTCCCCTCTGCACCCACTCCAGCATGATCACCCTGGAGTACAGTGAGTCCCCTCTGCACCCACTCCAGCACGATCACCCTGGAGTACGGTGAGTCCCCTCTGCACCCACTCCAGCACGATCACCCTAGAGTACGGTGAGTCCCCTCTGCACCCACTCCAGCAAGATCACCCTGGAGTACTGTGAGTCCCCTCTGCACCCACTCCAGCAGGATCACCCTAGAGTACAGTGAGTCCCCTCTGCACACACTACAGCAGTATCCTCCTAGAGTACGGTGACTCCCCTCTGCACCCAGTCCAGCAGGATCCCCCTAGAGAACAGTGTGTCCCCACTGCACCCACTCCAGCACGATCACCCTGGAGTACGGTGAGTCCCCTCTGCACCCACCCCAGCTGGATCACCCTAGAGTACAGTGAGTCCCCTCTGCACCCACTCCAGCAGGATCACCCTAGAGTACGGTGAGTCCCCTCTGCACCCACTCCAGCACGATCACCCTGGAGTACGGTGAGTCCCCTCTGCACCCACTCCAGCAGGATCATCCTACAGTACAGTGAGTCCCCTCTGAACCCACTCCAGCACGATCACCCTGGAGTACGGTGAGTCCCCTCTGCACCCACTCCAGCAGGATCACCCTAGAGTACAGTGAGTCCCCTCTGCACCCACTCCAGCACGATCACCCTGGAGTACGGTGAGTCCCCTCTGCACCCACTCCAGCAGGATCACCCTAGAGTACGGTGAGTCCCCTCTGCACCCACTCCAGCACGAGCACCCTAGAGTACAGTGAGTCCCCTCTGCACCCACTCCAGCAGGATCACCCTGGAGTACAGTGAGTCCCCTCTGCACCCACTCCAGCACGATCACCCTAGAGTACGGTGAGTCACCTCTGCACCCACTCCAGCAGGATCACCCTAGAGTACAGTGAGTCCCCTCTGCACCCACTCCAGCAGGATCACCCTGGAGTACAGTGAGTCCCCTCTGCACCCACTCCAGCACGATCACCCTAGAGTACAGTGAGTCCCCTCTGCACCCACTCCAGAAGGATAACCCTGGAGTACTGTGAGTCCACTCTGCACCCACTACATCAGGATAACCCTAGAGTACAGTGAGTCCCCTCTGCACCCACTCCAGCAGGATCACCCTGGAGTACAGTGAGTCCCCTCTGCACCCACTCCAGCATGATCACCCTGGAGTACAGTGAGTCCCCTCTGCACCCACTCCAGCACGATCACCCTGGAGTACGGTGAGTCCCCTCTGCACCCACTCCAGCACGATCACCCTAGAGTACGGTGAGTCCCCTCTGCACCCACTCCAGCTGGATCACCCTAGAGTACAGTGAGTCCCCTCTGCACCCACTCCAGCAGGATCACCCTAGAGTACGGTGAGTCCCCTCTGCACCCACTCCAGCACGATCACCCTGGAGTACGGTGAGTCCCCTCTGCACCCACTCCAGCAGGATCACCCTAGAGTACAGTGAGTCCCCTCTGCACCCACTCCAGCACGATCACCCTGGAGTACGGTGAGTCCCCTCTGCACCCACTCCAGCAGGATCACCCTAGAGTACGGTGAGTCCCCTCTCCACCCACTCCAGCACAGTTACCCTAGAGTACAGTGAGTCCCCTCTGCACCCACTCCAGCAGGATCACCCTGGAGTACAGTGAGTCCCCTCTGCACCCACTCCAGCAGGATCACCCTGGAGTACGGTGAGTCCCCTCTGCACCCACTCCAGCAGGATCACCCTGGAGTACGGTGAGTCCCCTCTGCACCCACTCCAGCAGGATCACCCTAGAGTACGGTGAGTCCCCTCTGCACCCACTCCAGCACGATCACCCTGGAGTACGGTGAGTCCCCTCTGCACCCACTCCAGCAGGATCACCCTAGAAGTCAGTGAGTCCCCTCAGCAACCACTCCAGCAGGATCACCCTAGAGTACAGTGAGTCCCCTCTGCACCCACTCCAGCAGGATCACCCTAGAGTACAGTGAGTCCCCTCTGCACCCACTCCAGCACGATCACCCTGGAGTACGGTGAGTCCCCTCTGCACCCACTCCAGCAGGATCACCCTGGAGTACAGTGAGTCCCCTCTGCACCCACTCCAGCACGATCACCCTGGAGTACGGTGAGTCCCCTCTGCACCCACTCCAGCACGATCACCCTGGAGTACAGTGAGTCCCCTCTGCACCCACTCCAGCAGGATCACCCTAGAGTACGGTGAGTCCCCTCTGCACCCACTCCAGCACGATCACCCTGGAGTACAGTGAGTCCCCTCTGCACCCACTCCAGCAGGATCACCCTGGAGTTCAGTGAGTCCCCTCTGCACACACTCCAGCACGATCACCCTAGAGTACGGTGAGTCACCTCTGCACCCACTCCAGCAGGATCACCCTAGAGTACAGTGAGTCCCCTCTGCACCCACTCCGGCAGGATCACCCTGGAGTACAGTGAGTCCCCTCTGCACCCACTCCAGCAGGATCACCCTGGAGTACAGTGAGTCCCCTCTGCACCCACTCCAGCAGGATCACCCTGGAGTACAGTGAGTCCCCTCTGCACCCACTCCAGCACGATCACCCTGGAGTACAGTGAGTCCCCTCTGCACCCACTCCAGCAGGATCACCCTGGAGTACAGTGAGTCCCCTCTGCACCCACTCCAGCACGATCACCCTGGAGTACGGTGAGTCCCCTCTGCACCCACTCCAGCTGGATCACCCTAGAGTACAGTGAGTCCCCTCTGCACCCACTCCAGCACGATCACCCTGGAGTACGGTGAGTCCCCTCTGCACCCACTCCAGCAGGATCACCCTGGAGTACGGTGAGTCCCCTCTGCACCCACTCCAGCAGGATCACCCTGGAGTACGGTGAGTCCCCTCTGCACCCACTCCAGCAGGATCACCCTAGAGTACAGTGAGTCCCCTCTGCACCCACTCCAGCAGGATCACCCTAGAGTACAGTGAGTCCCCTCTGCACCCACTCCAGCACGATCACCCTGGAGTACGGTGAGTCCCCTCTGCACTCACCCCAGCTGGATCACCCTGGAGTACAGTGAGTCCCCTCTGCACCCACTCCAGCAGTATCACCCTGGAGTACTGTGAGTCCCCTCTGCACCCACTCCAGCAGGATCACCCTAGAGTACAGTGAGTCCCCTCTGCACCCACTCCAGCACGATCACCCTGGAGTACGGTGAGTCCCCTCTGCACCCACTCCAGCACGATCACCCTGGAGTACGGTGAGTCCCCTCTGCACCCACTCCAGCACGATCACCCTGGAGTACGGTGAGTCCCCTCTGCACCCACTCCAGCACGATCACCCTGGAGTACGGTGAGTCCCCTCTGCACCCACTCCAGCAGGATCACCCTAGAAGTACAGTGAGTCCCCTCTGCACCCACTCCAGCAGGATCACCCTAGAGTACAGTGAGTCCCCTCTGCACCCACTCCAGCAGGATCTCCCTAGAGTACAGTGAGTCCCCTCTGCACCCACTCCAGCACGATCACCCTGGAGTACGGTGAGTCCCCTCTGCACCCACTCCAGCAGGATCACCCTAGAGTACAGTGAGTCCCCTCTGCACCCACTCCAGCACGATCACCCTGGAGTACTGTGAGTCCCCTCTGCACCCACTCCAGCAGGATCACCCTGGAGTACAGTGAGTCCCCTCTGCACCCACTCCAGCAGGATCACCCTAGAGTACGGTGAGTCCCCTCTGCACCCACTCCAGCAGGATCACCCTAGAGTACAGTGAGTCCCCTCTGCACCCACTCCAGCAGGATCACCCTAGAGTACAGTGAGTCCCCTCTGCACCCACTCCAGCAGGATCACCCTAGAGTACAGTGAGTCCCCTCTGCACCCACTCCAGCACGATCACCCTGGAGTACAGTGAGTCCCCTCTGCACCCACTCCAGCAGGATCACCCTGGAGTACAGTGAGTCCCCTCTGCACCCACTCCAGCATGATCACCCTGGAGTACAGTGAGTCCCCTCTGCACCCACTCCAGCACGATCACCCTGGAGTACAGTGAGTCCCCTCTGCACCCACTCCAGCACGATCACCCTGGAGTACGGTGAGTCCCCTCTGCACCCACTCCAGCACGATCACCCTAGAGTACAGTGAGTCCCCTCTGCACCCACTCCAGCAGTATCACCCTGGAGTACTGTGAGTCCCCTCTGCACCCACTCCAGCAGGATCACCCTAGAGTACAGTGAGTCCCCTCTGCACCCACTCCAGCAGGATCACCCTAGAGTACAGTGAGTCCCCTCTGCACCCACTCCAGCACGATCACCCTGGAGTACAGTGAGTCCCCTCTGCACCCACTCCAGCAGTATCACCCTGGAGTACTGTGAGTCCCCTCTGCACCCACTCCAGCAGGATCACCCTAGAGTACAGTGAGTCCCCTCTGCACCCACTCCAGCACGATCACCCTGGAGTACGGTGAGTCCCCTCTGCACCCACCCCAGCTGGATCACCCTAGAGTACAGTGAGTCCCCTCTGCACCCACTCCAGCAGGATCTCCCTAGAGTACAGTGAGTCCCCTCTGCACCCACTCCAGCACGATCACCCTGGAGTACGGTGAGTCCCCTCTGCACCCACTCCAGCAGGATCACCCTAGAGTACAGTGAGTCCCCTCTGCACCCACTCCAGCAGGATCACCCTAGAGTACAGTGAGTCCCCTCTGCACCCACTCCAGCAGTATCACCCTGGAGTACTGTGAGTCCCCTCTGCACCCACTCCAGCAGGATCACCCTAGAGTACAGTGAGTCCCCTCTGCACCCACTCCAGCACGATCACCCTGGAGTACAGTGAGTCCCCTCTGCACCCACTCCAGCACGATCACCCTGGAGTACAGTGAGTCCCCTCTGCACCCACTCCAGCACGATCACCCTAGAGTACGGTGAGTCCCCTCTGCACCCACTCCAGCACGATCACCCTAGAGTACGGTGAGTCCCCTCTGCTCCCACTCCAGCACGATCACCCTAGACTACGGTGAGTGCCTTCTGCACTAACTCCAGCAGGATCACCCTAGAGTACGGTGAGTCCCCTCTGCACCCACTCCAGCAGGATCACCCTAGAGTACAGTGAGTCCCCTCTGCACCCACTCCAGCACGATAACCCTGGAGTACAGTGAGTCCCCTCTGCACCCACTCCAGCAGGATCACCCTAGAGTACGGTGAGTCCCCTCTGCACCCACTCCAGCAGGATCACCCTAGAGTACAGTGAGTCCCCTCTGCACCCACTCCAGCACGATCACCCTGGAGTACGGTGAGTCCCCTCTGCACCCACCCCAGCTGGATCACCCTAGAGTACAGTGAGTCCCCTCTGCACCCACTCCAGCAGGATCACCCTAGAGTACGGTGACTCCCCTCTGCACCCACTCCAGCACGATCACCCTAGAGTACGGTGAGTCCCCTCTGCACCCACTCCAGCAGGATCACCCTAGAGTACAGTGAGTCCCCTCTGCACCCACTCCAGCACGATCACCCTGGAGGACGGTGAGTCCCCTCTGCACCCACTCCAGCAGGGTCACCCTAGAGTACGGTGAGTCCCCTCTGCACCCACTCCAGCAGGATCACCCTGGAGTACAGTGAGTCCCCTCTGCACCCACTCCAGCAGGATCACCCTGGAGTACAGTGAGTCCCCTCTGCACCCACTCCAGCAGGATCACCCTAGAGTACGGTGAGTCCCCTCTGCACCCACTCCAGCAGGATCACCCTGGAGTACGGTGAGTCCCCTCTGCACCCACTCCAGCACGATCACCCTGGAGTACAGTGAGTCCCCTCTGCACCCACTGCAGCACGATCACCCTAGAGTACGGTGAGTCCCCTCTGCACCCACTCCAGCACGATCACCCTGGAGTACGGTGAGTCCCCTCTGCACCCACTCCAGCAGGATCACCCTAGAGTACAGTGAGTCCCCTCTGCACCCACTCCAGCACGATCACCCTGGAGTACAGTGAGTCCCCTCTGCACCCACTCCAGCAGGATCACCCTAGAGTACAGTGAGTCCCCTCTGCACCCACTCCGGCAGGATCACCCTGGAGTACAGTGAGTCCCCTCTGCACCCACTCCAGCAGGATCACCCTGGAGTACAGTGAGTCCCCTCTGCACCCACTCCAGCACGATCACCCTAGAGTACGGTGAGTCCCCTCTGCACCCACTCCAGCACGATCACCCTAGAGTACAGTGAGTCCCCTCTGCACCCACTCCAGCACGATCACCCTGGAGTACGGTGAGTCCCCTCTGCACCCACTCCAGCAGGATCACCCTAGAGTACAGTGAGTCCCCTCTGCACCCACTCCAGCAGGATCACCCTAGAGTACAGTGAGTCCCCTCTGCACCCACTCCAGCACGATCACCCTGGAGTACAGTGAGTCCCCTCTGCACCCACTCCAGCAGTATCACCCTAGAGTACGGTGAGTCCCCTCTGCACCCACTCCAGCAGGATCACCCTAGAGAACAGTGTGTCCCCTCTGCACCCACTCCAGCACGATCACCCTGGAGTACGGTGAGTCCCCTCTGCACCCACCCCAGCTGGATCACCCTAGAGTACAGTGAGTCCCCTCTGCACCCACTCCAGCAGGATCACCCTAGAGTACGGTGACTCCCCTCTGCACCCACTCCAGCACGATCACCCTGGAGTACGGTGAGTCCCCTCTGCACCCACTCCAGCAGGATCACCCTAGAGTACAGTGAGTCCCCTCTACACCCACTCCAGCAGGATCACCCTAGAGTACAGTGAGTCCCCTCTGCACCCACTCCAGCAGGATCACCCTGGAGTACTGTGAGTCCCCTCTGCACCCACTCCAGCAGGATCACCCTAGAGTACAGTGAGTCCCCTCTGCACCCACTCCAGCATGATCACACTGGAGTACAGTGAGTCCCCTCTGCACCCACTCCAGCATGATCACCCTGGAGTACAGTGACTCCCCTCTGCACCCACTCCAGCACGATCACCCTAGAGTACGGTGAGTCCCCTCTGCACCCACTCCAGCACGATCACCCTAGAGTACGGTGAGTCCCCTCTGCACCCACTCCAGCACGATCACCCTGGAGTACGGTGAGTCCCCTCTGCACCCACTCCAGCAGGATCACCCTGGAGTACGGTGAGTCCCCTCTGCACCCACTCCAGCAGGATCACCCTAGAGTACAGTGAGTCCCCTCTGCACCCACTCCAGCACGATCACCCTGGAGTACAGTGAGTCCCCTCTGCACCCACTCCAGCAGGATCACCCTAGAGTACGGTGAGTCCCCTCTGCACCCACTCCAGCAGGATCACCCTAGAGTACAGTGAGTCCCCTCTGCACCCACTCCAGCACGATCACCCTGGAGTACGGTGAGTCCCCTCTGCACCCACCCCAGCTGGATCACCCTAGAGTACAGTGAGTCCCCTCTGCACCCACTCCAGCACGATCACCCTGGAGTACGGTGAGTCCCCTCTGCACCCACTCCAGCAGGATCACCCTAGAGTACAGTGAGTCCCCTCTGCACCCACTCCAGCACAATCACCCTGGAGTACGGTGAGTCCCCTCTGCACCCACTCCAGCAGGATCACCCTAGAGTACGGTGAGTCCCCTCTCCACCCACTCCAGCAGGATCACCCTAGAGTACAGTGAGTCCCCTCTGCACCCACTCCAGCAGGATCACCCTGGAGTACAGTGAGTCCCCTCTGCACCCACTCCAGCAGGATCACCCTGGAGTACGGTGAGTCCCCTCTGCACCCACTCCAGCAGGATCACCCTGGAGTACAGTGAGTCCCCTCTGCACCCACTCCAGCACGATCACCCTGGAGTACAGTGAGTCCCCTCTGCACCCACTGCAGCACGATCACCCTAGAGTACGGTGAGTCCCCTCTGCACCCACTCCAGCACGATCACCCTGGAGTACGGTGAGTCCCCTCTGCACCCACTCCAGCAGGATCACCCTGGAGTACGGTGAGTCCCCTCTGCACCCACTCCAGCACGATCACCCTGGAGTACGGTGAGTCCCCTCTGCACCCACTCCAGCAGGATCACCCTGGAGTACAGTGAGTCCCCTCTGCACCCACTCCAGCAGGATCACCCTAGAGTACAGTGAGTCCCCTCTGCACCCACTCCAGCACGATCACCCTGGAGTACAGTGAGTCCCCTCTGCACCCACTCCAGCACGATCACCCTGGAGTACGGTGAGTCCCCTCTGCACCCACTCCAGCAGGATCACCCTAGAGTACAGTGAGTCCCCTCTGCACCCACTCCAGCACGATCACCCTGGAGTACGGTGAGTCCCCTCTGCACCCACTCCAGCAGGATCACCCTGGAGTACAGTGAGTCCCCTCTGCACCCACTCCAGCACGATCACCCTAGAGTACGGTGAGTCCCCTCTGCACCCACTCCAGCAGGATCACCCTAGAGTACAGTGAGTCCCCTCTGCACCCACTCCAGCAGGATCACCCTAGAGTACAGTGAGTCCCCTCTGCACCCACTCCAGCACGATCACCCTGGAGTACAGTGAGTCCCCTCTGCACCCACTCCAGCAGGATCACCCTGGAGTACGGTGAGTCCCCTCTGCACCCACTCCAGCAGGATCACCCTAGAGTACAGTGAGTCCCCTCTGCACCCACTCCAGCACGATCACCCTGGAGTACGGTGAGTCCCCTCTGCACCCACTCCAGCACGATCACCCTAGAGTACGGTGAGTCCCCTCTGCACCCACTCCAGCACGATCACCCTGGAGTACGGTGAGTCCCCTCTGCACCCACTCCAGCAGGATCACCCTAGAGTACAGTGAGTCCCCTCTGCACCCACTCCAGCAGGATCACCCTAGAGTACAGTGAGTCCCCTCTGCACCCACTCCAGCACGATCACCCTGGAGTACAGTGAGTCCCCTCTGCACCCACTCCAGCAGTATCACCCTGGAGTACTGTGAGTCCCCTCTGCACCCACTCCAGCAGGATCACCCTAGAGTACAGTGAGTCCCCTCTGCACCCACTCCAGCACGATCACCCTGGAGTACGGTGAGTCCCCTCTGCACCCACTCCAGCAGGATCACCCTAGAGTACAGTGAGTCCCCTCTGCACCCACTCCAGCAGGATCACCCTGGAGTACGGTGAGTCCCCTCTGCACCCACTCCAGCACGATCACCCTAGAGTACGGTGAGTCCCCTCTGCACCCACTCCAGCAGGATCACCCTAGAGTACAGTGAGTCCCCTCTGCACCCACTCCAGCACGATCACCCTGGAGTACGGTGAGTCCCCTCTGCACCCACTCCAGCAGGATCACCCTAGAGTACAGTGAGTCCCCTCTGCACCCACTCCGGCAGGATCACCCTGGAGTACAGTGAGTCCCCTCTGCACCCACTCCAGCAGGATCACCCTGAGAGTACAGTGAGTCCCCGCTGCACCCACTCCAGCAGGATCACCCTAGAGTACGGTGAGTCCCCTCTGCACCCACTCCAGCAGGATCACCCTGGAGTACGGTGAGTCCCCTCTGCACCCACTCCAGCTGGATCACCCTGGAGTACAGTGAGTCCCCTCTGCACCCACTCCAGCAGGATCACCCTGGAGTACGGTGAGTCCCCTCTGCACCCACTCCAGCACGATCACCCTGGAGTACGGTGAGTCCCCTCTGCACCCACCCCAGCTGGATCACCCTAGAGTACAGTGAGTCCCCTCTGCACCCACTCCAGCACGATCACCCTGGAGTACGGTGAGTCCCCTCTGCACCCACTCCAGCAGGATCACCCTAGAGTACGGTGAGTCCCCTCTGCACCCACTCCAGCAGGATCACCTGAGAGTACAGTGAGTCCCCGCTACACCCACTCCAGCAGGATCTCCCTAGAGTTCAGTGATTCCCTCTGCACCCACTCCAGCAGGATCACCCTGGAGTACGGTGAGTCCCCTCTGCACCCACTCCAGCAGGATCACCCTGGAGTACGGTGAGTCCCCTCTGCACCCACTCCAGCACGATCACCCTGGAGTACAGTGAGTCCCCTCTGCACCCACTCCAGCACGATCACCCTGGAGTACGGTGAGTCCCCTCTGCACCCACTCCAGCACGATCACCCTGGAGTACGGTGAGTCCCCTCTGCACCCACTCCAGCAGGATCACCCTGGAGTACGGTGAGTCCCCTCTGCACCCACTCCAGCAGGATCACCCTAGAGTACAGTGAGTCCCCTCTGCACCCACTCCAGCACGATCACCCTGGAGTACGGTGAGTCCCCTCTGCACCCACTCCAGCAGGATCACCCTAGAGTACAGTGAGTCCCCTCTGCACCCACTCCAGCACGATCACCCTGGAGTACGGTGAGTCCCCTCTGCACCCACTCCAGCAGGATCACCCTAGAGTACAGTGAGTCCCCTCTGCACCCACTCCAGCAGGATCACCTAGAGTACAGTGAGTCCCCTCTGCACCCACTCCAGCAGGATCACCCTAGAGTACAGTGAGTCCCCTCTGCACCCACTCCAGCACGATCACCCTGGAGTACGGTGAGTCCCCTCTGCACCCACTCCAGCAGGATCACCCTAGAGTACAGTGAGTCCCCTCTGCACCCACTCCAGCACGATCACCCTGGAGTACAGTGAGTCCCCTCTGCACCCACTCCAGCAGGATCACCCTGGAGTACTGTGAGTCCACTCTGCACCCACTCCAGCAGGATCACCCTAGAGTACAGTGAGTCCCCTCTGCACCCACTCCAGCACGATCACCCTGGAGTACAGTGAGTCCCCTCTGCACCCACTCCAGCAGGATCACCCTGGAGTACAGTGAGTCCCCTCTGCACCCACTCCAGCACGATCACCCTGGAGTACGGTGAGTCCCCTCTGCACCCACTCCAGCAGGATCTCCCTAGAGTTCAGTGAGTCCCCTCTGCACACACTCCAGCACGATCACCCTAGAGTACGGTGAGTCCCCTCTGCACCCACTCCAGCAGGATCACCCTAGAGTACGGTGAGTCCCCTCTGCACCCACTCCAGCACGATCACCCTAGAGTACAGTGAGTCCCCTCTGCACCCACTCCAGCAGGATCACCCTAGAGTACAGTGAGTCCCCTCTGCACCCACTCCAGCAGGATCACCCTGGAGTACGGTGAGTCCCCTCTGCACCCACTCCAGCAGGATCACCCTGGAGTACGGTGAGTCCCCTCTGCACCCACTCCAGCACGATCACCCTGGAGTACGGTGAGTCCCCTCTGCACCCACTCCAGCAGGATCACCCTGGAGTACGGTGAGTCCCCTCTGCACCCACTCCAGCACGATCACCCTGGAGTACGGTGAGTCCCCTCTGCACCCACCCCAGCTGGATCACCCTGGAGTACAGTGAGTCCCCTCTGCACCCACTCCAGCAGTATCACCCTAGAGTACGTGAGTCCCCTCTGCACCCACTCCAGCAGGATCACCCTGGAGTACAGTGAGTCCCCTCTGCACCCACTCCAGCACGATCACCCTGGAGTACGGTGAGTCCCCTCTGCACCCACTCCAGCAGGATCACCCTAGAGTACAGTGAGTCCCCTCTGCACCCACTCCAGCACGATCACCCTGGAGTACGGTGAGTCCCCTCTGCACCCACTCCAGCTGGATCACCCTAGAGTACAGTGAGTCCCCTCTGCACCCACTCCAGCAGGATCACCCTAGAGTACAGTGAGTCCCCTCTGCACCCACTCCAGCAGGATCACCCTAGAGTACAGTGAGTCCCCTCTGCACCCACACCAGCACGATCACCCTGGAGTACGGTGAGTCCCCTCTGCACCCACTCCAGCAGGATCACCCTAGAGTACAGTGAGTCCCCTCTGCACCCACTCCAGCACGATCACCCTGGAGTACAGTGAGTCCCCTCTGCACCCACTCCAGCAGTATCACCCTGGAGTACTGTGAGTCCCCTCTGCACCCACTCCAGCAGGATCACCCTAGAGTACAGTGAGTCCCCTCTGCACCCACTCCAGCACGATCACCCTGGAGTACAGTGAGTCCCCTCTGCACCCACTCCAGCATGATCACCCAGGAGTACAGTGAGTCCCCTCTGCACCCAATCCAGCACGATCACCCCAGAGTACGGCGAGTCCTCTCTGCACCCACTCCAGCACGATCACCCTAGAGTACGGTGAGTCCCCTCTGCACCCACTCCAGCAGGATCACCCTGGAGTACGGTGAGTCCCCTCTGCACCCACTCCAGCAGGATCACCCTAGAGTACAGTGAGTCCCCTCTGCACCCACTCCAGCAGGATCACCCTAGAGTACAGTGAGTCCCCTCTGCACCCACTCCAGCACGATAACCCTGGAGTACAGTGAGTCCCCTCTGCACCCACTCCAGCAGGATCACCCTAGAGTACGGTGACTCCCCTCTGCACCCAGTCCAGCAGGATCCCCCTAGAGAACAGTGAGTCCCCACTGCACCCACTCCAGCACGATCACCCTGGAGTACGGTGAGTCCCCTCTGCACCCACCCCAGCTGGATCACCCTAGAGTACAGTGAGTCCCCTCTGCACCCACTCCAGCAGGATCACCCTGGAGTACGGTGAGTCCCCTCTGCACCCACTCCAGCACGATCACCCTAGAGTACGGTGAGTCCCCTCTGCACCCACTCCAGCAGGATCACCCTAGAGTACAGTGAGTCCCCTCTGCACCCACTCCAGCACGATCACCCTGGAGTACGGTGAGTCCCCTCTGCACCCACTCCAGCAGGATCACCCTGGAGTACTGTGAGTCCCCTCTGCACCCACTCCAGCAGGATCACCCTGGAGTACAGTGAGTCCCCTCTGCACCCACTCCAGCAGGATCACCCTAGAGTACAGTGAGTCCCCTCTGCACCCACTCCAGCAGGATCACCCTGGAGTACGGTGAGTCCCCTCTGCACCCACTCCAGCAGGATCACCCTGGAGTACGGTGAGTCCCCTCTGCACCCACTCCAGCAGGATCACCCTGGAGTACAGTGAGTCCCCTCTGCACCCACTCCAGCACGATCACCCTGGAGTACGGTGAGTCCCCTCTGCACCCACTCCAGCACGATCACCCTGGAGTACGGTGAGTCCCCTCTGCACCCACTCCAGCACGATCACCCTGGAGTACGGTGAGTCCCCTCTGCACCCACTCCAGCAGGATCACCCTGGAGTACGGTGAGTCCCCTCTGCACCCACTCCAGCAGGATCACCCTAGAGTACAGTGAGTCCCCTCTGCACCCACTCCAGCACGATCACCCTGGAGTACAGTGAGTCCCCTCTGCACCCACTCCAGCAGGATCACCCTAGAGTACGGTGAGTCCCCTCTGCACCCACTCCAGCAGGATCACCCTGGAGTACAGTGAGTCCCCTCTGCACCCACTCCAGCACGATCACCCTGGAGTACGGTGAGTCCCCTCTGCACCCACTCCAGCAGGATCACCCTGGAGTACGGTGAGTCCCCTCTGCACCCACTCCAGCACGATCACCCTGGAGTACGGTGAGTCCCCTCTGCACCCACCCCAGCAGGATCACCCTAGAGTACAGTGAGTCCCCTCTGCACCCACTCCAGCACGATCACCCTGGAGTACGGTGAGTCCCCTCTGCACCCACTCCAGCAGGATCACCCTAGAGTACGGTGAGTCCCCTCTGCACCCACTCCAGCACGATCACCCTAGAGTACAGTGAGTCCCCTCTGCACCCACTCCAGCAGGATCTCCCTAGAGTTCAGTGATCCCCTCTGCACCCACTCCAGCAGGATCACCCTGGAGTACGGTGAGTCCCCTCTGCACCCACTCCAGCAGGATCACCCTGGAGTACGGTGAGTCCCCTCTGCACCCACTCCAGCACGATCACCCTGGTGTACAGTGAGTACCCTCTGCACCCACTCCAGCACGATCACCCTAGAGTACGGTGAGTCCCCTCTGCACCCACTCCAGCACGATCACCCTGGAGTACGGTGAGTCCCCTCTGCACCCACTCCAGCACGATCACCCTGGAGTACGGTGAGTCCCCTCTGCACCCACTCCAGCAGGATCACCCTGGAGTACTGTGAGTCCCCTCTGCACCCACTCCAGCAGGATCACCCTAGAGTACAGTGAGTCCCCTCTGCACCCACTCCAGCACGATCACCCTGGAGTACAGTGAGTCCCCTCTGCACCCACTCCAGCAGGATCACCCTGGAGTACAGTGAGTCCCCTCTGCACCCACTCCAGCAGGATCACCCTGGAGTACAGTGAGTCCCCTCTGCACCCACTCCAGCACGATCACCCTGGAGTACGGTGAGTCCCCTCTGCACCCACTCCAGCACGATCACCCTAGAGTACGGTGAGTCCCCTCTGCACCCACTCCAGCAGGATCACCCTGGAGTACAGTGAGTCCCCTCTGCACCCACTCCAGCACGATCACCCTGGAGTACAGTGAGTCCCCTCTGCACCCACTCCAGCAGGATCACCCTGGAGTACAGTGAGTCCCCTCTGCACCCACTCCAGCACGATCACCCTGGAGTACGGTGAGTCCCCTCTGCACCCACTCCAGCACGATCACCCTAGAGTACAGTGAGTCCCCTCTGCACACACTCCAGCAGTATCACCCTGGAGTACTGTGAGTCCCCTCTGCACCCACTCCAGCAGGATCACCCTAGAGTACGGTGAGTCCCCTCTGCACCCACTCCAGCAGGATCACCCTAGAGTACAGTGAGTCCCCTCTGCACCCACTCCGGCAGGATCACCCTGGAGTACAGTGAGTCCCCTCTGCACCCACTCCAGCAGGATCACCCTGGAGTACAGTGAGTCCCCTCTGCACCCACTCCAGCACGATCACCCTGGAGTACGGTGAGTCCCCTCTGCACCCACTCCAGCAGGATCACCCTAGAGTACAGTGAGTCCCCTCTGCACCCACTCCAGCAGGATCACCCTAGAGTACAGTGAGTCCCCTCTGCACCCACTCCGGCAGGATCACCCTGGAGTACAGTGAGTCCCCTCTGCACCCACTCCAGCAGGATCACCCTGGAGTACGGTGAGTCCCCTCTGCACCCACTCCAGCAGGATCACCCTGGAGTACTGTGAGTCCCCTCTGCACCCACTCCAGCAGGATCACCCTGGAGTACAGTGAGTCCCCTCTGCACCCACTCCAGCACGATCACCCTGGAGTACAGTGAGTCCCCTCTGCACCCACTCCAGCAGGATCACCCTGGAGTACAGTGAGTCCCCTCTGCACCCACTCCAGCAGGATCACCCTGGAGTACAGTGAGTCCCCTCTGCACCCACTCCAGCACGATCACCCTGGAGTACGGTGAGTCCCCTCTGCACCCACTCCAGCACGATCACCCTGGAGTACGGTGAGTCCCCTCTGCACCCACTCCAGCACGATCACCCTAGAGTACGGTGAGTCCCCTCTGCACCCACTCCAGCACGATCACCCTGGAGTACGGTGAGTCCCCTCTGCACCCACTCCAGCAGGATCACCCTAGAGTACAGTGAGTCCCCTCTGCACCCACTCCAGCACGATCACCCTGGAGTACAGTGAGTCCCCTCTGCACCCACTCCAGCAGGATCACCCTAGAGTACGGTGAGTCCCCTCTGCACCCACTCCAGCAGGATCACCCTAGAGTACAGTGAGTCCCCTCTGCACCCACTCCAGCACGATCACCCTGGAGTACGGTGAGTCCCCTCTGCACCCACTCCAGCAGGATCACCCTAGAGTACGGTGAGTCCCCTCTGCACCCACTCCAGCACGATCACCCTGGAGTACGGTGAGTCCCCTCTGCACCCACTCCAGCAGGATCACCCTAGAGTACAGTGAGTCCCCTCTGCACCCACTCCAGCACGATCACCCTGGAGTACGGTGAGTCCCCTCTGCACCCACTCCAGCAGGATCACCCTAGAGTACGGTGAGTCCCCTCTGCACCCACTCCAGCAGGATCACCCTAGAGTACAGTGAGTCCCCTCTGCACCCACTCCAGCAGGATCACCTGAGAGTACAGTGAGTCCCCTCTGCACCCACTCCAGCAGGATCTCCCTAGAGTACGGTGAGTCCCCTCTGCACCCACCCCAGCTGGATCACCCTGGAGTACAGTGAGTCCCCTCTGCACCCACTCCAGCACGATCACCCTGGAGTACAGTGAGTCCCCTCTGCACCCACTGCAGCACGATCACCCTAGAGTACGGTGAGTCCCCTCTGCACCCACTCCAGCACGATCACCCTGGAGTACGGTGAGTCCCCTCTGCACCCACTCCAGCAGGATCACCCTGGAGTACGGTGATTCCCCTCTGCACCCACTCCAGCACGATCACCCTGGAGTACGGTGAGTCCCCTCTGCACCCACTCCAGCAGGATCACCCTGGAGTAGGGTGAGTCCCCTCTGCACCCACTCCAGCAGGATCACCCTAGAGTACAGTGAGTCCCCTCTGCACACACTCCAGCAGTATCACCCTGGAGTACAGTGAGTCCCCTCTGCACCCACTCCAGCACGATCACCCTAGAGTACGGTGAGTCCCCTCTGCACCCACTCCAGCACGATCACCCTGGAGTACGGTGAGTCCCCTCTGCACCCACTCCAGCAGGATCACCCTGGAGTACTGTGAGTCCCCTCTGCACCCACTCCAGCAGGATCACCCTAGAGTACAGTGAGTCCCCTCTGCACCCACTCCAGCAGGATCACCCTGGAGTACGGTGAGTCCCCTCTGCACCCACTCCAGCACGATCACCCTGGAGTACGGTGAGTCCCCTCTGCACCCACTCCAGCAGGATCACCCTGGAGTACGGTGAGTCCCCTCTGCACCCACTCCAGCAGGATCACCCTAGAGTACGGTGAGTCCCCTCTGCACCCACTCCAGCACGATCACCCTGGAGTACAGTGAGTCCCCTCTGCACCCACTCCAGCACGATCACCCTGGAGTACGGTGAGTCCCCTCTGCACCCACTCCAGCACGATCACCCTGGAGTACGGTGAGTCCCCTCTGCACCCACTCCAGCAGGATCACCCTGGAGTACGGTGAGTCCCCTCTGCACCCACTCCAGCACGATCACCCTGGAGTACAGTGAGTCCCCTCTGCACCCACTCCAGCACGATCACCCTAGAGTACAGTGAGTCCCCTCTGCACCCACTCCAGCACGATCACCCTGGAGTACGGTGAGTCCCCTCTGCACCCACTCCAGCACGATCACCCTAGAGTACGGTGAGTCCCCTCTGCACCCACTCCAGCAGGATCACCCTAGAGTACAGTGAGTCCCCTCTGCACCCACTCCAGCACGATCACCCTGGAGTACAGTGAGTCCCCTCTGCACCCACTCCAGCAGGATCACCCTAGAGTACGGTGAGTCCCCTCTGCACCCACTCCAGCAGGATCACCCTAGAGTACAGTGAGTCCCCTCTGCACCCACTCCAGCACGATCACCCTGGAGTACGGTGAGTCCCCTCTGCACCCACTCCAGCACGATCACCCTGGAGTACGGTGAGTCCCCTCTGCACCCACTCCAGCAGGATCACCCTAGAGTACAGTGAGTCCCCTCTGCACCCACTCCAGCACGATCACCCTGGAGTACAGTGAGTCCCCTCTGCACCCACTCCAGCAGGATCACCCTGGAGTACAGTGAGTCCCCTCTGCACCCACTCCAGCACGATCACCCTGGAGTACGGTGAGTCCCCTCTGCACCCACTCCAGCACGATCACCCTAGAGTACGGTGAGTCCCCTCTGCACCCACTCCAGCACGATCACCCTGGAGTACGGTGAGTCCCCTCTGCACCCACTCCAGCAGGATCACCCTAGAGTACAGTGAGTCCCCTCTGCACCCACTCCAGCAGGATCACCCTAGAGTACAGTGAGTCCCCTCTGCACCCACTCCAGCACGATAACCCTGGAGTACAGTGAGTCCCCTCTGCACCCACTCCAGCAGTATACCCCTAGAGTACGGTGACTCCCCTCTGCACCCAGTCCAGCAGGATCCCCCTAGAGTACAGTGTGTCCCCTCTGCACCCACTCCAGCACGATCACCCTGGAGTACGGTGAGTCCCCTCTGCACCCACCCCAGCTGGATCACCCTAGAGTACAGTGAGTCCCCTCTGCACCCACTCCAGCAGGATCACCCTGGAGTACGGTGAGTCCCCTCTGCACCCACTCCAGCACGATCACCCTAGAGTACGGTGAGTCCCCTCTGCACCCACTCCAGCAGGATCACCCTAGAGTACAGTGAGTCCCCTCTGCACCCACTCCAGCACGATCACCCTGGAGGACGGTGAGTCCCCTCTGCACCCACTCCAGCAGGATCACCCTAGAGTACTGTGAGTCCCCTCTGCACCCACTCCAGCACGATCACCCTGGAGTACAGTGAGTCCCCTCTGCACCCACTCCAGCAGGATCACCCTAGAGTACAGTGAGTCCCCTCTGCACCCACTCCAGCAGGATCACCCTGGAGTACGGTGAGTCCCCTCTGCACCCACTCCAGCAGGATCACCCTGGAGTACGGTGAGTCCCCTCTGCACCCACTCCAGCAGGATCACCCTGGAGTACAGTGAGTCCCCTCTGCACCCACTCCAGCACGATCACCCTGGAGTACGGTGAGTCCCCTCTGCACCCACTCCAGCACGATCACCCTGGAGTACGGTGAGTCCCCTCTGCACCCACTCCAGCACGATCACCCTGGAGTACGGTGAGTCCCCTCTGCACCCACTCCAGCACGATCACCCTGGAGTACGGTGAGTCCCCTCTGCACCCACCCCAGCTGGATCACCCTAGAGTACAGTGAGTCCCCTCTGCACCCACTCCAGCACGATCACCCTGGAGTACAGTGAGTCCCCTCTGCACCCACTCCAGCAGGATCACCCTAGAGTACGGTGAGTCCCCTCTGCACCCACTCCAGCAGGATCACCCTAGAGTACAGTGAGTCCCCTCTGCACCCACTCCAGCACGATCACCCTGGAGTACGGTGAGTCCCCTCTGCACCCACTCCAGCAGGATCACCCTGGAGTACGGTGAGTCCCCTCTGCACCCACTCCAGCACGATCACCCTGGAGTACGGTGAGTCCCCTCTGCACCCACTCCAGCAGGATCACCCTAGAGTACAGTGAGTCCCCTCTGCACCCACTCCAGCACGATCACCCTGGAGTACGGTGAGTCCCCTCTGCACCCACTCCAGCAGGATCACCCTAGAGTACGGTGAGTCCCCTCTCCACCCACTCCAGCACAGTTACCCTAGAGTACAGTGAGTCCCCTCTGCACCCACTCCAGCAGGATCACCCTGGAGTACTGTGAGTCCCCTCTGCACCCACTCCAGCAGGATCACCCTAGAGTACGGTGAGTCCCCTCTGCACCCACTCCAGCAGGATCACCCTGGAGTACGGTGAGTCCCCTCTGCACCCACTCCAGCACGATCACCCTGGAGTACGGTGAGTCCCCTCTGCACCCACTCCAGCAGGATCACCCTGGAGTACTGTGAGTCCCCTCTGCACCCACTCCAGCACGATCACCCTGGAGTACGGTGAGTCCCCTCTGCACCCACTCCAGCACGATCACCCTGGAGTACGGTGAGTCCCCTCTGCACCCACTCCAGCAGGATCACCCTGGAGTACTGTGAGTCCCCTCTGCACCCACTCCAGCAGGATCACCCTAGAGTACAGTGAGTCCCCTCTGCACCCACTCCAGCACGATCACCCTGGAGTACAGTGAGTCCCCTCTGCACCCACTCCAGCAGGATCACCCTGGAGTACAGTGAGTCCCCTCTGCACCCACTCCAGCAGGATCACCCTAGAGTACAGTGAGTCCCCTCTGCACCCACTCCAGCACGATCACCCTGGAGTACGGTGAGTCCCCTCTGCACCCACTCCAGCACGATCACCCTAGAGTACGGTGAGTCCCCTCTGCACCCACTCCAGCAGGATCACCCTAGAGTACAGTGAGTCCCCTCTGCACCCACTCCAGCACGATCACCCTGGAGTACAGTGAGTCCCCTCTGCACCCACTCCAGCAGGATCACCCTGGAGTACAGTGAGTCCCCTCTGCACCCACTCCAGCAGGATCACCCTAGAGTACAGTGAGTCCCCTCTGCACCCACTCCAGCACGATCACCCTAGAGTACGGTGAGTCCCCTCTGCACCCACTCCAGCAGGATCACCCTGGAGTACGGTGAGTCCCCTCTGCACCCACTCCAGCAGGATCACCCTGGAGTACGGTGAGTCCCCTCTGCACCCACTCCAGCAGGATCACCCTGGAGTACAGTGAGTCCCCTCTGCACCCACTCCAGCATGATCACCCTGGAGTACAGTGAGTCCCCTCTGCACCCACTCCAGCAGGATCACCCTGGAGTACAGTGAGTCCCCTCTGCACCCACTCCAGCACGATCACCCTGGAGTACGGTGAGTCCCCTCTGCACCCACTCCAGCAGGATCACCCTAGAGTACAGTGAGTCCCCTCTGCACCCACTCCAGCAGGATCACCCTAGAGTACAGTGAGTCCCCTCTGCACCCACTCCAGCACAATAACCCTGGAGTACAGTGAGTCCCCTCTGCACCCACTCCAGCAGGATCCCCCTAGAGTACGGTGACTCCCCTCTGCACCCACTCCAGCAGGATCACCCTGGAGTACTGTGAGTCCCCTCTGCACCCACTCCAGCAGGATCACCCTAGAGTACAGTGAGTCCCCTCTGCACCCACTCCAGCACGATCACCCTGGAGTACAGTGAGTCCCCTCTGCACCCACTCCAGCATGATCACCCTGGAGTACAGTGAGTCCCCTCTGCACCCACTCCAGCATGATCACCCTGGAGTACAGTGAGTCCCCTCTGCACCCACTCCAGCAGGATCACCCTAGAGTACAGTGAGTCCCCTCTGCACCCACTCCAGCACGATCACCCTGGAGTACGGTGAGTCCCCTCTGCACCCACTCCAGCACGATCACCCTGGAGTACGGTGAGTCCCCTCTGCACCCACTCCAGCACGATCACCCTGGAGTACGGTGAGTCCCCTCTGCACCCACTCCAGCAGGATCACCCTAGAGTACAGTGAGTCCCCTCTGCACCCACTCCAGCACGATAACCCTGGAGTACAGTGAGTCCCCTCTGCACCCACTCCAGCAGGATCCCCCTAGAGTACGGTGACTCCCCTCTGCACCCAGTCCAGCAGGATCCCCCTAGAGTACAGTGTGTCCCCTCTGCACCCACTGCAGCACGATCACCCTGGAATACGGTGAGTCCCCACTGCACCCACTCCAGCAGGATCACCCTAGAGTACGGTGACTCCCCTCTGCACCCACTCCAGCACAATCACCCTAGAGTACGGTGAGTCCCCTCTGCACCCACTCCAGCAGGATCACCCTAGATTACAGTGAGTCCCCTCTGCACCCACTCCAGCACGATCACCCTGGAGTACGGTGAGTCCCCTCTGCACCCACTCCAGCAGGATCACCCTAGAGTACAGTGAGTCCCCTCTGCACCCACTCCAGCAGGATCACCCTAGAGTACAGTGAGTCCCCTCTGCACCCACTCCGGCAGGATCACCCTGGAGTACAGTGAGTCCCCTCTGCACCCACTCCAGCAGGATCACCCTGGAGTACGGTGAGTCCCCTCTGCACCCACTCCAGCAGGATCACCCTGGAGTACGGTGAGTCCCCTCTGCACCCACTCCAGCACGATCACCCTGGAGTACAGTGAGTCCCCTCTGCACCCACTGCAGCACGATCACCCTAGAGTACGGTGAGTCCCCTCTGCACCCACTCCAGCACGATCACCCTGGAGTACGGTGAGTCCCCTCTGCACCCACTCCAGCAGGATCACCCTGGAGTACGGTGAGTCCCCTCTGCACCCACTCCAGCACGATCACCCTGGAGTACGGTGAGTCCCCTCTGCACCCACCCCAGCAGGATCACCCTGGAGTACAGTGAGTCCCCTCTGCACCCACTCCAGCAGGATCACCCTGGAGTACGGTGAGTCCCCTCTGCACCCACTCCAGCAGGATCACCCTGGAGTACAGTGAGTCCCCTCTGCACCCACTCCAGCACGATCACCCTGGAGTACGGTGAGTCCCCTCTGCACCCACTCCAGCACGATCACCCTGGAGTACGGTGAGTCCCCTCTGCACCCACTCCAGCAGTATCACCCTGGAGTACTGTGAGTCCCCTCTGCACCCACTCCAGCAGGATCACCCTAGAGTACAGTGAGTCCCCTCTGCACCCACTCCAGCACGATCACCCTGGAGTACGGTGAGTCCCCTCTGCACCCACTCCAGCACGATCACCCTGGAGTACGGTGAGTCCCCTCTGCACCCACTCCAGCAGGATCACCCTGGAGTACGTTGATTCCCCTCTGCCCGCACTCCAGCAGGATCACCCTGGAGTATGGTGTGTCCCCTCCGCACGCACTCTGGCACAATCACCCTGGAGTATAGTGAGTCCCCTCTGCACCCACTCCAGCACGATCACCCTGGAGTACGGTGAGTCCCCTCTGCACCCACTCCAGCACGATCACCCTGGAGTACGGTGAGTCCCCTCTGCACCCACTCCAGCAGGATCACCCTGGAGTACTGTGAGTCCCCTCTGCACCCACTCCAGCAGGATCACCCTGGAGTACGGTGAGTCCCCTCTGCACCCACTCCAGCACGATCACCCTAGAGTACAGTGAGTCCCCTCTGCACCCACTCCAGCACGATCACCCAAGAGTACGGTGAGTCCCCTCTGCTCCCACTCCAGCACGATCACCCTAGACTACGGTGAGTGCCTTCTGCACTAACTCCAGCAGGATCACCCTAGAGTACAGTGAGTCCCCTCTGCACCCACTCCAGCACGATCACCCTGGAGTACAGTGAGTCCCCTCTGCACCCACTCCAGCAGGATCACCCTAGAGTACGGTGAGTCCCCTCTGCACCCACTCCAGCAGGATCACCCTGGAGTACAGTGAGTCCCCTCTGCACCCACTCCAGCACGATCACCCTGGAGTACGGTGAGTCCCCTCTGCACCCACTCCAGCACGATCACCCTGGAGTACGGTGAGTCCCCTCTGCACCCACTCCAGCAGGATCACCCTAGAGTACAGTGAGTCCCCTCTGCACCCACTCCAGCACGATCACCCTGGAGTACGGTGAGTCCCCTCTGCACCCACTCCAGCAGGATCACCCTAGAGTACGGTGAGTCCCCTCTGCACCCACTCCAGCACGATCACCCTGGAGTACAGTGAGTCCCCTCTGCACCCACTCCAGCAGGATCACCCTAGAGTACAGTGAGTCCCCTCTGCACCCACTCCAGCAGGATCACCCTGGAGTACGGTGAGTCCCCTCTGCACCCACTCCAGCAGGATCACCCTGGAGTACGGTGAGTCCCCTCTGCACCCACTCCAGCACGATCACCCTGGAGTACAGTGAGTCCCCTCTGCACCCACTGCAGCACGATCACCCTAGAGTACGGTGAGTCCCCTCTGCACCCACTCCAGCACGATCACCCTGGAGTACGGTGAGTCCCCTCTGCACCCACTCCAGCAGGATCACCCTGGAGTACAGTGAGTCCCCTCTGCACCCACTCCAGCACGATCACCCTGGAGTACGGTGAGTCCCCTCTGCACCCACTCCAGCAGTATCACCCTGGAGTACTGTGAGTCCCCTCTGCACCCACTCCAGCAGGATCACCCTAGAGTACAGTGAGTCCCCTCTGCACCCACTCCAGCACGATCACCCTGGAGTACAGTGAGTCCCCTCTGCACCCACTCCAGCATGATCACCCTGGAGTACAGTGAGTCCCCTCTGCACCCACTCCAGCATGATCACCCTGGAGTACAGTGAGTCCCCTCTGCACCCACTCCAGCAGGATCACCCTGGAGTACGGCGAGTCCTCTCAGCACCCACTCCAGTACGATCACCCTAGAGTACGGTGAGTCCCCTCTGCACCCACTCCAGCAGGATCACCCTAGAGTACAGTGAGTCCCCTCTGCACCCACTCCGGCAGGATCACCCTGGAGTACAGTGAGTCCCCTCTGCACCCACTCCAGCAGGATCACCCTGGAGTACAGTGAGTCCCCTCTGCACCCACTCCAGCACGATCACCCTGGAGTACAGTGAGTCCCCTCTGCACCCACTCCAGCACGATCACCCTGGAGTACGGTGAGTCCCCTCTGCACCCACTCCAGCAGGATCACCCTGGAGTACGGTGAGTCCCCTCTGCACCCACTCCAGCAGGATCACCCTGGAGTACTGTGAGTCCCCTCTGCACCCACTCCAGCAGGATCACCCTAGAGTACAGTGAGTCCCCTCTGCACCCACTCCAGCATGATCACCCTGGAGTACAGTGAGTCCCCTCTGCACCCACTCCAGCATGATCACCCTGGAGTACAGTGAGTCCCCTCTGCACCCACTCCAGCACGATCACCCTGGAGTACGGTGAGTCCCCTCTGCACCCACTCCAGCAGGATCACCCTAGAGTACAGTGAGTCCCCTCTGCACCCACTCCAGCAGGATCACCCTAGAGTACAGTGAGTCCCCTCTGCACCCACTCCAGCACGATAACCCTGGAGTACAGTGAGTCCCCTCTGCACCCACTCCAGCAGGATCACCCTGGAGTACGGTGAGTCCCCTCTGCACCCACTCCAGCAGGATCACCCTGGAGTACTGTGAGTCCCCTCTGCACCCACTCCAGCAGGATCACCCTAGAGTACAGTGAGTCCCCTCTGCACCCACTCCAGCATGATCACACTGGAGTACAGTGAGTCCCCTCTGCACCCACTCCAGCATGATCACCCTGGAGTACAGTGAGTCCCCTCTGCACCCAATCCAGCACGATCACCCCAGAGTACGGCGAGACCTCTCTGCACCCACTCCAGCATGATCACCCTAGAGTACGGTGAGTCCCCTCTGCACCCACCCCAGCACGATCACCCAAGAGTACGGTGAGTCCCCTCTGCTCCCACTCCAGCACGATCACCCTAGACTACGGTGAGTGCCTTCTGCACTAACTCCAGCAGGATCACCCTAGAGTACAGTGAGTCCCCTCTGCACCCACTCCAGCACGATAACCCTGGAGTACAGTGAGTCCCATCTGCACCCACTCCAGCAGGATCCCCCTAGAGTACGGTGACTCCCCTCTGCACCCAGTCCAGCAGGATCCCCCTAGAGTACAGTGTGTCCCCTCTGCACCCACTCCAGCTTGATCACCCTGGAGTACGGTGAGTCCCCACTGCACCCACTCCAGCAGGATCACCCTAGAGTACGGTGACTCCCCTCTGCACCCACTCCAGCACGATCACCCTAGAGTACGGTGAGTCCCCTCTGCACCCACTCCAGCAGGATCACCCTAGAGTACAGTGAGTCCCCTCTGCACCCACTCCAGCACGATCACCCTGGAGTACGGTGAGTCCCCTCTGCACCCACTCCAGCAGGGTCACCCTAGAGTACGGTGAGTCCCCTCTCCACCCACTCCAGCACAGTTACCCTAGAGTACAGTGAGTCCCCTCTGCCCTAACTCCAGCAGGATCACCCGAGAGTACAGTCAGTCCCCGCTGCACCCACTCCAGCAGGATCACCGTAGAGTACGGTGAGTCCCTCTGCACCCATTCCAGCAGGATCACCCTGGAGTATGGTGAGTCCCCTCTGCACCCACTCTAGCACGATCACCCTGGAGTACAATGAGTACCCTCTGCACCCACTGCAGCACCATCACCCTAGAATACGGGGAGTCCCCTCTGCACCCACTCCAGCACGATCACCCTGGAGTACGGTGAGTCCCCTCTGCACCCACTCCAGCAGGATCACCCTGGAGTACGGTGAGTCCCCTCTGCACCCACTCCAGCACGATCACGCTGGAGTACGGTGAGTCCCCTCTGCACCCACTCCAGCAGGATCACCCTGGAGTACGTTGATTCCCCTCTGCCCGCATTCCAGCAGGATCACCCTAGAGTATGGTGTGTCCCCTCCGCACGCACTGTAGCACAATCACCCTGGAGTATAGTGAGTCCCCTCTGCACCCACTCCAGCACGATCACCCTTGAGTACGGTGAGTCCCCTCTGCCCCCACTCCAGCACGATCACCCTGGAGTACGGTGAGTCCCCTCTGCACCCACTCCAGCAGGATCACCCTGGAGTACTGTGAGTCCACTCTGCACCCACTCCATCAGGATAACCCTAGAGTACAGTGAGTCCCCTCTGCACCCACTCCAGCATGATCACCCAGGAGTACAGTGAGTCCCCTCTGCACCCAATCCAGCACGATCACCCCAGAGTACGGCGAGTCCTCTCTGCACCCACTCCAGCACGATCACCCTAGAGTACGGTGAGTCCCCTCTGCACCCACTCCAGCACGATCACCCAAGAGTACGGTGAGTCCCCTCTGCTCCCACTCCAGCAGGATCACCCTCGGGGACAGCGAGTCCCCTCTGCACCCACTCCAGCACGATCAACCTAGAGTACAGTTTGTCACCTCTGCACCCACTCCAGCACGATCACCCTGGAGTACGGTGAGTCCCCTCTGCACCCACCCCAGCTGGATCACCCTAGAGTACAGTGAGTCCCCTCTGCACCCACTCCAGCAGGATCACCCTAGAGTACGGTGAGTCCCCTCTGCACCCACTCCAGCACGATCACCCTAGAGTACGGTGAGTCCCCTCTGCACCCACTC
Source organism: Mobula hypostoma (assembly GCF_963921235.1). NCBI lineage: Eukaryota > Metazoa > Chordata > Chondrichthyes > Myliobatiformes > Myliobatidae > Mobula > Mobula hypostoma. The sequence goes on along the minus strand of NC_086121.1, from coordinate 41,579,093 downwards.
CAGCAGGATCACCCTAGAGTACAGTGAGTCCCCTCTGCACCCACTCCAGCACGATCACCCTGGAGTACAGTGAGTCCCCTCTGCACCCACTCCAGCACGATCACCCTGGAGTACGGTGAGTCCCCTCTGCACCCACCCCAGCTGGATCACCCTAGAGTACAGTGAGTCCCCTCTGCACCCACTCCAGCAGGATCACCCTGGAGTACGGTGAGTCCCCTCTGCACCCACTCCAGCACGATCTCCCTAGAGTACAGTGAGTCCCCTCTGCACCCATTCCAGCAGTATCACCCTAGAGTACAATGAGTCCCCTCTGCACCCACTCCAGCACGATAACCCTGGAGGGCGGTGAGTCCCCTCTGCACCCACTCCAGCACAGTTACCCAAGAGGACAGTGAGTCCCCTCTGCACCCACTCCAGCAGGATCACCCTGGAGTACAGTGAGTCCCCTCTGCACCCACTCCAGCAGGATCACCCTGGAGTACGGTGAGTCCCCTCTGCACCCACTCCAGCAGGATCACCCTGGAGTACGGTGAGTCCCCTCTGCACCCACTCCAGCACGATCACCCTGGAGTACAGTGAGTCCCCTCTGCACCCACTGCAGCACGATCACCCTGGAGTACGGTGAGTCCCCTCTGCACCCACTCCAGCACGATCACCCTGGAGTACGGTGAGTCCCCTCTGCACCCACTCCAGCAGGATCACCCTGGAGTACGGTGAGTCCCCTCTGCACCCACTCCAGCACGATCACCCTGGAGTACGGTGAGTCCCCTCTGCACCCACCCCAGCTGGATCACCCTGGAGTACAGTGAGTCCCCTCTGCACCCACTCCAGCAGTATCACCCTGGAGTACTGTGAGTCCCCTCTGCACCCACTCCAGCAGGATCACCCTGGAGTACGGTGAGTCCCCTCTGCACCCACTCCAGCACGATCACCCTGGAGTACGGTGAGTCCCCTCTGCACCCACTCCAGCAGGATCACCCTCGAGTACGGTGAGTCCCCTCTGCACCCACTCCAGCAGGATCACCCTAGAGTACAGTGAGTCCCCTCTGCACCCACTCCAGCACGATCACCCTTGAGTACGGTGAGTCCCCTCTGCACCCACACCAGAGGAAACACCCTAGAGTACAGTGAGTCCCCTCTGCACCCACTCCAGCAGGATCACCCTGGAGTACGGTGATTCCCCTCGGCACTCATCCAGCACGATCACCCTGGAGTACGGTGAGTCCCCTCTGCACCCACTCCAGCAGGATCACCCTGGAGTACGGTGAGTCCCCTCTGCACCCACTCCAGCAGGATCACCCTAGAGTACAGTGAGTCCCCTCTGCACCCACTCCAGCACGATCACCCTGGAGTACGGTGAGTCCCCTCTGCACCCACCCCAGCTGGATCACCCTACAGTACAGTGAGTCCTCTCTGCACCCACTCCAGCAGTGTCACCCTGTAGTACTGTTAGACCCTCTGCACCCACTCCAGCAGGATCAACAGAGAGTACAGTGAGTCCCCTCTGCACCAACTCCAGCAGGTTCTCCCTAGAGTTCAGTGAGTCCCCTCTGCACCCACTCCAGCACGATCACCCTGGAGTACAGTGAGTCCCCTCTGCACCCACTCCAGCACGATCACCCTAGAGTACGGTGAGTCCCCTCTGCACCCACTCCAGCACGATCACCCTGGAGTACGGTGAGTCCCCTCTGCACCCACTCCAGCAGGATCACCCTGGAGTACGGTGAGTCCCCTCTGCACCCACCCCAGCTGGATCACCCTGGAGTACAGTGAGTCCCCTCTGCACCCACCCCAGCTGGATCACCCTGGAGTACAGTGAGTCCCCTCTGCACCCACTGCAGCACGATCACCCTAGAGTACGGTGAGTCCCCTCTGCACCCACTCCAGCAGGATCACCCTGGAGTACGTTGATTCCCCTCTGCACGCACTCCAGCAGTATCACCCTCGAGTACGGTGTGTCCCCTCCGCACGCACTCTAGCACAATCACCCTGGAGTACGGCGATTCCCCTCTGCACCCACTCCAGCACGATCACGCTGGAGTACGGTGAGTCCCCTCTGCACCCACTCCAGCAGGATCACCCTCGAGTACGGTGTCTCCCCTCCGCACGCACTCTAGCACAATCACCCTGTAGTATAGTGAGTCCCCTCTGCACCCACTCCAGCACGATCACCCTTGAGTACGGTGAGTCCCCTCTGCACCCACTCCAGCACGATCACCCTGGAGTACGGTGAGTCCCCTCTGCACCCACTCCAGCAGTATCACCCTGGAGTACGGTGAGTCCCCTCTGCACCAACCCCAGCTGGATCACCCTACAGTACAGTGAGGCCTCTCTGCACCCACTCCAGCAGTAACACCCTGGAGTATGGTGAGTCCCCTCTGCACCCACTCCAGCAGGATCACCCGTGGTACAGTGAGTCCCTTCTGCACCCACTCCAGCAGGATCTCCCAAGAGTTTAGTGAGTCCCCTCTGCACCCACTCCAGCCCGATCACCCTGGAGTACGGTGAGTCCCCTCTGCACCCACTCCAGCAGGATCACCCGTGGCACAGTGAGTCCCCTCTGCACCCACTCCAGCAGGATCTCCCAAGAGTTTAGTGAGTCTCCTCTGCACCCTCTCCAGCCCGATCACCCTGGAGTACGGTGAGTCCCCTCTGCACCCACTCCAGCACGGTCACCCGAGAGTACAGTGAGTCCCCTCTGCACCCACTCTACCATCATCTCTCTGGAGTACGGTGAGTCCCCTCTGCACCCAATACAGCACGATCACCCTGGAATACGGTGAGTCCCCTCTGCACCCACAACAGCTGGATCACCCTGGAGTACGGTGAGTCCCCTCGGCACCCACCACAGCTGGATCACCCTGGAGTACAGTGAGTCCCCTCTGCACCCACTCCAGCAGTATCACCCTGGAGTACTGTGAGTCCCCTCTGCACCCACTCCAGCAGTATCACCCTGGAGTACTGTGAGTCCCCTCTGCACCCACTCCAGCAGGATCACCCTGGAGTACTGTGAGTCCCCTCTGCACCCACTCCAGCAGGATCACCCTGGAGTACAGTGAGTCCCCTCTGCACCCACTGCAGCTCGATCACCCTGGAGTACAGTGAGTCCCCTCTGCACCCACTCCAGCACGATCACCCTGGAGTACGGTGAGTCCCCTCTGCACCCACCCCAGCTGGATCACCCTAGAGTACAGTGAGTCCCCTCTGCACCCACTCCAGCAGGATCACCCTGGAGTACAGTGAGTCCCCTCTGCACACACTCCAGCAGGATCACCCTAGAGTACAGTGAGTCCCCTCTGCACCCACTCCAGCAGGATCACCCTAGAGTACAGTGAGTCCCCTCTGCACCCACTCCAGCAGGATAACACTGGAGTACTGTGAGTCCCCTCTGCACTAACCCCAGCAGGATCACCCGAGAGTACAGTGAGTCCCTTCTGCACCCACTGCAGCTCGATCACCTTACAGTAGAGTGAGTCCCCTCTGCACCCACTCCAGCACGATCACTCTGGAGTACGGTGAGTCCCCTCTGCACCCACCCCAGCTGGATCACCCTAGAGTACAGTGAGTCCCCTCTGCACCCACTCCAGCAGGATCACCCTGGAGTACAGTGAGTCCCCTCTGCACACACTCCAGCAGGATCACCCTAGAGTACAGTGAGTCCACTCTGCACCCACTCCAGCAGGATCACCCTAGAGTACAGTGACTCCCCTCTGCACCCACCCCAGCACCATCACCCTGGTGTACGGTGAGTCCCCTCTGCACCCACACCAGAGGAAACACCCTAGAGTACAGTGAGTCCCCTCTGCACCCACTCCAGCAGGATCACCCTGGAGAACGGTGAGTCCCCTCTGCACCCACTCCAGCAGGATCACACTATAGTACCGTGAGTCCCCTCTGCACCCAATCCAGCACGATCACCCTGGAGTACGGTGAGTCCCCTCTGCACCCACCCCAGCTGGATCACCCTACAGTACAGTGAGTCCACTCTGCACCCACTCCAGCAGTGTCACCCTGTAGTACTGTGAGTCCCCTCTGCACCCACTCCAGCAGGATCACCCTAGAGTACAGTGAGTCCCCTCTGCACCAACTCCAGCAGGTTCTCCCTAGAGTTCAGTGAGTCCCCTCTGCACCCACTCCAGCACGATCACCCTGGAGTACAGTGAGTCCCCTCTGCACCCAATACAGCACGATCACCCTGGAATACGGTGAGTCCCCTCTGCACCCACAACAGCTGGATCACCCTGGAGTACGGTGAGTCCCCTCGGCACCCACCACAGCTGGATCACCCTGGAGTACTGTGAGTCCCCTCTGCACCCACTCCAGCAGTATCACCCTGGAGTACTGTGAGTCCCCTCTGCACCCACTCCAGCAGTATCACCCTGGAGTACTGTGAGTCCCCTCTGCACCCACTCCAGCAGGATCACCCTGGAGTACTGTGAGTCCCCTCTGCACCCACCCCAGCTGGATCACCCTGGAGTACAGTGAGTCCCCTCTGCACCCACTCCAGCACGATCACCCTACAGTAGAGTGAGTCCCCTCTGCACCCACTCCAGCACGATCACCCTGGAGTACGGTGAGTCCCCTCTGCACCCACCCCAGCTGGATCACCCTAGAGTACAGTGAGTCCCCTCTGCACCCACTCCAGCAGGATCACCCGAGAGTACAGTGAGTCCCCTCTGCACACACTCCAGCAGGATCACCCGAGAGTACAGTGAGTCCACTCTGCACCCACTCCAGCAGGATCACCCTAGAGTACAGTGAGTCCCCTCTGCACCCACTCCAGCAGGATCACCCTGGAGTACTGTGAGTCCCCTCTGCACCCACTCCAGCAGGATCACCCTGGAGTACAGTGAGTCCCCTCTGCACCCACTCCAGCTCGATCACCCTGGAGTACAGTGAGTCCCCTCTGCACCCACTCCAGCACGATCACCCTGGAGTACGGGGAGTCCCCTCTGCACCCACCCTAGCTGGATCACCCTAGAGTACAGTGAGTCCCCTCTGCACCCACTCCAGCAGGATCACCTGAGAGTACAGTGAGTCCCCTCTACACCCACTCCAGCAGGATCTCCCTAGAGTACAGTGAGTCCCCTCTGCACCCACTCCAGCAGGATCACCCTAGAGTACAGTGAGTCCCCTCTGCACCCACTCCAGCACGATCACCCTGGAGTACGGTGAGTCCCCTCTGCACCCACACCAGATGAAACACCCTAGAGTACAGTGAGTCCCCTCTGCACCCACTCCAGCAGGATCACCCTGGAGTACGGTGAGTCCCCTCTGCACCCACTCCAGCACGATCACCCTGGAGTACGGTGAGTCCCCTCTGCACCCACTCCAGCAGGATCACCCTGGAGTACGGTGAGTCCCCTCTGCACCCACTCCAGCAGGATCACCCTAGAGTACAGTGAGTCCCCTCTGCACCCACTCCAGCACGATCACCCTGGAGTACGGTGAGTCCCCTCTGCACCCACCCCTGCTGGATCACCCTACAGTACAGTGAGTCCTCTCTGCACCCACTCCAGCAGTGTCACCCTGGAGTACTGTGAGTCCCCTCTGCACCCACTCCAGCAGGATCACCCTAGAGTACAGTGAGTCCCCTCTGCACCAACTCCAGCAGGTTCTCCCTAGAGTTCAGTGAGTCCCCTCTGCACCCACTCCAGCACGATCACCCTGGAGTACAGTGAGTCCCCTCTGCACCCACTACAGCACGATCACCCTGGAGTACGGTGAGTCCCCTCTGCACCCACTCCAGCTGGATCACCCTGGAGTACGGTGAGTCCCCTCTGCACCCACCACAGCTGGATCACCCTGGAGTACTGTGAGTCCCCTCTGCACCCACTCCAGCAGTATCACCCTGGAGTACTGTGAGTCCCCTCTGCACCCACTCCAGCAGTATCACCCTGGAGTACTGTGAGTCCCCTCTGCACCCACTCCAGCAGGATAACACTGGAGTACTGTGAGTCCCCTCTGCACCCACCCCAGCAGGATCACCCGAGAGTACAGTGAGTCCCCTCTGCACCCACTGCAGCTCGATCACCTTACAGTACAGTGAGTCCCCTCTGCACCCACTCCAGCACGATCACCCTGGAGTACGGTGAGTCCCCTCTGCACCCACCCCAGCTGGATCACCCTAGAGTACAGTGAGTCCCCTCTGCACCCACTCCAGCAGGATCACCCGAGAGTACAGTGAGTCCCCTCTGCACACACTCCAGCAGGATCACCCGAGTGTACAGTGAGTCCACTCTGCACCCACTCCAGCAGGATCACCCTAGAGTACAGTGACTCCCCTCTGCACCCACTCCAGCAGGATAACACTGGAGTACTGTGAGTCCCCTCTGCACTAACCCCAGCAGGATCACCCGAGAGTACAGTGAGTCCCTTCTGCACCCACTGCAGCTCGATCACCTTACAGTAGAGTGAGTCCCCTCTGCACCCACTCCAGCACGATCACTCTGGAGTACGGTGAGTCCCCTCTGCACCCACCCCAGGTGGATCACCCTAGACTACAGTGAGTCCCCTCTGCACCCACTCCAGCAGGATCACCCGAGAGTACAGTGAGTCCCCTCTGCACACACTCCAGCAGGATCACCCGAGTGTACAGTGAGTCCACTCTGCACCCACTCCAGCAGGATCACCCTAGAGTACAGTGACTCCCCTCTGCACCCACCCCAGCACCATCACCCTGGTGTACGGTGAGTCCCCTCTGCACCCACACCAGAGGAAACACCCTAGAGTACAGTGAGTCCCCTCTGCACCCACTCCAGCAGGATCACCCTGGAGTACGGTGATTCCCCTCGGCACTCATCCAGCACGATCACCCTGGAGTACGGTGAGTCCCCTCTGCACCCACTCCAGCAGGATCACCCTGGAGTACGGTGAGTCCCCTCTGCACCCACTCCAGCAGGATCACACTATAGTACAGTGAGTCCCCTCTGCACCCAATCCAGCACGATCACCCTGGAGTACGGTGAGTCCCCTCTGCACCCACCCCAGCTGGATCACCCTACAGTACAGTGAGTCCTCTCTGCACCCACTCCAGCAGTGTCACCCTGTAGTACTGTTAGACCCTCTGCACCCACTCCAGCAGGATCAACAGAGAGTACAGTGAGTCCCCTCTGCACCAACTCCAGCAGGTTCTCCCTAGAGTTCAGTGAGTCCCCTCTGCACCCACTCCAGCACGATCACCCTGGAGTACAGTGAGTCCCCTCTGCACCCACTCCAGCACGATCACCCTAGAGTACGGTGAGTCCCCTCTGCACCCACTCCAGCACGATCACCCTGGAGTACGGTGAGTCCCCTCTGCACCCACTCCAGCAGGATCACCCTGGAGTACGGTGAGTCCCCTCTGCACCCACTCCAGCACGATCACCCTGGAGTACAGTGAGTCCCCTCTGCACCCACTCCAGCACGATCACCCTGGAGTACAGTGAGTCCCCTCTGCACCCACTCCAGCACGATCACCCTGGAGTACGGTGAGTCCCCTCTGCACCCACTCCAGCAGGATCACCCTGGAGTACGGTGAGTCCCCTCTGCACCCACTCCAGCACGATCACCCTGGAGTACGGTGAGTCCCCTCTGCACCCACTCCAGCAGTATCACCCTGGAGTACTGTGAGTCCCCTCTGCACCCACTCCAGCAGGATCACCCTAGAGTACAGTGAGTCCCCTCTGCACCCACTCCAGCACGATCACCCTGGAGTACGGTGAGTCCCCTCTGCACCCACCCCAGCTGGATCACCCTACAGTACAGTGAGTCCACTCTGCACCCACTCCAGCATTGTCACCCTGGAGTACTGTGAGTCCCCTCTGCACACACTCCAGCAGGATCTCCCTAGAGTTCAGTGAGTCCCCTCTGCACCCACTCCAGCACGATCACCCTAGAGTACGGTGAGTCCCCTCTGCACCCACTCCAGCAGGATCACCCTGGAGTACAGTGAGTCCCCTCTGCACCCACTCCAGCAGGATCACCCTGGAGTACGGTGAGTCCCCTCTGCACCCACTCCAGCACGATCACCCTAGAGTACGGTGAGTCCCCTCTGCACCCACTCCAGCAGGATCACCCTAGAGTACAGTGAGTCCCCTCTGCACCCTCTCCAGCACGATCACCCTGGAGGACGGTGAGTCCCCTCTGCACACACCCCAGCACAGTTACCCTAGAGGACAGTGAGACCCCTCTGCCCCCACTCCAGCAGGATCACCCGAGAGTACAGTCAGTCCCCGCTGCACCCACTCCAGCAGGATCACCGTAGAGTAATGTGAGTCCCTCTGCACCCATTCCAGCAGGATCACCCTGGAGTACGGTGAGTCCCCTCTGCAACCACTCTAGCCCGATCACCCTGGAGTACAGTGAGTACCCTCTGCACCCACTGCAGCACGATCACCCTAGAGTACGGTGAGTCCCCTCTGCACCCACTCCAGCACGATCACCCTGGAGTACGGTGAGTCCCCTCTGCACCCACTCCAGCACGATCACCCTGGAGTACGGTGAGTCCCCTCTGCACCCACCCCAGCTGGATCACCCTGGAGTACAGTGAGTCCCCTCTGCACCCACTCCAGCAGGATCACCCGAGAGTACAGTGAGTCCCCTCTGCACACACTCCAGCAGGATCACCCGAGTGTACAGTGAGTCCACTCTGCACCCACTCCAGCAGGATCACCCTAGAGTACAGTGACTCCCCTCTGCACCCACTCCAGCAGGATAACACTGGAGTACTGTGAGTCCCCTCTGCACTAACCCCAGCAGGATCACCCGAGAGTACAGTGAGTCCCTTCTGCACCCACTGCAGCTCGATCACCCTAGAGTAGAGTGAGTCCCCTCTGCACCCACTCCAGCACGATCACCCTGGAGTACGGTGAGTCCCCTCTGCACCCACCCCAGCTGGATCACCCTAGAGTACAGTGAGTCCCCTCTGCACCCACTCCAGCAGGATCACCTGAGAGTACAGTGAGTCCCCTCTGCACACACTCCAGCAGGATCACCCTAGAGTACAGTGTGTCCACTCTGCACCCACTCCAGCAGGATCACCCTAGAGTACATTGAGTCCCCTCTGCACCCACTCCAGCACGATCACCCTGGAGTACGGTGAGTCCCCTCTGCACCCACACCAGCAGGATCACCCTAGAGTACAGTGAGTCCCCTCTGCACCCACTCCAGCAGGATCACCCTGGAGTACGGTGATTCCCCTCTGCACCCACTCCAGCACGATCACCCTGGAGTACGGTGAGTCCCCATTGCACCCACTCCAGCAGGATCACCCTGGAGAACGGTGAGTCCCCTCTGCACCCACTCCAGCAGGATCACCCTAGAGTACAGTGAGTCCCCTCTGCACCCACTCCAGCACGATCACCCTGGAGTACGGTGAGTCCCCTCTGCACCCACCCCAGCTGGATCACCCTACAGTACAGTGAGTCCTCTCTGCACCCACTCCAGCAGTGTCACCCTGTAGTACTGTTAGACCCTCTGCACCCACTCCAGCAGGATCAACAGAGAGTACAGTGAGTCCCCTCTGCACCAACTCCAGCAGGTTCTCCCTAGAGTTCAGTGAGTCCCCTCTGCACCCACTCCAGCACGATCACCCTGGAGTACGGTGAGTCCCCTCTGCACCCACTCCAGCACGATCACCCTGGAGTACGGTGAGTCCCCTCTGCACCCACTCCAGCTGGATCACCCTGGAGTACGGTGAGTCCCCTCTGCACCCACTCCAGCAGGATCACCCTGGAGTACGGTGAGTCCCCTCTGCACCCACTCCAGCAGTATCACCCTGGAGTACTGTGAGTCCCCTCTGCACCCACTCCAGCAGTATCACCCTGGAGTACAGTGAGTCCCCTCTGCACCCACTCCAGCAGGATCACCCTGGAGTACGGTGAGTCCCCTCTGCACCCACTCCAGCAGGATCACCCTGGAGTACAGTGAGTCCCCTCTGCACCCACTCCAGCACGATCACCCTGGAGTACGGTGAGTCCCCTCTGCACCCACTCCAGCAGGATCACCCTGGAGTACAGTGAGTCCCCTCTGCACCCACTCCAGCAGGATCACCCTGGAGTACAGTGAGTCCCCTCTGCACCCACTCCAGCACGATCACCCTGGAGTACGGTGAGTCCCCTCTGCACCCACTCCAGCAGGATCACCCTGGAGTACGGTGAGTCCCCTCTGCACCCACTCCAGCAGGATCACCCTGGAGTACCGTGAGTCCCCTCTGCACCCACTCCAGCACGATCACCCTGGAGTACGGTGAGTCCCCTCTGCACCCACCCCAGCTGGATCACCCTAGAGTACAGTGAGTCCCCTCTGCACCCACTCCAGCAGTATCACCCTGGAGTACTGTGAGTCCCCTCTGCACCCACTCCAGCAGGATAACACTGGAGTACTGTGAGTCCCCTCTGCACCCACCCCAGCAGGATCACCCGAGAGTACAGTGAGTCCCTTCTGCACCCACTGCAGCTCGATCACCTTACAGTAGAGTGAGTCCCCTCTGCACCCACTCCAGCACGATCACCCTGGAGTACGGTGAGTCCCCTCTGCACCCACTCCAGCACGATCACCCTGGAGTACAGTGAGTCCCCTCTGCACCCACTCCAGCAGGATCACCCTGGAGTACAGTGAGTCCCCTCTGCACCCACTCCAGCAGGATCACCCTAGAGTACAGTGAGTCCACTCTGCACCCACTCCAGCAGGATCACCCTAGAGTACAGTGAGTCCCCTCTGCACCCACTCCAGCAGGATCACCCTGGAGTACAGTGAGTCCCCTCTGCACCCACTCCAGCAGGATCACCCTAGAGTACAGTGAGTCCCCTCTGCACCCACTCCAGCACGATCACCCTGGAGTACGGTGAGTCCCCTCTGCACCCACCCCAGCTGGATCACCCTACAGTACAGTGAGTCCCCTCTGCACCCACTCCAGCAGTGTCACCCTGGAGTACTGTGAGTCCCCTCTGCACCCACTCCAGCAGGATCTCCCTAGAGTTCAGTGAGTCCCCTCTGCACCCACTCCAGCACGATCACCCTAGAGTACGGTGAGTCCCCTCTGCACCCACTCCAGCAGGATCACCCGAGAGTACAGTGAGTCCCCTCTGCACCCACTCCAGCAGGATCACCCTAGAGTACGGTGAGTCCCCTCTGCACCCACTCCAGCACGATCACCCTGGAGTACGGTGAGTCCCCTCTGCACCCACTCCAGCAGGATCACCCTAGAGTACAGTGAGTCCCCTCTGCACCCACTCCAGCACGATCACCCTGGAGGACGGTGAGTCCCCTCTGCACACACTCCAGCACAGTTACCCTAGAGGACAGTGAGTCCCCTCTGCCCCCACTCCAGCAGGATCACCCGAGAGTACAGTCAGTCCCCGCTGCACCCACTCCAGCAGGATCACCGTAGAGTAATGTGAGTCCCTCTGCACCCATTCCAGCAGGATCACCCTGGAGTACGGTGAGTCCCCTCTGCAACCACTCTAGCCCGATCACCCTGGAGTACAGTGAGTACCCTCTGCACCCACTGCAGCACGATCACCCTAGAGTACGGTGAGTCCCCTCTGCACCCACTCCAGCACGATCACCCTGGAGTACGGTGAGTCCCCTCTGCACCCACTCCAGCAGGATCACCCTGGAGTACGGTGATTCCCCTCTGCACCCACTCCAGCACGATCACCCTGGAGTACGGTGAGTCCCCTCTGCACCCACTCCAGCAGGATCACCCTGGAGTACGGTGAGTCCCCTCTGCACCCACTCCAGCACGATCACCCTGGAGTACGGTGAGTCCCCTCTGCACCCACTCCAGCAGGATCACCCTGGAGTACGTTGATTCCCCTCTGCACACACTCACGCAGGATCACCCTAGAGTACAGTGAGTCCCCTCTGCACCCACTCCAGCACGATCACCCTGGAGTACGGTGAGTCCCCTCTGCACCCACTCCAGCACGATCACCCTGGAGTACGGTGAGTCCCCTCTGCACCCACTCCAGCAGGATCACCCTGGAGTACGTTGATTCCCCTCTGCACCCACTCCAGCAGGATCACCCTAGAGTACGGTGTGTCCCCTCCGCACGCACTCTAGCACAATCACCCTGGAGTATAGTGAGTCCCCTCTGCACCCACTCCAGCACGATCACCCTTGAATACGGTGAGTCCCCTCTGCACCCACTCCAGCACGATCACCCTGGAGTACGGTGAGTCCCCTCTGCACCCACTCCAGCACGATCACCCTGGAGTACGGTGAGTCCCCTCTGCACCCACCCCAGCTGGATCACCCTGGAGTACAGTGAGTCCCCTCTGCACCCACTGCAGCAGTATCACCCTGGAGTACTGTGAGTCCCCTCTGCACCCACTCCAGCAGGATCACCCTAGAGTACAGTGAGTCCCCTCTGCACCCACTCCAGCACGATCACCCTGGAGTACAGTGAGTCCCCTCTGCACCCACTGCAGCACGATCACCCTAGAGTACGGTGAGTCCCCTCTGCACCCACTCCAGCACGATCACCCTGGAGTACGGTGAGTCCCCTCTGCACCCACTCCAGCAGGATCACCCTGGAGTACGGTGAGTCCCCTCTGCACCCACTCCAGCACGATCACCCTGGAGTACGGTGAGTCCCCTCTGCACCCACTCCAGCAGGATCACCCTGGAGTACGGTGAGTCCCCTCTGCACCCACTCCAGCAGGATCACCCTGGAGTACGGTGAGTCCCCTCTGCACCCACTCCAGCACGATCACCCTGGAGTACGGTGAGTCCCCTCTGCACCCACTCCAGCAGGATCACCCTGGAGTACGGTGAGTCCCCTCTGCACCCACTCCAGCACGATCACCCTAGAGTACAGTGAGTCCCCTCTGCACCCACTCCAGCACGATCACCCTGGAGTACGGTGATTCCCCTCTGCACCCACTCCAGCACGATCACCCTGGAGTACGGTGAGTCCCCTCTGCACCCACTCTAGCAGGATCACCCTGGAGTACGTTGATTCCCCTCTGCACGCACTCTAGCAGGATCACCCTAGAGTACGGCGTGTCCCCTCCGCACGCACTCTAGCACAATCACCCTGGAGTATAGTGAGTCCCCTCTGCACCCACTCCAGCACGATCACCCTTGAGTACGGTGAGTCCCCTCTGCACCCACTCCAGCACGATCACCCTGGAGTACGGTGAGTCCCCTCTGCACCCACTCCAGCAGGATCACCCTGGAGTACGGTGAGTCCCCTCTGCACCCACCCCAGCTGGATCACCCTACAGTACAGTGAGTCCCCTCTGCACCCACTCCAGCAGTGTCACCCTGGAGTACTGTGAGTCCCCTCTGCACCCACTCCAGCAGGATCACCCTAGAGTACAGTGAGTCCCCTCTGCACCCACTCCAGCACGATCACCCTGGAGTACGGTGAGTCCCCTCTGCACCCACTCCAGCACGATCACCCTAGAGTACAGTGAGTCCCCTCTGCACCCACTCCAGCACGATCACCCTGGAGTACAGTGAGTACCCTCTGCACCCACTGCAGCAAGATCACCCTAGAGTACGGGGAGTCCCCTCTGCACACACTCCAGCACGATCACCCTGGAGTACGGTGAGTCCCCTCTGCACCCACTCCAGCAGGATCACCCTGGAGTAAGGTGAGTCCCCTCTGCACCCACTCCAGCAGGATCACCCTGGAGTACTGTGAGTCCCCTCTGCACCCACTCCAGCACGATCACCCTGGAGTACGGTGAGTCCCCTCTGCACCCACCCCAGCTGGATCACCCTGGAGTACAGTGAGTCCCATCTGCACCCACTCCAGCACGATCACCCTGGAGTACAGCGAGTCCCCTCTGCACCTTCTCCAGCGCGATCACCCTAGAGTACGGTGAGTCCCCTCTGCACCCACTCCAGCACGATCAACCTAGAGTACGGTGAGTCCCCTCTGCACCCACTCCAGCAGGATCACCCAGGAGTACAGTGAGTCCCCTCTGCACCCACTCCAGCAGGATCACCCTAGAGTACAGTGAGTCCCCTCTGCACCCACTCCAGCACGATCACCCTAGAGTACGGTGAGTCCCCTCTGCACCCATTCCAGCACGATCACCCTGGAGTACGGTGAGTCACCTCTGCACCCAACACAGCTGGATCACCCTGGAGTACGGTGAGTCCCCTCGGCACCCACCACAGCTGGATCACCCTAGAGTACAGTGAGTCCCCTCTGCACACACTCCAGCAGTATCACCCTGGAGTACTGTGAGTCCCCTCTGCACCCACTCCAGCAGGATCACCCTGGAGTACGGTGAGTCCCCTCTGCACCCACCACAGCTGGATCACCCTGGAGTACAGTGAGTCCCCTCTGCACCCACTCCAGCAGTATCATCCAGGAGTACTGTGAGTCCCCTCTGTACCCACTCCAGTAGGATCCCCCTAGAGTACAGTGTGTCCCCTCTGCACCCACTCCAGCAGGATAACCCTGGAGTACTGTGAGTCCCCTCTGCACCCACCCCAGCTGGATCACCCGAGAGTACAGTGAGTCCCCTCTGCACCCACTCCAGCACGATCACCCTGGAGTACGGTGAGTCCCCTCTGCACCCACTCCAGCACGATCACGTCTTTCCTCAGAGTATGGTGACCAGGACTGCACCCAGTGCTTCAACACCTGATACAAGTTGTCACAGTTCCTCAGCACTGTGAATGCTCACTGAGACACCTTGTTTCCTGCTCCGTGTCCCCATTCTGTCTGGGAGCCTGCAGTCTATAGATCCTTTGATTGTTCAAGTGCAGAAAAAGTTCATTGACTCTGCCATGTTTCCAAAATGTTGGTAGACAGTTCCTGATGTTTTGGCAAACTTGATTGTTCGTGCTTCTGGACAGCCTGTATAGTCAGTCACTATGTGGAGTGAGTCTGGCATCCGGGAGTGCATTGACCAGATTATTCCAGTCTCTGCCGTGAACAGGCTTGCTGTCCCTCTGGCTCTCCAGTGACTCTGTACTGGGATCTCCAGTCTGTGCGACATTCTGACCAGTCCCAGTCAGTAACACAGCTGCAGACCACCATTTCCCCGCATATCAGCCCTGACTGCCTTTACTGTCTGGAGGTGCGCTGTCACTCATTTTGTCAGGAAGATTTGGCTTCTGGGAGGTGTTCACACAGTAGAAATTGAAACACACACCTGACTACTTATCAACCTGGGATAAACCCCTTGGGGCCTCTCTGTGGCTTTGATATTTCTTCAACATCCTCACTTTGCAGTGAGTATTCATGTGTTGGGAGTACCCAGCCTCTCTAAACATTGGCAGCCTTTCCCTGGAACTCTGTGGGAAGGATGTGTTCTCCTGTCATCTGCTTCGACATTGTTGTCTGAGTGTGCAGGGGAGGGAAGACCCTTAGTATTATCAAGGATCCCAGCCATCCATCCAGCATCCCCTTTGACTTTCTATTCAGTGACTTGGAACTTTTCTTCCATCTGTCTTCTGACTTGTGCTTTTCAAGAAACTTTTAGCGGAGTTGCTTGGAGTGTTTTTTTGTCTTCATGGTGTGGGTTTTTGCCAGAATACTAACTCAGTAGCAGCTGGAGCTTCTTACTACAATCAATTGAAACACCTTCTGACTGCTCACGGTGATCCCTATGTAACTCATAATGTGACTTCTGGAATCAGTTAGCTACACCAGTGATGATTTGGTGTGTCATATTAAAGGGGCTGAATAAAAGTGCAATCAGTTATTTTGTGTTAATTTAGATTACATTATAGATATCTGTTTTCACTTGGCACAAAAGAGCCTTTTTCTGTTAATCAGTGTGAAAAAAGCCAAATTAAATCCACTGTGATTCAACTGAAAAACAATAAAACATGAAAACTTCCAGGGGGGGTGGGTGGTGAATATTTTTATAGGCACCAAATTTATTGCTATGTTTTACATCCTGATCTGGAGAAATGTTGCCTTGTTTAATGGTATACATGTATATACTTAAATGACAACGAACTTGACTTGACTTGACACAGATGTTCTCACTGATTAGGCAGTCTCAGGAGAGCTTGGGCCAAGATTGCTTGAGTCTCTCCATTTCCTGAAGGAGTTTCCTTATTCATCCTCTTGGGGAATGAACAGATGGGCCCAGTCCCACTCCTGGCTGCACATTGTCCTACTGATGAAGCAGAGTTTGTGTGAGAGGCTTTAGCCCATCCTGCGTCTATTTCAGACACTGCTTTGAAACAGTTCAGCTATAACAATTCCTGACGTTATTGTTGAACATTGATGTGATAAAGAAGCATCAAGTAATGGACTTAAACCCTCTAATGTACTGTTTGAAAAGACAGTGTAACAACTCAACTTACTCCCAACAACTTCCCCATTAATGGAAAGTTCCTTGGCTGTATTCTGTGTGGCCCCATAATGACACCCATCAGTGAGTCCTGAGATAATACAACCACACACTGGAAAAGAACCTGGCTTCATACATTTGACAAGGTCACACTCAACCCAAAACTACTTTTGGAAAACCAATACTGTAGGTCTGCAAACACGAGAAAATCTGCAGATGCTGGAATTTCAAGCAACACACATAAAAGTTGCTGGTGAACGCAGCAGGCCAGGCAGCATCTCTAAGAAGAGGTACAGTCGACGTTTCGTCAGGACTAACTGAAAGAAGAGCTAGTAAGAGATTTGAAAGTGGGAGGGGGAGGGGGAGATCCAAAATGATAGGAGAAGACAGGAGGGGGAGGGATGGAGCCAAGAGCTGGACAGTTGATTGGCAAAGGGGATACGAGAGGATCATGGGACAGGAGGCACAGGGAGAAAGACAAGGCGGGGGGGAACCCAGAGGATGGGCAAGGGGTATAGTGAGAGGGACAGAGGGAGAAAAAGGAGAGAGAGAGAAAGAATGTGTGTATATAAATAAATAACGGATGGGGTACGAGGGGGAGGTGGGGCATTAGCGGAAGTTTGAGAAGTCAATGTCCATGCCATCAGATTGGAGGCTACCCAGATGGAATATAAGGTGTTGTTCCTCCAACCTGAGTGTGGCTTCATCTTGACAGTAGAGGAGGCCATGGATAGACATGTCAGAATGGGAATGGGATGTGGAATCAAAATGTGTGGCCACTGGGAGATCCTGCTTTCTCTGGCGGACAGAGCGTAGGTTTTCAGCAAAACGATCTCTCAGTCTGTGTCAGGTTCAGCGAAACGATCTCCCAGTAATCAAAGCAAGTAAACACTGAAAAAGTTCAATATGACAGGTTGCACCACAGTGGTGTTGTATGTGAACAGTTGTAGATTCTTTCTCTCCAATCAAACTTCCCATAGTCACTGGTATTAAAGAGTTAATGCTGTCTGAATTCCTCTGTTGTATCCTTTGCCAAGCAGAGTGGATTTTGTAAAGCCTCAAATGCAATCTAAGACTAACCGAACTAACCTCAATCAACATTAAGAGATGTGTTTTGTCATTTGTCTCAGATCAACAGGATTGCAACGTGTGAATTCATATTTACGAATTATCCTTTCATTACAGACTACATTTTCCTTTCTGATCCCTTCAGGATGTACTATAGATGGAGAGAGCATGTTTTGAAAACATTCTGCTGTTGCACCATGCCTCCAGTTCTACAAGAAATCGAGAAAAAGTACTTTTGATTTTCTAATTGCATTCAATGACTTCCATTTGGCCTGGATTAGTTGAGAAATTCTCATTCGTTTTACACCTCCATTGAATATAATCACACATTTTTAATCCTGCTGTAAACCCACACCACCCAAGTGCAACTACATTGCAATTTTTTCATGGAAAATGAACTGTGAAGCATTAACATTCTTAGGGGACTTGACAGAGTGTTTCCAGACTCTTATGCTTACAACAGGGAGCATTGATTCGGGGCATGGAATTATGATAGATGAGGTGACAAATCTTTACTCAATCACTCTGAATCTTTGGAATTCTTTCTGCCTGTGGTTACTGAGTTATTGAGTGCAGTCAAGATACTCAGTCACTGAGTGACAGTTGGACACTGAAAGAATCAAAGAATATGGAGCTAAAGAAAGAGAGCAGATAATGATGGAAGATCAGACAAGATCTGATTGAAAGGAAGATCCCAATGAGCGCTGTCAGGTATATCTCTTCAGCTCTTCCTTGTATCCTTAATCTTTTAGCCTTCCTTCTGATGTTGAAGAATGCTCCGGTCATGGGTTCAAACTTTCAAAGGTTCAATTTACTATCAGAGAATATACACAGTATACACAATTCATACTTTTCACAGACATTCCTGAAACAAGAAACCGCACAGGATGAATGATAGAAACATCATAGCCCCAAAACCCCCTCCTCCCTTTGTACAAACAGCAGCAAAAGCAATGGCCCCCACCCCTCCTTCTGCACCCCCCACCCTTTTGCACTTTTGCATTTTATATCCCAAGTACAATTACTATGTAGAATGGGGCTTGCATTATGTGAAGGCAAAGCTGGTGCTAAGTATTTGTAACCTGACTATGAATCTCACTGTCCATGGAACTTGCCCATCTCCCCACTAAAACTAGCAAGTCAGTCCTTCCAGAAACTTAATAATTAAATATAATTTTGTTATCAGGTGTTGCAGAGAAACTAAGCTGAGGCAGGACTAAATACTTGATTAGTCTCCATTGTGCTTCCTGCTTCCATCACTGGGCCCCTTGTTGTACCAGCATTTGATTATCGGACTCAGAGAAGACTGTTTCACAAAGATTACTGTGGAAGACCTGCTTCATTCACACCATCGCCAAGCACTGAGCAATGCAACAGAGAGATATCGCAAAGTTGTCAAAGAAGCTCTGAAACTCCACATAGCATTTACAGAGCAAAACAGACAGCTGATATCTCGGGCCGAGACCCTGCATCTGGACTGCCTGAAGGTGCTTGAGTTCATAATGGCTATCAAGCTCTCTGCTAAACTACAACACACACACACACACACATAGACACAGATCACAATTGAAATCTCAAAGGGAGAGTGGGAGATGGGAAGACAAGATAGAAATGATCCTAAGACGTGAATCATTGTGAGAAACATTTCAACCAACATTACAGAGCTCATGTGCTAACCTCATCTTGTAAATCTGACTTCCAGAAGAAGTGTTAGATGGATGCATGGTTGAAACTTATGAACAAAAAAAAAACACATGAAAGCAGAAGTCAAAGTTAGAAGCCTAGACATTAATCACTTAAGCCTTGTGAGATTTGCTCCTGATCATTTGAAGAGTTATGTGATTACGGGAATAATCATGAGGTTTGTCCAATGGAGGCTCTGAAGAAATAGCACAAGATGCTATCGAACTGCATCAAGATGAGGCAACACATGTTCCTTTGAGAAGATCAAAAGAACTTAAAATTCTTACAAGCTTATAAATGAAATACTCCTTTTTAAAAAGCAAAAGGAAAAGTGCAATGTGTATGCATATGTGTTATATAGATATGATGCATGTGTATGTTGTACATACATGACATATGTGCACATGCACAGTGCACTTAGTTGGTTGAATAAACTGGATGCATGCATTCCAACAGTTACTTGTGCCTCTCTATGTTCCAGTTAGAATAAGGAACAGGTAGCCGATGTTTATACCATTACTCTGTGTGTGAGTTCCACAGTATGAATCTAAGCCTCAGAAATGTTTAATAAATGCAGCAAAGGTTCACAATGATGTTGTCAGGACTGGAGGGCTTGAGTTCTAAGAGGAGACTGGACAGCCAACAGTTTTCCTTGGAGTGTAGGAGGTTGAGGGCTAACCTTATAGAGCTATATAAATTGACACGTGTAGATAAGCTGGATAGTCACAGCCTTTCTGCTAGGGTAAGGGTGTCTATAACTAGCAGAGAAAAGAGAGGAGAAAGATTGAAAGGGAACCTAAGTAACACACATCAAAGTTGCTGGTGAACGCAGCAGGCCAGGCAGCATCTGTAGGAAGAGGTGCAGTCGACGTTTCAGGCCGAGACCTGAAACCAGGGTCTCGGCCTGAAACGTCGACTGCACCTCTTCCTACAGATGCTGCTTGGCCTGCTGCATTCACCAGCAACTTTGATGTGTGTTGCTTGAATTTCCAGCATCTGCAGAATTCCTGTTGTTTGGTGAATGCATGGAACTAGCTGCTAGAAGTAGGTACAATGACACATATATTAGACACTTGGGCAGGTACTTGAACAGGAAAGGTTTAAAGTGAAAGGCAAACGGGACTAGCTCAGGAGGACAACCTAGTTAGCTTGGATGAGTTGGGCTGAAAGGTCTGTTTTCCATGCGGTGTAGATATGAATCTAAACAGAACAAGGGAGCTTCTTCCACTGCTTTATTTCTTAGAATATTTATTGGATGATTTCTCAGCACCTCATTGTGCCCGTGCTAATGAATTGCAGAATGCTTCAGGAGCAGTTCCACAGAGCTCCTGAAGCATCAGAGTTCTACCCCCATTGGTAGCTCTGTTGTTGTCACAGTGTTAATTTGCATGAAGCTATGGGGCAGAATTTGAAGCTTGCCAGTCAAGCAGATTTGCACTTCTTTTTCCGTGCAGAGGGTCCTTAACATGAGATGATCAGGAGAACTAAAATCCAGGAAGATGAGCCCACTGTGAAAGAAAAAG
Organism: Mobula hypostoma; assembly: GCF_963921235.1. Lineage (NCBI taxonomy): Eukaryota > Metazoa > Chordata > Chondrichthyes > Myliobatiformes > Myliobatidae > Mobula > Mobula hypostoma. The sequence goes on along the minus strand of NC_086121.1, from coordinate 41,558,565 downwards.
GTGGCAGCCAGCAAACAGATCAGCTTGCAGGATCTATCAGGGGGGCTTTATGATACACTGCAACACCCTTACCTCCAAGGTACAAGAAGTATTTTCACGTACCCATTATCAGAGCTGATTATCCCCTTGGGCTCAGCTGTATGTTCAGATGTTTTCATTTTACATTACTTCTCCCTGTGGTGTTGTTAATTCAGTGCACACCTAAAACAGTATGCAGTGGCTGGGCTAGAATGTCACAGTGGGATCCTCAGGAGAGTGGCAAATTGGATCCACAATTAGTTCAATGACAGGAGGCAAAGGGCAAAGGTTGTTAAATATTTTTGTAACTGGGAGGCAGTGGTGGATGTATGGAATGCTCTGCCCCAGAAGGCTGTGGAGGCCAAGTCTCTGGATGCTTTCAAGAAAGAGATGGATAGAGCTCTTAAAGACAGCGGAATCAAAGGTTACGGGGATAAGGCAGGAACTGGATACCGATTGTGGATGATCAGCCATGATCACAGTGAATGGCGGTGCTGGCTCAAAGGGCCGAATGGCCTACTTCTACACCTATTGTCTATTGTCTATTGGTGTTCAACATGGTTCACTATGAAGTCCCTAGCTGTTTGTCCAACACTGTAATAATTTAGACATGATGATAAAGTTTGCAGATGTTACAACAGTTGGTGGTGTGAATGACAGGGGAGCAGAGTTTAGATTGCAGGAAAATATTGGTGGTTTGATCAGTCAGGCACTAAGGTAGCAAAAGAAAAAGAGCGACCTTATAGTCATTTATAAAGTCATGAGGGGTGAGAAAAGTTGGATGGTCTTTTTTCCCTGGGTTGGGGAAACTCAAACTAGAGGCCATAGATTTAAGGTGAGAAGTTTGAACAGGTTCGAGGGCCAACCAGAAAAAGGACCTCCAACTAACTACCATTGGTAGGGAGCTGGTATGCAGAGAGGTTTGGTTGTAATGTCAGAACTATCTTCTCCTTTTCTCTACAGTTCACATTCACCATGAAATCAGGGAACCTCTGCAACATTGATCAGACAGCGAGGCTCAGTAGATCCACTGCCTCACAACTCCAGGGAACTTGGTTCAGTCCTGCTCCCTGCTGCTGGCTGTGTGGAACTTACACATTCTCCCTTCGACTACGTGAGATTCTCCCCGGTGCTCTGATGGAGACATAAGGGTTAAAATGCTCCTATTGTGTAGGTGAGTGGTAGAATCTAGAAAGGGGGAGTTAATGGAATTTGGGTAGAATAGGTCATGTAGCGTATTACTGGGTGAACATGAGCCAGCAGTGATTCAACGTGATGAAGTGGTCTTCTTCTATGTTGCAAAGAAATGTCGGCGGCAGATGCTGATGCAGATGGGAGCTTGCTGGAGCACCTCCATTCAACATGGTTTCCCAGGGTGAAAGTAGCACTGAAGCTCTCCCCCATGGTGCTCTCCAGCTATGTCATACAGCCTGCAGAGAGGAAGATTTGTGGATTCCTCCCCGCAGCCCTGTAGCTGCACGCACTCAGATGCTGCAACAAAGCAAAAATGCTGCAATATCAAAGGTTGTTTAAACTCAGGATCGCTTGAGATCCAACTCTAGGGTAAAGCAGCTGAGGGAAGCTATTCCCTTACCCTCTGGTGTGCAAACTGCATCCCTGAAATTTTCTCCTCAGTCCTGCTTTGTGCTTCATTAAAATTTCCCCGCAACTCTTTGGATGATTTCTCTGCCAACATTGGAGAGATCTGTAATCATTCGCAGTTCCCACCATCGCTGCATCAGTTCCCCTCAAATCGCTCATCTCTACTCTGTCGTCTTTGAGCTGTGCAGCTCCAAGCTCGTGGACTCCCTCGGCCCTGCCACACAGGTTCTCCTTCCAGCAGGGTGAGATTGTCCACCAAGTGATCCAGGCGAAGGAATTATTGTGCAGTGCTCCCTCGAAATCTCCACCAGCAAAGCCTGATGGAGATTGTTTTCATACTGGAGTAAGTAAACCACAAAAAATAGGTGAAAAATTGTTGAAATACCTCAAGTGTCATGTATCATCAATGATCCCCACCACGCAGGGCATGCACACTTCTCACATCTACAGAAGCTTTAGGCCCCACACTACCAGGAACAGCTATTACCCTACAACCTTAAGTTTCCTGAACCAACATGGATAACTTCAATCACCACTACTCTGCACTGACTTTACAACCTGCAGACTTACTTTCAAGGAATCATTACAACTCCTGTTCTCATGTCTGTCTTCTTTTGCCATTGACTGTTTGTCAGTCTTGGTCTATTTATGTATAGTTTTTCATAAATTTCTATTGCATTTCTTTTCTCCTTTAAATGTCTACAGGAAAATTAGTCTCAAGGTAGTATCTGGTAACATATAGATGTACTATGATAACAAATTTGACATTTCTGAACCAAAACCGTCTCTACAGATAATGAATTAGTTTCTTTAGCAGAGATGAAAAATGCAAGATGGTAAAAACTAGGGCTTAGAGGAAGGAAAAGGAAAGAAGGAATGACAGGCATTCAGCTCTGCAGAGTAAATGACTGTTTTAACTCTTCCCTAACTTCCACCCTCCCTGAACCTGATGTCATCCAGAGCTGATGCCCGTGGAGCAAGTCTCAAGCCTATTCTTGTAATCCAATACCCTCAATAACTTCCAACCCCCTTGCTACTATCAAGGAGAAGGTACAAGGGCCTGAAGACACACACTCAACATTTTAGGAACAGCTTCTTCCCCTCTGCCGTCAGATTTCTGAATGGACAATGAATCCATGTACACTACATCACTCAACCAACACACATCAAAGTTGCTGGTGAACGCAGCAGGCCAGGCAGCATCTATAGGAAGAGGTACAGTCGACGTTTCGGGCCAAAACCCTTCGTCAGGACTAACTGAAAGAAGAGCTAGTAAGAAATTTGAAAGTGGGAGGGGAAGGGGGAGATCTAAAATGATAGGAGAAGACGGGAGGGGGAGGGATGGAGCCAAGAGCTGGACAGGTGATTGGCAAAGTGGATACGAGAGGATCATGGGCGAAAGAAAAGGGGGAGGGGGGGAATTTATTTATTTATAAATAAATAACGGATGGGGTACGAGGGGGAGGTGGGGCATCAGCAGAAGTTAGAGAAGTCAATGTTCATGCCATCAGGTTGGAGGTTACCCAGACAGAATATAAGGTGATGTTCCTCCAACCTGAGTGTGGCTTCATCTTTACAGTAGAAGAGGCCGTGGATAAACATATCAGAATGGGAATCGGACGTGGAATTAAAATGTGTGGTCACTGGGAGATCCTGCTTTCTCTGTCGGACATCATTATCCGTTCCCTTTTTTGTCCTCCTTTTGATCTACTTATCTAATTTATTTTTGAAAATATATCTCTTATTGTAACTTAGAATTTTTAAATTACGTATTAGACTGTACTACTGCCACAAAACAACAAATTTGATGACATATTCCAGTGATATTAAACCTGATTCTGATTTTGATTCAGATTCTGAACTTCTCAATCTCAGTACCTGTCACTATCTGTTCACCCTCAGTCTTCTCTCTACTTCTTCAGTTACAGGTGTCTATTACATCCCCACAATGGACAGATTGCCTAGGCTGTGATATCCCGTCCCTGAATCTCTCCATCTCACTACATCCCTCTTTGAACACACACTTATAAGTGCCTCTTTGTCAGCATTGTCAATCCACTGCTCAAATATATTCTTTCGCTTACTTGTTGCTTTGTTTTGTAAGGTCACACTCCCGTGAAAAAACTGTGGGAGATTTCCTTGTTAAAAGTGCTATATAAATGTAATTTGCTGTTGTTCAAACTAATTCTATCATAACCTTAGGGCAATTGTAAATGAAAAGTGGCAATTCACAGAAAAATATGTGCTGAGTTATAGAATCTGATCTTAAAAATGAATAAAGATCTCAAAATTGAATAAAATAAAATTAAACTGAAGTGATTCTATTGCCTTGAAGCAATGCTTGCAATTATCGGTTTATTCAGAGATGTTTCCTGTTACATATTTGGCTTTAATTGCCAGCTGATTTGAAGTTAGTCATCAGTCTTTCAAACCAAAATTCCTTTGCCATCAATGTTTATATAACATCCTCACAAGATAAATTGCAATGGAAGCTACTCCTTTTTGTGGGAGAGAGGTTGTGTCAACATCCATAGTAGAGGTTTTATGTCTAAAGGCATATGTTTGGAGTAAGAAAAAAGAGACAGATGAAATCTGAGGAAGAATCTCTTCACTCAGAGGGAGATAGGACTAGAATATAAAATAATATGATGTAGGACTTACAGGGAGGTAGATACATGTAATGTGCAGGACCAGGTAACTGGGTGATTGTCAGGAGGGAAAATGTGGATAGGCAGCTAGTGAAAGCACCCCTGTGGCTGTACCCCTCAATAACAGGTATACCACTTTGGGTACTGTCGGGGAAGATGGCCTAGCAGAGGAAAGCCCCAGCAGTTAGATCTCTGGCACTATGTCTTGCTCTGTGACTCAGAAGGGAAGAGGCAAGGTGCAGTGTCAGGGGATTCATTGGTTAGGGCAACAGAGAGGAGATTCTGCAGACGTGAACAAGATTCCCGGATGGCATGCTGCCTGCCAGATGCCAGGGGCATGGACATCTCAGATCAAGTCCACAACTCTGCCAAGTGGGAGGGTGATCAGCTGGAGGTTGCTATTCATGTCGGTACAAATAACATTCGTAGGAAGGGGGACGAGATCCTAGAATGTGAGCTCAGCAAGTTAGATTCTAAGTTAAAGGACAGAAGCTCAAGGTTCTGATCGTAGGATTGCTACATGTGCCACATGTTAGTGAGGCCAGAAATGGGAAGACCATGCAGTTTAAAATGTGGCTGAGGAGATGGTGGAGGAGGGAGTGCTTCAGATTTTTGAATCATTGAGCTCTCTTCCAGGGAAGGTATGACCCATACAGAAGCGATCGTTCGCACTTGAACTGGAAGGAGATTTATACCTTAGAGGAAGGTTTGTTAGGGGTGTGAGAGGGTTTAAACTAGAGCTGAAGGGGATGGGAACCACAGCGCCAGAACAAATAGTGGAGTAGCTGTGGGGAAAGTTGTTTTTCAGCCTGCATATGAAGTCAAGCGTTAAAAGGTTGAGCATGGTGGGGCTAATGTTGTGATCGTATATATTTTAATATATGGTTATTGTAGGAAAGGCGGATGAGCTCAGGGCATGGATCAACACATGGAATGATGACATTGTAGTCATAAGTGAGACTTGCCTACAGGAGAGGCAAGACCGGTAGCTCAGTATTGCAGGGTTCTATTCTTTTAGATGTGATAGAGTGGGAGGGTTAAAAGGAGGAGAGGTGGCATTACTTGTCAGGGAACATGTCACGGAAGTGTTCAGACAGAACAGTCTGGAGAATTTGTCTACTGAGGGTTTTGGTGGGATTAAGGAATAAGGAAGGAATGACCACATTAAAGGGATTATATTACACACCACTCAAAAATCAATGGGACTTAGAGGAGTAAATTTATAGAGAGATCACAGAATGTTACAAGAAACGTAAGATTGTGATAGTAGGTGATTTGAACTTTCTGCATATTGACTGAGACTCCCATTTTGTACCAGATGGCTTACAGCTTGTGAAATGTGTTCAGGGAAGTTTCCTTAATCAATACATAGAGGTCCCAACTAGAGAGAGTATGATACTAAATCACTTAGGGAATGAGACAGGGCAGGTGACAGAAATTTGTGTAGGGGAACACTTCACAGCTAGTGATCATAATATCATTAATTTCAAGGTAATTCTGGAGAATGATAGGTCTGGCTCTTGGTTTGAGATTCTAAATTGAAGAAAGGCTAATTTTGATAGTATCTGTTAACCAAGTGTAGACTGGGATAGGTTGCCTACTGGCAAAGCTCAACTTGGTAGGTGAGAGGACTTCAAAAATGAAATGTTGAGAGTACAGACTTTGTACGTTCCCGACATAGTAAAAGGCAAGGAGAACACGCTTAGGGAACATATTGAGGCCCTGGTTAAGTTAAGAAAAAGAAAGAAGTATATAGCAGGTAGAGGTAAAAAACAGCATATGAGGCATTTGAGGAGTATAAGAAATGCACGAGTGAACACTTAAGAAGGAAATCAAGAGGATTGAAAGAAGGCATGAGTCTGCTCTAGCAGACAAGGTGAAGGAGAATCCCAAGGGCCTCCATTGATATAGTAAGAGCAAAAGATAGCGAAGGACAAAATCAATCCTTTAGAAGATCAGAGTGGTAATCTATGCGTGAAGCTGAAAGAGACGGGGAAGGTCTGAAATAGATTTTTTACATCTGTATTTACTCGGGAGATGGACACAAAGTTCATAGAGGTGAGGCAAAGCAGCATTGAGGTCATGGACTGTATAAAGATTAAAAAAGAGAAGGTATTTGTTGTCTTGAGACAAATCAGGGTGGATAATTTTGCAGAAATAAGTGGAGGAGGGGAGGAATAATTTTCTGAACTTGACATCAGTGCTGGGTAAGTCATTGGAAGGTATTCTAAGGGACTGGATATATAAATATTTGGACAGGCAGATACTGATTAGAAATAGTCAACATGGCTTTGTGTGTGGTTGTTTTTGTTTAATCAACTTTATAGAGTTTTTCAAGGAAGTTACCAGGAGAGCTGATGAAGGCAAGGCAGTGGATGTTGTCTACATGGACAATAGCAAGACCTTTGAAAAGGTTCCATATGGGGGTTTGGTGAAGAAGACTCAGTCACTTGGCATTCAAGATGAGAGAGCAAATTGGATTAGACATTGGCTCTTTTAGTCTGAGCTGCGCTGCCCAGCAATTCACTGATTTAATCCTAGTCTTATCATGAGACAATTTACCATGGCCTATTAACCTACTAACCGGAACGTCTTTGGACTGTGGGAAGAAACTAGAGCACCCAATGGAAACGCATGCACATATGGGAAGGAATGTACAAATCTGCTGACAAAAGGTGCTGGAATTGAACTCTACACTGTGACACCCCGGGCTGTAATAATGCTGTGCTAATTGTTTGCTATCGTGGCGCCCTGTGGCAGTAGGTGGTTGCCTCTCCGAGTGGAGGCCTGTGAGAAGTGGTGTGCTGCAGGGATCAGTGCTTGTTTGTCATCTACATCAATAATCCAGATGATAATATAGTAAACTAGATCAGAAAATTTGCTGATGACACCAAGATTAGTGACATAATAGACAGTGAGGAAGGCTAACAAAGATTGCAGTGGAATCTGGACCAACTGATGAAATGGGCAGATGGAATTTAAAGCAATAAATGTAAGGGGTTACCTTTTGGGAAGACAAAACAGGGACGGATTTACACAGTGATCGTTTCGGACATGGAGGATTGCGGTGGAACTGAGGGATATGGGAATACATATCCATAATTCCTTGGAAGTGGTATCACAGGTGGAAGGAGTTGTAAAGAAAGCTTTTGGCACATTGGCCTTCATAAATCAAAGTACCGGTGCAAGAGTTTTGATGTTATGTTAAAGTGTGTATAAGATATTGGTGAGGCCTAATTTCAAAGTTCAAAGAAAATGTATTATTGAAGTACATAAGTGTCACCATATAAAACCTGAGGTTTATTTTCTTGTGGCATGCTCAGTAAATCCAATTACCATAACAGAATTAATGAAAAACTGCACCAACAGGGTGAACAACCAGTGTGCAAAGCCAACAAGCTGTGCAAATACAAGAAGAAAGAAGGAACAAAAAAAGTAATAAATTAATAAGCAATAAATATCAAGAATATGAAATAAAGAGTCCCTGGAAGTGATTCTATAGGTTTTGGGAGCAGTTCAGTGATGGGGCAAGTGAAGTTGAGTGAAGTTATCCCCTCTGGTTCAAGAGCCTGATGGTCAAGGGGTAATAACTGTTCCTGAACCTGGTGGTATGAATCCTGAGGCTCCTGATGGCTTCTTCCCGGTGGCAACAATGAGAGGAGAACAAGACCTGAGTGGTGGGGATCCCTGATGATGGATGCTGCTTTCCTGCAACAACACTCTGTGTAGATGTGCTCAGTGGTGGTGAAGGCTTTCCCCATGACGGACTGGGCCAAGTCCACTACTTTTTGGTAGGACTTTCCATTCAAGCAGTGATGCAGCCTGTCACTATACTCTCCATGACTCATCTATAGAAGTTTTTTGAAATTTTATAAGTCATGCTGAATCTTCGCAAACTTGTAAGGAAGTAAAGGCTCTGCTGTGCTTTCTTTGCAATTGCACTTCCATGCTGGGCCCTGGACAGGTACTCTCAAATGGTAACACTGAGGAATTTAAATTTGCTGACCCTCTCCATCTCTGATCCTCTGATGAGTAATGGCTCATGGACCTCCAGTTTCCCCCTCCTGAAGCCTATAATCAGCTCCTTGGTCTTGCTGACATTGACTAAGAGTTTGTTGTGGTAACACCTCAGCCAGATTTTCAGTCTTCCTTCTATATTTTGATTTGTCACCACCTTTGATTCAACTGACAACAGGAGTGTCATCAGCAAACGTAAATATGGCATTGGAGCTGTGCTTAGCCGTACAGTTTCTCAGTAGAAAGCGAGTAGACAGGGCCTATTTGCAGTGTTCCTCTACTGATGGAGATCATAGAGGAGATGTTGTTGCCCATCCAGACTGACTAGTGTCTGCAAGTGATGAAGTTGAACACAAGGAGGTTCTGAGACCAAGGCCTTGAAGTTTATTGATTAGTTTTGAATGGATGAAAGCATTGAATACCAAACCATAGTTGATAAAGTGCATCTGTTGCAGGGTTGAGTGAAGAGCCAATGAAATGGCATTTGCTGTGGACCTGTTGTGCTGGAGTGGATCCAAGGTTGCTTCTCAGGCAGAAATTGATACGTTTCATCACCAGCCTCTCAAAATACTTTACCGGTATATTGAAGCCTGTTTGAAGCAGGTGAGTAGCACAGACTGCTGATGCCAGCGGTTAAAGATCTCAGTAAACACCCCAGTCTGCCTTTTGCCTTTCCCAAATTTGAAATCATGTGTGTAGCTTCCGTCACCAACCTGCAGAAAAGATGTCAATAAAATTGAACAAGTACAGAGAAAATTTACAAGGATGTTTTCAGGGCTTGAGGATCTAAGTTATAAGGAAAGGGTGAATAGGTTAGGACGTTGTTTCCTAAAGCATAGGGAAATGATGGGAGATTTGATAGAGGTATACAAAATTATGAAGGATATAGATAGTGTCAATGCAAGCAGGCTTTTTCCACTGAGGTTGGATGAGAATAGAACTAGAGATCATGGGTTAAGGGGGAAAAGTGAAATGTTAAAGGGGAACATATATAAAGAACAAACTTGTTCATTCAGAGAGTGGTGAGAGTATTGAACGAGCTGCCAGCACAAATGGTTGATGTATGTTCAATTTTAACAATTAAGAGAAATTTGGATAGGTATATGAATGGGAGGTGTATGGAAGGTTCTGGTCCGGGTGCAGATCGATAGGGCTAGGCAGATTAATAGTTGGGCACAGATTAGATGGGCCGAAGAGCCTATTTCTGTGCTGTAGTGTTCTATGACTCTATAATTTGCCTTACTAACTTGATCAACTTTTTTGAGGAGGCAACAAAGAAGATTGATGAAGACAGGACAGTAGACAGCATCTGCATTGAATTTAGTGAGACATCTGATAATGTTCTACATGCTAGGCTGGTCCAAAAGATTAAGGAACAATGGGATAATAGTGAGCTAGCTAATTAAATCTAACGTTGGCTTGGTGGTAGAGACAGAGGGTAATGGTGGAAGGATTTCCTGTCACCAGTGATGTACTGCAGGGATCAGGGCTGGGACCCTTGTTGCATGTGATATACATCAATATCTTGAACATAAAGGTCAGAGGTATAATTCTTATTTTTATGCATGGCATAATTGGTAGTGTGGTGGAGACTGAGAAAGTTTATCTAAGACTGAAGGAAGATATAGATCAGATTGAAAGTGCTGGGTGGGCGGGGGTTCATTGACAGATGGAATTTAATCCTAGCAAGTGTGATGCAATACATTGTGGGACATCAAAGAAGCGTAGGACATACAAAGTAAATTGCAAGGCTCTAGAGAAATCAAAAGAACAGAGTAACCTTGGAGTCCAAGTCTTTATTTCTGCAAAAATAGATAGGGTAGTGAAGGAGAAGCTTGCCTTAATAGGTCAGGGGAAAGAAGATAAAACTTGGGACTTTACATAATACTAGTGAGAATGTGCTAAGAGTATTTTATGTAGTTCTGATCAGCACATTGTAAGAAAAATGTGTTTCTGCTTGAGAGACTGAAGGGAAGGTTCACCGGGATGTTACTGAGACTAAAGAACGTCAGTTATTGGGAGAGATTGGGTAGACTGGGCTTGTTTTCCCTGAAATGAAGAAAGCTGAGGGGTGATCTGGATGAAGTATATAAAATAATCAGAGGCACAGACAGTAATTGGATTGGATTTGTATATTATTTCCACCTATACCAAGATGCAGAGAAAAGCTTATCTTACATACAAATCAATTCACTACACAGTGCACCGAGGTGGGAAAAGATAAAACACTAACAGATGCAGAATAAAGTATAACAGCTGCAGAGAAAGTCCAGAGCAGGTAAGCAATAAGTTTCCTTCATTTGTTATGTGCTGTGTCTATAGCATATGCGGTCATAGTCTTTCCCTGACCATTAGTGTTCTTGGCAAGCTTTTCTACCAAAGTGGTTTGCCATTTCCTTCTCCTGAGCAGTGTCTTTACAAGATGGGTGACCCCAACCATTAACGAAACTCTTCAGAGATTGTCTTCCTGGCATCAATGGCTGCATAACCAGGACTTGTGAAATGCACCAGCTACTCATATGACCATCCACCACCTGTTCCCATGGCTTCACGTGACCCTGATTGGGGGGAGAGGCTAAACATGCTGCACCTTGCAGGGTGACTCGAAGGCTAGCAGAGGGAAAGAGCACCCTTATGCCTTCTTTGGTAGAGATGTACCTTCACTTTGCCACCCGTAAATAAGGTGCACGATCATAATGAGGTAGATTACGAGGTGAAGAGTTCACTTTGTGACCCAGAGGGACCATTCAACACTCTTACAACAGCTGAGATGGAGCTGTCCTTGAGTGTGGTGGTTTCTGCTTCCAGGCTTCTACCCAGTGGAAGGAGGATGAGGGAGAATGTCTGGGGTGGGTCGCCTATGTGATTATGAGGTCTGCCTTATAAAGTCAGTAGGATATATGGACAGAATCCATGGAGGGGAGGCCAGTTTCTGTGATGTGCCGAGCAATGTCCACAACTCTCTGTAGTTGGTCTACGAAGCCATGATACTATGGGTTCTATGTTGTATAGATAAAAACTGGTAAGGGCTGACAGGGACATGGCAGCTTTCTTCAGCTTTTTGAGGAAGTAGAGGTATTGGCGATCTTTCCTGACCATGACCTCGATGGACCCAGACAGAACAGACTTCTAGTGATGTTTACTCCTGGAATTTGAAGCTCTCAACCACTGTACTATTGATGTAGACAGGAGCATGTGCATAGCACCTCTTCCTGAAGTCACTGAACAGCTCCTTTGTTTTGCTGCCATTGAGGGAAAGGTTGTTGTCATGGTACCATGTTCCAAAACTGTCCATCTCCTTCCTGTACTCCAATTCTTCATTATCTGTGATACAGCCCACTATGGCGGCTCATCTGCAAGTTTGTAGACGGAGTTATAGCAGAATCTGCCCATGTAGTCATGAGTGCAGTTTTGAAGACAAACAAAATCCTTTCCCCATTGTAAGGGTATCATAAACAAAGATGGCATAAATTTAAGATGTGGGGATGGAGTTTCAAAGGGGACTTGATAGGTAAGTTTTTTATACTGAGAGTAGTTGATGTCTAGATCTTGTTGTCTGAGGACATGGTGGAAAGAGATATAATCACAACATGTAAGAGACATTTAAATAGGCTCTTAGATATGCGAGGCATAGAAAAATACAGACCTGAGATGGGCAAAGGGTATTAGTGTAGATGTGTAAAAAAGTTGCCATGGATGTGTCGGGTCAGTGGGTTTATTTCATGCTGTGTGACTCTAACTCAGCCAAAACTCCATCACAATTGCATACTCGCGGCTAAAGTGTGGTCAATAAACTTACCACCTGAGGAGAAATCCAAAACACAGGGTGAAAACTCATGCAGTCACAAGGGAAGTATTTCAACTCCACACAGATAACTTCGTTCAAGACTGAACCAGGCACTGGAGCTGTGAACCTGCACCACTATGCCATCCAGGGATTAAAGTTAATTTGGGAATTGAGTGAGTGAATAGATTTCACTTAGACTATTTAAACTTTAATCCTCACTTGTAGGAGCTGCTTGTTTTTTTTAGTACTAGTCAATATTTATCGAGCTGCCTGTCATGGCAGTTAACAGATAATTAGATAGTCAGCCGTAAATGGTCACCAAGAGACAGATAATTACTGTCTGTGGAAGTGAGTGGGTCCTTGGGCACACTGGGAATGGAGTAAAGGAATATAAAGTTGATGCTCTCGAACTGAGCACAATCTTAACAGAGCTCAACATTAGAGTTTGTCAAAACGAGTATGCAGTGCAGACAGCCTGTGTCTCCAATGCTCGTGACAGCACATACTGGCTTCGGGAAGTAAACCCATGGGACCGTTCTTGTGAATCAAGATCAACAGTTGCCATATTGGTTCTTCCAGTAAGTTCCTGGGTGCAGTCTTTGTGTGTGTGTGTGTGTGTGTGTGTGTGTGTGTGTGTGTGTGTGTATGTTTATGTCTGTGTGTATATGTTTTTGTGTATGTGGTGTCTGCTTATTCGTAGATGCGTGTGTTAAGATTTACGTGCATGTGTGTTTGTGTGTATGTGTGTTTTTCTTCTCTGTTTGTGTGTCTGTGTCCACCAGACTTTTAATTTAGGTACACTAGTTTTTGCTTTTTTACTGTTTTTAGTATTTACTAGGTGTTACTGAATGCATGGAAATATTGAAGAGATTCACTGATACCCACCAGTGGCCAGGCCTGTTGCAGCTTAGTGCTTCTGCCAGTAGAAGTGGCCAGCGGCACTGATGGATGGCACTGAAAGTCGGTGAGGCCTCAATCCCTCACTTCCTCTCCACACTCCTCCCCACCCAGTTTCCCCAGCCAACAGCTGTGACATCTACCGAATCTGCTGTGGTGTGTGGTGCTCCACGAAGAGTACATCAGCACCACACAGGTACCTATTAGACTGTCGACCAGCCTCTGCTCAACACAGGCACATCTTCCAGCAGATCCATGGGGACATCAGGGGGTGACCAAGTCCATTGTTTAAAGCTTAATGCAAGACACTGTATGTGTATTATATAAAAGAAAAGGTGCATATAGGAAATCTGAATCAGAATTAATATCACTGACCTATGTTGTGAAATTTGTTGTTTTGTGGCAGCAGTACAGTACATGACTTACTATAAGTTGCAATAAAAAAAGTGAAAAGGCAAAATAATGAGGTAATGCTCATGGATAGTTTAGAAATCCAATGGCAGAAGGGAGAATCTGCTTCTAAAACATTGAGTGTGGGTCTTTAGGCTCCTGTACCTCCTCTATGAAGTCATAAGGAGAAGATAGCATAGACAATAGACAATAGACAATAGGTGCAGGAGTAGGCCATTCGGCCCTTCGAGCCAGCACCACAATTCACTGTGATCATGGCCGATCATCCACAATCAGTACCCTATTACTGCCTTCTCCCCATATCCCTTCACTCCACTATCTTTAAGAGCTCTATCTAACTCTTTCTTGAAAGAATCCAGAGATTTGGCCTCCATTGCCTTCTGAGGCAGAGTATTCCACAGAACCACAACCCTCTGTGTGAAAACGTTTTTCCTCAACTCCATTCTAAGTTGTCTACCCCTTATTCTTAAACTGTGGCCTCTGGTTCTGGACTCCCCCAACATCGGGAACATGTTTCCTGCCTCTAGCGCGTCCAATCCCTTAATAATCTTATATGTTTCGATCAGATCCTCTCTCATCCTTCTAAATTCCAGTGTATACAACCCCAGTCGCTCCAATCTTTCAACGTATGACAGTCCTGCCATCCCGGCAATTAACCTCGTGAACCTACGCTGCACTCCCTCAATAGCTAGAATGTCCTTTCTCAAATTTGGAGACCAAAACTGTACACAATACTCCAGGTGTGGTCTCACCAGGGCCTTGTACAACTGCAGAAGGACCTCTTTACTCCTATATCCAACTCCCCTTGTTATGAAGGCCAGCATGCCATTAGCTTTCTTCACTGCCTGCTGTACCTGCATGCTTACTTTCAGTGACTGATGAACAACGACACCTAAATCTTGTTGTACTTCCCCTTTTCCAAACTCGGCATGTCCCGAATGGTGAGGGTCCTTAACGATGAATGCCTTCTTGAGGCATTCCCTTTTGAAGATGCAGATTATTTAATAAAAAAGATTAATTGGTTAAAGCAAACTATTAAGCAAATTAAAACCATGACTCACTGAGTATTTTAAGTTAGAGTTTTTTATTTGGAGCAATGGAGGTGACGTGATGAGGGTATGGTACGTGTGTGTGTGGAGACCAGTGAGGTGTTTGCAGTAAAATACTGTGTCTTTAGGAAACTTATGTTCAAATTGTAGAGCTAGAGTCTGAACTGGAGATAGCATAACACGTCAGGCAGGAGGTGAGTTGCCAGGATAGTCTCTGCCAGGATAACGTGGGTTCTTGAGTTAGGTGCTAGGTAGATTTGGGCAGTGTTGGGAACAAGACAACAAGCTGAGTATTTACGGGAGCCACAGTCTCTGGTGATTTAGATGCTTTAGTCATTAGCCTTGTCTAAAAGACACAGGAACATGCAGCAGTAGAGCTGTAAACAAGTGTGTGTGAATGTGACGGGTACAGATGTGGGGAATCTGACAAGTGAACCATGTCAATGAAACCATTTTGGCAGAGACAGTCAAAGAAATGATAATGGCAGGGAAAGAATGATTGTTGGGGCGTGCTGGTGGTGGCAGGTACTTTCTCTGCAACTCTGACGATATTATCTATCCAGTGGCAGCAATAAAACCATGCTCGCAGTGCCAGAAAACATAGATTAGCTGGTAATCTAGGTACCATGTCCATTCTAGGATCAACAACTACAAACGATGCTTTTCTTTGAGATGTTGAGGTGTTGAAAAACCAAATTAAAACAATGAAGAGAATCATTTGTAGATCGGGACCAGGCCCATCTACAAATCGTCAATGCTAAAAGTGCCTGAAAGACGGTTATGAAGGGTGAGTGATAAGCACAAGCTGGAGAACAGAGTGTATTCTTTTTGAACAGAAGGTGCAGGTACTTGGCTGAGATTCTAATGTCCTTATGTATTGACTAACTAGGGCGGGAAACAAGTAATAAAATAGGGCCACAGTTTAGTTATAGAGTCATAGAAAAAAAAGCATAGAAACAGGCCCTTTGGGCCATCTAATCTGTGCTGAAGTATTTAAGCTGCCTACTTCCATCAACCTCCATGAACTATAGCTCTTCATACCCATCCCACATATTTACCTTTTCAACCTTCTCGTAAATGTTGAAATCAATGAAGGGTGGAGCTTAGGAGACAATGGTGCCTAACGGTGACTCCTTTGCTTACACCTTCGGAAACAGCTCTATTTCTATCTTTAATATCTCCATTTTTCCCTTTCAGGGTTCTATTGAAGACCCTGACCTGGAGTTACACGCTGACTTCGGTTCTTTGTGGAAACAGGACCCGCTTTCGGGGTCTCACAGATGGCTGTTATTCAATATACCAAGGACGTGACCTAGAAGATTAGCTCACCTTTGGAGTTTTGGGATTTCATGGCTCTGAAGGCTGACAGACTCAAGGGCGGTGCCATAGGAGATGGAAGATCTCTGACTGTGTGCCCAGAGTTCTTTGGATACAGAGCTCAGAAAAAGCGATGCAACAGACTTTTAACATCGTAAATCAACGAGTTGTTTGTTATGTCTCCCCTCTCTCTGTGAAACGGAGACATCACTTTTTCCCTTATTAAGGAGAGAGAAAGTCTGTGGTATGTTGAATTACCGGGTGAACGAGTAGTCTTTGGGGCACTGCGTCTTTATTGATGCTTTGCTGCACGTTTGAGTGCATGGTGGAGGGCACTGATGCTTTTTTGCTGGTGGGGGAGTGGGAGATCGTTGCTTTGCTGCTGCTTACGCATGGGAGGGGAAGCTGGGGGGGTTTCTAACATTTAACTGACATTCATTCTTTGGGACACTCCTCTGTTTTCGTGGATGGTTGTGAAGGAAAAGAATTTCAGGATGTATATTTTATACATTTCTCGGACATTAGATAGATAGATAGATAGATAGATATACTTTATTAATCCCGAGGGAAATTTGGTTTCGTTACAGCCGCACCAACCAAGAATAGAGCGTAAATATAGCAATACAAAAAACCCCAACAATCAAACACCATAATGCGAACTATGCCAGATGGAAAATATGTCCAGGACCAGTCTATTGGCTCAGGGTGGCTTAAATGTACCTTTGAAACTTTTGAAACCTTTGA
Organism: Mobula hypostoma; assembly: GCF_963921235.1. Classification (NCBI taxonomy): domain Eukaryota; kingdom Metazoa; phylum Chordata; class Chondrichthyes; order Myliobatiformes; family Myliobatidae; genus Mobula; species Mobula hypostoma. The sequence continues at coordinate 41,542,075 of NC_086121.1, read as the reverse complement.
AACCTTTTAAATCAAGCTTGGATCCATTACTTGTACTGCCAGCTCATCCCACACTCTCATGACCCTCTAAATGAATAAATATCCCCTCATGTTCCCCTTAAACTTTTCAGCTTTATCCTTAAGCCATGATCTCTGGTTGTAGTCCCACCCAATCTCAATGGAAATAAGCCTGTTTGCATTTACCCTATCTATACCCCTCATAATTTTGTATACCCCTATCCAATTTCCTCTCAGTCTTCTACATTCCCGTGAATAAAGTCATAATGTATTAGATTAGGTTAGATTATGAGGACACGCAGTCCTCTTTTATTGTCATTTAGTAATGCATGCATTAAGAAATGATACAATATTCCTCCGGTGTGATATCACAAAAACACAGGACAGACCAAGACTGAAAAACTAACAAAAACCACATAATTATAACATATAGTTACAACAGTGCAACAATACCATAACTTGATGAAGAACAGCCCATGATCACAGTAAAAAAGTTCAAAGTCTCTCGGAAGTCCCACATCTCACGCAGACGGGAGAAGGAAGAAAACTCTCCTTGCCATGCCCGACCACAGTCCGACTTTGAGTCATCCGAAAACTTCGAGCCTCCGATCAGCCCTCTGACACCGAGTATCGAGTACTATCTCTCTCCGAACACTTCGACCTCAGCCTCGGTTGCCAACAACAGGCAAAGCCGGGGATTTTGGGCCTTTCCTCTGGAAGATCCTCGATCATGCAGTAACAGCAGCAGCGAGCCGGCATTTCAGAAATTTCTCCAGGTGTTCCTCTGTGCTTTCACATCTGTCTCCATCAGATCAGAACTGTTCACGGCCTCTATTTAACAGATACGATATCATTTCACCTATTCAATCCTTCCTTATAACTCAAGTCCTCCAGATCCAGCAACATCCTTGTAAATTTAGTATGTATTTTTTCAACCTTATTTACATCTTTTCTGTAGGTGGCTGACAAAAACTGCACACAATACTCCAAATTAGGCCTCACCAATGTCTTGTACAACTTACACATAACATCCCATCTCCTGTTCTCAATACTTTGATTTATGAAGGCCAATATGCCTAAGGCTATCTTAAAAACCATATCTAAGAGAATTGCAGTGGGTTTAAAGGGAAAGTTTAAGAAATTAACAATAGTAGTTCTTCAGCAGGAAAGTTAGTATCCTATCTGCTTTAGAATCCAGTATCTGCAATCTTTTGTATCTTCCCAGCTGAATCCTGGCATTACAGAACTGTATGTGAGGACCCTGCTGAATCAGAACTGGTAGCCAGTGTTTCCCACATTACATTTCAAGAGTGTCTGTAAGGTGATCTAGGCCAAACAAAGTTGTAAAATTCATTGAAACAGGTCTCCATGGCTGCATGCACACACACAAAACGCTGGAGAACTTCAGGCAGCATCAATGGAGGGAAAAGACTGTCAATGCTTTAGGCCAAGTCTCTTTACCCACTTGGAAAGAAAGAGAGCAGAAGCCAGAACAAGCCCTTATCTTCATCACCCTACAAAAACACACCTCGAAATGTTCTGCGCCCACTATGGTACCTATCATTATGTCTCCAGCCTACTCTTTTGGCAACAATTCCCAACCCGCCAGCTTCACTGATGACCACTTCATCAACCTTCAGCCATCCTCCACCTCATGGATACCCCACTCTGGATCTGATCATCTCGAATCGTTGTTAGGACATCAACCATCTCAACCCTACCACTCCTCTCACCTATTCAAACTTAACTCACTCTGAATGCACTGCTATCTGTTGTCTCTGCACCAATCCTAACCTCATAATCAAAGCTACAGACAAGGGGGGGGGGGGTGCTGTTGTTGTCAGGCAGACTGATTCCTTCCCTGCAGAGGCCAGGCAGCAACTCTCAGACACCTACTCAAATTACCTTTTATTGGTACTCTATTAAGGAGCACCAAGCACCAAACCATCAATAACCTCGTTACCTCCAGAGATCTCCCATCTACAGTCTCCAGCCTCATACTTCCCATACCCCATGCTGCCCATTTCTACCTTCTACTCAAGATCCACAAACCTAACTGTCCATTGTTTCTGCCTGCATGGGAATGGTAGTGTAGTGGTTAGTGCGATCATTTTACTGCTCCAGCAATTACTGATTCCCGCTACTGTTTGTAAGTTTTCTCCATGACTGTGAGAGTTTCCTCCAGGGACTCTGGTTTCTTCCCACATTCCAAAGACATATGGTTAAGGTTAGAGTTTGCAACTTGTGGACATGCTATGTTGTTGCTGGAAACATGATAACACTTGTTGGCTGCTCCTCCCTGATTTGATTTGAATGTATGATTTGAAGTTTCAATGTACATGTCACAAATAATGCTAATCTTTAATCTTTATCTTAGCTCCTGTCCCACTGTACTTGTGTGCACATACCTTAGCTCCATTTTTCCCCCTTGGTTCAGTCCCTTCCAACTATCTGTGACACGTCACATGTTCTCTACCTCTTCAATAGCATTCTGCTCAATGTCCCTGATAACCTCATTTTCAACATTAATGTCCAGTACCTCGATACATCCATCTTCAATTAGCAAGCCCTCAAAGCTCTTTGCTTCTTTCTGGACAACAGACCCAACCAGTTCCCCTCCACCACCACCCTCCACCGACTGGCACAATTGGTTCCAATCCTTAACAACTTCTCTTTCAACTTCTCCCACTTTCTCCAGACCAAAGGTGTAGCCCTGGGCACTTGCATAGTCTCCAGCTATGCCTGTCTTTTTGTCGTCTATATGGAACAGTCCATGTTCCAAGCCTACACTGGAAGTGCACCCGAACATTGTTGACTGTATTGGTGTTACTTCTTGTGTACGTCGAAGCTCGTCAATTTCATCTTCATTTCCAGCTTCTATCCCACTATTAAATTAACTTGTTCCACCTCCAACACCTCTTCCCCTTTCTTGATCTCTCCTTCACGATAAAGTATGACTATGACTATGACTATGATCTCCGGAGACAGATTATCCACGGACAACTTTTAAAAACCCCTTGAGACCCACTGTTAACTTGACTACGCTTCTTCTTAGTGAGGCCTTCCATGCCAGGGCATCCAAAATGCACTTTTTTTCAGAAGATAGTTTCGAAATTTTAAAGTCCAAAGCAAATTTATTATTAATGTATGTGCATTCAGTGGCCACTTGATTAGGTACACCTGTACACCTGCTCATTAATGAGATTGTGGAAGAAATATGATCTAAATTACTTTGATCATGGAATGATTGTTAGTGCCAGAGCGGGTGATTTATGTATCTCAGAAGTTGCTGATCTGGTATGTTCACACACAAAAGTTTGTAGAGTTTGCAGAGAATGGTGTGAAAAACAAAAGACATCCAGTGAGCAGCAGTGCTGTGGATAAAAACACCTTGTTAATTAGAGAGGTCAGAGAAGAAAAGACAGACTGGTTCACACTGTTCCCACAAAGCTGTGTGGGTGTGTGGTCACACAGTAAACAAAATGCTCCTGCACTCATAGGCTTTGTTGCTGTGCAGCTAGAATAAAGACAGGCGAACAAAACTTTATCAAATGTGAAAGATTTTCTTTATTGTACTATATTTCATTATACCCTTCAATTAATAAATAAAAGCAAAAGTATACTTTTCAATTTTCATTCTGAAGATTCATAGCATGCATGTTACAAAAAAAAACATTTAAAATGCTGCACTGTTTTCAGACCATCTAAAAATTTCCTGCTCAGAGCAATGGTTGGTCCATGTAGTTGTAAATAATTAGAGGAAACATTGCTGGGTCAAGCTGATAGGAAGGCATCAGTAACTCACCGTGCGTTACAACAGTGGTGTGCAGAAGAGTATCACTGAACATACAACATGTTGAACCTTGAAATGGATGGGCATCAGAAGGCCATGAACATAAACTTTATTTATTAGGTACAAGGTACCTAATGAATGGGTCACTGAGTGAACATGTCACCATCTACTACCTTGAGATTCATTTTCTTGTAGGCATTCAGAGCAGAACAATGGCATAAAATCGAATTAATGAAAATCTGCACACAAAGATTGAGAGACACATAATGTGCAAAGACAGACTAAGTAAATAATACTGAGAACATGAGTTGTAGAGTCCTTGAAATTGAGTCCATAGGTTGTGTTCAGTGATCAGTTCAGTGTTGTGATGCGTGAAGTTGTCCACGCTCATTCAGGAGCCTGAAGGTTGAAAGATAATAACTGTTCCTTATCCTGATGGTATGGGACCTAACACTCCGGTACCTGCTTCCCAATGGCAGCAGCCATAAGAAGGTATGGCTATGATGATGGTGTCCTTGATGATGGGTGTTGCTTTATTGTGGCAGTGCTCCTTACAAATACACTCAATAATGAGGAGAGCCTTTCCTGTGATGGAATAGGCTGTATCTACTATTTTTGTTGGCTTTTCTGTCCTTGGGCTTGGTGCTGCAGTACCAGGTCATAATGCAACCAGTTATGATTCTCCAGTGTCTGTGCATCCATAGAAGTTTGTCAAAGTTTCAGCTGGCATGCCAAATTTGCGCAAACTTCTAAGCAAGTGGAAACATAGTCATGATTTCTTTGGAATGACATTTATGTGCTAGTCCTGAGACAGATCCTGTGATATTATATTGCCCAGGAATTTAATGTTACTGACCCTCCAACTCCCAAATGAGAACTGGCTCATGAGGCTTCGACTTCTTCCTCCTATAGTTAATGATCAGCTCTTTGGTTTCCCCTCCACAGCAGTTAATGTTGCCCTTACCCACATATATTCCATTTCTTGCATGTCTGATCCTATCATTCTTCTGAATTCCAGAGAGTACAGGCCCAGAGCCATCAAACACTCTGCATATGATAATCCTTTCAATCCCAGCTTCATTTCTGTGAGCTCTCTTTGAACCCGCTCCAATGTCAGCACATTCTTTCATAGATAAGGGGCCCAAAACTGCACACAGTATTCTAAATGAGGTCTCACTAGTGCCTTATAAAGCCTTAACATTGCATCCTTGCTTTTATATCCTAATCCTCTCAAAATGAATGCTAATATTGCATTTACCTTCCTCACCGCCAACTCAACCTGAAAATTAATTTAGAGGATCCAGCATGAGGACCACCAAGTCCTTTTGTTCCTCAGATTTTTGAATTTTCTCTCCATTTAGTAAATAGCCTACGCTTGTATTTCTTCGACAAAAGTGCATGGCCAAACACTTCTAAAAACATTGTATTCTATCTGCCATTTCTCTGTCTATTTTCCCCATCAATCAGAGTCCTCTGTAGTCTCTTCTGCTTTCTCAACACTATGCCCCTCCACCTATCTTCCTATCGTCTGCAAACTTGGCCACGAAGCCATCATTTCCTTCATCCAAATTATAGACATATAATGTAAAGGAAGTGTTCCCAACACAGTCACCGGCAGCCAACCATAAAGGCTCCCTTAACTCTCACTCTTTGCCTCCTGCCAATCAGCCAATGCTCTATCCAGGCTGCTATCTTTCCTGTAATTCCATGGGCTCTTAGCTTGTTAAGCAGCCTCATGTGCAGCACGTTGTCAAAGGCCTTCTGAAAATCCAAGTACGCAACATTCACTGATTCTCCTTTGTCTATCCTGCTTGTTTTTTGCTCTTTTTCAAAGATCTCCAACAGATTTGTCAGGCAAGATATTCCCCCAAGGAAACCAAGCTGACTTTGGCCTACTTTACCATCTGCCTCCAAGTACCCTGAAACCACATCCTTAACCATCAGCTTCTGATTTGCCCTCTCCTACATCAGTGATTCCCAGTGCAGATTGGGAGATTTGCTTCATTGACCTCCTTCACTAGGTCTGCTACAGCAGCCAGGATCTCCCAGTGGCAATCCATTTTAATTCCACTCCCCATTACCATACTGGTATACTGTCCACAGGCTCCTCTACTGCCAAGATGAGGCCAGACAGAACCTCATATTCAATCTCGTTAGTCTCTATCCTGGCAACATCAACATTGAATTCTCTAAGTTGTGGTAACTACTGTCTTCTGTTCCAATGACTCTTTGTTTTCCAGATCCGGATTCAGATTTATTTATCCCGTGTGCATTGAAAAGTACAGTGAAATGCATCGTTTGTACGAACAACCAGCACACCTAGGTGTGGGCTGGGTGCAGTCCATCCGTGTCGTCACATATCCCTGTGCCAACATAACGTGTCCACAATGTTCAGCAGAACAACACAAAAAACAAGCCACAAAACAACAACAGCAAAATAAGCCCCTTCCCTCACTCCCACCCACCCATACATAGGGGCAGTCCTTCAGTCTCCAGGCTTTGGCCAGTGGACTTTGACATCCACACCCCTGACTGACCTTTGAACACCAACATTGATTCATGATCTGCCCATCACCTTCAACTTCTTCCATCTAGTTCTCCACCTCCTTCTCTTCATTGCATAATCCACTCTCCATTCCTATCAGATTCCTTCTTCAGATCGTTATCTCTTCCACCCATCACTTCCTAGCTTCTCACGTTGTTCCTTTAACCCCCTTCACCATCATCCTACCATCCCCCTTTCACCTAGATTCACCTATCAGCCGCCAGTTCATGCTTCTCCCCTCTCCACCCTCTTCTTCTGGCTTCTACCTTCTTTCTATCCAATCCTGATGAAGAGTCTCAGCCTGAAAAGATGACTGTTCATTTACTTGTTCATTTCCCTTCATGGATGCTTCCTGACCTGCTGAGTGCCCTCCAGCTTTTCCTGTGCATTGCTCCAAATTTCCAACATCTGCCGATTCTCTTGTGCCTCTTTATCACTGCTTAGGTCAAGATTATGCACCTGTAATGTTCTCAATAGTTCATCGATTCTTTGGATCTTTGGTTTGAGAACTGGGGAACACATCTGTGTTTTATATACTGATGAGATTACGTCACATACTTAGACAATAGTGACCACTTAATGTGCATCAGAAAGTTGATTAATGTTAAACTTAAAACAATAGGTTCATTTTTTTCCATAACTTTCGGTAAATTTAGGATCAAAAAGTTGAATGTTGTCTACTTAAAAATTAATAATGGGTTATGTGCTCAGATCAACACATCTAGTTGTCAGGGCCCCTCCTAAGAGCAGAATTTGTTAAAGGTTGCTTTAGCAATTGCACATAAAACAAAATGGCCTGGAGGAAAATTGTCTGATAATGGCTCAGTGTGATAGCTAGCCCCAGGGAACACTTGACATGCAGTGTCTGGTAGTCGTTCTGCAGTGAATTGATATCACACAGAGTGACTATGTGCACTCTTCAGATAGCATACAGTGTGGGTGGGAATGCGGCAATCCATGATCATTAACCCCCACTCCAGCATCTCTCAACCGGTCAATGGGAAGAGGCCTTTTAACCCTTTCCAAGCAATGCTCTATCTACCCTGATCTCATTTTGACCCCTCTATATGATTTTCTGCTCTGTTCTTAATATAAACTCCATTCAGTTTCTCTTTCTCAGCTAAGAAGACTTCTCTTAGACTTTGCTTCATGAGGTGCTTCCGTAATCTTAAACTGCACTGCCAAAAAGATTTAAATGGGGTCATTCAATTTTCACAATGGGTGATCTTACTGCTTTCAAGACCGGCAAAATCTACGGATATGTAAAATGGATATCTGATCAAACCTTGCTTTCCTCCAAAACACCGACTGTTATTTCTCTTCATAGTTGCTGCCTGACCAGCTGACTTCCTCCAGCATCTTATGTGTGTGTTTCTCTGAACAAACCTGCCAGATTTCATCTTCCCTAAGTCACCAAGGTTTTCCCACTCCTGTTATCGCTTCATTTGTAGCTGCAATCAAAAACATTAGAAGCTGTTTTTATAGGTGTTATATTGAAGTGTGGAGGTCAAGTTTATTTAACAATGTGCGATCTATGAGATGCAAGCCAATGATATTCTGCTACTTTTAGACATATGCAAGCAGCTGTTTCTTCTTTATGTAGGCATAAGTAAGAGAGGGCAGTTGCTGAAATCTGAACCAACAAGATGCTGATGGAACTCAGCAATTCTGAACTTTCCCCACATGAGTTCACCTAACGCCCACCAAGTCTTGCTCCGCTCCTTCCCTTCACCATTTTTTACTGGCTGTGTCCCTTTTGGAAAATGATTCTGAATGTCTACCTTTGTCTATACCTCCAATAATTTTATATCCCTCTTTCAGGTCTACCCTCAGCCTCGTTCACTCAAGGAAAAATGAAGTCCTTCACTAAAGTCCTTCAAACCAGACAGTTTCCTAGAGGACATCCTCTGCAGTCTCTTCATAGTGTCATAGAGTCATAGTGCAGAAGCAGGACCTTTGGCCCATCTAGTCCATGCTGGCCTGCCCTGCCCTGCTCCCAATGCTGATATTCTTCTGTTTCATGATCACACTGTCATAAAAGGAAACAGCCCAGTTGTGCAGCTAGTAGTGCCGCTGCCTTGTACCACCAGTGACCAGTGTTCAGCTGTGACCTTGGTTGTTGTATGTGACCTACTGTGACCACATGTGCTACTTCTAGGTTGCCAGGTAAATTGGCCACTGTAAAGTGCTTTGAGTACATCGGTAATTGTCAGAGTCTAGACAGTGTTGACAGGAATGGGAAGGGAATAGGTTATGAGGAAAAAGAATTGTGCTGTGAACTGGCAAGAAAGTTTGATGGGAAAAATGCTGCCTTCTAGGTTGTGAGTAAGTATGGAAATATAAAATATACATACACAGTAGTGTAATTGAACATCTGGCTAACTATTAATAAACAATACTTTCAGTCAAATATACCCTCTATATGTCTGAAGGATTCAGTGTGGTGTTCCATGGGCAGAGTCTGTAGAACTAATATTCTAAATGTGGACTTCACTCACTAAACCTCTCGGCTTCCCCACCCCTCTTGCTATGATGAATGTGCCTCTTAAAACCTACCTTTCACTGAACATTTTTATTACCTGTCATAATGCCTCCTTATGTGGCGCTGTATCAAATTTTATTTGACAATGCTCCTGTGGTGTTCCTTTCACACTGTTAGAGACACCACATCAGTACATGGCTGTTGACTGCAGCAACCACAGGCTCTTAAATGATTGCAATGATTTGTTTTGATGACTGGATGCCTGGAACTCTACTCTGTGTTGTTGCTTCTGTGGTTTTCTCCAGTGTTGTCGAAGGTACTGTCCAGGATTATCATTACTGAAGGAAGCCATTCTCAAATTGAGCAGCAGCGACTGGTCCAACATCACATCTAGCTCAGAGCACATGGTACTTATAAAATAACACTGCCACTCAGAGATGAGAAGATCTGCAGATGCTGGTAATCCAAACAGCAAAATGCTGGAGGAAGTCAGCAGACCAGGCAGAATCTATGGAAAAGAGCAAAGAGTCGATGTTTCGGGCTGAGATTCATCAGGCCTAGTTGTCAATCCAGGCCCGTTTTGGATCATGGGACAGCTGTGGATTGGGGCCTACATCACACAGACACGAGAGCAATTGGAGGTAGATGCAGGACTTACTCCAAGGCTGAGGGTAGGTGGCAGCTTGGATCCATAAAAGACTCTTGAATTTTTCACTTACAGTCTTCCCTTCATAAAACTGTCTTAACTGTTCCTCATACTGAGGCAAGTCTTCTCCCTCCTAGAGGTTCTGTATCTGTTGGCAGTGCATTATTTGTTGTGGAAGGTCTCCAGTGATCAGGGGAATGCCCTCCCTTTGGAGAAGCATACTGAGAACAGTCTGTGTAAGAAGTGAGCTTTCAGTGCTCACAATAGCATTCACTTTGGGAGCTTGGATAACTTCCAGTCATCAGAGGATGAGTCCCAGATTTATCATCTGTTACCACATCCTTAATAACAGATTCTGGCATCTCCTGCAAGCTTTTCTCAGGCCAACTGGTTTATTACTCCTTAACTTCGTTCATTATCATTTTGTGAATCGCTGCATTACATTTGTTGCCTTCAGTCTGTGTCAGGATAACAATCACTAATGCATCATTCACTTTTACACCATTCAGGATGCAACAGATCAAGCCCTGGGAATTTTTTTGATCCTTAATTTTTTCTTTTACTTTTTGGTGCTAATATTACTATTTTACTAAGACAATTTTTGAGCTTTTTAGCTATCTGTAGAGGAAAGTGAAGATTTTTATGGAATGTATCATTGAAAATTATTCCTTTGAATGTTAGCCTTTGCTTAACAGTTTGGAAGCATTTGAATCTGGTTTCTCAAACTATCTTCACTAACTTTCAACTCCATTACTGCAAATGATTTTACTTTTGCTCAAGATACTAGTTTCTAACTGTACTGTATTCTATCCAAAGTAAGCAATGGTTATCACGTGTTTTGTTAAGAATATAAAAGAATCACAATAATGTCTTTATACACAGTATCCGTGGTAGTCCCATGGATGAGTTTTCAATATGGTTGAACCTTAATACACTGACTTTGAAACGCACAATCATTCCTGTTCCTCACTGACTCGGTAAATAAATAAACATAAGAGTAGTTCTTGTCTGGTCTTTGCTAGTATTAGAAAAAACTCCCTAGTCTTTGAACTGTGATGCATTTGTAACTGCTACTCTTTCAACCCCAAATATTGTTACCAAGGGAAGTACGCATTTCATTTCAAATGGGCTAGTAATTTTAAATATTGCACATGACATAGGAGGCCACTCAGTCCACAAAGTCCATGCCAGCTCTCAGAACAATCCCATCAGCTATTTTTCCCATTTATTTCAAGTTAACCTACTCTCACTCACCCGCCCATTAACTTCACCAGCCTTGACCCCAATTAAGACCATAGATACAGGAACAGAATCAGTCTATTCACCCCATTGATTCTGCTGTGCTATTCAAGATTGGCTGTTTTATATCCCTCTCATCCTCATTTACATGCTTAGTTACCTGTTGGAGGCGACATTGGATGTACAACAACTCTGGGAGGGTTTGAAAGACATTACTTCCTACAAAACGAAACCCAATAGCATGAATGACAGTGATGCTTCACTGCCAGATGAACTCAACTCCTTCTATGCCCGCCTTGAAAGGGAGAATAAAACTACAGCTGTGAAGATCCCTGCTTCACCTCGTGACCCTGTGATCTCTGTCTCAGAGGCTGATGTTAGGCTGTCTTTAAAGAGAGTGAACCCGCACAAGGTGGAAGGTCCCAGTGGAGTACCTGGTAAGGCTCTGAAAACCTGTGCCAACCAACTGGCTGGAGTATTCAAGGACATTTTTAAGCTTTCACTGCCACGGGCAGAAGTTTCCACTTGTTTCAAAAAGGCAATCATCATACCGGACCGAAGAAGAATAATGTGAGCTGCCTTAATGATTATCGCTGGTAGCACTCGTATCTCCAGTGATGAAATGCTTTGAGAGGTTGGTCATGACTAGACTGAACTGCTGCCTCAGCAAGGACCTGGATCCATTGAAATTTGCCTGTTGCTACAATCTCAATGGCTCTCCACGCGGCTTTAGACCACCTGGACAACACAAACACCTGTGTCAGGATGCTGTTCATTGACTATAGCTCAGCATTTAACACCATCATACCAACAATCCTGATTGAGAAGTTACAGAACCTGGGCCTCTGTACCTCCCTCTGCAATTGGATCCTTGACTTCCTAACTGGAAGATCACAATCTGTGTGGATTGGTGATAATATATCTTCCTCGCTGAAGATTAACACTGATGAACCCCAGGGGTGTGTGCTTAGCCCACTGCTCTACTTTCTCTATACCCATGACTGTGTGGCTAGGCATAGCTCAAATACCATCTATAAATCTGCTGATGATGCAACCATTGTTGCTAGAATCTCAGATGGAGATGAGAGGGCGTACAGGAGCAAGATATATCAACCAGTGGTGTTGCAGCAACAACCTGGCACTCAATGTCAGTAAGACAAAAGAGCTGACTGTGGACTTCAGGAAGGGTAAGATGAAGGAACACATACCGATCCTCATAGAGGGATCAGAAGTGGAGAGAGTGAGCAGCTTCAAGTTCCTGGGTGTCAAGATCTCTGAGGACCTAACCTGGTCCCAACATATTGATGCAACAATAACGAAGGCAAGGCAGTGACTACACTTCATTATAAGAGATTTGGTATGTCAACAAAAACACTCAAAAACTTCTAAAGATGTACCATAGAGAGCATTCTGACAGTCTGCATCACTTCTGATGGACTGGTGCAGAGCCAACAACCTGTCTCTCAATGTGAACAAAACAAAAGAGATAGTTGTTGACTTCAGGAGGACACGGAGCGACCACTCTCTGCTGAACATCGACGACTCCTCCATAGAGATCGTTAAGAGCACTAAATTTCTTGGTGTTCACCTGGCGGAGAATCTCACCTGGTCCCTCAACACCAGCTCCATAGCAAAGAAAGCCCAGCAGCGTCGCTACTTTCTGCGAAGGCTGAGAAAAGTCCATCTCCCACCCCCCATCTTCACCACATTCTACAGAGGTTGTATTGAGAGCATCCTGAGCAGCTGTATCACGCCTGGTTCAGAAATTGCACCATCTCAGATCGCAAGACCCTGCAGCGGAAAGTGAGGTCAGCTGAGAAGATCATTGGGGTCTCTCTTCCCGCCATTACAGACATTTACACCACACGCTGCATCCGTAAAGCAAACAGCATTATGAAGGACCCCATGCACCTCTCATACAAACTCTTCTCCCTCCTGCCATCTGGCAAAAGGCACTGAAGTATTCGGGCTCTCATGACCAGACTATCTAACAGTTTCTTCCCCCAAGCCATCAGACTCCTCAATACCCAGAGCCTGGACTGACACCAACCTACTGCCCTCTACTGTGCCTACTGTCTTGTTTATTATTTATTGTAATGCCTGCACTGTTTTGTAGCCTTTATGCAGTCCTGGGTAGTCTAGTGTAGTTGTTGTGTTGTTTTACGTAGTTCAGTGTAGTTTTTGTATTGTTCACGTAGCACCATGGTCCTGAAAAACGTTTCATTTTTACTGTGTACTGTACCAGCAGTTATGGTCGAAATGACAATAAAAAGTGACTTGACTTGACTGTTTGGTATGGAGGGGCTACTGCACAGGTCCGAAGGAAGCTGCAGAAGGTTGTAAATCTAGTCAGCTCCATCTTGGGTACTAGCCTACAAAGTACGCAGGACATCTTCAGGGAGCAGTGTCTCAGAAGGCAGCATCCATTATAAGGACCTCCAGCGCCCAGGGCATGCCCTTTTCTCACTGTTACCATCAGGTAGGAGGTACAGAAGCCTGAAGGCACACACTCAGTGATTCAGGAACAGCTTCTTCCCTTCTACCATCCAATTCCTAAATGGACTTTGAACCCGTGAACACTACCTCATTTTTAAAATACATATTATTTCTGTTTTTGCAAGATTTTTAATCTATTCAGTATACTTATATTGTAATTTATGTATTTATTTATTTTTTTTTTCTTCTTCTATATTATATATTGCATTGAACTGCTGCTGCTAAGTTAACAAATTTCACGACAGATGCTGGCGATAATAAACCTGATTCTGGTACTCTAACTGATCAAAAACTTATTAATCTCTGCTTTAAATATACCCAAAGATTTGACTTTGTCTGTGACAACGAATTACACAGACTCACCAAGCTCTGGCTAAAGAAACTCATCCTCGTTCCTGTTTTAAAGGGACAACCTTTTAGAGTGAGGCTGTGGCCTCTGATCCTACACTTTCCTGCTATTGGAAACATCGTCTCCACGACAAGACTATCCATGTCTTTCAATATTTGGTAGGTTTCAACAAGATCTTCCTCATTCTGCTGAACGCCAGCAAGTACAAGCACAAAGCCACCGAACGTTCCTCATACATTAATCCTTTCATCTCTGGATCATACTTGTAAACCTAGGGCAGTAAATCCTTCCATAGATATGGAGCCCAAAACCTGTCACAATACTCCAACTATTGTCTGACCAATGCCTTATTAAGTTTCAGCATTATATCCTTGGTTTTATATTTTAGACCTCTCAAAATGAACACTGACACTGCATTTGCCTTCTTTGCTACTGATTCAACTTGAAAATTAATCTTTAGGGAATCCTGAACCAGTATTCTCAGGTCCCTTTACAGCTTCAATTTCTCAATTTTCTCTCCTTTTAGAAAATATTCTACACCTTTATTCTTTCAATCAAAGTGCATGACCATAAACTTCCCTGCGCTCTATTCAGTCAGCACGTGGGCAAAGAAGCATCACTCTTGCCCATTCTCCCAACCTGTTCAAGTCCTTCAGTAGACTCCCTGCTTCTTTGACACCATCAGCTCTTCTATCTATCTTTATGTCATCTGCAATTTAGGCCACAAAACTACCAAATCTGTCATTTGGATCATAACATATAGCACAAAACGTACCCAATTTATAACATTATTGCAGTCATAGGTATCTTTTATTTTAGTGATACAGGGCAGAGCAGGCTTTTTTGGCCCTTTAAGCCATGCCTAACCTAATCACGGGACAACTTACAATGACCAATTAACCTATCCAGTATGTCTTTAGACTGTGGGAAGAAACCAGAGCACTCAGAGAAAATGCACACATACAATGGAGAGGACATACAGAGATTGTCTTACAGAATGGCACTGGAATTGAACTCCAAACTTCGGAATGTGCTAAACTGTAATACATACAGTAATGTGATGGATATTCACTGTACAGGGCCAGGGGGTCTTTTGTTTTTGGCTAATCTCAGCCTACTAACAAAGCAGCTGAAACTTCTGGAGCTCAAAAGGTAGCTTTTGAGTAAGATAACAGTACAACTAATATTCTTTGTTTAGCTCATGTTGTGAACGGGAGCCAGTCTTCAACTCTTAAGGAAAATGGCAAGCAATAATCAGTCTGAAGTTAAAATGACAGCTTTACAAACAAACACACGTGGTCTATAGAGCAGCTGCTGACCCTTTGCATTTGGGCTGATTTCTCAAGAGCTGCAGTGTAAGATAATGGCGTTATTTAATTGCTTTGTTTCAAACCAGACAATGTGGTTAAATTAATTAGTTTAAGGAAGCTTACAGACCTGATTGATAATATCAATGTGCATCATATAGTTAATAGTTGGACGATTTGAATGCTCAGCCTCACATTATTGTAGGTACCTGGGAAAATAGTCTTCAGAAGCTTGTAGACCATTTGTGTAAAAAAAATGTGAACGAAATATCATATTTATGTTATGTCACCCAAGTGGCAGAAAAACAATGTGAATGTAGAGAACAGTCAGGCTTATTCAGAATGGTAAGAAGAATGACAGAAACGTGAGGTGAACTAGAAACTATTCTTCTGTCTTTGATTTCTGCAACAGATGATTTGTTCATCTGCTGCTCGTTGGTATGTCTTTTTAGTTTTTAGGAATTGTATCAGTAGTTTGGAATTTCTTTATGTTTTAGAATTTATTTGTAATTTGGAATTAATTTGGTAATTTTATAAGATAGAAATCCTCTATAAGTTTTAAACTTGTTTTAAGAATTTTACCTGGATTTAAAGGTGTAATATTAAAAATAAAAGAACTGTGTTTAAACTACTCTGTTAACTGGAAGTATCTCATCCTTGGGAGGGAGGGGGCCCGCTACTCAAGTAATGGGTAATGACAGCTAAACTTGTCGTGGAGGATAAACAAGGAAATGAACTAGGCTTTGACGAGTAGATAGTTACAGTATAACCTCCCTTTAGTGAGGGTACTCGTAGCTATCCGTATTGGATAGGGCTTAAGTTCTTTGTTTGAGTTAGAACTTTGCATTCAACGAAACCAATACCATTGCAGCAGATAGTCAGAAAATTTTTCCGATGGTAAGGATGTTAAGAGAGCATAGATTTAAGGTGAGAGGGAGGATTTGTAAAGGGGATCTGAGAAGAAGTGATTGTACAAGAGGTGGCTGATATCTGAAATGTAACAACACAGGAGGTGGCAGAATCAGAAATAATCACTATCTTTAAGAGACAAGGCAAAAGCGATTGTAGATTGGCAGAAAGAGCAGCCTGGATGTGATGGGCTGAGTGGTCTGTTTCTGTATAACTCTATGACAGTTAGATAAAAATTCTCAGCAACATGTCTTGCCCTCTTACTTTTCCCATGCATCACAGGGTGGGTCACAAAATAAAGGAAAGAGTAGAATTACTCAGAGAATCCCATAGATAACAATTTTTGCTGCCCTTGCCATATTTCAATATTTGCATTGATACAAACCTAGAGGCTGTAAACAAATATCATTATGTTTCTGCGCCGGAAAACAGCTGCGCAATAGGTTCTTTTCCATATAAAAAAATCTTCCTTGTGATTACACCGGGGATTTCCTGATGATTTTCACATCAAAGGTGAGAATGCTTCCATCTTCTGCTGGAGGATAGGATCTTTTTTCATTCTTCTTGTACTGAACTCAAAGGTGAACTTGAGGCCTTACATTAGTTCACAAGCGACAGCGACTTTCAAAGCTTTGGCTGCTGGAAACTTGATACTGCTAAAGGTTCAGTTCAGGTGCAGGTGCATTGAGATTTAATTAACACAACATTTATACAAAGAAGTTATCCATATTCATTTTTTTCGGTGAGCATGTTACATTTTATTTATTGTTATACTCCTTAGAATAAGATATATCATTGGATTAACTCAGTGGCCTCATTGTAACACAAATCTCAAAGGAGTTGTGTCAACATAACTTTAAAATTACCCTTTGTATAGTGAAAGAGCTGAGTCTGGATGAAGAGTTGAGAGTTTCTTAATCCCCTTTTAATGTGTCAGAAGGCCGTAGCATTGGGCAAATCATAATCATACAACCATTTGGGTCTGGGTCCTTGTCAAGCACATTTTTATACAGTATATCAGGTCCAATCCATTGCTACAAGAGAAACACTTCATCCTTCATCTGGATATGTAGCAGCTTTATAGATTCAATAAGTGTAAGAACAACTTTAAATAACTTGCTCTTACTTTCTAACTGTGCAAGAACTAGTCAGTTCTGCTAGTCACTTGCAAGTGATTTCGGCTCATTTCTGTCCTTTTTCTGATGGTCTAGTTTGGCCTGTTGGACATGTCCCACTGCTCTGTTATTAGGGAAATGCCCACCAAATCAGAATGTACAAGGCAAATAACTGAGGCAAAGCTATTAAATAGGATATATTTTAATTGAAGATAATAGTTAACAATAAAGGTAGTTTCTCATATGACAATGTGCCAACAATCACACTTCCCTCAGAGAGGCCACTGGTCATGTTCCTTCCCTCAGAGGAGCTGCTGATTCATGTTACTTCCCTCGGAGGGGCTGCTGTGCCTGATGCCCTTAGACATGTCATCAAAATTCTTAGATTTGTGGATTGAACTGTAGCACATGTTGGCATCCTTCAGTTCTATGATTTTATTTCATGTTCTTGCCCATTCTTGTTGCCGATTGGCGACTGGGGGTTTGGGGTTTTATGCTCTGATCTGTCAGTTTTAGTGTGAGGGAGGGGATGAGGGGTTTTGGGGATGCATATTTTTGTATCTTCTTCTTTTCATGTGGGGGGTGATTACAACTAGAGGGCGAGGGGGAATTGATGTCTTTCTTTCATCTACTTCTATGGTTTTCTGTATTTTATGGCTATTTGGAGAAGACAAATCCCAGAGTTGTATTCCACATACATACTTTAACAATAAAATGAACTTTTGAACCTTTGAATCATATCACATTTTGTCCCTAATTGTTCAAAGTACAGTAAAACTTATACACCCTACACTTCTTCCTCTTTTTAAAAAGAAGTAACACAGACAAAGAGGCATAGTTTGCCTCAGATAAGGACATAATCATATTTGGTATCACTCGGTCACTGATATTTCTCTTGTTCTATTCATCTTTCCGAATTTTCTCTGTTGATGAAAACTAACTTGACTTTTTATCTTTCCTAGTTCTGACGAAGGGTTTCCACACTGAAGTGTTAACTCTGATTCTCTGTCTACAGATGATGTCTGACTTGCTCAGTGTTTCCAGCATTTTCTGATTTTATTATACTGTATGCTATTTTACTGGGAATGAAGTTCATAAGAATGCAGTGCCTAATGCATATCATCAAGATGGATAAAAAGGTTGAGTCATATTCAAAGTGAAGATTCTAAAACTCAGTAAATGAACATTATAAAATTTGGCAGTTGTGTAACTCATGATCGCATGAATGCAAATGCATGCACAAATGTGAATGTAAAAAGAATGAGCAGCTACAGTGTGCACGTTACTGATAGTTTTGTAAAGGCAGATATCAATCTTGGTGGACAGGGAGTTTGCTTGCTTCAAAACACGTTGATGAACCTTCATTTTTTGGAAAGGCCAAATTTGAATAATATTTTTCAAAAGTCACTGCAGTTTTGTGGTGACTCTGAGCATTTAAGTCTGGTTGCCTGCAAGGCAAATAGTTGGGCTGGAGCTATTAATAGAATATTTTACATTAAAGGTAATATCTCTCAAATAATCATAAAACAATATATCAAAGGTCACCTCACATTGTGCCCATAGTTCTTCCAAGTACTGTAAAATGTATGCTTTGTAATAAATCCATACAAAATCAGAATTAAGATTGTATCACTGGCTTATGTCATGAAATTTGTTGTTTTGTGGCAGCAGTTCATCGCAATACATAATAATAAAATCTATAAATTACAACAAGAAGTATGTATGAAAAAGAAAATTAAATGAAATACGTAGTGCAAATAGTGAGGGGAAAAATATGGAGGTAGTGTTCAGGGCTTCATTGTCCGTTCAGCAGTCTGATGTTGGAGGGGAGGATGCCCATGCTGATATGTTGAGTGCACGCCCTCAGGCTCCTGTACCTCCTCCCTGATGGTAGCAATGAGAGGGGGCATGTTCTGGGTGATGGGGGTTCTTAATCATGGATCCACTTTTTGAGGCTTCACGTTTGAAGCTGTCTTCGATGTTTGGGAGGCTAGTGTCCATAATGGAACTGGCAGAGGTTACAAAGTTCTGCAGCTTTTTCTGATTCGGTGCAGTAGCTCATCCATACCAGATGGTGCTGCAACCAGTTAGAATGCTCTCCATGGGACACCTGTAGAAATTTGCGAATATCTTTGGTGACATTCCAATTCTCCTTAAACGGTTAATGAAATATAGCCACTGTTGTGCCTTCATTGTAATTGCATCAAATGTTGGGCCCAGGATAAATCCTTAGAGATATTGACACCTGGGAACTTGAAAACTGCTCACCCTTTCCTGGTGTGTGTTCCCTTGACTGACCCTTCCTGAAGTACACAATCAATTTCTTGGTCTTAATGGCGTTGAATGCTGTGACACCACCCAGAAAGCTGATCTATCTCACTCCTGTATGCCTCCTCATCATCATCAGAATTTCTGCCAACAATAGTTGTGTCACTGGCAAATTTATAGATGCCACTTGAGCTGCACCAGCCCTACAATTGTGGGTGTAGAGCAGAGGAATAAGCTGACATCCCTGAGGTGCACCAGTATTGACTGTCAGCGAGGAGAAGATGTTATATTCGATCTGCACAGACTGTGCTCTCCTGGTAAGGAAATGAAAGCTCCTGTTGCAGAAGCCCACATTTTGGAACTTGTTGTTTAGAGTTGAGGGTATAATTGTGTAGAACGCTGAGCTGTAGTCAATAAAGAGCAGCCTGACATATGTATTGCTTTCGTCCTGGTGACCCTAGGCTGAATGGAGAACCGGAGAGATTGCATCTGCTGTTGACCGATTGTGGTGTTAGGCAAACTGCAATGGGTCCAGGTCTTTGATTAGGCAGGAGTTAAATCTAGCCATGACCAACCCCTCAATGTACATAATAACAGTATATGTGAGTGCCACTGGGTGACAATCACTGAGGCAGCTCACCCCGCTCATCTTGGCACTAGTATGATCGTCACACCTTTGAAATATTTTGAAGTATTTTGCCCTTTTGTAAAACAGACCTACATTAAATTATACAACCAATTTCACACCATATAGAGAGTAAATTTCATTGAAGTGCATCTCCAACCCTTCACTTGTTCCTTTTGCTTACTGAGCTCTTCATGGCATATCTGAAATATTCTATATAATCAATCACTGGAACTCTGATGGGTTAATTTCTCTGGATAGGTTTCTCACATTTGGTCCTATGTCTTGCTCTGCAATTTGTAGCTTCAGGATAATTGTCTTTATAACTGTGAATGCATCATCTTACATATTTTTGACCGCTGTCTTTCTCAAGTCAAATTCTGTATATGGGCTTAACTCTTCACCTGTGCTTAACACAAAGGCTAATAATTCATTATCTTCTGCAACAATTACAATTGCACATAATGCTTGTGCATTACTGGATAATACAGATCTGTTTTCAACAGGTTCTAACATCAGACAGAAGCAGAAGTTATTGGAAACAGTCAGTGCAAAAGATAGGATCTGTAGAAAGTAAAACAGATATGACATGATTCCTCTTAAGATTCTCCATTGATGTACCCTTGCATCCTGACTCAGATTTAGTATCACTGACATACTGTATGTTATGAAATTTGTTGTTTTGTGGCAGCAATACAAGATACAAAAATACCATAAGTTACAATAATAAATAAACAAATAAATAAATAAATAAATAAATAAATTTTGCAAGAGAGCAATAGTGAGGTAGTGTTCATAGGTTCATGGACCATTCAGAAATCTAAAGGCAAAGGGGAAGAAACTGTTCCTAAAATGTAGACATCAGACTGTGCAGAAACCAGACCATTTCTCCTTCCTAATGTCACTTTTGAGGTGGCAAAATTACCTCCTTTAATGTCTCATTAATTGGTTGTGGTTGAAGTTTACAAGTTAACATAGAATAGTACAGCACAGTACAGGCCCTTTGGCCCACAATGTTGTGCTGACCCTTAAACCCTGCCTCCCATATAATCACCCACCTTAAATTCCTCCATATACCTGTCTAGTAGTCTCTTAAATTTCACTAGTGTATCTGCCTCCACCACTGACTCAGGCAGTGCATTCCACATACCAACTACTCTATGAATAAAAAAACTTCCTCTAATATCCCCCTTGAACTTCCCACCCCTTACCTTAAAGCCATGTCCTCTTGTATTGAGCAGTGGTGCCTTAGGGAAGAGGTACTGGCTATCCACGCTATCTATTCCTCTTAATATCTTGTATACCTCTATCATGTCTCCTCTCATCCTCCTTCTCTCCAAAGAGTAAAGCCCTAGCTCCCTTAATCTCTGATCATAATCCAAACTCTCTAAATCAGGCAACATCCTGGTAAATCTCCTCTGTACCTTTTCCAATGCTTCCACATCCTTCCTATAGTGAGGCAACCAGAACTGGACACAGTACTCCAAGTGTGGCCTAACCAGAGTTTTATAGAGCTGCATCATTACCTCGCGACTCTTAAACTCTATCCCTCGTCTTATGAAAGCTAACACCCCATAAGCTTTCTTAACTACCCTATCTACCTGTGAGGCAACTTACAGGGATCTGTGGACATGTACCCCCAGATCCCTCTGTTCCTCCACACTACCAAGTATCCTGCCATTTACTTTGTACTCTGCCTTGGAGTTTGTCCTTCCAAAGTATACTACCTCACACTTCTCCGGGTTGAACTCCATCTGCCACTTCTCAGCCCACTTCTGCATCCTATCAATGTCCCTCTGCAATCTTTGACAATCCTCTACACTATCTACAACACCACCAACCTTTGTGTCGTCTGCAAACTTGCCAACCCACTCTTCTACCCCCATATCCAGGTCGTTAATAAAAATCACGAAAAGTAGGGGTCCCAGAACCGATCCTTGTGGGACACCACTAGTCACAATCCTCCAATCCAAATGTACTTTCTCCTCCATGACCCTCCACCTTCTGCAGGCAAGCCAATTCCGAATCCACCTGGCCAAACCTCCCTGGATCCCATGCCTTCTGACTTACAGAATAAGCCTACTGTGTGGAACTTTGTCAAATGCTTTACTAAGTTCATCGAGAGCAAAGGTTCCCAATGTGGGGTCCACAAACCTCTCAGTTAATGATAGGGGTTTGTGACATACAATAGGTTGGGAACCCCTGATCTAGTCTGTCTTTAATCCTTCTTGCCAACCTCTTGCTGTGCTTTTTTGGGCTCAAGTCATAAAGTCAATGCCCAGTTTGACATCCTTTTTGGATCCTCAGAGCCTTTGAGCTGCAATCTGATTCTCCTTTAAGGAATCAAAATCAATCTGTGCTTCAATCCAGTCAGCAGTTTGGTATTTCAGTCAAAATGCAACTTCTCCAGAGCCCATGCTGTCTCATATTCACCATTTGTTTCTTTCTCCACTGATGTAATCAATGTCACTATAGCTCCTTGAGAAGTTTAGAAAAAGGGTCTCCAATCTGAAATGTTAACTACGTTTCTCTTCTCTAAGATGTGACCTGACCTGCTGAGGATTTCCAACATATTCGGTTTTTATTAAAGAAAAGATCCAAGACTTCAAAACAGGGGTTCCTATTCTGGGAACCACAGACCACTTGCTTAATGGCATTGGTCCATGGCATTAAAAAGGTGGGGAGCCCTGTTTTAACAGAAGAAGAATAATTAGTAAACTTACATGGAATATAAAAGTGAAGTGTAAAACTACTTGAAAAGGAAGATTAGTGAAGACAAATGTAGGCTCCCTAGAGTTAGAAGCAAGAGAAATTATAATGGGGAACAGAGGAATTGCAAAACAATTAAACAGATACTTTAATTCTATCCTCATGGGAGAGGATACAAATACCTTACCAGAAGTTCTGATGAAAAACAGGAATTAAAGGAAATTAGTCTTTGTACAATAATAGTGCTGGGAAATTTAATGACAGTTGAAGGCAATAAACCCACAGAGTCTGATAATCTATGTCCCTGAGTACTAAAAGTAAAAATCATGGAACTAATTTAAGTATTGATTATCATTTCACAAAATTCAGTTGATTATGGCATGTTTCCTGTGGTATGGAGAGAGCCAATGTAACCCCATTATTCAAAACAAAGGAGGAAGAGAGAAAACAAGGAGCTAATAACCCATTGGTCTAACATTAGTGGAAAGAAAAATGTTGATCGTATAGGATGTGTTCACAGGGTAGCTAGATAAGGTCAATATGGATTTATGTCAAAGTCAAATTCAAGTTTATTGTCATGTATGCAAGTGTATGCATGCACTGATGCAATGAAAAATTTAACAGTATCACAGCGGTATACTGTGGCATCATATAAGCAGCATTCATAAGAAAAGACTAAATTAAACACAATTTATCAGAAACAGAAACTGAACAAGAAAATGTCCACATTTGTGCAAACAGGTCGATGTAGTCATAGTATTGTTATACTGTAGTGATTAGGTTTGCAAGAACCTAATGTTTGAAGGGATAGAGTTGTTCTGAACTGGTTGTGTGGGACCAGCCTTCCATACATCTTACCCAATGGCAGCTGTGAGATGGCCTGGTCCAGACATTGGAGATTTTTGAAGATGGATGTTGCCTTATTGTGACAGAACTTCATATAGATTCTACAAACAGAGAGGAGAGATGTACCCTTGATGCATTGGGCAGTGAATATTACTCTCTGCAACTTCTTACACTCCTGCACATTTGAATTGCTGTAGCTGACCATGATGTAACCAAGTTCAAGTTTAATTGTCATTCAACCATACATGAGTACCCATGAATACAGCCAAATGAAGAAGCACTACTCCAGTGCCAAGGTGCAAACCAACAGTCATAGACATCACAAAGCGTATATAACACTGCAGTAAAATATAGTCCAAGTCCCCGAGTCCATGAATGCTACAGCAGTCTGCAGTCGAGCACAGTATGTCTTGTCTTCTGCCGAGAGAACACTGGGGGCAGCACCAATTCCAGCATGGATGGTGCATCACGCCACCTCTGGCACTCTGGTGGAGCACACTTACTTTGATGCTTCTGGCTGTCCGGGGCAGCTGGAAATTGGCGACAGTGCAGCTTGTGGCCTGGTCTTTGCTATGACTGTGAACTGATCAGGATTCTTTCAACATTACTTCTGTAGAAGCTTGTTAATATCTGGTGACAAGCCAATCTCCTTAAAGTCCTAGGAAAGTAAAATTCATTGGTAGACCTTCCTTGTGATTGCATATATATATGGGGCCCAGGACCAGACAACTGATAAGTTAACCTCCAGGAATTTAAGGATGCTTACTCTCCACTGCTAATTCCCTGATGTAGACTGGTGCATGTTCGTCCTCCTTCCCCTTCCTGAAATCAATAATGAGCTTTTGAGGATTTTTAAAAAGCCTGTAGATGAAGTCCCACATAAGTGTTCAAAATTAAAGCACATGGTATTGGGGATAATATATTGACATAGACTGGTTGATAAGCAGAAAACATAAAGTTGGGGTAAATGGGCTTTGTTTGAAGTGGTGATTGCTGTGGTGTCACAGGGATTTGTGCTTGGTCTCCAGTTATGCATCATATTTATCAGTGATTTGGCTCAGGAAATTGCAAGTAATATTTCTAACTTTGCCAAAGCACAAAACTAGATTGAACCGTGCATTGTTTGCAGGACGTGCTGAGGCTTCTAGATGATTTAATTAAGTTAAGTGAGAGGGTAAACACATGCCAGGTACAGTATAGTCTGAATAAATCTGAAGTTGTTCACTTTGTTAGGACAAGAACAAAGGCAGAGTATTAGCTAAAAGGTGAAGTGCTGATGTACAAGAGATCAGAGTGACCAGCCACTGAAGGTAAATGCAGGTGAAACAAGCAAGCCGTTAAGGAAACAAATCGGTGATAATCAAAGGAACATACAGCATGGCAACAAACCTTTCGACCTACCAGGTCTGTTTTCATCATTGTAACCACTGACACTCATCCTACACTAAACCCATTTTATTCTCCCCATATCCCATCAATTCGACTTTCCAGAGGCAAGTTACAGTGGCGACCAGCTCAGATGTCTTTGATCTGTAGAGGGAAATTGGAGCACCAAGGGGAAACTCACGCAAGAGGGCATGCAAACCCCACATAGACAGCAGCAGAGGTCACAACTGAATAGTGGCATCACAGTGCCACCCACCCAAAAGACCTTGAGTAGAAGAGCAAGGATATCTTATTGCAACTGTGCAGGGTTTTAGTGAGACAACTCTCAAGTACAGTGTGCAGTATAGTTCTCCATATCTAAGAATAGATACAATTGCCATGATGGAGTGAAAGAAAGCTTCACTAGACTGATGCCTGGGATGGCAAGGCTATTGTATGAGCAGGTGTTGAATCGACTGAGTCTATAGTCACTGGAGTTTAGAATTGGGGTCTAACTGAAACATACAGAAGTGAAGGGAAACTTTGGAATTCTCAATCTCATTTATCTGTGGAGGCTAAATCAGTGAACGTATTTAAGAAGGGAATAAGTAGATGTGTGGACTCTAGAACATTAAAGAATATGGTATCAGAGCAGAAATGTGAGGTGGAAGATCAAGCATGGCCATACTAAATGCCAGGGTAGACCCAGAGGTCAAAATGACCCAGTCCTGTCTTTTCTATCTATGCTCCTGTGGTCTCTGTATCACATGTTATACTTGGGTCTTAAAAGTAATCTTACACATAGGTTACATTAACCTTTGGAACTAAGCCACCAGGTGACCTATTCTGACAGGATCACCTTTTCCTCTCTCCATACTTCTCACTGCCTCAGAAAAGCAGCCAGCATCATCAGAGGCCCTACCCACTCTGGCATTATCTCTTCTCCCCTTCCCGTTCGACAGAAGATACTCTGCCTGATAACACTTGCCCATAGGCTCAAGGACAGCTTCTATCCCACTATTATCAGACTTTTGAATGGACTTTGTGCAATAAGATAGATATTTGGCCTCACAGTCTACCTTATTATGATCATGAACTTTATTGTTTATCTGTATGCACTTTCTCTGTAGAATTGCACTTTTTTTCTGCCTTGTTATTATTTTACCTTGTTCTGCCTTGATTACTGTGGAATGATTTAATCTACATGAACAGTATGCAAGAGAAATGTTTCACTGTATCACGGTACATGTGACAATAATAAATCAATAACCTTTTAGTTTTTTTCTAAAACAATTCTAAACAAGATAGGAATTCATGAGAATCAATTCCAGAAATACATGAGAACTCTCCTTGGCTACAACCAAATTCCCTTCATTATAACCTTGTATTCCATACATCTAATATCCTGCACTCTTTGCTTAATTGTGCAAGTTGCAAAGTGAAAGAAAATATTTGCAGACTTTAAAACCTGTAAAAGAACTTTATCAATGAGCTGTGAGTTCAAGATGCGAAGTCTGTACTTTTTGTAATTTGTAATTATGCAAATATTCAGCAGAGAAAAGGAGGATGAGAGGATATTGCCAGAATTCATTCATAGTAATTTGTAAAACAAACAATTCATTTAACAATCAACTAAATCTCATGAAATCACCTGCTTATCTTCAGTTTCCTAGAAGAAAAGCATCATGCTGGAGCTAAATACAGCAGCGGAAAACTCATATTAACCCAATCCTCCAGTGCAGTTACTAATTTCAGTTCTGTGTTCCTAAAGTGATTGTTTCAATGTAAAGCAAGAGCATTGACCAAGAAGGTGCTGGCACGTGGCCAAGTGGTTAAGGCGGTCGTCTAGTGATCTGAAGGTCGCTAGTTCGAGCCTCAGCTGAGGCAACGTGTTGTGTCCTTGAGCAAGGCACTTAACCACACATTGCTCTGCAACAACACCGGTGCCAAGCTGTAACGGCCCTAGTGCCCTTCCCTTGGACAACATTGGTGGCATGGAGAGGGGAGACTTACAGCATGGGCAACTGCCAGTCTTCCATACAACCTTGCCCAGGCCTGCGCCCTGGAAATCTTCCAAGCCGCAAATCCATGGTCTCACGAGACTAACAGATGCCTATAATTATGACCAAGAAGACTCCGAAGATTATGTTGAGGGCATAGCATGGTGCTTTTGTGGCTTAGCATTAGGGACTTGAGTGTACAGTTTGCATTATGTTATTTGCCAGGCCAACAAATGTTCCTGTAAATGTTGAAGATATTCAGAGAGTGCACCAAGTGCTAGCAATGATGAACATGAAAAACCATGGGAATGGGATGTGGAATTAAAATGTGTGGCCACTGGGTGATCCTGCTTTCTCTGGCGGACGGAGCGTAGGTGTTCAGCAAAGCGGTCTCCCAGATGCGTCGGGTCTGGCCAATATATAAAAGGCCACATCGGGAACACCGGACGCAGACCACATCCCATTCCCATTCTGACATGTCTATCCATGGCCTCCTCTACTGTAAAGATGAAGCCACACTCAGGTTGGAGGAACAACACCTTATATTCCGTCTGGGTAGCCTCCAACCTGATGGCATGAACATCGACTTCTCTAACTTCTGCTAATGCCCCACCTCCCCCTCGTACCCCATCTGTTACTTATTTTTATACACACATTCTTTCTCTCACTCTCCTTTTTCTCCCTCTGTCCTTCTGAATATACTCCTTGCCCATCCTCTGGTTTCCCCCCCTGCCCCTTGTCTTTCTTCCCGGACCTCCTGTCCCATGATCCTCTCGTATCCCTTTTGCCAATCACCTGTCCAGCTCTTGGTTCCATCCCTCCCCCTCCTGTCTTCTCCTATCATTTTGGATCTCCCCCTCCCCCTCCAACTTTCAAATCTCTTACTCACTCTTCCTTCAGTTAGTCCTGACGAAGGGTCTCGGCCTGAAACGTCGACTGTACCTCTTCCTACAGATGCTGCCTGGCCTGCTGCGTTCACCAGCAACTTTGAATTAATCTTCATACATTTTTCTGATTAGTATAGTGTTACATGCATCTTTTATCTGTAAATTTAATAGATGGAGATCATCCTGCTAGCAATGTCAATCCTAGAGTGAAGGGGGGGAAAAGTATGTGATGGCTTTGTTTTGTTTGTATAACAGGATGTTCTATACAAACTCTATGGGTTTACTTCACTAAAGCCAATTCTGGTTCTCCCACCAGTGTAAGAAAAGGGAATAAAGGGCACCTTCACGTTCATATTGTTCATTTCTTTGCTGAAGGATCTGGCTGACTGTGATGTTGCAGTTCAGCAGCAGACATGATTTGAAACCGGTGTAGTTAACACCCAGTTCAGTGACAAAGACTTGCAGCATTGCAATGTAACACTGGTTGCAGCACTCCTACACTGCAAATTTGTGCCTGTCGACACTCCCAGTACTACAAAACTGACAGGACCAGATCCACTACCGACATGTTTAATATTGTGATGTTGAGTTAAGAAGTCCTCAACTATCACAGAAGTCAATGTCAAAGTAAATTTATTATCAAATCACATATTGTATAAGCCACCATGTACTAGCTTGAGATTCAATTTCTTGCAGGCATTTACAGGAAGATAAAGAAATACAATAGAATTTATGAAAAACTATACACAAGTAAAGACTGACACACAACTAGTGGGCAAAAGATGAACGTGGCAGCCGAAAAGATGACCGGTTACAGATGGACTCCCGGCAGTGTCGGCCCAGCTGCTGAATTAAAGAGACAAAGAAGACCCTTTTCTCCTGAAGAAGCCAAATCCGCTCACTGGAAGTAAGGGCAATGATGCAACAAAAAAAAAAGCTTTAACATTCTTTATGCATGTTGATAGCAAAGCAACGGTTCCATCTTTGATTGGATAGATTAGGCATAAATATCCCATCTCTGGGAAATAACTACTTTATTCCCCACCTGTTTTACATTACATCAGGGTGATTGATAGCTTGTGTCACACTTCCTAAATGGCTTGTATCACAGCTCAAGTACCACTATTATCTAGGATTATTTTTAAACGCTTAAATTCACCGTGCTGTTCACATTGCATTTGGTTCTGCTTCACCTTTTACTAGTAGTGCCACATTATCTCATTGTAACCCCCACCCAAACAACCCTCACTACCCTTTTACAAACTAGACTCTATGCCTCCTTTTCTTCTACGTATTCCAAGTGCTGCCTTTATGCAACTTGCTTTTCCCACCGGACCACACAGTCTATTTTAAAAACAGTATTACTGGAATTGGGGCAAGTTTTAGATTTCTGTGAAGTTCAAATGTGTTTGCGGAGCTCCACTTCCTCAAATTACAACGCTGTGAATCATCAGAGTATTTAATTTCTCACTTCTTTAACTGTTGACTATTTTTTCTCACCCTTTGACCTCCATATAAATCAGATTTTCATTTTTTAATATCTACCCTGTGAATTGTTTCACACCCAAAACCTTTGAATTTAATGAAGTCTCCCTGGTTCTTTAACTGTGAAGTTACTGCTCTGGTTTAATTTGCACATTAATTTTGTTCACTTGAGTTGACTGCACATACAGACATTGCAATTAGCTTAATTTTTCCCAGTTGGAAGTACATACATAAGGAAGCTGTAGAGTCCCACCCAGTCATAACTCACAGAAACAGGTCCTTTGTCCCACCAAGCTCGCACCAGCTATCAACTAACCATTAACATTAATCCTACCGCAACTGCACTTTAAACAAAAATCACTCCATATTCCCATCATCTCCTCCCACTCAGCTACACATGAGGGGCAATTTTTACAGCAGGTAATTAATGTACCAACCTGCACATCTTTGGGAAGGGGCAGGAAACCGCAGCACCCAGTGGAAACCCATGTGGTCGAGGGCAAAGTTGCAAATA
This sequence comes from Mobula hypostoma, assembly GCF_963921235.1. Taxonomy (NCBI): domain Eukaryota; kingdom Metazoa; phylum Chordata; class Chondrichthyes; order Myliobatiformes; family Myliobatidae; genus Mobula; species Mobula hypostoma. The sequence goes on along the minus strand of NC_086121.1, from coordinate 41,512,498 downwards.
GACATGAACTCTACACAAACTACACCACAGGTCAGTATTAAACCTGGATCTCTGGCGGTGTGAGGCAGGGACTCTACCAACTTGCACACTGCATGTTCCAAAAATATATGTGGAGCTCAAGGTAGGCCTGAACTAATTGGTACCTGGGAATCAGTTTATTGTTGTCACATGTACAGAGCACAGTGAAAGCCGGTTGTTTGTGTCTATCAGGCAGATGATTCTACACATAAGTACACTGAGGTGGTGCAGCAAGAAGAAAATAATGCATAAGTGAGTGTTACAGTTACAGAGAAAGTGCAGTACCATTAGACAAATAAACTGTAAGTCCAGGGCGGGGTGGAGAGGGAGATCAAGAGTTCACCTTTGACGCGTAAGAGGTCCATTCAAGAGTTATAACAGCAGACAAAAGCCATACTTGAGCCTTGAATCCATCTCAATTAAGAAAGGCCAAGGAAAGCGCACATAAAATGTTCTTACTTATTATGACACAAAAGGAGGTTATTCGGCCCACTCAATCCATTCCAGCTCCCAGCAGATCAATGTCCTCAGTTCCACTCCTTATCTTTCTATGGCCCTACAGCATCTTGCTCATTCACACAAGCCCATTAATTCTCTGTTTGACTATTTTGCTGCATACATACAGTAGGACAATTTTCAGCAGCCAATTAACCTACCAGCTTCTCTAAAACTGAGTAGGAAGAAACTGGAGCACCCAAGGGAGATCAATTTATTCACAGAACATTCAGACGGATTCAGAAGCCAGGATGGAACCCTGCAGCTGTGAGGCAACAGCTGTACTACCCAAAAACTTACAGGAATGGCCACAAGGATTGGGTATTTTCATTACAAGGGTAGATTACAAAATGTAGATTGTTTTCTTTATTGTGAAAGTGGGTGAGGGGAAATTTGATGGAGATGTAAAAACTTATGTCAGGTTTAGATAAGAGGGACACGGAGAACCAGCTCCGAACCACAGGATCATGAGTCACATGCTCAGGACTAGGCCAATGGTACTGGGAAATGTGTGGAAAAGCAGCGTGTTTTGGTGACCTGAACTTGCTGTCTATACAACAGTGCAGGAAGCAGAGATGATCAAATGATTTAAAAAGGAAATTGGCTTGGTACTTGAGGAAAATTAATTTGTAGGACCACATTGGGGGAAAGGAACTATAGTTCTACAGAGAGCTAGCATGAACTCAATGGGCAGAATTACCTCATTCATTTTCATTAACCAATTAACTGTTCATGATGGGCAATGAATGCTAGACTTTTCAGTGACACCCAGATCATGAAATATGGATAAACAGAAACAAAATATGAGCATTTTAGCTAAGGGAGCATCAATGGATGTTGCTGATATGGATTTCCTTAAGATTCTGCTCTAAAGGTTGCTGTCAAAAGGGCAAGAGTACATAATTAGAAATTGCCTTCTGACATAGATCAGTTATTGGTTAGCATGCAAGAGACAGAGACCAATGAGAAAGGATGTTTATCTGGGTGCTAACTGGGTTGTCACTGTGTAATTTTACAGAAATGGGCCCCGCTCAACCACGACCAAAGTCTTCCATTGTTAGCTGCACATTCTGATAGTTTTGGTACAAACAACACATTCCATTACACTGAATAGTTTGATATGCAACACAAGTTACATTGAAAATATGTACTTCTATTCTGAGACCGAAGCAAAACAGAACCAGTATTGCAGGAAAGACGATCTCTTTTCAGCTTATTTCCAGAGCCCCAGAGAATTTCGTCCAAGGCTGCGGATGACTGTGACCTAAGGTGCTCTATAAACTGTGTAGGTGGGAGCAGGAAGTCTCAAACAGATAGATAAGAACGTAGTGTTTGAGAAAACTGCAGCAAATAAGATTCAGAATGTGGCACTGTACAGTAATTCAGTCAGGATTTGAACTTTTTAAAAAAAAATTTAAAAAAAAGGATTTGAACTGATCTGAGGGCATACATATCAACAGCTCTATTTCCATCTTTAATATCTCTATTTTTCCCTTTCAGGGTTCTTTTGAAGACCCTGACCTGGAGTTACATGCTGACTGCAGTTCTTTGTGCGAATGGGACCCGCTTTCAGAGTTTCACGACTGGCCGTTCGTCATTACACCAAGGGCTCGGCCTAAGAGCTCCTCTCGCCTTCGAAGGCCCAGGATCTCGTGGCCCTGAAGACGGGGAGATCAGAGGTCGGTGCCTCTGCAGGAGATCGGTGTGTTGTTGGAGACGGAAGATCTCTGGCTGTCTGCCCAGAGATCCGAGATCTTTGAATGGAGGGTTATCGACCGAGTGCAGGCCGGCGGGACTACGTGAGAATAAGCGTTCGGTACGGACTAGAAGGGCCAAGGTGGCCTGTTTCCGCGCTGTAATTGTTATGTGGTTACATGAGAAGCAACGCAATGGACTTTTAACGTCATAAACCAGCGAGTTATTTGTTATGTCTCCCCTCTCGCTGTGAAATGGAGAGATCTCTTTCTCCTTTATTGGGGGTGAGGGGAGAGAGGGAGAGAGAGAGAGAGTGAGAGAGAGAGAGAGAGAGAGAGAGAGAGAGAGATAGTGAGAGAGAGAGAGAGACAGAGAGAGAGACAGAGAGCCAGAGAGAGTGCCTGTGGTATGTCAAATGCCAGGTAAACAATATAGTCTATGGGGTACTGCAAATCTGCATCTTTACTGTTGTTTTGCTCATGCTTGAGTGCTTGGTGGGGGGTGCCGATGGGGGGGAGGGGGGATTGTTGCCTGTTGCCGCTTACGCGTGGGAGGGAGGGGAGCTGGGGGGGGATTTGATGTTCTAACACTTAACTGCTGTCTATTCTTTGGGGGCATTCCTCTGTTTTCATGAAAGGTTGCCACTACTACCACTTCTACTACATTGACTCAGGCCTAGGGGGCCGGCATCAGGCACGATAATGGACTCTCCACTTCTCCCTCTCCCTCATCAATGTGTTCAGTTCATCTACATTAGCTGCGCCGCTGTCTTTTAGGAGCATGTTGGCCATAGTCTTGTGTGGGCGCCCAGGGTTCACCCTCCCGTGCTTGGACTCCCATATGATGACTAGGCCGGCAGGTAGCTCGGGGTGGCGTAGACAGTGCCCCATTGGTTGCAGTCTTCTCGCCGTGAAGAAAAAGCATTTCAGGATATATATTGTATACAGTTCTCTGACATTAAATATACCTATTGAAACCTTTGAATTATGTGACAATTTACCTGAAATGAATGAAATTTAGTTGAGTTTTGAAACTTAAAGCATGATATAATCAAAATGTTTAAAATAGTGCTTGGAGGTGTATTTTTTATGTTGGCCAAATCTAGAATGAAATATTGGCAGTTAGGAGGGAAAGGAAGCTGAGTGGAAATCCGGCCCTACTGGACTTACTGGACTGTGGATGTTGAAAATTTCGGGAACTTATCTGTCAAATAAGAAATATAAAAACGCATCAGGAACTGAGATATTAACCAGCCATGATGGAACAAAATAACGACAGGTTAAAGCAATGAATGCCATTTCCCCAATTCCTTTTTGTTAATGTTTCACTTGTGGATATGATGTTCGGACAGAACTCCATCATCAGTAGCACTATCACTACCACAGCTGTTCTGGAACCTTTCAGCAGACAAGTTAGGTACTCTGTTCCTGTATGTTGAAAAATAGGAATTGTACTTTGTTGGGTAGAAGGGCTGCTTATCCATGGTTTCCACTACTTCCACGATGAGGCCAAACTCAGGTTGGAGGAGAAACGTCTGGGTAGCTTCCCACCTGATGGCAAGAGCTTCAATTCCTCTAACTTCTGATACTTATTCTCCCTCATCCCTTCTTTCTTTTCCATTCTCCATTCTAGTTACCCTCTCATCCCTTCTCTTCTCCTCATCTGCCAGTCACCTCCCTCTGGTTCCCTTCCTCCTTCCCTTTAATCCACTGTCCCCACCTATTAGATCCCTTCTTCTTCAGCCCTCTTCCACATATCACCTCCTCGCTTGTCACTTCATTCCCTCTCCCACCCACACACCTTCCCCCTCACCAGGTTTCATCTATTGTCTAACAGCTTGTACTCCTTCCCTTTCCCCACCTTCTCATTCTGACTTCTGTCCCCTTCCTTTCCTGTCTTAATGAAGGGTCTCTCACTGAAATATCGACTGTCTATTCCCTCCCATGTATGCTGCCTGACTTGCTGAGGTCCTCCAGCATCTTGCATGTGGTGCGAATCCAATGAGCTGTTTTATCGCAGATGGTGCCAGGCTTCCGCAATGTTGTTAGAGGTGCAAGGGGTGAGTCTTCCAATAGACACTTGATTTTGTACTTTGAGAATTGTGGGCATGTTTTGGGGGCAGGAGTTAGCCAATCCCTGACTCACACTTGTCACAATATGTCTGTGTCTAGTCCAGTTAAATTTCTGGTGACTACCTTTGGTTGTTAATGGTTGGAGATGGCAATCCAATTAAAAGATGAGAGAAGATGGCTGGACTCTTTTGTTGGACATGGTCGTTGGCTAGCACCTGGATGTATGGATGTTAGTTGCCATGAATCATGTGCTGAATTTTGAAAACAAAGATAACCTGCTGATACTGGAAGTCTATAGGTAGCATTTATAAAGAGATGAAGGGTAATTTACTCATAAATAACTGTTTCTCTTTCCACAGATGCCTCCTGACTAGCTGATAGTTTTGCTTTACGCCTTTTTTTTTTGTCTTTGTGAAATCGGTTTTGAAATGGAATGAATGCTGGCCAACCAAAAGGAGAATCTGTTAGACCAGCCTCTATTCTGCACACAAAACCTGTCCAGTCCCATAGAGTCTCTGAATATAGTTCACTTCCTCGGTACTGCCCACAGGAACCTAGATTGGAGTGAAATTGTGAATATGTGTCAGAGATGAAGCTAGCACATTTTCTCATTTATTTCATTTGATTAGCTGCTTGTCGCATTACTATGGCCCGGTCACACAACTCACCTAGATACTTTCTTTTTAAGATGTAATGACGGATACTTCCATTCAGAACCTGAAGCAATAACCAGCAAGATGAAGCCCATCAGTCTAGTCTTGTCTGTGCTGCCAACTATAGTCCCTAAGCCGGCTGGATCTGTTCTCCTTGTGAACCACACAGGGGTCCCGTAAGCAGAGTGAGCATGTTAATCAAGGGTGTAATGCTAAAATTGCTCATTAGATGAGTGAAATGGAGTAAATTTTCATTTTCAGGATGGTAATGATTACGGAGGGCTGTCCTGAATGACCTGTCTAGTTCCATTTGCAAAATGTCAGCTGCTACTTAATACACTATAATTGAGCTCCGTGCAAACACAGAACATTATTTCTTGATCGAGAAACCTGTTTATCTGAGACAAGTGCAAGGGATTTTCCCTCCTGGTCTCAGTTGTGAACTCCTGTCAAATCAGTGACATAAAGGTCTGTGTATTCAATGTGACCTTCATCTCAGATCGTTCAGCTCTGACAGTTCCCATATTGGAATAACAATTCTTTCCAGATCCTGCAGCTGCAGAAGAGACAAATGTCACAAGCTTTGTGAAACAAGAATTTCGGACATGTTATCCGGGAGCTCAGCACAGTGTTTGATGTAAAGCTACCACCGATAAGGAGAATCTGAGTGAGTGTGATTCTTCCATTTCAGTGGTCACATGGCTCTGAACTGTGACTCCTTATACTTCAGGTAATACTGTAATCCTTCCTTTTGCAGAGACGCGCCTAGATTACCTGCAAGATAAATTAATTTTTCAGTTAATGATTCTAGGGGAATCAGCTTTCAGCCCCGCCAAACAGGGTATTCAAGTTTGGGTAGATGCTGTGTAATGTACCCCAGTACAAACCCACAACGCAAAATGTCAGACGATACACAATATGCGATCAAATGATTACACTTTATAACTCTTACTTTGCTATGTGGTTAGTAAAGGAACAAAATATAAAAGAAAAAGGCGCCACTTTTATTAAATAGTGCACACAAAATCGTTGGAGCTCACGCCTCAGGTATTCCGCCATAAGCTACCTCTGCCGAAACGTCGCCGACCCCCAGACCCTCGGATTCCAGTCTCCGCTGTCCGGTGGTCTCCTAGCACTCTCTACACATGTCCTTCCTCTTCCGTTTCCTCGAGCGAAAGCCCACGAAAAACCCTGGTTCCCAGACACACAAGAAAGAATAACATTCCTCCCCATTGGATAGCCCTGAATAATAAAGTCTCGTTATCTCTAGTCCTAACCCAAACATTGCAGCTACAGGGAAACCATTACCTCAGCAGTTAACATTACAGAGCAGCCATTACATAATGTTTTGGAAAATAAAGCAAAGCGCTATTAATGGTGAAAGTCTGGAATAAAATTAGATGCCAAGAACACGCAGAAATTTGGTCAGTGTTCCTGAGAACCATAGTTATAATTTCAGCTTGTGATCGATGGTCAGAACATTGGTGACAATTGAATAGTGTTCCTGATGCTACATTGAACAGTGTATTAGTTGTGACATTTGCAACCACTTTCAGGGCAGTCCCTCCAGTTTTTTGACCTCCCTTCTGAAGCACAGCGTTATCACCTGAAAATAGGATTGCTGCAGTCTCTGTATCAATACCATTTTCCCTTTGTTTTCCTGCTTTACATGATACTTTGTTTCTCCCTACTTAAACACTGTTGACTGATCAAATTACACTGAGGAAATGGCCTTGGATGGTACAGAAAATTGCTGGAACCCTTTCCTTTCCAATTCAAAATGAGGGCTAAACTAAATGCTTACAGAACAAAACTTAGTGAGACTTCATTATTTTGGAGTTGACTTTTTGCAATGTCTATTACATGTCATGTATTTCCTCACAAGACAAAGATTGCAAAATATTGCCTTTTGCTCTCCTTCCAACAGCAATTCACTTGCATAGTTTTAAGAATTGTACTTGGTGCTCACAGTGTGGTCTCCATGAAGTGGGTAACCGGTATGCTGAAGACCTTTGTTCAGTCTACAAGCGTAACTTGTCATTTCAGTTTTTCTTCCCTTTCACAATTTGATGTCTTTCTTCTGGCACCTTGAAAGCTCTATTGAAAGCTTGAAGTCTTGAGGAACAGTATCTCATGTTTCCAATATTCGGACTCAATGCTGAATTCAATTATTTCAGATATCCAGCCTTTCCAGCTTGATTCAGAGTGGCCAGTGCTGATACATCACATGATAAATTTTAGCTCTATTTTTCCTTCTCCATTGATGCTGCCTGGCCTATTGAATATTTTCAGCATTTTCTTTTATTTCAGCTTTCCAGCAACTGCAGTGTTTGTTATCACAGAGTTCAAGTGTTGTGTCCCTTCTTTCTCCCTTCTGTTTTCATTCACTTCCTCTGTAGAACAATTGTGATTAACAAGCATTCTCCAATCCTTTGATGTGAAATTTCCTTTGATGTTTTACTGTAGAGGCCCATTATTGTCAGGATGTTAAGAGCTTTGCAAAATTATCAAGGGAGGAATTATGAACAAGCATATCAGACATTCTAAACCTGGTCTCCTATGCAAACACATCAGGACTGTGTGTGTCAGTGACAGCTTGTGTGCTTTGTCTCTGTTTTCAGTCAGTGGATCTGTGCTGTCACTTTCATGGGCTTTGCTTCGACCTCTCCTTCATGTTGGTTTTGCTTTAACCCAGATCCATTTCTGCATCAAGCCTTGAGCAGTGCTTCTATCTCTTTTAGCAGCCATTTTGTGATCCTTGATCATTTGATGCATTTTTTTCTGAATCATAGTTCAAGTTTATTGCCATGGGAATGCATACCTAGGATAGAAATGCCATGAAGATTGGCTTTTCTCACCACAACAACACAATGCATTCCAAGCCTGACAAATATACATTAATATAAAGCTAAATTGACCTAAATTATACATAACTTAACGTGTCAAAATGAACATAATGACATTAGTGTAAGGAGGAGAGAGAAACGAACGATAGTCCAAGGTAGTGTTAGGGGTACCCGGCATGAGTGCTTCCTTTATATTTTCCGCAGCTCACTTCTGCTTGCTTCTGTTGCAGTCACCGTTAGGCTTCTCAGGATGCTCTAAGTTCCAAATATTTCACCACTCATTGTGTTCTGCTCTCCAACTATGCTGCGCCTTAATTTCATGTTCCCTTCCTACATACTGTAAACTGCCTCTCGGCTCAGTCGCTTCAGTTACAAATTCAAAATGTCTGAGAGTTGTAGTTTGCCTAAGGTATTGCAAGGATATTGGTAAGTGGACCGCAGGGAAATTACTCCTCTTGTGGGTATTGCTCACATCATCTGGGATTATGAGCCTTGCTGGAAGCTGCTACTTTGATTTGGCCATGTCTTTGCTCCTGAGTCCAATTCCATTCGCCTTTATCCAACCCATTCTCGGAGTATACTTGTGATTTCAACTTCATTAGCCCTTTTCATAAGAGCAGGGTAGATTGTTTAATTATTCGGAGAGGCTAACTTAAGAGGCTGGAGTAGGTTCTGTTCAGATTTATGACTGAAGATTAAGATTCTTTGTGTGGGGTTTGCATTAGATGTGTGCTATTTTTAACCTTCAAAGGACATGATATATACCAGCTCCCTCCTGGGCCCGATTTCTTTGTTGCTCACTCAATTTCTTTTATTTGTACTTGAAGAGATTTGTACTTTAAGTCAATCTGCATTCATCCAAATTAGATTTGCTTCAGGATTTCTTTTAACGGTGTTTAAATATTTTCATCTCCCTTTTGATCTATTTATCCAAGCTGTTCCTACTATTTTGCTCAATTGTTTTGAAGTCTTTCTTCATTTGAGTGAATTATACTGGATTTAAAGCATTTGGTTATTAGGTTTGTAACCTTTCAGTCTCGTTACACTCTGCCCTGTCTCTCTGAAGGGATGACCGATTGATCTTGGTTTTGAGGCTTGAAATTTCAAGAAGAGGTAAAAAATACAGGAGTTGATGGGAAGGTGTTACAAAGAGCAGTGGTTGTTTGGAGACGGATGCTTAGAACGTTGTATTGTAAAGGAAGCATTCCAATGGAGAGGCAAAGAGAAGATGTATCAGTAGATACTGGGTTGACCCGCTAAAGGTGGAAGCTAATAGAAGTAAGGACCAGGAGAAACCTAGCCTTTTTCAAAATAGGAAAGAAATAATTTTCGGAAGTAACATACTGTGATTGCTGAAAGGGCAATGCACAGATTTCCACAAGGCATTTGATAAGGTACTACATCAAAGGTTATTGCTGAAAATAAAAGCTCATGATGTAAGAAATAAAATAACAGGAAGTAGAAGTCACAAATGGGTCTTTTTCTGATTTTCTGGTTGGCAAGATATAACAAGAGATATGCAGCAGGGATCAGCGCTGGGGCCTCAGCTATTTATGTTGTATGTGACTTAGATGAAGGGTCCAAACATTACTAAATTAGCTGATGATATAAAGATAGGAGGGGAAATTGGTTTCAAGTTCAAGTTTTTGTCAAGGACATACATAGTCAGGGTATAAATGGCATGGAAATTAACTCCTTACAGCAGCAACACAATAGGTAAAATTAGGATTTTTGAGGTAGGTTCAGGTCAGTGGGGAAGGCGTTTCTGTGAAACCTTGAAGTGCGATTCTTCCTGCCTAATGGCAGCTTTGAGAAGAGGTCATGACCCATATCATGGGAGTCCTTAATAATGGATGTCATCTTTCTGAGACATAAGTGGTTGTAGATTTCATGAGAACCAGCTGAGACCACTCTCTCTAGCCACTTGTGTTCCTTTGCTTTGGAGTTTCCAAACCAAAACATAATACAACTTGTCAGAATTCTTTCCACTGTACAGCTGCAGACTCTGTCAGAGTCTTTGATGACATGCCAAATCTCCTTAGACCTCTAAGAAAGCGGAGATACTGGTACGGCTCCTTTATGGTTGCATCTATATGCTGGGCTCAGGATATATTGAAACACAGAGACATTAAGCTGGTCACCCTTTCTACCACAAATCTTTCAATGAGGACTAGCGTGTGTTCTCCTGACTTCCTTTTCTTAAGTTTATCATTGATTCCTTGGTTTTGCTGATACTGAGTGAAAGGTTATTGTTAATTCCATTCCAAAGACCTTAAGAATCAGAAGCATAATTAGGCCATTTGGCCCATCAAGTCTGCTCCACCATTTCATCATGGCTAATTCATTAACCCGCTCAATCCCACTCTCCTGACTTCTCCCCATAAACCTTGAATCCCTTGCTAATGAAGAACCCATCAACCACCACTTTAAATATACCTGGTGACTAGGCCTCCACAGTCATCTGTGGCAATGACTTCCACAGATTCAACACCTCTGGCTAAGGAAATTTCTCCTCATCTTTGTTAGGAAAGGAGGTCTTGTATTCTGAGGCTGTGCTCTCTCATCCCAGATTCCTTCACTATGGAAACATCCTCTCCACGTGCACCCTATCAATATTCAACACTCGGAACACTATTTAACCGGCTGGCCTATCTCACACTTCATGGTTAGGAAGACTTACACCAAACCAGGAGTTGGCTTTCATTCATTGGGTTGAAGAGCTGTAACATAATGTAGAGCTCTGGAAATCCCTTGTTGGACCACACTTGCAGAATTGCACTCATTTTTGATCACCTCATTATAGGAAGGATGTGGAAGCTTAAGAGAAGGTGCAGAGGAGATTTACCAGGATGCTGTCTGTCTGAGAGAGTATGTCTTACGAGGAAAGCTGGATTCAGCCAGGTATTTTACCTTTAGGGCAAAGGAAGTTAAGAAGTGACTTGATAGAGTTAGGGTAAGATGTTCGGATGGCATGGATTGAAAGGACAGCCAGCGTTTTTATCACAGGACAGAGATGGCAAATACAAGAAGGCATAACTTTAAGGTGATTGGAAGCAAGTATAGGGAGGATATTAGAATTAGAGATAGGTCTTTTACACAGAGAGTGGTGGGTGTGGGGAGGTTGATGCCAGGGTGGTGGTAGAGGCAGGTGTATTAGGAGCATTATATTAGATAGTCACATGGATGAAAGAAAAATGGAAGGCCATGTAAGATGCATTTTAGACCATAAGACATAGGAGCAGAATTAGGCTATTCAGCCCATCAAGTCTGCTTTGCCACTTCATCATGACTGATTCCAGATCCCACTCTACCCCATACACCTGCCTTCTCACCATATCCTTTGATGCCCTGACCAATCAGGAAATTATCAACTTCCACTTTAATTATACCCACGGACTTGGCCTCAGATGCAGTCTCTGGCAGACCATTCCACAGATTCATTACTCTCTGGCAAAAAAAAATTACTCCTTACCTCTGTTCTAAAAGGTTGCCCCACAATTTTGAGGCTGTGCCCTCTAGTTCTGGATACCCCCACCATAGGAAACATCCTCTCCACATCCACCTTATCTATTCCTTTCAACATTCAATAGGTTTCAATGAGTTCGCCCCATATTCTTCTAAGTTCCAGTGAGCACAGGCCCAAAGCTGACAAACGCTCATGATATATTAACCCCTTCATTCCCAGAATCATCTTCATGAACCTCCTCTGGACTGTCTCCAATGACAACACATCCTTCCTGAGATATGGGGCTCAAAACTGTTGACAATATTCCAAGTGCAGCCTAACTAGTGTCTTATAAAGGCTCAGCAGTATCTCTTTGCCTTTATATTCTATTCTCCTTGAAATAAGTGCCAAATTTGCATTTGCCTTCTTTACCACCAACTCAACCTGTAAATTAACCTTTTGGGAATCTTGCATGAGTCTCTCTGCACCTCTGGTGTTTGAATTTTCTCCCCATTTAGATAATAGTCTGCATTATTGTTCCTTTAACCATAATACATTGTAATATATTTCCCAACACTCTATTCTATCTGCCACTTTTTTTGCCCATTCTTCCAATTTGTCTATGTCTTGCTTCCTCAGCACTACCTACCCCTCCACTTATCTTCATATCATCCACAAACTTTGCAACAAAGCCATCAATTCCATTATCTAAGTCATTGACAAAAATGACCCCGACCCCTGGGGAACACCACTAGTCACTGGTAACCAACCAGAAAAAACCTGCTTTATTCCCACTCGCTGCTTCCTGCCTATCAGCCATTCCACTATCCATGCCAATACCTTTCCTGTAACGCCATTGGATTTTATCTTGCTAAGCAGTCTCATGTGTGCCAGCTTATCAAATGCCTTCTGAAAATCCAAGTAAATGACATCCACTGCTTCTCCTTTGTCCGCCCTGCTTGCAACTTCCGTGAAGAACTCTAACAGATTGTCAGGCAATAAAACATGCTGACTTTGACATTTAATCATTAGATTCCAAGTACCCCAAAATCTCATCCTTAATAATGGACTCCAACACTTCCCCAACCACAGAGGTTAGGTCTATAATTTCCTTTCTTTTGTCTTCCTCCCTTCTTAAAGAATGGGATGATATTTGCAATTTTCCAGTCCTCCAGGACCATGCCAGGATTAAGTAATTCTTGAAAGTAAATCTAATGATCTTGGAGTGGGTTAACAGGCTGGCAGAGCATCAAGGCTCAAAGAATTGCTACTGTGCTGTATTGTTCTATGTTCCTGTATCCCTCCTCATCCCCAACAGTCAAGTTATCAGTGAATTTGTAGATGGTGTTAGTGCTATGCTTAGCCCTACAGTTGCAGGTATAGAGAGAGTAGAGCTCTGTGATGCACCTCTGTTGATAGGCAGTGAGGAAGAGCTTATGCTTCTGATCCTCACTGTTTTTGTTTGTCACTGAGGAAGCTGATGATCCAAATGAGAGGGAGGTACAGAGGGCCAGGTCTTGGAGCTGGACAATACATTTTGAGGAGATGATGATGTTGAATGCTAAGCTGTAGTCAATGAACAGCAGCCTGGCATACATGCACTGGTTGTCCAGGCAGTCTAGAAGAGGGTGGAGAGTCAGAAAGATTGTGTTTGCAGTCAATAAGTTATGAAGAAGACATAAGACAATGGTGAAGAAATATAGATATGTTTAATGAATGGGCAAAGATGCGGTAAATGGAGTATCCAGCGAAAATGAAATTGCTCATTTTGCTGGGAAGAAAAATAGATGTACCTTGTCAAAATGGTGAGAAATTGTCAAAGTCTGAGATGTAGAGGGATCTGGCATCTGAAAGCATGATTGTCAGAAATCTTGCAATAAATGATAGGAAACAATAAGAGATGAGACTGTTTAATGTAAGGGGAATTGAATGCAAAAATGGGGAGGTTCACCATTAGTTATATAGAGCATTGGTTACACAACATGAACAGAACTTGTTTCCTTATCACTGGAAGGGTTTTAATATGTTGGAAGCAGTTCAAAGAAGTTTACTCGATTAATATCTGTAATGCACAGTTTGGCTTATGAGGGAAGTTAGTCAGACTAGCCTTGTATCCGCTAGAGTTCTGGAGAAAATGAAAGGATTTGATTGAAGATTGTAAGGACTCTGGTGGATGTGGAGCAAATATTTATTCTTGTGGGAGAATCTAAATCTAAGGATTGCAATTTATTAGTAAGGAGTGGACCATTTAAGAGAAAGAAGAGGTCCATCTTTTTCTTTCAGAGGCCTATAAGCCCCAAGAGCTCCCTTCCTGAAAGGACAGGGCATGCACAAGTTTTGAATATACTCAGGTCAGAAATCACCAGGCTTTTGTGAAAAAAGGTGGTAAGGTGATAGTAGGTAAACAGGATTGTGGAAGCGACCACAGTCAGCCAAGTAGAGCAAGCCAGAGTCTTACTATTGCTTTAATTTAGGTGTTTGAGTGTATAGAAACAGAAATGCAGGAAACAGAACAAAGGTGGTGGAGAACCCTGTCAACTGTAGTAACAGGTAAAACACAGTTAAGAAGAAAAGACTTAGCTTTCAATTGAACTCAGATTCCCAAACATCCCTAGTGGTGTTTGAACTCGTGCTTACTTTACCATTATTAGTCTAACCCTATGGATGACAAGAGTTCTTTGCTCAGTTGTGTGATTGAGATAAGGATTGTGTCTCTCCTCTTTCAAGAAAGATGTGCTACCTTGGTGTGCAATACTTCAAATTCATGCCAGTTCTGCCCGTTGATTAAATACTTTACATTTTAAGATGACTCTGCTATGCTCACTGAGTGAACTGGCACACGGCATCAGGTGTCAGCATTTTAGGCTTCATCAGTGGGAAAGGAAGAGCAGAGGTGCTGAATTGCACAAGACTCTGGCTCAGAATATTTTTGCTTTTATCAAACACAAATATGGACGTGAAAATATAAAACGAAGTAGAAAAGGATCTAAACAAAATCTCATATTTAAACTCCACAGTGGTTCAGCTCATTTTCCTTTGAAGTTGGGTTCGGACTCATAAAAATCAAAAAGGAGGCAGCAGCATCTGGGAATTTAATAACAGTATGAATGCAGGAAGAGGTCAATGGGTGCTATTGAGGCCTGGAGTTAATTACATTGACTTCATTTTATTCTTTTGTTTCATCTTTTCCTTTAATAATTTCACCATGACCAGAGCTTGTAACACAGACTTAGCTGATAATGCAATGTCCCACAAAGGCTTCCAATTTATATTATTTTTCATTAATCATCTGGGATCTAGCCCTTCTATTACTTTGTATGAGCTCTCCACAAACCTGTTTGCAAATTCTGAATAAGGATTTATTCAATGAAAAATCAAAGCCCAGTCCAAGCAACAGAGGTGGGTGCTAACTATTCACCTACTTTGGGATCACAGGGACCAAAGGGCATTCAGTTCGTTGAATTAATCCCAACTCTTTATAGATCATCCCGATTCTCCTGAATCTTTTCTGTTGCCCTGTCTACACATGGAGCTTCTTGCTGAAAATACTAATTGATTTTGCTTCCACCACTCCTGCAGGTAATAACATTCAGAAGGATTCCAGTCTTCATGAAATAAGGTTGTCCTCGTATTTCCTCTTGTATCCCATTGGCACCACACTGAATTTGTGCAACCTTATCCTTGAACCACTTATTAAATAAATGGGATCTCTCTGTTCACCCTCTTTAAAGTCTTCATGATCTTGAACATATTTATTAAATATCCTCTCAACCTTCTTTGCGCTAGGGGGAATAGCCTCAGGCATTCCAGTTGGAGCTGAAATCTCTCCGGCACTGGTCTGGAAATCTTTCCTTGGCTCTGTTTAGGACCTGCTCTTCATGCCTAATGGGTGTCTGGTTGACAGCGTATCAAGAGAGCAATGGGTTGTAGGTTAAATCCTCTACCAGTACTTCCACAGTGTCAGGGCTCTCAAGCATTTTACAATCATTTAAATAGTTTTGAAGTGTAAGCATAATTCTTATTGTAGGAAGCTTAGAAGCTAATTTCTGCACAGTGAGGTTCCACACAGTGAGAGTATGGGCCAGGTAGTGTCTGTGAAACTGGATCACATAGACCATTTGTTCAGTACAAAAGATAATCATTCCTTTGGCATTGCATTGAAACACTTCAGCCTCTTCTCACTACTTGTTAAATCACCTCAGGGAGATCCGAGGGCCTTCGTTGGTCAGGGTTGAGCATAGATGCTGTGCCCCAGCTGTCTACGTGAAATGCAAGCCAGGACAGTCGATAGAGAGAGCAAGCTGTTGCCCAGGTGACAGGCTGCCCCTCTTCATGCAGCTGATGATCCAAAGGCAGAGGCATGATCCCGCAGCAGCGTCGCAGGAGTTGTCAATCAGTGTTGAATTCATTATAGGACTGCCTTAGGAACTCCAGCTTCAGATTTTTCCTAGGGGTTTACTCCCAACATCTTCCCCATGAGTGGGTATAGCCACAAGGCAGCGGAGGTTTGAAGTCAGAGCTTTCCTTTTCCAGGATGAGTGGCCAATCATGGCTGATGAGTCCCATCCGCCTGAAGTGATTGGTTTTAAGGCACCAGTAACCCGGCCTTGCCCATTCTCCAGTCAGTAGCAATGGTTCTGCTGGGCTTAGTAGCTAAGCCACACTTGAAAGTTGGGAGCTGGACTTAGTTTTCAGAGGTTATTTGAGATGCATGCCATTGGAAGCATATAATGGGTAGTGGGAGTTTATCCCCACTGCTATCCCCAGCTATAACAACCAGGTAGGTCTAAGGAGTGGCCGGTGATGTCAGCCACCGTATAATGATAATAGGCATCCGTTAGTCTGGTGAGACCATGGATTTGCACCTTGGAAGGTTTCCAGGGTGCAGGCCTGGGCAAGGTTGTATGGAAAACTGGCAGTTGCCCATGCTGCAAGTCTCCCCTCTCCATGCCATTGATGTTGTCCAGGGAAAGGGCACTAGGGCCGGTACAACTTGGCACCGGTGTCATTGCAGAGCAATGTGTGGTTAAGTGCCTTGCTCAAGGACACAACACGTTGCCCCAGCTGAGGCTTGAACTAGCGACCTTCAGATCACTAGACCGACGCCTTAACCACTTGGCCACACTCCAACATACAGCACAGGTTTAACGCTTGCAACGTCCGATAGTTTGATGTACATCCACCCAACACATTGTGTGAACACATGGAGTAGGAGGGATCTTCTCGTTCTTCTACACATAGGCACATGCATGCACGTGGGCGCGCGCGCGCACACACACACACACACACACACACACACACACACACACACACACACACCATTCCTCAATTATTTTCAGGCACAGGAAGATTCCCGTTCCTCATATTCAATGATTGATGATGCTGTAACCACTCTGCATATTTCTCCTTTGCCTGTACTGCCACTGGGCCTTCAGTGTGACCAGGAGAAGGTAATGCAGGAGACAGGATGGGAGTGATGTGTAGATCCTCAAACAACTGTGCTGTTGCTGAATAGCGGGTAAAGCAGTTGCAAAGAGCAAAGCCGATACAAAAATTATTAATATACTGAACTAACCAAATGAGCAGTGTTGTGGTGGAGGGCAAATCTATGGAGTGTAGAAGAGACTACTAATCTGGACAGAAAGAAGCCAACAAGAGAACATATCGTACAATATGAACGTAATACATAGAAGCAGACACAGGCCGTTTGTTCTTTTCCATCTTTCACGGCGGATCTTCTACCTCAACAGCAATTAATAACCTGGTAGATTAAAGGTTTTAACAGAAGACTGGCAGTGATATTAGAATAGAGAATCTTCTTACAGTAGAACAGGATTGGCATTGGAGCTGCATCTGCACTCATTTGATTGGATAGAACTGACTGCAAGGGATAAAAGCAAGCTGTGTTGATTTATAGTTTCCATAACTGCTTTAGCTTATTTAAGTAGGCAGTTAAGTGTTTTGTTTGTTTTTATCTTATTTAAAACTATTAACTTTTAAATATTTTAATTGATTGAATACATTTTAATAATTTTAACATCTATTTGAATGTTTCAGAATCACTTAATACTTTTGAATTATTTTGTCAGATGACTAAGCCTGAGTAAATTATTCCTGTTTGCAAGTGTCCTTGAGTATAAAAGCAAATGCAGGCAATGCTAATAGTGTATAAATGACACTTACTTTATGTTTTCCGTATGAATACTACTTACATGATGCTACGTACCAGTCGTAATGCTGCAGGTAAACTTCTCTTTGCACCTGTGTAAACATGTGCTTATGTATATGCCAATAAACTCAATTTAAGACCGGAGATGATAAGATATAGGAGCAATTACCGGTGTTATTAAACCTGATTCTAATTCTAACCTTTGACACCCGTACTAATCAAAAGCCTATTAACTTCCAATTTAAATATACTTAATGACTTGGCCTCCATAGTCATCTATGGCAATGAATTCCACAGATTCACCACCCTCTGGCTAAAGAAATTCCCCCTCATCTCTGTTCTAAAGGGATTTCTTTGTATTCTGATGTTGTGCCCTCTGGTCTAAAGCTACCCCCTTGGGAAACATCATTTCCACCTGTATTCTATCTAAGCATTTCAATATTCGATTCGTTTCAATGAGATCCCCGCACCTCCTCAACTCCCCAATCCTTCTAAACTCCAGAGAATACAGGACAGAGCCGTCAAGCGCTCCTCATACATTAACCCCTTCGTTAACAACAGAAAATCTGCAGATGCTGGAAATCCAAGCAACACACACAAAATGCCGGAGAAACTCAGCAGGCCAGGTAACATCTATGGAAAAAAAGTATAGTCGATGTTTAGGGCTGAGACCCTTCAGCTGGACTGGAGAAAAAAGGATGAAGAGAAAATTTAAAATGTGGGGGAGGAAAGAGAGAAACACAAGGTGATAAGTGAAACCGAGAGGGGGAGGAATGAAGTAAAGAGCTGGGAAGGTGATTGGTGAAAGAGACACAGGGCTGGAGAAGGGCGAGTCTGATAGGAGAGAACAAAAGGCCACGAAAGAAAGAAAAGCGGGGAAGAGCACCAGAGCGAAGCGATGGGCAGGCAAGGTGATAAGGTGAGAGGGAAAAGGGATTGAGGAATGGTGGAGGAAAGGGTGGGGGGGGGGGTTGGGGAGGAAGGCCATAACCGGAAGTTCGAGAAATTGATGTTCATCAGGTTGGAGGCTACCCAGACAGAATATAACATGTTGTTCCTCCAACCTGAGTGTGTCCCCATCATGACAGTAGAGGAGGCAATGGATTGACATATCGGAATGGAAATGGGAAGTGGAATTAAAATGGGGGGCCACTGGGAGATCCCACTTCTTCTGGCGGATGGAGCATAGGTGCTCAGTGTAACCGTCTCCCAATCTACGTCGGGTCTCACTGATATACAGGAGGCCACACCAGGAGCACTGGGCACAGTACCGACTCACAGGCAACGTGTCACCTCACCTGGAAAGACTGTTTGGGGCCCTGAATGGTAGTGAGGGAATAGATGTAGGGGCAGGTGTAGCACTTGTTCCGCTTGCAAGGATAAGTGCCAGGAGGAAGATCAATTTAATAACCTGGTAGATTAAAGGTTTTAACAGAAGACTGGCAGTGATATTACAATAGGGAATCTTCATACAGTAGAACAGGATTGGCATTGGAGCTGCATCTGCACTCATTTGATTGGATAGAACTGACTGCAAGGGATAAAAGCAAGCTGTGTTGATTGCATAGAGAGCAGTCCCTGTGGAAAACTGAAATTAGGGGAGAGGGAAAGAGGTGCTTGGAGATGACAGAGGTTCCGAAGAATTATGCGTTGGACGTAGAGGCTGGTGGGTTGGTAGGTGAGGACAAGAGGAACCCTACCCCTGGTAGGGTCGCGGGTGGATGGGGTAAGAGCAGATGTGTGTGAAATGGAAGAGACGTGGTTGAGGGCAGCAATGATGGTGGAGGAAGAGAAGACCCTTTCTTTGAAAAAGGAGGACATCTCCTTTGGTCTAGAATGAAAAGCCTCATCCTGAGAGCAGATGTGGTGGAGACAGAGGAATTGAGAAAAGGGGATGGCGTTTTTATACGAAACAGAGTGGGAGGAGGTATAACCTAGGTAGCTCTGAGAGTCCATGGGTTTACAATAGACATCAGTAGTTAAACTGTCTCCGGAGACAGAGACAGTGAGATCGAGAAAGGGGAGCGAGGAGTAGGAAATGGACCAGGTAAATTTGAGGGCTTGGTGGAAGTTGGAGGCAGAGTTGATGAAGTCAATGAGCTCTTCACTTCATCCTTCCCCCTCTCAGTTTCATCTGTCTCTTGTATTTCTCTCTCCTCTCCACCACATTTTAAATCTACTCCTCATCTTTTTTCCTCCAGTCCTGCTGAAGGGTCTCGGCCCGTATCATCGACTGTACTTTTTTCCATTGATGCTGCCAGGCCTGCTGAGTTCTTCCAGCATTTTGTGTGTGTTGCTTAACCCTTTCATTCCTGGAATCACTCTCGTGAAACCTCCTATGGACGCTCTCAAATGCCAACACATCCTTTCTTAGATAAGGAGCCCAAAATTGCTCACAACTCTCCAAGTGCAATCTGACCAATGCCTCATAAAGCCTCAGTATTGCATCTTACCTTTATATTCTAGTCTTCTCAAAATGAATGCTAACATTGCATTCAGCTTCCTTACCTCAAGAACAACCTGCAAGTCAACTTTCAGGGAAACCTGCACAAGAACTCCCAAGTTTCTTCGCACCACTGCTTTTTGAATTTGCTCCCACTTAGAAAATGATCTACACCTTTATTCCTTCTAGCAAAGTGTATGACCACGCAGTTCCCTACACAGTATTCCATCTGCCACTTCTTCGCCCATTCTCCCAGTCTGCCTAAGTCTTTCTGCAAGTTCCCTTCTCCCCCAGCATGTGCCTTATACACCTTCTTCTCAGCTTATGAATGCCCGAATTATGGACATCCCACACATATGAATGAATGCTTCAGAAACAGCTAGGGTGTATTTGACAGCTGTTGGGGGCTGCAGTTATCTGTCTGGAAACTCAGTCTGGAGTAATATTTGACTGGTTGAGTTAAGTACCCTGGTTTGTTGGCCAGAGATTTTATTTAAATATATTACTGGGCAGCAACATTTCCAACTTGTGAACTGCTTCGGTTTTGAACAGTTCTCAGGAATGGAAAAATGTGGTGACCTGGAGAGGATCTGTAGTGCGAAAACAGCCAGAAGAAAAACTTGGGAAGGAGATCTGCAATAACCTCTCTCTGCTTTTTTAAAAACAGTTCTGAAGGCATAGACTAGGAATAAATTAACAAGCTGCACAAAACTACAAAGCAAACTCTGCCTTTTCTACCCTTTCTTACTGGATATTAATGGATTCAAGAGGTGTTGAGTATAAGACTCTTGAATGGATGTCTTCTATGTTAAAGATGAACTCTTCACTTCACAATATACCAACTAATTTCTCAACATATGCCAGTGATAATAAACCTGATCTGATTCTGATTCACACACGGTCCTTCTACCTGCAATGCACTTTCTATGTAACGGTAACTGAAACATTATATTCTACATTCTGTATGCTTTGTCCTATTACTATCCTATACCTATATTAGAATCATAGAGCCACAGAAAACTACAGCATAGAAACAGGCCCTTCAGCCATCTAGTCCAAGCCGAACCATTTCAACTGCCTAGTGTCATGGACCTGCACCTGGACCATACCCCACTAAACCTCTCCCATCCATGTACCTATCCAAACTGCTCTTAAACATTGAAATTGAAATCACATCCACCACTTGCTCTGGCAACTCATTCCACACTCTCATCACCCTCTGAGTGAAGAAGTTCCCCCTCAAGTCCACATTTTAAAATGATATGTATGGATGGTTTTCACTGTGTCCTGATACATTTGACAATAATAAGCCAATATCATTTCCAATACCCCAACCAAGGATGTTCAAGCATTCCAAGGATGTTCTACGAGTCTGTGGTGGCCAGTGCTATCATGTTTGCTGTTGTGTGCTGGGGCAGCAGGCTGAGGGTAGCAGACACCAACAGAATCAACAAACTCATTCGTAAGGCCAGTGATGTTGTGGGGATGGAACTGGACTCTCTGACGGTGGTGTCTGAAAAGAGGATGCTGTCCAAGTTGCATGCCATCTTGGACAATGCCTCCCATCCACTACTTAATGTACTGGGTGGGCACAGGAGTACATTCAGCCAGAGACTCATTCCACTGAGATGCAACACAGAACATCATAGGGAGTCATTCCTGCCTGTGGCCATCAAACTTTACAACTCCTCCCTTGGAGGGTCAGACACCCTGAGCCAATAGGCTGGTCCTGGACTTATTTCCTGGCATAATTTACATATTCCTATTTAACTGTTTATGGTTTTAGTACTATTTATTATTTATGGTGCAACTGTAACGAAAACCAATTTCCCCCCAGATCAATAAAGTATGACTATGACTATCCATTCAAATGATGTGCTAATGACTGAGTAAAACCTGATGAAATGGTTCCATGCATTGCTTCATTGTGAGTCGTTAGCTATGGAAGGACCCTTTCACCCTAATGTCTGTTTACGTTGGCATTACTCCGATGGTCTTACAATGACCAATATTGTACAAAAACCGACAGGTGATTGCAGAGACCAAACACCAGATGAAGGATAGAGGCGTTGATCTTATAAATCCATCTGTAAGAGGAACTCTTTGCTACATTAGCTTATTATCCTTGCCACACCCTTTTCCTTTTGTTTATTATTTATTCTGTTTTAAGCCAACATTTGCCCTTCAAACATTCAGAGTAGACATGCCAAATCTCCTTCACAAGTCAAGACAAATGATGTTAAATGAAATATGATGTTATTCTGGAATTTATTTTGACTGTCATGATCATAAAAGTACTGGTGTAATTGAAGTTCACACCTCTGTCAAACAGGAATCTGATACAAAGACTGTGAATGCTTGTTTGAACTCCAAACTTCACAGTCTTGGCTTGAATCATCAGACAAGTGGTTATTTTTAGTAAAACAGTAAAATGGAAATCAGGTAGCTGTCTTCTACAAAGCACCTGCAGAGCTTATACCTATTTCCCCTGAATTTGCTCCTGGTGTGAATGTATTGTTTCTCAGATTATGAATTCGGTGGCTTCGGCTACCTATCTCATTGTCCCTTTGTTTTCTGAATAACAACAAATATTCTTAAAATGTCACCATTTGGAGAATTTTTTAAAGGAAAACTTGGAAAAATCTTTGAAAACTGACGTTTCTTATTGTATGCTAGTTTCTACAGATGTACCATGGAGAACATTCTAGTTGGTTTCATCACCATTTGCTATGGAGGGGCCACTGCAGAAAGATGCAAACTCAATCAGCTCCATCATCGGCACTTGCCTCCCCAACATCATCAAAAGACAATGCCTCAAAATGGCTGCATCCATCAGTACAGACCCCAATTCCCCAGGAAATGCCCACTTCTCATTGCTACCATCAAGAAGGGGGTACTGAAACCTGAAGACACACACTCAGCATTTCTTGCCCTCTGCCATCACATTTCTGCACAGACAATGAACCTGTGTACACTGCTCACTACACTACACAAGATATATAAATACACCATATTAGCTGGTTTAGAAGATTAGAAGTATGGTGGTGGGGGGGAGGGAGAGAATCTCATTGAACCCGATCAAATTTTGAAAGGCCTAGATAGAGTGAATGTGAAGAAGATGATTGCTATCTTGGGTGAGTCTAAGACCAGAGGGCACAGCCTCAGAATATAGGGACATCCATTAAGAAAAGAGATGAGGAGAACTTTCTTTAGCCAGAAGGTGGTGAATCTGTGGAATGGATGGCTGTGGAGGTCAAGTCTTCCTGTATATTTAAAGCGGAGGTTGATAGGTTCTTGATTAGTCAGGGCAGCAAAGGTTACGGGGAAAAGACAGGAGAATGGGATTGAGAGGGATAATAAATCAGCCATGATGGAACGGCGGAGCAGACTCGATGGGCCAAGTGGCCCAATTCTACTCCTATATCTTAGGGTCTTAAGATGACTTATATATATGTAATATAATGTGTATATATTTATGCATGTATAAGACCATAAGCCATAAGAACTATAAAAAAATCAATTGTCACAAGGCATATATATATATATCTTTCTTATTGTAATTTTATAGCCTTTCATATCATTATGTATTGCACGGTATTGCTGCTGTAAAACAACAAATTTCCCAACACATGTCATTGATATTAAACTTGATTCTGATTCTGATAACTTTCAAACTTTTATTTTGTCTTTTGCTATCGTGACACTGCAGTAACCAATTCCTTATTAATTTCCGATAGTTAACAGAAATCAGCTCCTCTGACCATTCTAGAAGTGAAAGTCACCTCTAATTCCCTGGAAGGCTAGATATTTCCTGGAATGCCATCTGTTCTTGCTAAAGCTTAGTACTGTTATTCAACAAATGCCACACCTCTCCGTACCCCTCCCTGCACTATCCTTTAATACAGTTTCACACTGTTCCCACACAAACCTCTCCTTTTCTGGAGAGAAGAATACATTTTCATCATATTTTTTAATACATTTTGGGATGTTTGCCATAAATCAGATCCTGCTCTGTATCCTGAACTCATTTAATAAATTTGCAGAAGTGGATTGATATGGCTACCATTCAAGATAGCGTTTTTTTTAGAATTGTAATCCTTCCACACTTAGCGGTCTTTGATGCCAATATTTAAATCTACACCCACAAGCTGAGTCCAAGTCAAAACACCAGCTGCTGAAAATGCCTTAACTGCCATCCTTGACATGTTTAGTTTATCTTGCTGGACTGCGTATCGCGACCTCAACCTCCGCACAGTCGACACTAAGGCCAATTACTCCCTAATGCAGGTCTACACACAGAGTAACTGCTAGGGAGTGAATGGAATGAAAGAAGCCACTACAAAATGAGGAGTTGATTACTGCATCTTGTACCTCCTGCTGTTCACTTTCTAGAAGGTTCTCAGTTACGTTTGATCTCAAAAGTTCAACATGGTATCCATGGCCGGGATTAAGAAGGATAACTGACAGAATCAATCCTGTCACAGGGATCTCAAAGTTCATAGAATTTCATTCAGAACCAAATCACTTTCCTGGCACTGTCTAATAGCTGGTTTTGATAGAAAAGTAGTTTTAGAGTCTTAGATAGTGAAAATAGCTCTTAATATTGCATTGATTTGTTTCAAAGGATGAAACACATCATGATGAGCCTAACAAGAGGATGAGTATTAAAGAGTTGATGCTCTGTGTCTGGACTGGAGGTTCCCCTTGAGAATGGCTCTCTGCTAGTAACCAGATGTCACAACATTCAGGTAGGGCCCAAGTGCAGAGAGAAAGAGGCACTGAAGAGGGTTGACAGTTCACTGACTTTAATGTGAACTTTTGCAGAATTTAAAGGAAAAGAAAAATAATAAATGCTAGGGCAGCAGAGCTGTTAACTTAAACTCTCAAACTGAAAGTTAATTGCCAATGCTGTGGCCGGAAGTAATAATTAATACTGGATGAATATCGCTCTTTTCCAGCAACAGTCAAAATGGTAGTCCTCTTTCCCAGACAAGAACAAGGGTAAGTAGGGAGCATAAATGTTGCTGTGCTTTTGGTCAAGTCTTGACAAGACTAGAATGGAAGGAAGGGAATCAAATATCATCATCATGAAACAGTAATTAGCTGGAACATGTGTACTTACAAGTGCGATTGCCGAACATGTTATAAAGACCGCCTGCGGGGGCACATAGACCCTGTAACCGAGTCCATGGTTGTGACACCCGATGTGTGCAGTTCTGGTTGCCTCAGTTTAGAAAGGATGTGGAAGCCTTAGAGAGGCTGCAGAGCAGAATCATGCGGATGCTGCTTAGATTAGAGAGCATGATCTTATGAGGAAAGATGAGTAACCTAAAGATTTTCTTTCTTTTTGGAGAGGAGGAAGATGAGAGGTGACTTGATACAGTTGGATAAGATGATAAGAGACATTGATAGACTGGATAGCTTGTGCCTTTATCCCTGGGCAGTAATGGCTAATGTGAGAAGGTATAATTTTAAGATGAATGGAGGAAAGCATAGGGGGATGTTAGAGGTAGTTTTTTTTTAAGCAGAGAAAGCTGGGTGCTTGGAATGAGCTGTCAGGGCTGTGGTGCATTTGGGTCATTTAGGAGAATCTTAGATAGGCACATCGATGATAAAAGAAATGAAGGGTTATGTGGGAGAGAAGCATTAGTTTAATCTTGGAGTAAGTTGAAAGGTTAGCAAAAGTCATTGGCCAAAAGGCTTGTACTGTGTTGTACTGTCCTATGTCCTATGTTCTTGTACCTGCATGGTGTAGTGCACTGCGTAGGCTGCATGCTGCTAGAACAATTGGCTAATGGGTGAGAAAGTCACTGGTAGGCCCTGATAAAGGAGATTACATAGACAACCAGATTTTATTGGACTTTTTTGATGATTTTTTCCTTTCCTTTTATTTACTTTGAAGGACTTGATTCTGTTTTTGTTGAAGTTGTAGCTGTTGATATATGTACTCTACTGAAATTTTCATGCACAAAGTCTGCCAGCCCAAGTATCAGTATGTTAGAATGAATGTCGTTGGAAATCTGCAATGAAAACTGAACAACAAGTCGGGCAGCATTTGTAAAAAGAAGATCACAGTTCAGGTTAAAGATATTCGGTCAGAATCGAAAATGCTGATCCTTTTTCACTTTCTATAGCTGCTGCTGCTCTTAAAGTGATTACTGTCTCCCAACATTGTTCCAATCCGAGTTATGCTCTGTAAATATTCCCAGCAGTAATATGGCTCAAGGTCATTGTTTACTGAAACAATAAATTCGAGAAAACAATCTGCAATTTAGACTCATTTTAAGATTTCTGATTTAAAAGAAAAGTAACTAGAGAGCAAGTGAGTTTGCATCTGCAACAAAAGGATAATGGTTCTGAAATTTCAGTCTATTAGATTGGCTACACTTGGATTTCATGAATGTTTGTACTGAATTTACATCAACCTCCATACAACTAACTCCCCAGGTGCATGCCAAAACAGACAGACCCTCTGTTTTAGTGGAAATTCCTCCGCCTGTATTGAGCAGCACAAATTGGAAATTAATGTTTAAAATCTCTCACATCTAAAAGTAAATCTCAATTTGTACTTTCAGGCATTCTTTCAAACACTCGAGGAAAACGGAGTGTTTGACAGATTTGTGCATGAGTTTGATGCACTTTAATGGTTCTATGAAATTCTACTGAGAGGAGAGTATTAAACAAAATAAGACACATTTGATACAATTAAACTATAATACCATAAGACATAGGAGCAGAAATGGGCCACTCAGCCCATCAAGTCTGCTCTCCCATTCCATCATGGCTGATTTACCAACCCTCTCAAACCCATTCTCCTGCCTTCTCCACGTAACCTTTGACACCCTTACTAATCAAGAAAAAAATCAACCTCTGTTTTAGTACACCCGATGACGTGGCCTCAACAGTCATCTGTGGCAATGAATTCCAGAGATTCATCACCCTCTAGCTGAAGAAATTCCTCTTCAATTCAGTTCTAAAGGGACGTCCTTATTTTCTGAGGCTGTGCCCTCTGGTCCTAGGCTTCCTCCTTTATAGAAAACATCCTCTCCACGTTCACTATAACTAGGCCTTTCAATCTTGCCTCATCCTTCCATACCTCAGTGAATACAGGCCTTGTGCCATCAAACTCTTCTCATACATTAATCATTTCATTCCCAACATCATTCTCGCGAATCTCTTCTGCACCCACTCTAATGTCAGCACATTCTTTCTCAGAGCAAACGTCCTAAACTGCTCATTATACACCAAGTACCTTATAAAGGTTCAGCATTACATCTTTCCTCTTATATCTCAGCCCGCTCAAAATGAATGCTAACATTGCACTTGCCTTCCTTACCACCAACTCAGCCTGCAAGTTAACCCTTAGGGAATCTTGCATAAGGATTCTCAGGTCCTTTTGTAGCACTGATTTCTAAATTTGCTCCCCAGCATAAAATTAGTGTCTGCCTTTATTCCTTATACCAAAGTGCATGACCATACACTTCTCTACACAGCACTCCACCTGCCTCTTCGTTTGAGCATTCTCCTCATCTGTCTAAGAACTTACACAGACTCCCTGCTTCCTCAACTACCATTCGCCCCACCACCTATCATTGTATTGTCCACAAGCATGGCTATAAAGCCATCAGTTCTGTCATTTAGATCCTTGACATATAACATGAAAAGAAGTGGACGCAACATGGACCCATATGGAACACCACTAGACACCGGCGACCAACCAGAAAAGATGACCTTTATTTCAATACTTTGCCTTCTGCCTATCAATTTTCTATCCATGCTAGTACCTTTACTGTAATATCATGAGTCTTATCTTGTTAAGCAGCCTCATGCGAGGCACCTTGTCAAAAGTCTTCTGAAAATCCAAGTAAACAACATTCAGTAACTCTCCATTGTCTATCCTGGCAGTTACTTCCTCAAAGAATTCCAACAGAATTGTCGAGTAAGATTTTCCCTTAAGGAAACCATGCTGACTTTCGCCTATTTTATCATGTGACTCCAAGTACCCCTAAAAACCGCATGCTTAAATAATGGAATCCAACATCTTTGTGACCACTGAAGTCAGGCTAACTGGCCTCTAGTTTCTAGTCTTTTTGCCTCCCTCCCTTCTTAAAGAATGAAGTGACATTTGTGATATTCCAGTCTTCTGGAACTATGCCAGAATCTACTGATTATTGAAAGATCACTACTAATGCCTCCACAATATTTTCAGCTACCTCTTTCAGAACCCTGTGGTGTAGTCCATCTGGCCCCGGTGACTTTTTGACCTTCAGACCTTACAAAGCACCTTCTCCTTAGTGTTAACTGCTACACTCACTTCTGCCCCCCAGGCACTCTCAAATTTCTGGTAAACTGCTGGTTCCTTCCACAGTGAAGACTGATGCAAAATATTTGTTGATTTTATCCGCTATTTCTCTGTCCCCCTTTACTACCTCTCCAGCATCACTTTCTAATGATGTGATATCCATTCTTGCCTCTCTTACTATTTATATTTTGAAAAAAATTGATATCACTATATGAATGTATGCACTCACAAGAAAAAAACATAGCGATATTTATGTAATATTTTTTACAGCCACTCTCAACACTCAAGTTTATTAGCTAAAATGATGGTAGCTGAGTGCTCAGGTCGGATTTATTGTCAGTGTCGTAGGAAATGATTTAAACAGAGACTCAAGAAATTTCGCAGATACTGGAAATCATGAGCCATACACAAAATGATGGTGGGATTCAACAGGTCAGGCAGCATCTGTGGAGGGAAATGGACGATGAACAAGGTCCAAATAAAGGGTCTGAGCCAAAATGTTGACTGTTCAATTCTCTCTATAGACGATGACTGACCTGCTGAGTTCCTCCAGCATTTTGTGTGTGTTACTGAAATGGTTTAATTAAATTGTTTCAGGTACTGAGGAGAGAAGCAGGACATTTGCCTGCACCCATTGTTAGTTTTCGACCGTAATTCATGTTCTGGCTCCCGGCCTATATTATATTGCAGATGTTCTCTCGACACAACAACTGCTAAAAGGGCCTGGAGAGGATGTCATCTAAAAGATTAATTAATGTTTTCTCTGTCTTACTGAGTTGCAGAGCAAAAAAGGGCAACAATATTCCTTCAGGATAACAGTGAAGGTACAGGTTACCACCAGTCAGTATATCTTCTTTTTCCGATCACCAGATATAGACCATAAGACCATAAGACATAGGAGTAGAATTAGGCCATTTGGCCCATCGAGTCTGCTTTGCCATTCAATCATGGCTGATCCTTTTTTTCCCACCTCAGCCCTGCTCTCCAGCCTTCTCCCAGAAACTTTGGTGCCGTGTCCAACCAAGAACCTATCGAGCTGCCGGTGGTAATAATTTCCACAAGTTCACCACCCTCTCGCCAAAGAAATTTCGCCACCTCTGTTTTAAGTGGATGCCCACTATCCTGAGGCTGTGCCCTCTTGTCCTAAACCCCTCTATCATGGGAAACATCTTTCCCACATTCAAAAGGTTTCAATGTGATCCCTCCTCTACTTCTAAATTCCAGCGAGTACAGACCCAGACCTATCAAACGTTCTTCAAATCATAACACTTTCATTTCAAGAATCATCCTTGTGAACCTGCTCTGAACCCTCTCCAATGCCAACACATCTTTTCTTAGATGAGGAGCCCAGAACTGTTCACAATACCGATGGTGAGGTCTCACCAGTGCCTTAAAAATCCTCAGAATAACATCCCTGCTCTTGTATTCTAGACCTCTTGAAATGAATGCTAACATTGCATTTGCCTTCTTCACCACCGACTCTACATGCAAGTTAACCTTTGGGTTGTTCTGCACAAATATACAAATCCAAATATACAACAACTACTGCATCCTCCTTATCTATCATAGTTTCTTACTTGTAGTCTCCTCAAAGAATTGCAACATGTTCATCAGACAAGAAGTTCCCTTAAGGAAACCATGCTGACTTTGTTCTGTCTTGTCCTGTATCACCAAGTACTCCATAACCTCATACTTAACAATTAACGATATGGTCAGCATGCTTTTTGTGAAGGGAAATCTTGCCTGACAGATCTGCTAGAGCTCTTCGAGGGAGTAGCAAGCAGGGTGGACAAAGGAGAGTCAGTGGATGTCACTTATTTGGATTTTCAGAAGGCTCTTGATAAGGTGCCACACATAAGGCTGCTTTGCAAGATAAATCCTGTGGTGTTACAGGAAAGATACTGGCATGGATAGCGGAATGGCTGACAGGCAGGAGGCAGCAAGTGGGATTAAAAGGGGCCTATTCTGGTTGGCTGACTAGTGGTGTTCCTCAGGTATCAGTATTGGGGACACTACTTTACACATTGCTTGACAATGATTTAGATAGTGGAATTGATGGCTTTGTGGATTCTACAAAGATAACTGGAGGAGTAGGTAGTGCTGAGGAAGCAATGCGACTGCAGCAGGACTTAGCCAAATAGGAAGAATGTGTAAAAAAGTGACAGATAGAATACAATGTTGGGAAATGTATGATTATGCATTTTGGTAAAAGGAAAAATAGTGTGGACTATTATCTAAATGGGGAGAAAATTCAAACATCAGAGCTGCAGAGGGGCTTGGGAGTCCTTGTGCAAGGTCCCTGAAGTTTAATTCACAGGTTGAGTCTGTAGTAAAGAAGGCAAATGCAACCTTGGCATTTATTTCAAGGGGAATATAATATAAAAGCAAGGAGATAATGCTGAGCCTTTATAAGACACTAGTCAGGCTGCACTTGGAGTATTGTCAACAATTTTGGGCCCCATGTCTCAGAAAAGATGTGTTGTCATTGGAGAGAGTCCAGAGGAGGTTCACGAAGACAACTGTGGGAATGAAGGGGTTAATATATGAGGAGGGTTTGGCAGCTTTCGGCCTGTACACTTGAATTTAGAAGAATGCGGGAGGATCTCATTGAAATCTAGGGAATGTTGCAAGGACTAGATGGGGTGGATATGGAAAGGATGTTTCCTGTGGTGGGGGTATCCAGAACTAGAGGGCACAGCCTCAAAATTGAGGGGTGACCCATTAGAACAGAGGTAAGGAGGAATTTTTTTAGCCAGAGAATATAAATCTGTGGAATGCTCTGCCACAGACTGCGGTGGATTCCAAGTCCTTGCGTATATTTAAGGTGGAAGTTGATTGTTTCCTGATCGGTCAGGGAATTAAAGGATATGGCAAGAAGTTGGGTGTATGGGGTTGAGTGGGATTCAGGGTCAGCCATGATGGAATGGTGAATCAGGCTCAATGGGCTGAATGGCCTAATTCTGCTCCTATGTCTTTTGGTCTTACAGTTTTCTGGACCCCAACATCTTCCCAACCACTGAGGTTAAGCTAACTTGTCTATAATCTCCTTTCTGCTGACTTCCTCCTTTCTTAAAGAGTGGAGTGACATTTGCAATTTTCCAGTCCTTTAGCACCCTGCCAGAGTCCAATGAGTTTTGAAAGATCATTACCAATGCCTTCACAATCTCTACCGTTACTCCTTTCAGAACCCTAGGGTGCAGTTCATCTGGTCCGGGTGACTTACGTATCCTTAGGTCTTTCAGCTTTTTGAGCACCTTCTCTCTTGTAATAGTAACTGCAGTCACTTCCCTTCCCTCGCACCCTTTGACATAGGCTTGTAGAAATTCATTGAGAGATACAGCATAAGAACAGGCCCTTTGGCCCATCAACACTATGCCAAACAAGGATGTGGAAACCATAGAAACGGTACAGAGGAGATTTACAAGGATGTTGCCTGGATTGGGGAGCATGCCTTATGAGAATAGGTTGAGTGAACTCGGCCTTTTCTCCTTGGAGCGACGGAAGATAAGAGTTGACTTGATAGAGGTGTACAAGATGATGAGAGGCATTGATCATATGGATGGTCAGAGGCTTTTTCCCAGGGTTGAGATGGCTAGCACGAAAGGGCACAGTTTTAAGGTGCTTGGAAGTAGGTACAGAGGAGATGTCAGGGGTAAGTTTTTTACGCAGAGAGTGGTGAGTGCGTGGAATAGGCTGCAGGTGACAGTGGTGGAGACGGATACAATAGAGTCATTTAAGAGACTCCTGGACAGGGACATGGAGCTCAGAAAAATAGAGGGCTATGGATAACCCTAGGTAAAGATTAAGGTAAGGACATGTTCGGCACAACT
Source organism: Mobula hypostoma (assembly GCF_963921235.1). Lineage (NCBI taxonomy): Eukaryota > Metazoa > Chordata > Chondrichthyes > Myliobatiformes > Myliobatidae > Mobula > Mobula hypostoma. Next base: position 41,480,530 of record NC_086121.1, on the reverse strand, counting down.
TTGTGGGCTGAAGGGCCTGTATTGTGCTGTAGGTTTTCTATGTTTCTATTACCTATACACTTCCATTCTTCCTACATTCTCATCAATTCCCCCCTCCGTCACCCCCATCTCCTAAATTCTACCATTCTCCTATCCAACAGGAGGAATTTGTAGTGAAAAATTTACCTACCAAACTGCTCATCTTTGGGATGTGGGAAGACAGCAGACAGCAAGGAGGTAACCCACACAGTCGCAGGAAGAATGTGCAAACTTCACACAGGCAGTACCTGGGGTCAAGATTGAACTTTTTCTCTGGTGCTGGGAACTGGTGACTTTACTACCTCTCACACCGGCAAACAGGAATTTCTGGTTAATGATACAACACTGAATTACCCTCAGCTATGAATGTGAGGGTGCGGTCAGGGGTACATGGAGGAGAAAGTAAGCCAGTATGGGCCATGTGGTCTGAAGTCTCTGATACAATCAATGGGCTGCATTGGCAATGTTAGTGATATGACTGTAATGATAGGAAAATAAAGTCACTTTCACCTCTGAGTGTGAATGAACTTAATAGCAAGGTCTCCATAATCAGTGACGGGACAGAAAACTGGGGCGAGGGAAGATCAATGAACAATATATGTGTCCTGTAAATGAGTATATTTCTGGCATTTGCTGACATTTCAGATTTCCAGCATTCATGGTTCCTCATTTTTGTTTGGTAAGTGAGTAACTAGGACTCGGTGAATGAAAGATGCGGTGGAGTGGCTAATATTGAACTGGTAAGTGAACTGTTGCAAAGCTATGAAGCAGAAGGGTGAGAGAAATAGCTGGGACAAGATGAGAATCATAAATAACTCTGTCAGTGGTGTTGAAGGCCATAGTATTAGTCACACGAGCCATCAGAGAATGGAAAGGAATTGACTTCACAAAGCACCGTTATCAAGAAATAGAGAAATGCTGAAAGGAAGAAAGAAAATGATGTTAATGGATGAATTAAAGTGGATTGCAATATCAAGAGATGAAAGGCATGCAGGCAATTATTCACTACGGTGCAAGCCATGTTGCAAGTTGGCAAGAGGCCAGAGAAGATAGATTGGACAAAGTAGGAGACAAAGGTGATTGTTGCTGTTCGGGGCTTGTTACTAAAAAAAGATAACTAATTGCAGGCAACCCAAAGATACAAGCTCATTCAACTGCGGATTTTCCATCTGGAACTGGACCTCAGCACATTGAGGATTGATTTAAGAGAGTACTGCTTGAAGCAGATAGAAAATCAGTGATAGCAATCAGTTATTAATCTCTAGGAACACACAAAGCAATCAAATAAAGCTGAACTAAGAATGGTTCGAGGAGGTAAGTACTTGTTCTGATGTTCCTATGTTCAGTTTTCTCTCTCTAAAATACATAAAACTTTATTTTGAAAGAATTGAAATTTAATTATAAAGCATTCCTCAGGCATTTTTAGTAAAGCAAACAAAGCTCTGAGAATGAAAATATGAGTGTTTGGCTGAAAATTGAAGGAGCAACAAATTAGAAGCAGGTTCAAGTTTAATATCACTGGGATATGATATGAAATTAGTTTTTCTTTCTGGCAGCAGCCGTACATTGCAATATATAATAATAGAAAAACTAAAAGTTAGAATAAGAAATATACATTTAAAAATTAAATTACATTAAGTAGTGTAAAAAGAGAGCAAAAACAAATAGTGAGTTAGTGTTCATGGGTTCATTGTCCATTCAGAAATCTGACGGTGGAGGGGAAGAAGCTATTCCTGAAAAGTTGTGTCTTCAGGCTCCTGTATCTCTTCCTTGATGGTAGAAATGAGAAAAGGGCATTTCTTAAGTGATGAGGGTCCTTAATGATGGATGCCACATTCGTGAAGCATTGCCTATTGAAGGTGTCCTCCGTGCTGGGGAGGCTCGGGCCTACGATACAGCTAGCTGGGTTAACAAGTTTCTGCAGCATTTTTCCGATCCTGAGCAATGGCCCCTTCATACCAGATGGTAATGCAGCCAATTGGATGCACTCTACATTACACCTATAGAAATTTGTGAGAGCCTTTGGTAACATTCCTCAAACTCCTAATGAACTATAGCTGTTGTTGTGCCTTCTTTGTAATTGCATCAAATGAAGGCCCAGGATGGATTTTAAGAGATTTTGACACCCAGGAACTTGAACCCCTTTCCACTTCTGATCTCTCACTGAGGACTGGTGTGTATTCTCTTGACTTCTGTTTCCTGAAGTCCACAAGGTTGTTGTTGCAACATCACTTAACCAGCTGATCTATCTCGCTCCTGTCCAGCTCCTCGTCACCATCTGAAATTCAGCCAACGATAGTTGTGTCATTGACAACTTTATCGACGGCATTGGAGTTGTGCCTAGCCGTACAGTCATTGTTGTAGAGAGAGTAGCCCAATGGGCTAAACAGGCATCTTTGAGGTGTTGATCATCAGCATGGAGAAGATGCTATTTCTGATCTTCACTGACTATGGTCTCCTGATGAGTAAGTCAAGGATCCAGTTGCAGAGGGAGCTACAGAAGCCCAAATTTTGATTAGAACTGAGAGTAGGATTGTGTTGAACACTGAGCGGTAAACAATAAACAGCAGCCTGACATAGGTATTGCTATTGTCTAGCTCAGGGGTCCACAACCTTTATTGCACTGCGGACCAGTTACATATTGACAATATTCTTGCGGACCGGCCAACCGGCGGGGGGTGGGGGGGGGGGTTGGTGGTGGAGAATGGTTGCTAACGGACAAGAGTAGCAGTCAAATACATTGTGTTTACCCAGATAAGACTACAATTACCATGAGCCTTGCGTGGGCACCAGTGCGCATGTGTGACTTACACATGTGTGCACGTGCTGATTATTTTTTCTACAAATCGCTTTTGGCGATTCTGTTCGGGAGGGGAGTGTTGGTGTGTTAATCACGACTGGAATATCAGTAATAAGTGGCTAGTACACTCAATTTCATTTCTAAAAGGGTTTATCTAACTAATTTAATATTAAACACACAGCGCATATTTTCCTCGCGTGAATATAACGATAGGTCAATTATCAGGGGAGGACAGGGGAGCTTGAAGTAAGTGTTGAACGAACTTCCAGTAGAAGTGGCAGAAGCAGGTTCGATATTACCATTTAAAGAAAAATTGGAAAGGTATATGGACAGGAAAGGAATGGAGGGTTATGGGCTGAGTGCAGGTCAGTGGGATGAGGTGAGAATAGCGTTCGGCACGGACTAGAAGGGCCGAGATGGCCTGTTTCCGTGCTGTAATTGTTATATGGTTATATAAGTCAATAGCATCATAACATTTTAAGTAACATTTGGATATTAAACATACTGCACATATTTTCCCCATATGAACATATAAAAGCATTGCAACACACCAATATCGCTGAATCAGTGGGAGCCCTGGGCTTGTTTTCCTGCAACAAGACGGTCCTATCGAGGGGTGATGGGAGACAGCGATACTCGAAGGGGGTTCCTTATGTCCAGTCTATTCTGCAATTTAGTTTTTGTTACATTCATTGCAGAGATATGTTGGAAATGGAAGCAACATCTTCAGTGCTTCCGTGTCTATCTCAGGATATTGAGCCTTGACTTTGTTCCGGAATGCCGGCAGAGATGTTATGTCAAACATACTTTTCAGCCGCCGTCATTTGCAAGCTCGAGGAGTTGATCTCCTTCCCGCGCTAACATGGACGACGCGCACGTAGTGACCTCGCATGCGTAATGGCTCAACAGTGGGCGTGACAGGGAATGAGGAAAGGTGCAGCTGACTCATATTGCCAAATCATATCGTTTCCTCGCTCTAGTGCTTGCTCTGTGGCCCGGTGGTTGGGGACCGCTGGACTAGCTGAGTGGAGAACCAGGGAGCTTGCATTAATATGTTAAAGTTTTGGGGGTTCCTCAATAAATAACAGGCCAGTGTTAACATAAACATAAACCATCAACTATGTGGTTGGCAGTCATATTTCACATGACAGAATTCTTGTAGAAAAGGGTAGGGGTTGTAAAGTTTTGGATTCAACCATCCTGAAGTATTGCTGCTAGTAGAGCAGTGGCCCACAGCTCCAGTGAGTGAAGTTCATTCCTGAGCTCTGGTACTCTCTATTTGAATTTATTTAAATCTTACATCCTTCCCACACATGAGGGAATAAAAATCTTTGCGTTATGACTCCATTGCAATGTACAGACATGTGAACTTATAAGTCTAATGGCTTGTAGAAAGCACCTGTCCCTTAGCCTGTTGGTCCTGGTTTTAATGCTGTGGTACTGTTTGCCAGATAGAAGCAGCTGAAACAGTTTATGGTTGAGGTGGCTGGTGACCCCGATGACCTTTCAGGCCTTCTTTATCCACCTGCTGCTGTAAATGTCCTCACTGAAGGCAAGTTCACATCCACAGATGCGCTGGTCCGTCCGTACCACTCTCTGCAATGCCCAGCGATCACGGGTGGTGCAGTTCCAGAACCGGGCAGTGACACAGCCAGTCAGGGTGCTCTCAATGGTGGCCCTGTAGGCCTTGAGGAGTCACTGGCTCTTCATTCGCCTGAGGCAGAGGAGACGCTGTTGTGCTTCTTTTTGCCGCGCAGCCAGTGCGTAGAGTCCAGGAGCGATCTTCAGTGAAGCCTACACTGAGGAATGTGCAACTACCCACCCTCTCAACTGCACTCCCATTGATGTTGATCAGGGTGAGCTTGTCTCTATTCCTCCTATAATCAACAACCAGCTCTTTCGTTCTTTGGACAATGAGGGGGAGGTTGTTATCTTGGCACCACTGTGTCAGGGTGTCATGTTCTCCCTGTGACTATATGGGTTTCCCATATGTAAGAAGGTCTCCTTCCAAGTCTCAAAGATGAGTGAGTTGGTACATTAAATGTTCACTGTGAATTGCCCCCAGTGTATGAAAGAGTGCCAGAATCTGGAGGAGGGGGCATTGATGGGAATGTGGGGTGATTAGGTTAGTGGTGAGTGGTGGTGTTCTGTAAACTGGCATAACGTTGATGTGCTAGAATTGCCTCCTTTATGGATTCAGGGGAATTCCCAAGTCTGGCGCCTAGAGACAAGGGGCACATATCAGTCTAGTGTAGAGGCAGTACAGCATGGGTGGATGAAAGCTTGGGAATTTCCCAAGCTTTGAGATTGCAAAATAAAATTGCGCACTTGATTGCAAAATGTTTTTGAACATCTCAATGCTGTGAACGGCATTAGTTCCAAAGTTTTTTCTCTCATTTGAAGTCAATAGGGAAGGGATCTGACTGGATACCACAAAGTCTGTATAAAGTAGGCTGTTAATCAATAAACAAGCCTGCAAGCGTTGTACGTGGTATTCCAGTTCTGCAGGTACTGCCAATCTATCAGATTTACACTCAGGAAATCTCAGCCAATATCTCACCTCTAAATACAGCTTCTAGAAACAGAGGCCATCTGTGGGAGGGAAAGTCAACTAAAGTCGCACATGCAGAATGTCTGCTTCGCTGCAACAAGCTGGTGTTGGAATTCATCCAATATCAAACAAAGTCAGTTATTTGTTTGAAGAAGACTTACAGTAATGCACTTAGGGATTGAGCAAAGAAGCGTGTTTAGACTAAATCGCTCGTTAAGCGAAACTCTTTGGCACAAATAAAGTGACCATTACTTTGTCTCTGAAATCCCCAGAGTCATTCCATTTATCGTTAACTAAAATGTATAAATAATTTCCTCCTAATACAGTAGTTCAATGTGTGGGAGGTTTCTTGGGCCAGCTCTGTGCTTTTGCTTTTGAATATTTTATGAATACCAGAATTGGAATGCAGAACAAAGAACAGAAACGGGTCCTTCAGGTACTATAATGATCGTGTTGAACGTGATACCAGATTGAACTAAGTATATTCTGCCTGTCTCTGATGCATATCCCTCCATTCCTGACATATTCATGTGTCTATCTAAAAGCCTTTTTAATATCACTATTGCACCCGCTTTCCTGGGTAACCCACTCCAGGCACCCATCGCTCTACACGTAAACCTTGGCAAACTTCTGTAGACGTGTGATGGGAAGTGTGCTGACTGGCTGCTTTATGGCCTGGTATGGGAACACCAATGCCTTTCAGCGTAAAATCCTACAAAAGGTAATGGATTCAGTCAGTACATCACAGGTAAAGTCCTCCCAATCATTGAGCACATCTACATAAAACGTTACCGTAGAAAAGCAGCATCCACCATCAAAGATCCTCACCACCAGGCCATGATCTTTTCTTGCTGTTTGCCATCAGGTAGATGTCCAGCGGCCTCAGGATTTGCATCATTAGGTTCAAGAACAGTTACTACCCTCAACCATCAGGCTCCTGAATAAAAGGGGGTAGCTGCACTCATTTAAGGACACTGTTATATTGTTATTTCATGCTCATTATTTATTATTAATTTATATCTGAATTTGCACAGTTTGTTTACAGTTTATAGTTCCTGATATTTACAGTTTACAGTTACTATTCTATAGATTTGCTAGGTATGCCCACAGAAAAAGAATCTCTGGGTTGTATGTGGTGACATGTACATACTCTGAATTTTACTTTGAACTTTGAACTTTGAATGATCTTTCCCTGTACCTTCCTTTTGGATGTTTCCCTTTCAGCTTAAATTCATGTCCTTTACTATTTCAAATGACTACCCAAGGAAAATGATTTTGACTGACTATACTATATATGCTTCTCATTATTTTATACATTTTAAATCTATAAATTCCAAGGATTAATATGACAGAATGTCATCAGTTGAGACAAAATTGGAAACAAGAAACTGCAATGCATTAACCATTCTTGTATTTAATGAGGAACTGAACGTAATTGCAATGAGGAGCGATGGAAAGCATTTAGGCGGATGAGATGACTGAAAAACCATGTCTAGGAAATAGAGTCAGGAGCAGGTAAGTTGTCCCTCTGAGTGTGTCTCTCCTGATCTTTACCTCAACTTCATTGTAATCCTTGATTCCTTTGAAGTCCAAAATCTGTCCTCAGTCCAGAGAATTCCAAGGATTCAAGTAGTAATGCTCTGAGAGAAGGAGTTATTTCTTGTTACTCTCTGTAATGGACAACACATGTCCCCTTTATATTTGCTCTCCCCACCTGGGAAACCTTCGCTCATCTGCCATATCAAGCCCATTCAGCTGTTGTGGTTTCAGTGATGTCACGTCTGTTTCTTCTGAATTTTAGAGCAGGTAGGCCCAATATGCTTAATCCATCCTCATTAAATAAATTTTTTTTTACATCTGAAATCAGCCAAGCATATCTTCTTTGCCCTGTCTCCATAATAAGAATATGCTTTAATAAAGAGAGATCAAAACTGTCAGCATTCCACTTGGCTTCCTGATTATATATGGAGCTTTCAGGTTAACTTTCTCTGTTTCTTATGCAGGAAATCTCAGACCACTTAGAACATCAGTGTTCATTGTCACAATATTTGAATAAAATTGCTTTCTATGCATCCTACCAAAGTGGATGGACTCTCTATAGGTTTACTTTCATCCCTATAGCTTAAGAAATCCATGTCCTCTTGAAGAATGGCCTGCATGGTTTCATGTCACTGACACCTATGGAAAAAATAGAAATTGTGTTTATGACACCATTACTTGCTTACTTTTTTGCTGTGTCTTGTATTCCCACTTGATTTTAGCATTGCGGCGACCTTTTGCTGGGATCTTAATTGAAAAATTTTTGGAAATCCAGGTAGACAATGTTCCACAGGCAACATTAAAAGGTAATTCCTCAAGAATCTTGATTGACAGAACCCTCTATTGAAGAAGGTATTGTCCTTTAGTTTATTAACAGAGAGAATCTTCTGTAGGTCCATCTAATCAATTGTGTTACTTTACTACTAGCTGGGGTAAAGGTAATGATTCTGTCATTCTCTGGATTATTTTTCAGTTTGAGTTTTTCTATGATTGATGACAATCCAACAAAAGAGAAGTAGCTGGAGAAACTGAGCATGTCTGTCCTGAGGCAGGCTCTTGACACAAAATGGAGACTTTCCCTCAACCACTACTCGTCCTGCTTGGCCCAACGGCTTCCTCCAGCAACTTGTCTTTTTCTCCGGTCATCACCACAGTTACACCTCCTTTTCAATAAGTCCCTGATGGTAATCATCAGCATTTCACTGACCTCACCTACATATTTATTCTGAGCATTCCAAAGAAGGATGTGGTTTAAAGCCAAAAACTCTTAGTTTCTTTCCTGCAAGGGTAAAGAATTTTAATTTTTTAAATTTTCAATTTTCATTGCATTCTTTTGCTGTAAAGTCAACTCTTCTGATATTAGCTACAAACTTGCTCAGTTGTTTCCATTGCACGTACGAAGATATTTCAAAACTTTTGCTATCTCTTACCCCTGCCTAAAAGGACTATGAAGATCAGCACTAATGTTCTAAAAGTCTCCAATACAATACAATCAATTCAAAAAGAGTTGCTTATTTTTATTGATTGATATTAAATGTGTGTCTGTTGATACCGCCAGGAAATAGAGTACAGAACAGAAACAGGCCCTTCAGCCCATCTAATCCATTCCAAAACTATTTAAGATGCCTACTCCCATCGATTATCATGGGAACCATGGCTTTCCATACCCCTGCCATCTATGTATCCATACAAAACTTCTCTTAAATGTTGAAATGAAGAATAGGATGGGAACATTGATTGAAATAGAAGGATCACTTGGCAGAGAATAACAAAATGAAGAATTTAAGTTTTATTCTAACTCTTTAAGCTAAAGACATGAAATCATACAATAATTTCACGTTGGCTTCTGCAGAGGAGGTAATTTTGCAGTTACTATGCCACCCCTTCACTGTACTAATGTCTTTGGCTATTTTGATACAAGCTGATATAGGATGTGTTTGCAGAAGCTAAAGATAGTTTGATGCTTTTCTAAGTTTTCACTAATGAGCAGCATGACTTGTATGGTCCTTCCTTCCCTGCAGAGAAAAACATTGTCTTGACTAATCCTCATTAATTAATCCACTGCAACAAATAATTTGTCTGCAGCAGCAGAAAATACAAATGGGATCTCATCAGCAGGGAATCCAATTTTGCTCTACTTTGAACAGACATGCTTAAGAGAAATATTCAAAATTATGAGTTTCAGTGAAATAAATAAAGAAAAGTTATTTCCTATTATCATTTGGAGTGATAACCTCAGGACACATATGTTATGTTTTTTAACTTCAAAACATTAAAATAATCCAAAGGAAGACACAGGATTCAGAAATGTTGGTCTAACTCCAAGTTTACTTTAAGCGAGGCACGCATGTGTTACTTAAGTGAACAAGAATACTTAATCAACCAATGTATATGCAAGATTCCTCAAATATTACTGAAATATTAAATACACAACAACACATTTGCAGGAAGTGACTTATGATCTAGAGGATGATATGTTTCCAAAACAAGGTTTAATGATCTGAAATCTACTGCTAGATGCAGATTCAATAAAAACATACCAACAAAAATTGGACATATAATTGAAAAAGAAAGAAATGCCCAGATCTCAAAGATTGGCAAGTTGAGGAATGAAACTAGCTGGGTATTTTTTTCAAATATCAAGCAACGGTCCCAAGATGATAAGCTAGCCTAGTTTAATTATTGTGCTTGTGCTGCCATGTATGGGAATATGAAAAAGCTTTCTGCTTTTCTAAAAACTCTCTGCTGTTAAAAGACCATCAACTGAAGTGGACTTTTGCCAACAAAACTAAACAAATTCCTCATTTATTGGTGCAAACACGAGGAAATCTGCAGATGCTGGAAATTCAAGCAACACACACAAAATTGCTGGTGGAATGCAGCAGGCCAGACAGCATCCATAGGAAGAAGCACAGTCGATGTTTCAGGCCGAGACCCTCCATCAGGCCTAACTGAAAGGTATCTCTTCTTTTAGTTAGTCCTGACAAAGGGTCTCGGCCCAAGGGGAACAGAAATACTGAAAAAGTGAAAGTCATGTGAGAATGGCTCATGAGAACTAAAGATATTATTAATATCTCAGAGGAGTTGTTTCAAAGATAAATAATTAATTACAAATTAACAGGTACCTCCCCTCCTTGTCCTCATCTTGTTGACCAATTTTTGTTTGTTGTTAGAGGTTGAATCACTTGTAAAGAAGCAATTGGACAATTTCTAGAGTGAAATATAATTCTCCTTAAACTCTAGATGAAAATGAAGAAGGATTCATAATGTACAGAGCATAGAAATTTGCAGAACATCTATCAAAATGGAACAGTTATTTCCAATGCACCTTCGGTGAAATGTGTCATAAATTGGGGGACCCCTTCGTCAAACACCTATGCACCATCTGCCACAAGTGGGACTTCCTGGTGCCCAATCATTTTTATTCCGGTTTCCATTCCCATTGCGACATGTCACTCAATGGCCTCTTCTTGTACCAAGATGAGGCCATCCTCAGGGTGGAAGAGCAACACCTTATATTCCATCTTGGTACCCTCCAACCTGAAGGCATGTTCTGGTAAACAAATTTCACCATCCTCCTTCCTCTACTCCCCACGTTAACCTTTTACTTTTTCTCACCTGCCTATTACTTCCCCCTGGATCCTCTCCTCCTTCCATTTCTCCGATGGCCCATTCTCTTCTCCTATCAGATTCCTTCTTCTCCAAGCCTTGACCTTTTCCAGCCCGCTGGTGTCACTAATCACCTTCTATCTAGCCTCTTTCCCCTTCTCCTCACCTTTTTATTCTGGCATCTCCCCCCTTCCTTCTGTCCAAAGAAGGGTCTCGGTCTGAAATGTTGACTGTTTATTCATGTATATAGATGCTGCCTGACCTGCTGAGTTCATCCAGCATTTTGTGTGTGTTACTTTGGATTTCCAGCATCTGCAGACTTTCTCATGTTTATTGATATTACAATATTTTCCTAAACTACAAGACTCACAAATCAGTTCTTACTATATGAATTGAGGCAAATTATTTCTCTCAGCAATGCATTCTGAAATTGTTATCGATATTACATACGACATAATTGGACTAAAGCAACAATTAAGTCAGTCATTTTGTGAGAATCTTAGATGGGTGGTAAGGTGATTTTGATTTTGTTACGTTACAGATGTTGTGCTTTATCAGTTAAAGTGGTAGGATATTGGGGTTAAGGCAGCATTGATACTAATTGAGGGATAACAATTAGGCAAATGATTAAAGATAATTATCGTGCATGTCTTAAAGATAGTATAAAGATATGTATGGGTTTCCAGTTTAAGATGGTGCTACCGAAGATGTGCGACAGAAGGTAAATCCTAACGCTAGAGAATCGACTAAAAACATGACTTATCTTTCATGCAGCAAATTATAGTGAACTATCACTGCAAACAGTGAGGAGGCAGGAGGAGATGAGGCTGGCTTGGGTGATGAGCAACGCTGTGCATTGCATGGCACAACACATTTGTGCCATTGGGTCCGCAGGTGGAGTTCATATCACTATCAGAGATGGAGTGAGCGATTTGGAGAGGCATCAATGAGGAAGAGCTCAGATGCCCATCCACCTAACCCATGTGCAAGGTTGGTTCGCTCCAAGCACTGAGCCGATTTAGTGAGATCAAAGCTGACTTCGGTGGGGCGGCCTGGGCATATCAGGGCACCAGGTTCCAGGTCCTAGAATGTGGCAGTACTCGGTGCTTGGACGATCAAAACACCAACACAGGTAGACTGGAAGCCTGAGTCTTGGGTACGGAAGCAGGCTCCAGGCTGATTTCACTCACTCTCCTGTGAATGTCCATTCCTTTCTCTGCGTCTGCTGTGCGTTTCTGCCCGGCTGGTGTGAAAACTGGGGACTCAGGCTTGGCTTGGACCTACTCCGGCTCTCCAGAAGCACATGTGAGACTCAGTCTGGTTTGGGATGCTGTTGGCTTGCTTCCATTGTCGGTACAATGTGGTTTATTTCTCACTTGTTGTCTGCACAGCTGTTTTTGGTCCTTTTTCAAATTAGGTTATTCGAGTTTCTTGTTTTGTGTTGCCTTTAAGCAGTTAAATTTCAAGGTGTATAATTTATACCTTCCTTATTCACAAATGTGCTTTTTGAATCTTTGAATCATTGAAGATTATGGAAAGTGGAGATTACACCTGGTTCGACATTATACCAGTGGAGCACCACTTCCAGCAGTTTGTCAGTACTCATTTGGATTATATGTATCAGTCTATCGTAAGGGAGTTAAATCTGGCAAATAAATTTCTGTATATAACTTTGTAGGTTCATTTTCATTTTCTCTTTGGACTTAGTGCAAGCTATTTTAAGGCTCCATTCTGGTGCCAGGATCTACGAGTAGAATGAGTTCCCTGTGGCAGTATATAAGTGATTTTTACCCTATTTATAAGGACACTGGAAAGATAGGCAGAGAAAGCTGAATAACTTTGAAATTATTCCAGTCAAAAGGCACCTTGTACAATGCTACTTTGGTTGACACCTTCTCTCTGTTACGTTTGTCTTTCGTCTTGGATGTAATTCTGGAATTGTTGGAGATGATGATTTGCTGTTTTCGGATTGTTTGGGTGTTCCAGCGCTCTGCAGTCTCCAAGAGGATAACAGAGGCAGAGAAACATGAGCAAGCTTCATGCCGGGCAGGCTGCGGGATGGTGTGTGAACCGATGTTTGACTCCATTTCACCAATTAAATCTTCTGTTTTGCGCCAAATAGAGCGACGGTGAAGAGTGAAGCTTCGAGGCAAGTGCATCGAGTCAGCACAGGCTGCCAGTCTTTTGATCGCATTGTACCGGACAGGCCTGGCGATGTGCCTGGAGAATGTTGCCTCGGTTTTCTGTGTTTTGAATGTGGACTTAGACAATAGACTTCTTTCTCAGTCTTATAATTTTTTAGATTCTGTGTTTTTCACCCGATCTTTCCCATTTTTTCTTGTGCAATGAGAGGTATTTGAGGGTCAGTTGTTCATTTTTTGCGTGGTTGATGTGCCTGTTCCATTTTTGTTTGTTTTTTTAGGGGAGGTGAGATTTGGAGGTTGATGACCACACTGCCTTTCTTTTCTTTCTTTGTTTCATGGCTAATCCGGAGAAGAAGAATTTCAGAGTTGTATACTTTGATAATAAATAAATGAACCTTTGACATAGCCATCCAGTAGCTGATTACATTCTGTGGAAATTTTGTACAATATTGAAATCATGGTTTAATGTCTAACAGACATTAGCTTCGCCTGCCCTCCACTCTTAACAGTTCAAACGGACTGCTGCTTCAACAACTCGCTGGTTCATTTTTCTGTCCCATCAGCTCCTACTTCTTTCCTTATTGCACCTTCCTATGCAATTGCCTAGACACATCATATCCCCTCCCTTCCCACCACCCAGAGACTCAATGATTCCTTCCAGGTGAAACTGAGATCCACCTGAATTTCTTTTCACTCTGTGTGTTATATCTATTGCTCACATATGGTCTGCTCTGCATTGCGGAAACCAAACATAAATTGGCTGACTATTTTGTAGAACACCTCAACTAAGTTTACATTGGTGACCCTGAGGCTCTGGCTCCCAATCACTTTTATTCTCCTTTCCACTCTAATTTTAATGCTTGTCTTTCGCCTCCTGCACTATTCCAATGAAGTCCAAACTCAAGTCAGGGTTCAGCATCTCATCTTCTGCTTAAACACCTTACATCCCACAGGGCTCATGAATTACTTCAGATAACCAGCCATTCTCGTTTCTGCAAAGTTCACCAAGATTGGGGTCATTGTGCAAGATTGGGCTGACAAAGCTTGCAGTGTGATCTTGGGAAAACGAGCAGAAAAATGCAGATGAAATTCAATACAGACAAGAGTGTGGTGTTGCAGTTTAGGAGGACAACCAAGATAAGACTTACATAATGTAGGGTGAGCTACAGATGACCCAGATAAATGTGAGGGATTGCACCTCAGTAGGGCAAATGCAAGGAAACAGTACACTGTTAAGGGCAAAGTCTTTAAAAGTGTTGTCGAGCAGAGAGATCTTGCGATCCAAGTTCATAGCTCCTTGAAAGTGGCTACACAGGTTGAAAAGCTGATTATGAAAGCTAATGGATTGTTTGTATTTATTAGTTGAGACATTGAGTTCAAAAGTCAAGAGATGATGTTAGAACATTATAAAACTCTGCTTAGGCACTTCTGGAGTATTGTAAACAGTTCTGAAGGTCCCACTATAGGAAGGATGTTGAGGCTTTGGAGAGGGTGCAGGAGATGGTCACCAGGATGCTGCCTGGTTCAGAGGGTATGTGCTATCACGAGAGGCTGGATAAACTTGGGATATTTTCTCCGGAGTGCCAGAGGCTAAGCGGAGATCTGATAGAAGTCTACAAGATTATGGGAGGCATAGATATACTGGACAGAGAGTATCTGTTTCCCAGGGTTGAAATATCTAATACAAGAGGGCGTGAATTGAAGGTGAGAGGGGGTAGGTACAAAGGGGATGTGAGAGGTAAGTTTTTATTCAGAGTGGTGGATGCCATTATGGTGGAGGAGGCAAATACATTAGAGGTTTCTAAGAGACGTTTGGATAGGCAGATATATGTAAAGAATGTGGAGGGAAAACATGGTGTAGGTAGGAGGGATTAGTTTGGATGTTTTAGATTTGCATTTTAGCTGGTTTGGCACAACATTGTGGGATTCTACCAGTCAAGATGGCACCAGTGAACAATGATTCCTCAGGCGATATCTTCCAGATAGTCAATCATTTCAGTTTTTCTGCGTCTTCTACTCATTCTTTTTATCTTTATCTTGTTTTTGAAACTGTTGGAGCCCGTGGCTTACAGTCTGTAGTTGGATCGAGTGAGTAGTGCTCTGTTGTACCCAAGAAAACTCCAGAAGAGAAAAGTGGGCACAAGGTACCATGAGGAGAAGCTCAGGGATGAGGTGGAGGGCTACGATTGACCACATTTCTCACTGAGCATCGAGGAAGACTGAAACATCGAGGCAAATACAAAAGAGAGCGAATGGTTCTTTGAGAGGCCGTTGGTTCGTGTTACTTCCCTTGGATGGGCTGCTAGTTTGAGTTGCATCCCTCGGAAGGTTAGTTTCCAATACTTTTGGAGATGTTATCGAAATAGTGACATTTATGGATTGGATTGTAGTTCATATTGGCCTCTTCAAGTTCTGTGTTTTTTTTCATGTTCTCGCCCGTTCCTTCATGTTACCAATTGGCGGGCTGGGGAGTTTGGTGATCTGTTAGTTTCTGTGTGAAAGGAGGATGAGGGTGTTAGGGTTTGCGAATTTTTGTTTCTTTTTCTTTTCATGTGGTGGGGGGAAATTGAAGTCTTTCTTTCAACTACTGCTAAGGTCTTCTGTATTTTATGGCTATCTGGAGAAGACAAATCTCAGATTTGTATTCTGCATACATTAGTAATAAAATGAACCTTTGAACCTATGAATGGCTTTGTTCTGTGCTGTACTATTCTATGTTCTATGTTCTAATGTAGGATTCTGAGGTGTGCAGTGGAACAGAGGGATCTGGGAATACAGATCCACAATTTCCTGAATGTGGTGTCACAGGTGAATATTGTCATAAAGAGAGCTTTTGGAACATTGACCTTCATTAATCGGCAAACTGAGTACAAGTGTTGGGTTGTTTTATTGAAGGCGTACAAAATGTTCATGAAGCTGAATTTAGAGTATTGTGTGCGGTTCTGGTCGTCAGCTTACAAGAATGATATCAGTAAGCTTGAAAGAGTGAAGAGAAAAGTTACAATGATGTAGCCTGGATTCGAGGATCTAAGTTATAGGGGAAATGTTGAATAGGTTAAGACTTCATTCCTTGGAACTGAGAACTTACACACAAAATGATGATGGGTATAGATAAGGTGAATTCATACATGATTTTTCTCTTCAGTTTGGGTAAGAAAATAACTAGAGAATATAGGTTTAAGGTGAAATATTTGAGGGGAATGTGAAGGGAAATTTCTTAACTCAGAGGCTGATGCAAGTGTACAACGAGCTGCCAGCAAAAACAGAAGTGGGGACAATTACAATACTAAACAGAAGCTTGGATAGGTACATGGATAGGAGGGGCTTAGAGCGATATGGTCTGGGTGTACGTAAATAGAGATATATAGAGAGAGAGATGGGGGAAAATAAGGTAGAAAGAGAGAGGAGGTGAAAGTTGAAGAGAGAGAAGTTGGGGATACTGGGGGAAAAACGAAAGAGAAAGGAGGTGGTGACTGAGGGGGAGAAATAAAGAGAGAAATGGGTTAGATTTGTTCATCCAAAATTACTCTGATCACCTGTGACTTGTCACTGCCTATAGAACTATAATATTCATAATACTGTGACAAAATAGGTCCCTTACATTTGCATATTGTCTTTGGGTCATTTAGAAATGCCAATATTTCAAAAACAAATTGAGTGAGTTAAATTTTCTTCGAAAGGTGGCTGAAAGATTTTCATTTGCCATTTCATGTTAATGTTGAGTTGTGAACGAAGTACAGTTGCTGGGAAGTTTTAAAGTTTTTAATCTATCTAAATTGTTTCCCATTGTGAATATACAGTATAATCCGTTGAAACCACCTTCCTACCCGAAGTATTATTGAAGGGATGCAATGCTGTTGCAACTTTTGATATTGTATTTAACCATCGGGAATGAAATTTGGAAATTATGAATTTATGACATGACAAATATTATCAATCAGTTGATGTACATACCAAGAGGAAAGTGAAAAGTGTTGAAGCCAGCTTTCTCATGGTAGGAGAAGATGAAGAGTATGAAGCTTAATCTCTAATCGAAGGAGACATTGCAATTTCAATACACACGAGATTCTACAAATGCTTGAACTCTTGAACTACACACACAAAAGCTGGAGGAATTTAGCGGGTCAGGTAACCGCTATGGAAGGGAATAAACAGATGACGTTTTGGGCTGAGAACCTTCATCAGGACTGGAAAGAAAGGGAGCAGAAGCCAGAATAAGAAGGTAGGAGGAGGGAAAGGGTTACAAGCTGGCAGATGATAGGGGAGACAAGGTGAGGAGGGGGAAGGTGGGTGGGTGGTGGAGATGGGATGAAGTAAGAAGGTAATAGGCAGAACAGGTAAACAGCTGAAGAAGAAGAAATATGATAGGAGAGGATGGTAGACTGTGAAATAAAGGGAAGGAGGAGGGGATCCAGAGGGAGGTGATCGGCAAGTGAGGAGAAGAGAAGGGGTGAGAAAGTAACCAGAATTGGAAGTGGGAAAAAGGAGAACCACAGTGGGGATTAATTACCATTTCAGAGAAATTAATTAATGCCCATACCATCAGGTTGGAGACTATACAGAGAAAATATGAGATGTTGCTCTGTCATTTTGAGTTTGGCCTCATCTTGGCCGTAGAGGAGGCCATGGACAGACATGTCAGAATGGGAAAGGGAAGTTGCAATGAAATGGGTAGCCTTTTGTACAGAGTCAAAATGCTCAACAAAGTGGACCCCAATCTACTGTACGTCGGGTCTTACCTATGTAGAGCAGCCTGCACCTGGAGCACCAGCACAATAGATGACACTGACAGATTTGCAAGTGAAGTGCCGGTCACCTGGAAAGACTATTTGGAGCTTTGAATGGTGACGAGGAAGGAGGTGTAGGGGTAAGTGCCGCACTTCCCCTGCTTGCAGGGTTAGATG
Organism: Mobula hypostoma; assembly: GCF_963921235.1. Taxonomy (NCBI): domain Eukaryota; kingdom Metazoa; phylum Chordata; class Chondrichthyes; order Myliobatiformes; family Myliobatidae; genus Mobula; species Mobula hypostoma. Next base: position 41,462,965 of record NC_086121.1, on the reverse strand, counting down.
CCAGGAGAGAAATCATGGGGAGGGACAAGTGGACAAGGGAGTCAGTAGAGAGCGTTCCCTGTGGAAAGCAAGAGTTGGGGGAGGGAGGGAAAGATGTGTTTAGTGGTAGAACTGCATTGTAGGTGGTGGAAGTTGTAGAGAATGATGTGCTAGATACCGAGGTTCATGGCATGGTAAGTAAGGATAATGGGAACCCTATCCCTGTTACGACAGAGGGTGGATGGGGTGAGGGCTGATGGAGGAAATGTGGATGAGGGCACAATCAATGGCGGTGGAAGAGAAACCCAGGATGTTTTGAAAAAAGAGGACATCTCAGATGCCTCATCCTGAAAATTAATGCGGCAGAGGGAGAGGAACTAAGAGAAGGGAATGGCATTTTTACAAGTGACAGGGTGGGAAGAGCTATATTCAAGATAACTGTGAGAGTCAGTTTCAATTATGTTGACAGGGTTTTACCTTAAAGTAAAACCTCTCAGCCATAACACTTGGGCAAAGTGACTCCGTCAGTCACCAGCAGATGCTCTGTGGTGGATCATGGACGGATATCTCTTGTGGAAATGAAATGACAGGGAGCAGTGTGAAGAGAAAGACACGGTCTGACATAGAAAATGATGTTGCATTGGATTGTCTGTGAAGTAACTCACAAGGTGGTTGTGAGTATTCACAGGACTCAGCACATAATAGAGAGGGGTAGGGGGAAGGAAGAGTACATTCCCATATCGGCTGTTATACTGAGATCACAGTAATTTTCTACCTAGATATAATTCACGCAGAATATAGAATTCTGATTAGTTTTGTCATTTGCTTAAAATCCCCAGGCAAAACCTCTGCACCGCTTGTGGTAATTTAATTACCTGCCCTGGTAAGAGTAGATAGACAGGGGAGCGAGCAATACTAGTTCTACAAGCTTTCATGTAAACTATACCCCAGAAGCATTCAGGTCACTCTGGTGGACAGAAGAAATAACATTAGAAACCACTGCTTCCTGAATTTACGTTCCTGTCACTGCTTGCAGCTTTGAAATTCAAGATTTTATCCCCCAGCATCAAACAGATACCTCCACTGCACAGGTGTTTACTAGTAATCTAGCATCCAACAAGTGTGGCGATTAACGATAGGTGAAAAATAAAACTGAGAGAACTCTTTGGTTGCTCAATTTATTTAGAAGGATGATTTTCTCAGTACAGACCAGATAAGCACAAGTTCCAAACAACAGGTAACTTTCAAATGTAAACGTAAATGTAAGGCCAATGTAACTTTCAAATCTGAAAGCCTGTCTTTCAAGAGGCAATGACACTTGGCATGTTGATTTATGCTGTTGAACAGTTCTGTTTGCTGAGAAAATCAAAGTAGAAATGCTTGGGGCAGGAGCTCACATGGTTGCAAAGGCTTGGAATATGAACACTTTCCAAAACTCGGTTGCCATATGTCACTCTGAGTAACTGTGAATGCAGCAGCAATAAACTGCACCTTTCACTTCTTACTCGGAAATATAAAAGAGCAGAGTAAAGTTACTGATGCACAGCTTTACAGCAGTTTTACTTGTTTCATTTCCTTCTCCCATCTACCTTTCTCCAGCAGCCAGTCTGATTGATGGTTCTCATCTCAGTCAATGTTAAATGGGAAACATCCTTAACTTACAACAAAAGCACTCAGCAGGGTAGAAAGTAAAAAACATGTATGGAAAGGAAAATAAAACAGAGCTAATGTTTTGGCTGGAAGATGCTTGAAACAAATGCTGTCTGACCTGCTGTTTCTAGTGTAACTGTGTTTGGAATTGGGACAGGTCTATTATCGTCACATGTACTGAGGAACAGTGAAAAGCGTGTCTTGCATATTGTTCGTACAAATCAAAGTTCAAGTAAATGTAATTTCAAAGTATACATTACCAAATACTACTCTGAGGTTCATTTTCTTGTAGGCTTTCATAGTAGTACAGGGAAATAGAATAGAGTCATGGAAAGATTACACACACAGACTGAGAAGAAGCCGATGTGCAAAAAAAAGTCAAACTATGCAAATAAGGAGGGGAAGGGAACGTCGACTCAGACCGTGAGAGGCCTGCGTCGGGTATTTTCATGCCTCACAAGGCGCAGATTGGAAGTCTGTGTGGGGCGACACTCCTCGCACAGACACTAGAGCTAATGTGTGGTTAAGTGCCTTGCTCAAGGGCACAAACACGCTGCCACAGCTGAGGCTCGAACTAGCGACCTTTAGATCACTAGACAAACGCTTTAACCACTTGGCTGCGTGCCCGATGCTGCAAATAGAAGAGTAATCTATTTATCTATCAATCAATTAATCAATATATAAATAAATAATAGAATAAATACAATGAGTGATGAATAAATGGAAAATACTGAGAACATGAGTTGTAGAGTCCTTGGAAGTGGGTCCACAGGCTGACTTCAATGATCAGCTCAGTGCTGCGGTGAATGAAGTTGTCCACACTGGCCAGGAGCCTGATGGTTGAAGGGTACTAGCTGTTCCTGAACTGTTCTTGGGCCTGGTATTTGCATACCAGGCAATGGTGCAACCACTGTGCACCTATGGAAGTTTGTCAAAGTGTATCTGCGCAAATTTCGAAGAAAGTAGAGGCACTGCCGTGCTTTCATTGAAATGGTGTTTAAGAGCTGGTCCGAGGACAGGTCTTGTGGTATGATAATGCCCAGGAATTTAAAGTTACTGACCCTCTCCACCTCAGATCTTGCAATGAGCTTTGGCTCATGGAAACTGATTTCTGCTTTGTGTAGTCAATAATCAGTTCTTTCATTTTGCTGACACTGAGTGTTGATGTGGCACTACCTACCAGATATTCAATCTCCCTCCTATATTCTGATTCGTCCGCACCTCTGATTCGGTCAACAACAGTGGCAGTGTCAGCAAACCTAAATATGATATTGGAACTGTACTTAGCCTGACAGTCATAAGTATGAAGTGAGTAGAGCAGGGGCTAAGCACACTGCCTCGGGGTAGCTGTGCTGATGGAGATCATGGAGGAGATCGCTTCATTACACAGGGCATTCAGGTAGTAGAACGCAGAATAAAGTGTAACAGCAACAGAAAAAGAACAGTGTATCACAATAAAGTAGATTGTGAATTCAAGGGTATATCTTATCGTACTAGAGACCCTTTCAATAGCCTTATGACAGAAACTGTGCTTGAGCATAGTAGTATGAGTTTTTGTTTCAGATTTTCAGGATATGTGTATTCATTGTGATTGTCATCCCTGCCTTAATATTAATATTACTGCTTTGCACTAAAGAGAAAAATGATTTAAAAACTACCTTCTGAGAATTGTATTTCAGATCTTTCCTGACGTTGTTGAGAAGCCATGCACAATTCCAATGACCTGCGATCATTCCTCACTTGTACTGCTGTCTCTGTAGATATGCACACTTTCTGCTTTCCTCATAACATCCCAAAGGCTTGGGCCACTTTAAATTGCCCCTAGTCTGTAAGCGACTGGTAGAACCTGGAGAGAGGTGATGGCAGTGTGGGGAGAATATAACGGGGTTGGTGTAAAGGGCTCTTGATAATCAGCAAAGACTTAGTGAGCTGTAGAATCAGATTCCATGCTGTCTGCTCCCTTATCTCTGCATTCAAAAACACTGGGCCGAAACTTTGCAGGCCCTCCCCAGCTTACGGGCACCCAAATTATGTACAGCCTATACATACAGATGAGGATTTGTGAGACCGGCCGGGTGGACTGGCTGCTGGGGGGTTATAGATATCTTCAGTTGTGTGGAAACTTGGTTTTTGACAATATTGGAGTGGCTAATTTAAACCTCCTGGTTTAGCGACACATTGCCCAGAGTCACCCTGTGTTCTTATTTAGATACATTGTCAGGCGGCTGAATTTCCAACTTGTAAACTGTTTGGGTTACGCATGGTTTTCAGAGACAGAATGCAGTTGTAATCTGGGACACTGAGAAATGCATGTTGGTTTCTACTGTTTGAAATGTTAAACTGAGAAAGAGAGAGAGAAAGAACAAAATACTCTTTAATGGGCATTTTACGATTGGACAACAGTCAGGCAATGTGATAAACACCTGCTCCAATTGCGATCTATCGTTTCTGGTTGTGCCTACTCGGCTGCAGATTCTGACGGAACTTCAGCCATCAGGTCTGGCCATTGGAATTGCAGATGTGAACAGCTGTGAGCCACACAGCCCACCACTTGGACATGCCAGAATTCTGCATTGTTTATGAAATCCTATAAAATGAATTCTGGGGTTTTGTGGAGGCGTTTTAATTCTTCATTTCTGGAAGTAAAGAAATTAGTTTTGACAGAGTAAAGAAAATATGACAACATCTCATACTCCCAGTGAACATGTAATAAGAAGCATTCAGGCTGGTATTGAGAACCATGCAATGGAAGTCCACAGATTTCCTATGATCTGACAACTCTCCCCAAATACGTACTTACAAGGGTGACTGGGCCTTCAGTGGCTTTCCGATGTTTGAACTTGGTCTCCAAGTTGATGCCAGTTGCTTTGCCTGGTTTGTTTTAGTACAGCTGAGTGGTTTGCTGGCAATTTCAGGGACATTTAAGATCAAACTACGTTATTAATGGTCTTGGTATAGGTTTCATTCCTGTTGAACATTTGGGGAAACCAGACAGGATTTTATGATAATCTGACAATGTCATGGTCACTATTGCCAGGTCAACCGATCATTTTTAATTCCAGAATTTTTAATTAACTGAATTTAAATTGCACAACAGCCATGGTGAGATTTGAACTCAGGTCTCTGGATTGGATTGTTTACCCTGTGGGAAGCAGATGGATTCTGGTTATAGATTTTTAAATGGCCAGCGTGGATGAGGTAACCACATTGGATAACTGCTCAAATTCTGCCGAAGACTGAGAATCTAGTCCAAAGCATTCAAAGAGAGCTTGAGCAACACACGCAAAATGCTGGAAGGACTCAGCAGGCCAGGCAGCATTTATGGGAAAGAGTGCAGTTGACGTTTTGGGCCTAATGAAGGGTCTCGGTCTGAAACGTCAACTGTATTATTTTCCATAGATGCTGTCTGGCCTGCTGAGTTCCTCCAGCATTTGTATGTGTTGCTTAGATTTCCAGCATCTGCAGATTTTCTCTTGTTTCGTACATGGTTAAACAAGACTGTTATGTTTCATAAAGAAAATGTGGAGGAAAGTTAGATCAAAATTAAAAGCACCTTACAAACCTGAAGAACACAAACAAGGACAAAAGGAGATCAGGGAAAATGTCCAAAGTATTTGAAGGAGTAATCATCTTTTACATGAAGAAAATCAGAGCTGTGGATATATAAAATAATTCCAATGGGTCCAAAAGAAATTTCAGATTTTTGTCCAAAGTTCAATTGAGTTTCTCCTGGCCTTTCTCCTATTCAGTGTAGAGTACTGCAATAAAGAGCTGTGTGGATCCTTCAGCGCAGTCCTATAGGTATCCAGTAGACCACAATTCGTTTCACTTTGTGGCAGATGGGGCAGGATGGTGGTTCTGAGTGTAGTAGGTGTAACTGCAAACCTAATGTCACCATCAACCTTTGTGTGGCCACTGATGACTTGGCAGAATTGCTCCGTACTGAACTCTCCTCCCTCGCCTGATATACAAAGTTATTTGTTTCCATCCAATGCTTTTTATCTGCAGCTGGTAAACTTTAATTGAACGAAGTTACAGACCTCCCACATTCAAAACATGCTGTAGATTTTGAACACGAGCTAAGTATCATTTCTGTGTTATTTGTGTTGACTTCTACATAATGTGGCTCTGAAGGCAAGAGGTGTGTCTGTACCCCTGAGTATCTGGTTGCCTGTGGACACTCTGAAGAACTGATTTTCTTTCACAGACAAAATGGAAAAATCAGAGAGTGAGATCCTTTGCATCTGATATGCTTCTAATGCAAGGTTGGATCTCATCCAGCTATGGCACAAGTCCAAAGCTAAAAGATGAACAAACATAATATAACCATCACATAGTTCAGTTAAGAATTTACAATAAACATTTATCTACCAACCACTTAAGTTACAAAATCATAGATAAAACAAAAGGCCCCATGACTTTATAAATTTATGGTATTACTTTGAAATTCTAAATAACCACATTGCACTTTGTTGAAACTTACCACTTACCACCAAAGAAGACAAATCATGTGGCTCTTTTCTTCAAAATTTCATTCACTGTTTCTGCCTTAACTGACTCCTTCTTAAATGGAGATATATTAGGACAATTTGTCTCTATTGTAGGATTTTTTTCACAATAACATCCCAGATTTTGAATATCCAAACATTCTAAAGAAGGGAAGCAATAGATTTTGGTTTGATAAAGCTCCTGTGAAGCATCTGTGAATGTTTTCCCACATTCAAATTGTTTTTATATCAATGCGTTTAATCTGTGATTCATTTGAATTAGCTTTTTGCCTCGACAGCAAATTTAGCACCTTTGCCATAAGATAAGCTCAAAGTAGAGTTTGTTGATGTAAGTAGGTCAGCTACCAAGCCAAAAAGCTCCCGGAAAGGAAATTTCACCGTCATTAAAACTTTTGTGACAGATATAAACAATTTGTGAATATCTCCCACTCCATAACTTTGGAAGTCAAGTTCATTTTCAATCTGGTGCAAGTACCATGAAAACGGCCTTCAGCAGCATTACAGGCATGTACAGTAGGTATAGACAACACATAGAACATAAATTAACCATCAATTATCCAAGACGTTGAAAAAAAATGGTACAAAACAAGACATAGTGTAAAAAAAAAGACAAGTCTATCATAGAGAACATGTGGTAAATAGTGTTGCACTGCTGAGGAAGGTTTATGATTGTGTAGGGTAGTTCAAGAACATGATGCTTGTTGAAAAGTCACTGTCTCTGAACCTGGTGGTGAGGGACTTCAAGCTTCTGTACTTCCTACCTGACGGTGGGAGTGAGAGGAGAACATGACCTGGGTGGTGCAGGTTCCAAATGATGGATTCCTCCTTCTTAAGTTAGCACCTCCCGTAGATGCTTTCAAAGGAGGTCTGTGTCTTCTGATGCACTGGGTTGTGTCCACTACTATTGGCCAAGGGCAACAGTGGTCTTCCACAATGTCTCCTGTCCTCATCTCTAGCTTTACAGAGCTCCAAAGCAATCACACTCTGCCTGTTCCAGATTCTCTCCAGTTCCAGTTACACCAGGTCCGATCCTTTATTCAGCCGGTTTAATGGTCCATCTGGTAGATCCACAGCCCCACACCACTACAGACCCAGTTTCAATCCTGAACATGGGCGTTGTCCGCGTGGAGTTTGAACTGAACCTCTTAACTGAATTGGCTTCCTCCAGGTATTTTGGTTTCCCTTCTCATTCCTAAAGCATAGAAGATTGCAGTTGAATTGACCACTGTAAATTTCCCTTAGTAACAGAATCTGGAGTGACATGATGAGAATGTAGTGAGAACAGCATAAAAGGAATTCATGTAGGAATAGTCTAAATGGGTGGATGATGGTTGCTGTGGATTTCTGATACTCTTTAAGATTCCCACTTCCCTACTTCTCGTTCTCCCTTTTAAAATCTCCTTAAAATCTGATTTGTTGATTCCCTGGCATCAAACATTGCCTTATGAAGGACCCATGGAGCTGTTGAGACATTTTATATTGCAGGTCTCATCAGGAATTCCAAGGTAGCTGCATAGCTTTCTTCATCATCAGAATGGCTCTACGTTTCTACAAGTAGGACTAATTGTTTGCAGGGTTGAGCTTACAGCAACCACAAGCTCAGCAAATGGAAATGAGCATTGGCTCCATAACTGCGGATGATAGTTTATTACATCCTTTAACTGATAAGGTATGCTCCTGATAATGTGTTCATTGAGTGCCCTGTTGATAACTTGGGAGAGGAGATATGACTTTGTTTAATCGGACCTGCATGACATATTTCAACGTCAGTGGTTTGTTCCTTTGTCAGAGTATTCAGAGCAAGCTGATAAAATTCAGTCCATGGCAAAGTTCTGATGGTTTTGTGTTGTAGCAATTGTGCACACTCATAAAGTATGTGGATTGGCTCAACCCCGACATTATCTAGTGACTCCGAATCTATTCCCAATTTGCCACAGCAGTGTTGTAACAGAAAGGAAATACTGCAGATGCAGGAGATCCAAATGAGAATAAGGAAATGATGGAAATGCCAGGTCAGGGTGCTTGGAGGACTGGAGGCAGAGTGAGGACTGGTTCTGCCTGGTTTGGCTTGCTACTCTTTGACATTTACTCAGCTCTGCACTGAACTGAGGCTGTGGTCTGCTCCAGGTGCAGTGATGCCTGGCTGCACATCTTTCGTAAAACTTCAGCTCTGAAGCTGTTTGCAAACTTCTATTTCTCTCCCTCTCTCTCTCTCTCTCTCTCTCTCTCTCTCTCTCTCTCTCTCAGTCTCTCAGTGTCTCTCTTAGCACTGGGAGTTTAACGGTCCGATTTTTTAAAGAGGATACCTTTGAGGTTTATTTCTTTTATGTAAAGAGTCAAATCTCAAGGTTGTATAATGTATACACACCTTGATATAAATATACCGAATGTTTAATCCAGCGAAGGTTTGCCACGTGTAGAATGATGAAAAAAAACTGTAATGACAAACAGAGTTGGTGGGGCGAAGCAGTGATGAATGGTTGTAATACTCCCAAGATAAAACAGTAATTCTGTTTCATTCTCTGTAGATGATACCGAACCTGCTGAGTTTAGAAAGTCTCACAGCACCAAAGGAAGCCTTTTGGCCAACTGTCCATTCTATTCGTGTACCCTTGCAGAATAATTCCATTTACCAATATATGCTCTCTACTCTTCCAAGACTTGTTTTGCTGCTGTTGTTATGTTATTTATTGTGTCCTGTTTTGTAGAGTTTAGTGTTGTTCTGCCAAGCATTGTGGGCAGGCTATTTTGGTGCAGGAATGTGTGGTGACACGAGTAGGCTGTCGCTAACACATCCTTAAGTTGCTATAGCAAACGCAGCACTTCACAGCATGTTTCAATGTACGTATGATAAGTGAATCGGAAGCCTTGGCAAGTCTGCACTTTCAACAGAACAAATGTGTTATTAGAAGGAGAAACAGTTAATGGTTCGGGCCCATGACGTTTCGTCAGAAGTGGCAAAAATGTTCTGCTAGGGGATCACAGGCTCAAAAATTCTACTGTTTTTCTGTCCATAGATGTTGCCTAACCCACTGGGATTGTCCAGCATTTTGCTCAGCTACCAGCAAGAATTGATCTTTCATTATTACAGTGTTTGCAGTGCACAGCAAAAATGCCCTTTCTGACTACAACAAATTCAGAATCAGATTTAATATTGCTGGGCATATGTTGAGAAACTTGTCCTGTGGCAGCAGTACCTTGTAATTCATAATAATAAAAGCTGTGAAGAATATATATCAGTATATATATTGTGTATGTATTAGAAATTTAAATTAAATAAGTAATGCAAAAGAAAGTGAGTTAGTGTTCATAAGTTCAATGTCCGTTCAGAAATCTGATGTCAGGGGGGGAGAAGCTGTTTCTGAATCATTGTGTGTGTGCCTTCTGGCTCCTGTGCCTCCTCCCTGATGGTAGCAATGAAAAGAGGGTTTGTCCTGGGTGACGGGGGGGTCCTTCATGATGGATGCCGCCTTTTAGAGGCAATGCTCCTTTAAGATGTCCTGGATACTGAGGAGGCCAGTACCCATGATGGAGCTGGCTGAGTTTACAACTTTCTGCCGGTTATTTCAATCCTGTGTGGTGCCCCCACCCCGATAGCAGATGGCGGTGAAGGCAGTTTGAATGCTCTCCATATTATATCTGTAGAAATACAAAATTTTTGGTGACATACCAGATCTCCTTGAACTCCTACTGAAATATAGCCTCTGTCGTGCCTTCTTTGTAACTGCATCGATATGTTGGGCCCAGGATAGATCCTCAGAAATGTTGACACCCAGGACCTTGAGGTAACGTTAACTCTTGAGGTAATTGCTCACTCTTTCCACTTTTCATTCCTTAATAAGGACTGGTGTGTGTTCCCTCGTCTTGCCATTTCTAAAAAGTCCAGAATCAATTCTTTGGTCTTACTGACATTGAGTGCAAGGCTTATCCCATTACAGACAGGCCAAGGTTTATTTATATGCCAGTATGTCCATGGATGTGCATTCAACATCTAGCAACATAAGCAAAAGATGAGCAAAGCAAATGAGGCATCAAGACTTAGAGTCACAAACATGACAAAATCTGCAGATGCTGGAAATCAAAGCAACACACACAAAATGCTGGAGGAATTCAGCAGGCCAGGCAACATCTATGGAAAAACGTATTGTCGACGTTTTGGGCCAAGACCCTTCATCAGGACTGGAAAAGAAGATGAGGTCAGACTGAAAAGGTAAGGGGGAGGAGAGGAAGAAGTACAAGGTCGTAGGTGATAGGTGAAACCGGAAGAGGGGGAGTGGTGAAATAAAGATCTGGGAAGTTGATTGGTGAAAGAGATAAGGGACTGGAGAAAGGGGAATCTGACAGAAGGACGAAGAAGACCGTGGAAGAAAGGGAGAGGGGAGATGCACCAAACGCAGGTGATGGGCAGGTAAGGAGATAAAGTGAGAGAGGGAGATAGGAATGGGGAATGGGTGACGGGTGGCTGGGGGGGGGGGGTGGAGAATGAATTACCAGAAGTTTGAGAAATCAATGTTCATGCCATCAGATTGGTGGCTACCCAGACGGAATATAAGGTGTCGCTCCTCCAACCTGAGTGTGGGCTCATCGCAGCAGAAAAGGAGGCCATGGACTGACATGTTGGCATGGGAATGGGATGTAGGATTGAAATGCGTGGCAACTGGGAGATCCTGTATTTTCGAGCAGTGCTCGTAGGTGTTCAACGAAGCAGTCTCCTAATCTATGTAGGGTCTCACTGATCTACAGGAGGCTACACCAGGAACACCAAATATAGTAGATGACCCCAACAGACTCACAGATGAAGTGTTGCTTCACGTGGAAGGACTGAGTTGGGGCCCTGAATGGTAGTGAGGGAGGAGGTGTAGGGGCAGGTGTAGCATTTGTTCTGCTTGCAAGGATAAGTGCCAGGAGGGAGATCAGTGGGGAGGGATGAATGGATGAGGGTGTCATGTAGGGAATGAACCCTGCAGAAAGTAGAAAGTGAGGGGGGGAGGAAAAGATGTGGTTGGTGGTGGAATCCCATTGGAGGTGGCGGAAGTTATGGTGAATTATGTGCTGGATGCGGAGCCGGTGGGGTGGAAGGTAAGGACAAGAGCACCCCTATCCCTGGTGTGGTGGTGGAAGAATGGGGTGAGGGCAGACGTGTGCGAAATGGACGAGAAGTGGTTGAGGGCATCATTGATGGTGGAGGAAGGGAAGCTCCTTTCTTTGGAGAAGGAGGATATTTCAGTTGTTTTGGAACGAAGAGCTTCATCTGAGAGCAGATGCAGTGGAGATGGAAGAACTTAGAGAAGGGGGTGGCATTTTTGACGACACAGTAGGAAGAGGTATAGTACAGGTTGCTACGAGAATCGGTGGGTTTATAAAAAATATCAATAGATAAACTCTCTGCAGAAATAGAGACAAAGAGATTGAGAAAGGGGAGGGAGGTGTTGGAAATGGACAAGGTAAATTTGAGGGCAGGGTGGAAGTTGGAGACAAAGTTGATGGAGTCAACAAGGTCAGCATTAGTGCAGGAAGCAGCACCAATGCAGTCGTCGCGATAGCGTAAGAAAAGTTGGGGAGTGATACTGGTGTGGGCTTGGAACATGGACTGTTCCACATAGCAAACAAAAAAGCAGGCATAGCTGGGACCCATGCGAATGCCCATGGCTACACTCTTGGTTTGAAGGAAGAGGGAGGAACCGAAGGAGAAAGTATTGAGAGTGAGGACCAGTTCCGCCAGACAGAGGAGAGTGGTGGTGGAGGGGAATAGGTTAGGTCTGTTTTGTGTGTGTTGCATTGACCCTTAGAATCTGGAGAAAAACCAAGTGTTGTGAAGGGTTGATTTAACTTTCACATTCAATTCAACACTTTTTAAATTTGTAAAGCCTTTATCACAATTTCAAAGGAAGCAGAGAGCTCTCCGGACTCCTACAGCTGACTCCTATAGGAGTCATCCTGAAGAAAGTGATTTAGAGCAATAGGATAAGTTGACCTATGAACCTTCGTCTGTTTGATAAAGATCTTCTGGGCATTCCCTTGCATACCAATGATTTACACATTCTGTTGCCCTCTCCACTGTCATCCTGAAAAGGATACTTCCCTGAACCAAGCTCTTTGAAGTAATGCAGTGAGAATGGCCATTTGTACCATACATAACTTGTGTGAGTTGTTGTGTTGTTCTAGGTAAAGTGAAAACATTATATCCATAGGGGCAGTCAAGCAGAATGCCAGAAAAGCATGCCAGATGGCTTTGTTGCTGGGGAGAAGGTAGAGTTATAGTGTGCCCCACTGCTGATGAAGAGAATGTACCCAAACATCAGTTACCCATCTGTTTGCCCTGTCTGTGTCTGTCTCTCTACAGCAGGGGACTAGGCCGCTGTTTACTTTGGGTAACTATTGTTCTTCCCCTCTCAGGGAGAAGGTGTTTGCAGCAGCCTCATGAGGCCTGAGACACCGGAGAGTTTCCAATCAGTCACGAGCAGAATAATGACCTGATGGAGTTGGGCAACTCAATGATTTTGACTTTTGCCTGTCGTTCCACATCCCTGTGAGCCAGTGCTTAAACCATCGGAACTGGAGGTTTGTTAATGGCCCCTGTTGTCTCCTCTAACCCTAATTCTTCCACCCACTCTGTTCTCTGTGCTTCCTATTCAATCACACTGGTATTTCTCACAAGGGCATAAGAGGTAGAAGAAAGAGACAAGGTTGAGACCTCCTTGAGCCTGCTGCACCATTGAATATGATCACAATCAATTACTGCTCCCCTATTTCCCATGACCTTTGCTTTCCTTAAAATCTGAAACATTATCTTAGCCTTGGATGTATTTAATAGCTGAGCATTCAAAACTCCCTATGGCAGACATTATCAAAGATTCACAAAACTCTGATGGAAGCCCTACTTGTCTCTGTCCATCTGATGAGCCCACACCCCATAGTTCAGGGTTATGCTCATATGTCCTGACAGCAACTACCCTGCCAAACCACCTAAGGATGTTTTATGTCTCAAAAAATTGCTGTCTCAGTTTTCTATATTCCAGAAAACCTCATAACTTAACTGAAATCATTCCAGTGAACTTCCTCTGGAGGCAAGTTGTTCTTTACTGAAATTAAGAGACCCAAAGGGTACTTTTGTATATTCTAGGTATGGTCTCACTCAGTACATCGGCAATTGTAGAAAAAAAACTTTCTGTTTTAGAAGTCCTTCTTTTCTTGCAATAAAGCAGATATTTTAATTTGCATTTCTAATTATTTGCTGCTTCCTGTACGTGCACCCATAACTCTCCGGGCACTGACATTTTAGAGTGTCACATTACCTAATCAATATTCTGCTTTTCTTTTCCTCAGCTTTCTCTGCATTATACTCCATCTGCCACATCCCTTCACAAATATGTTGCAACCTCCTCAGAACTTATCATCCCACCTACCTTTGTATAATTGGCAAGACAACATGATACACCTGATCTCTCCATCTGAATAATTAATAGAGTTTATAAGTGAAAGCACCAATCCCTGTGGCAGTCTAGTGTTTGCACTCTGAATATGACTCATTTATCTTCCCTTTCATTTTGTTTCAGCTGTCTGTTTCTACACCAATTTTCTATCTGTTCCTACATCCCTTCTCTCTCTGTTCCTACACCAATTCTCTATCTGTTCCTCTATCCATTCTCCATCTGTTCCTATATCCATTCTCTATTTGTTCCTATATCCATTCTCTATCTGTTCCTATATCCATTGTCTATCAGTTCCGACATCCATTCTCTTTTGAGTCATTCGGCATAAAAATGGGACTTTCATCAGATCAACTCGTCACCCCGGTCAGGAAGCTTGTCCAAGTTAGTCCCATTTTCCCAGATTTGACCCATATCCTTTTAAACCTGCCTCATCTGTAAATCTGTCCAACTACTTTAATAATCATATCTTTGTAGCACTTTATCCATCATCTTTTGAAACGCGACACTTCTATTTCCACAAGTTTCCCATAGGTGACATCCTGAATGATCTCTCAGTGATTTGTAAACACAATTTCTTCTTAAAACTCCATGAACTCTGCCTAACTGTGTTATGATTTTATTAGTGTCCTTTTGCCATTTCCTTAATAATGAAATCAGGCATTTTCTCACCGATTCAGGAGAACAGACAGTGCTGGAGACGACGAGCAGGTCAGGCAATGTCTGTGAACCGAGACATAGAATTAACATTGCAGATTGAAAATCCTTTATCAGAACTGGGAAGGAGAGATAGCACAATGTGAGAATAAATTCTGCCAGATCGAAGAATTTCTCCATTGACTCCACCGTTTTCTCTAGATGAAAGATATAGCTGCAAGAACTGACATTAGCCCAAATCTATAGGTCTTTCCATGAGATATGCGCTGTGGTCCTTGTTTCAATCTTTTTTAGGCCACTCTTTCAACTTTTCTTCTGGAACATTGATACCTGTGTTGTTTCTCTTTCCTATGCTCAAACAGATTTCAAATTGTTCATTAGTTTTGTGGTCAATTTTCACTCCAGCCTCACTTTCCCTTGCTCTGTCTCTGACTCTTCCCTTCCCTTTCTGGATCTCTGACAAACATCTATCACAAAGCCCATAGATTATACGTCCATCCACCCTGTCTTCTGTAATCATGCCATTCCATTCTCATTCCATTCTTCATTTTCATTGATGCATCAACAGTGAGACTTTCTTCTGAGATGTCTGCTTTTTGGACTTTATGCCTCACCAGAGTTGAATATCTTTAATTAATCCTATTGTATTACTTAGAACCACATCATAAAAATGCCTGTTTCCTGTTTGGGTCTATAACATATTGTTCCAGAAATTTGTCTTCCATCCACTCCAAGTAGTTGTCCACAAAGTTCCTTCACCAACCTGATGTGGACAACTGCAATGAAGACTAAAGCCACCTATTGCATTTCCATCTGCTTTCCTGTATGCAACAATCTTACAAAAGACTATTGGTTGCTGGATCACTTAACCCTATCCACCCTGCACTCTTTTCACTGTTTAATACTGCATCCTGGCCTCAATGGTTAGCATAATCAAGGACCTCACCCACACCAGACTTTCCCTCTTCTCCTCCCTCTCATCGGACAGAAGATACAATAGCCTGAAAGCCCACTCCGCCTGGCTCAGGACAGTTTCTAGCCCTCTGTTCTCTGATTCTTGAATTGGTCTCTTGTACAATAAGACTCCTAAACTCACAATCTACCTCCTTATGATCTTGCACTTCATTGTTTACTTGCACTGCAGTTAATCTGTAGCTTCTACACTTTATTGTTTTTTCTTCTCCTACCTCAATGCGCTGTTTCATGATTTGATCTGTACGAACAGTTTGCAAGATAAGCTTTACACTGTGTCTTGGTACATGTGACAATTCTAATACCAATACCAATCTCGTGTCTTGATCTGCTTCGTGCTGCTCCCAGCATGCCTTTCTGCAGTCTTTGCTGCCTTTAAGCTAACAGTGGGGATTGTGGGAAGGTTCAAATGAACTGCTGCCAATGTCAGAGAACACAGAAATCTATAAGTGAATAACAAATATATAAAACTGAATCTAATTTCCCCATTTTGCCAACTGTTGTGGAGGAAGTTGAGCTCTTAGGTTCATACCATTAGTCCATATCTCACAAATCCAGGAACATACATAGAACCACTATAATCTCATTTACCTGAGGTTGGGAAAAACATTGGGGAAGGTTGTTTGTGCTGTGAGGCAGAGATTGCTAAACTGAAGCATCTTCATTGAACTGTTGCCAAGGATATTTACTTAAAACAGATGTTGTTTCACAGTCCTCAATATTGCTTATTAATTTAAATATGGTGCCAATTCCTCATAACCCTCAATTCCCTGATGTTTTCAATATTTATCTATCTCCACCTTAAATATATTTAATGACCCAGTCTTCACCACCTTTGGGGGCAACAAATTCTAGAGGAGCACCACTCTCTGAGAGAAGAAATTTCCATGCATCTTGCTATTAAATGATCTGCCCTTAATTTTGTATTTAGGTTCTTCTTTTTCTGGCTTTTCTACTGGTGGAAACATCTCAACATCTACTCTTTCAAGTCCCCTTTGGATCTTGTATGTTTGAATAAGGTCAACCCCTCATTCTTCTAAGTTCCAAGGAATACAGCTCAAACTCTCCATCCCCCTCTTGATAGGACAAACTTCTTATCCCAGGAATTAGCCTGGTGAATCTCTTTTGGAATGGATTAAAAGCTGCTATGTCTATTTTTACATAAAAGTACTGGTAAAACCAGTGTCAATACTTCAGAGCTGTGGCTTTGCCAACATTCCCCACAACTAGAACAAAACCTTCCTATTATTAAACTTGAACTCCTTCACAGTAAAGGCCAACATACTGTTTGCATAAATATCTATTTGCTACACTCTCCTGCCTCCTGCTAACTTGTAGTGATTCATGCTGAAACTCACCTGGAACGCTCTGATCTTTATTCATTTGCAGTCTCTCTTCATTTCAATAAGTATCTGCGGTTTGATTTTTCTAGCTTAAGTACACAACCTCACACTTCCCCACATTAAACTCCATTTGCCTGTTTCCTGTCCAAAATCTCAGGCAGAATCAGGTTTATCGCTGATTGAAGTCATGAAATTTGTTGCTTCATGGCAGCAGTACAGAAAAGACATAAAAATTACTGAGCTGCGCAAAAGTAAACAGTGCAAAAGATCAATATCAAGATAGTGCTCATCTATTCAAGGACTGTTCAGAAATGATGGAGAAGATGTTGTCCCTGAAAGGCTGAGTATGGATCTTCAATCTCCTATATTTCCTCCCCAAAGGTAGTAATGAGAAGAGTGCATGTTGCAGATGGTGGTGGTCTTCAATGAAGGATGCTACCTTCCTAAGGCACTGCCTCAATGAGGGGAACAGTTCTCCTGTGTTGGAAATGGCTGAGTCGGCAACACCCTGTGGCCTCTGTTATCCTGTGCACTGGACCCTCCATTCCCCAGGCTGTGATGAAACTAGTCTAAAAGTCTGCAGCCTCTGTTATCCCGTGCACTGGACCCTCCATTCCCCAGGCCGTCATGAAACCAGTCTGAATGCCTGTGGCCTCTTGTTCTCCCGTGCACTGGACCCTCCATTCCCCAGGCTGTGATGAAACCAGTCCGAATGCCTGTGGCCTCTTGTTCTCCCGTGCACTGGACCCTCCATTCCCCAGGCTGTGATGAAACCAGTCCAAATGTCTGTGGCCTCTTGTTATCCTGTGCACTGGACCCTCCATGCCCCAGGCTGTGATGAAACCAGTCCAAATGTCTGTGGCCTCTTGTTATCCTGTGCACTGGACCCTCCATTCCCCAGGCTGAGATGAAACCAGTCCGAATGTCTGTGGCCTCTTGTTCTCCCGTGCACTGGACCCTCCATTCCCCAGGCTGTGATGAAACCAGTCCAAATGTCTGTGGCCTCTTGTTATCCTGTGCACTGGACCCTCCATTCCCCAGGCTGTGATGAAACCAGTCTGAATGCCTGTGGCCTCTTGTTATCCATTGCACTGAATTCTCCATTCCCCAGGCTGTGATGAAACCAGTCCGAATGCCTGTGACCTCTTGTTCTCCCGTGCACTGGACCCTCCATTCCCCAGGCTGTGATGAAACCAGTCCGAATGTCTGTGGCCTCTGTCATCCTATGCACTGGACCCTCCACTCCCCAAGCCGTCATGAAACCAGTCTGAATGCCTGTGGTCTCCTGATATCTTATGCACTGGAGCCTCCATTCCCCAGGCTGTGATGAAACCAGTCCGAACGCTTTCCACCGTAAATTTCCAAGAGTCTTTGGTGAGACAACACTCACAGAACTTACTTCTATGCTGCTTAGACTGAGTGATAACAATTACCTATCTAAATCAGTCCCATTTACCAGCACTTGATCTGTAGCCTTTAAAGCTTTTGTGAATCAAGTAATCATCCAGATGATGCTGTGAGCTTCACCATGGCCTCAGACAGCATGTTCTAGATTCTAGCCACCATGCGAGTAAAAAAAAATTCCAGTCATATCCCCTCTAATCTTCCAGCCCTTTTACCTTTCACCCTTTACCCAAATCTACTCCCTCGAGATCTGGTCGTGGCTGTCTATCATGTCTGACGATGGCACGAGACCTGTACTGGAGAGGTTTGAAAGTGGAAAAGCTGTTGCAACGGGGCAGTTCCACTTTCTTGACCTCGGAGTCAAGAATCAATTTTCCTCGGGATCAATAAAGTATGACTATGACTACGACTACGACTATAAGGTCCAGGTCCAGTAGTACGAACAAGCGCCACTAACTGGAGCCTTCCTTGGTTGCAGTGGATGACCATGATACCTTCTCTGTCTTGTAGTGCCCTTCCCTCTCCATGCAGCATTGCAGAAACGCCTCCCTGGCCGTTGTATCTCACCACAGATCCCAGCTGGTTTAGCCCAGCTGTCAAAGCAGTGTACCGGGGTGTGGCCACTGTCACGTGCAGGCAGCTACTTGGAGCCACAGGTGACAGCTGAGTGTCCAGTGGGGACCAAAGGTGAGTGATCTGTCTCAGAGTGGACACGACAAAGGTGAGTGAGCTGTCTCAGACTAGACACGACAAAGGTGAGTGATCTGTCTCAGAGTGGACATGACAAAGGTGAGTGATCTGTCACAGAGTGGACACAATAAAGGTGAATGATCTGTCTCAGAGTGGACACAACGAAGGTGAGTGAGCTCTCTCAGACTAGACACGACAAAGGTGAGTGATATGTCACAGAGCGGACACGACAAAGGTGAGTGATCTGTCACAGAGTGGACACAATAAAGGTGAGTGATCTGTCTCAGAGTGGACACGACAAAGGTGAATGAGCTGTCTCAGAGTGGACACGACAAAGGTGAATGAGCTGTCTTAGAGTGGACATGACAAAGGTGAGTGATCTGTCACAGAGTGGACACAATAAAGGTGAGTGATCTGTCACAGAGTGGACACAATAAAGGTGAGTGATCTGTCTCAGAGTGGACACGACAAAGGTGAGTGATCTGTCTCAGAGTGGACACGACAAAGGTGAGTGAGCTGTCTCAGAGTGGACACGACAAAGGTGAGTGAGCTGTCTCAGAGTGGACACGACAAAGGTGAGTGAGCTGTCTCAGAGTGGACACGACAAAGGTGAGTGATCTGTCTTAGAGTGCACATGACAAAGGTGAGTGATCTGTCTTAGAGTGGACATGACAAAGGTGAGTGATCTGTCTTAGAGTGGAGTGATCTGTCTCAGACTAGACACGACAAAGGTGAGTGATCTGTCTCAGACTAGACACGACAAAGGTGAGTGATCTGTCTCAGAGTGGACACGACAAAGGTGAGTGATCTGTCTCAGAGTGGACACGACAAAGGTGAGTGATCTGTCTCAGACTAGACACGACAAAGGTGAATGATCTGTCTCAGAGTGGACATGACAAAGGTGAGTGATCTGTCTCAGAGTGGACACGACAAAGGTGAGTGAGCTGTCTCAGAGTGGACACGACAAAGGTGAATGATCTGTCTCAGAGTGGACACGACAAAGGTGAGTGATCTGTCTCAGAGTGGACACGACAAAGGTGAGTGATCTGTCTCAGACTAGACACGACAAAGGTGAATGATCTGTCTCAGAGTGGACACGACAAAGGTGAGTGATCTGTCTCAGAGTGGACACGACAAAGGTGAGTGAGCTGTCTCAGAGTGGACACAACAAAGGTGAGTGAGCTGTCTCAGAGTGGACACGACAAAGGTGAGTGATCTGTCTCAGAGTGGACACGACAAAGGTGAGTGAGCTGTCTCAGAGTGGACACGACAAAGGTGAGTGAGCTGTCTCAGAGTGGACACAACAAAGGTGAGTGAGCTGTCTCAGAGTGGACACGACAAAGGTGAGTGAGCTGTCTCAGAGTGGACACGACAAAGGTGAGTGATCTGTCTCAGAGTGGACACGACAAAGGTGAGTGAGCTGTCTTAGAGTGGACACGACAAAGGTGAGTGAGCTGTCTCAGAGTGGACACAACAAAGGTGAGTGAGCTGTCTCAGAGTGGACACAAGCCAGAAGTGCTACCTCTCCTTGAACACCCCTTAGATCTCTAGATCTAGACACCCCTGTTACCGGAAATAGGTTCAGATTATCTATCTTGTCTGTGTCCATCATAATTTTATATACCTTCTCTGATGTTTCTTCAGTTTTAGGGAAACTATCAGCATATTGGGAATTACTGTTATTATTTATTGAGATACAGTGGAATAGACACTTCCGGCCCTTCGCGCCACATCACCCAGCAAGCCCCAATTTAACCCTTGCCTAGTTATGGGACAATTTACAATAACCAATTAACCTACCAACTGGTAGATCTTTGGACTGTGAGAGGAAACTGGAGTACCTGGAGGAAACCTACACGGTCACTGGAAGAACATACAGACGCAGTGGAAATTGAACCCAGGCCACCAGCACTGTGACGTCACCATGCTGCCCCACGGTGATATCAGAAGAAGCGAACTGAACTACCCACAGCATAATTGTTGCCTTATGGCTCATACCTGCTTTATCTGCTTCTGAATTGGCTGCAATATGATTTATGTACTCATTGTGGAAATCTCCCTATATTTATTTCCATTAAGACTATCTTATACTTTTGGACTCCCTGTGTAAACCAGACTCACTTACAATTAAACTGCATAAACCAGATTATTTTCTGTTCAATAAAATCAATGTTTGGGAAATAATGGTGTTTCAAGTTCAATTTCATTCTGTGCTCTGCATGTCCTGTGGTTCAGCTGAGCTCAGGAGAAAGAGGAGGTGTGCAATATTTTCATCAACAAAACACTGGACAAGCAGAGACAGACATAGGTTCATGCAGGACTGAACCAGGCCCTGCAGCCCATCAAATCCTTGCTGACTATCAAGTACCAATTTACAAAGATGATGTATAGCTTAATTAGATAAACATAAAATATTTGTGTCAAATGAAATACAGAATGTTCATTTGATGAAAAATAAGTATCAAGCTGCAAAATACAAGATAGAGGGAACTTAAGGAGAGAAAATGGAGTTTAAAATGCAATAAGTAATGCTAAGCGAGAAGTAGAATTATTAAGTGTTAATTAAGAATTGGATTTGGAGTTAGTTTATTATTGTCATGTACTGAGGTAGAGTGGAAATTTTCTCTTGCATACTGTTTCTACAGAGAGACATCACACAGAGCATCGTGCTAGTAGAACATAAAACGATAAGAGAGTGCAGAATAAAGTGTAACAGCCACAGGGAAAGTGCTCTGCGATTGACAGTAAGTAGCAAGACCATAATGAGGAGATTGTGAGGTCCATCTTATTGTATTAGGGAACTATTCATTAATTTTACAACAACAGAGGTAAAAGCTGTTCTTGAATCTGGGAGAATTAAGAGTGTACAAGATGGGTGGGGTTTTGATTATACTGGCTGCTTTAATGAGGAGTGCACATAATGGACACTGTGGAGGAGGGGCTGGTATTCATGCTATGCTAAGCTGTGTTTACAATTCTGCAGTTTCTTAAGGTCACGTGCAGAGCAGTCACCATACCAAGACACAGTGCATCTACATAGGAGGCTTTCCTACAGCGCATTGATAGAATTGTGAGACAGTGCATACAGTCATGAATAGCTGGTGAAATCAATGAACAAACCGTTGTGAAGTTTCCAAAACCACTAATGGTTTTAATCAATGATTTCAGATAGATTAAATTAAAATAAAACGTATCAAAATAAATAACTAAAATTCCTCCCATTTTAAATGAAATTCATTTAAACAACCTGCTGTTGTCTGATAACTATCAGAACCAAAATAAGATTGTTAATAAATTTTAAGATTTTTGTTAATAAAGCATTAAATGCAGGAAACAGAAAACAGGTTAAGCAGTATTTGTGTAAAGAGAACGAGTTAATGGAACATTAATTACGTGTGCCCTGCTGAGTCTTTCCAGAAATATTTATTTTTAAATTTCAGATTTGTAGCAACTGCGGTTTATAGGTTATTATTTAATATTTGCATTGTTATGTGTATGATTTAAAATATCATTACCTAATCGTAAATAGTTTAAATAAAACCAGTGTCACATGAGTGACCCTCAGGAATGATATGATACAACTGTGTAGCAGTTGAAACACAAGTGAAATGGTAATCCAGGTCATTCCTTCCAGAACCCAGGACAGAAAATGAGACACCAGAGCTGACGATAACAACCAGATTAGAGCACCCCTGTCTGGGAGACCATCAGTGGAAGGAAGACCTAACAAAGCACTGTGTTTGGTAGGAGATGAGCAGCAAGTAATTACAGAAGAGCATACTGCTGACATTGAGCAAGTATGTACTTCACCTCAATGAAGATGAAGCCAAGCTGACATTTGGGATTTCCCTGAAACAATGATGAAACCTTTCAACTTCTCCTAGATGCATTAAAATCAGGTGTTCTGCTTGCTGAGCTGGTGTACAGGCATGTACTATTCAGTGACATTTCCTTTGGTATAGTTGTTGTTCGTCCATCGTTGACGTTGATGAGGACCTCGACTCCATTATGATGGTGTCGAGACTAGCGCGTGATTTGGAATTAAGTGAGGGAGAGTTGTGCAGCGTCAGCCTCACTCTCTCTTCCCAATTCCCGTCTGGATCCAGTGGCAAGACAAGAGTCGAGATGGCTGGAGATGGGACTAGGCGCAGTGGATGACCAGGACGTCTTCTGTGTCTTGTCCTGCTCTACACGTTCCACGACGCTTGCAGAGACCGCCTTGTTGACCGTTGGACCTTCCATTGGTCTCGTCCGCTCAAGTCTCGTCTGTCTTCACATGCTGGGATAGACAACTCCCTATCACACCGAGGGTTTGAGACTCGTCGGCTACCCTCACCTGGTTTAGCCGGCTTGTCGAAGCCGTTGCCTGGGGTGTGGCTGCTGTCGCGTGCAAACAGCTACGGGGAGCCACAAGTGAGAGCTGAGTGCCAGGTGGGGACCAAAGGTGGACTAACCGCCCTGAAAAGGACGCGACATGTTCCCCCACCAGAGGTGCTACCCCTCCCTGACACCCCATACCCTGGTATAGTAGATATATCTTAAAAACCTTATGTAATTAATATCATGACCTCCATTCATTCTTCCCTTCAGTTTCCAGGAGAAAGCCCTGCTTGCGACTTTCTTTTTCTCATTGGCTCCCATCTACTAGTAAAGCTTTTCATTTTTAGATCAACAAATAATGGGTCAGATTATGTTTCAAGGGTGCCTCTGGTGCAGTTATCATTGATTGTTTTGATGGTGGGTGGGTGTGCCTACTCGCAGTGCAATAGGAGCTCTGTGAGTTTCACCACTTCAAAGACGACGAGACTTAATTGTTATTTTCGTCAGTGAAAGGCATCAAAGAGCAATCTGCCTTTGGGACACAGAAATGTATCCGCAGGTGTGTTCATATTACTGCTCTAGCTGCTTATAAATTTATAAGTTGCATTGTCCATCACTGTTTCAAGGAAAACAATGCCCATTCCTATTGACATGTCTAGGCAACATAATTCAGGTTGATAGTTCAGGAACGTGGATAGGGTTCGATAAGAAAATTTGTATGTTGGGCACATCATATCAGAAACAGGCCATAAACATCCAAAAGTAAAAATTTACTGTCATATTAATTTCATTAATTCTGTTTTGTTGGGACATTTTCACTAGGAAGTGAAGCAAGGAATGTGTAACTGATAAGTGTTTGTTCTGTCTTGTGTGTCATTTCTGTAACTGCATGCTATGAGTTGAGTGAAATATAGGCACTGACATTTGAGACCAGTTCAAGCAGAGGGCACCGATGAAACTTGTATTTATTTGGCTTCAGAGATATGTAGCTATAATAATGATACATACATTGCACATTTCTCCTCTACAAAGGACACACAATGTGCAGGTCTCAGGTTAATGATGCAGCCTGGGTGAGGCCCTCTCCCGAGATCCACTGATGCTCCTGAAGTGACTCCTTGTCGTTTTGCCTCCCCTGCCATCTATCAGAAGCCGCTGGCAGTGTTGCTGAGAGGGCTCAGCAGTGGAGGTCTGGCCCTCCTTCAACTTACAATGAGCTTGCTTCAGACCCACATCTGAGGCAAACTTTAATGGAGACGTACACACAGAGAGTGAAATGGGCTGCCTGGGAGGTGTTGGAAGCTGACACAATAGTAATGTCTAAGTGGCTGTTAGATAAAAAAAAATAAATAACAAGGGAATAGAGGGAAATGGATCATGTGCCTGCAGAAGAGATTTAGTTTAATTCATGGTCACAATCAGTGCAGTTATTGTGGGCCGAAGGGCCTGTTTCTGTGTTGTACTGTTCTGTGTTCTGTTTTCTAAATGTTATAAACATGGTCACCAATTACAACAACACAACCAAGACATGAACTGTTAGAATCATCGTGACTAAATGAAACTTTGACCAAGCATGTGCAACAACTTGTTTTATACCTGTTTCCAAATTGAAGATGTTCTGTGTAGCAGACACGCTGAATGAACATCAAAGAGACAGACAAAATTTACGGTCAAGATGGAGCTGAGTCACGGTCTCCACTGGGGTTCTGGCTCAGACTTGGTTGCTTTTTAGGTTTCAAGGGATGATTCTGGGGACAGCAAGGGGAGTTACACTTATGGTTGGTCCTTTTTCTCAAATCTGTGCTTGAAGGCCAGCGATGTGGATGGGGAATGAAGGACATCCATAGTCAGACCAGACCAGTGAGGACAAGGGCTGGTGTACCCCAGGTCAGTGAGTCATCAGCAGGTAACAGGATCAGTGCTCCATGTGGCAAGAGACATGAAGTCTGGTGACTCCTGGCCACGCGAATCGGTGAGACCTGAGATTGAGGCCTAGTATTCAGGATCCCATCATCAGCGAGTCTTGAGTTTGGGATCCTCATCCAGGGTCTTCATCCAACATCATTAGCAAGTCCTGGGGTTGATACCAATGATTGAAACCTGAAGGTCAACCAGGAGTCTGGAAGTTGAGGTCTGATGGCCGGAGCCCGGAGTCTGAGAGTCTACTGAGGAAGTCAAAGCCCTTGGCCTGTGAACCCTGTGGAGGCTGGGTGATAGAGCCGGAGACAGCCAGTCCTGGGATTGGAGGACCGTGTGTGGGTGTAAGGGAGGAATCCAGCTTGTTTTGCTGTTGTTGCTTTATTGTTGTTGTGCTCTGTGTGGTTCATTGTTGTTGTGCATTGTGGGCACAGTATGCTGGCACAAGAATATGTGACAGCATTTGTGGCCTTCCCCCCGATATCCTTAGGTTGTGTTGGTTGTTAACACAAACAACACATTTCATGATGTGCATGTGATAAATTAATCAGAATCTGAATCTGAGTACAGTATGGAAACAGGCCCTTCGGCCTGCAAAATTCATTCTGGCCATCAAACTCCCTTTTACAGCAGTCCTACAGTAATACCACGTCTCTGCTCTTCTCCCAACTTTCCCCACATCACCCCCCAATTGTACCGCTTACCCAGACACTTGCGGCAATTAACCTACATACAATGAATTAACACAGTGTTAACACAGTGATCACTCACACACATTCACACTGCAATGATCACACTCACAGACATTCACACTGCAGTGAGCACACTCACACACATTCACACGACAGTGATCACACTCACACACAGTCACACTGCAATGATCACACTCACACACATTCAGTCCACAGTGATCACACTCACACACATTCACACTGCAGTGATCACACTCACACACATTCAGTCCACAGTGATCACACTCACACACATTCAGTCCACAGTGATCACACTCACACACATTCACACTGCAGTGATCACACTCACACACTTTCACATGACAGTGATCACACTCACACACATTCACACTGCAATGATCACACTCACACACATTCAGTCCACAGTGATCACACTCACACACATTCACACTGCAGTGATCACACTCACACACATTCAGTCCACAGTGATCACACTCACACACATTCACACTGCAATGATCACACTCACACACATTCAGTCCACAGTGATCACACTCACACACATTCACACTGCAGTGATCACACTCACACACATTCAGTCCACAGTGATCACACTCACACACATTCACACTGCAGTGATCACACTCACACACATTCACACCGCAATGATCACACTCGCACACATTCACACTGCAGTGATCACACTCACACACATTCACACTGCAGTGATCACACTCACACACATTCACACCGCAATGATCACACTCGCACACATTCACACTGCAGTGATCACACTCACACACAGTCACACTGCAATGATCACACTCACACACATTCAGTCCACAGTGATCACACTCACACACACTCACACACATTCAGTCCACAGTGATCACACTCACACACATTCAGTCCACAGTGATCACACTCACACACATTCACACTGCAGTGATCACACTCACACACTTTCACACGACAGTGATCACACTCACACACATTCACACTGCAATGATCACACTCACACACATTCAGTCCACAGTGATCACACTCACACACATTCACACTGCAGTGATCACACTCACACACATTCAGTCCACAGTGATCACACTCACACACATTCACACTGCAATGATCACACTCACACACATTCAGTCCACAGTGATCACACTCACACACATTCACACTGCAGTGATCACACTCACACACATTCAGTCCACAGTGATCACACTCACACACATTCACACTGCAGTGATCACACTCACACACATTCACACCGCAATGATCACACTCGCACACATTCACACTGCAGTGATCACACTCACACACATTCACACTGCAGTGATCACACTCACACACATTCACACCGCAATGATCACACTCGCACACATTCACACTGCAGTGATCACACTCACAGACATTCACACTGCAGTGATCACACTCGCACACATTCACACTGCTGTGATCACACTCACATACATTCAGTCCACAGTGATCACACTCACACACACTCACACTGCAATGATCACACTCACAGACATTCACACGACAGTGAGCACACTCACACACATTCACACTGCAATGATCACACTCACACACATTCAGTCCACAGTGATCACACTCACACACATTCACACTGCAGTGATCACACTCACACACATTCAGTCCACAGTGATCACACTCACACACATTCACACTGCAGTGATCACACTCACACACATTCAGTCCACAGTGATCACACTCACACACATTCACACTGCAGTGATCACACTCACACACATTCAGTCCACAGTGATCACACTCACACACATTCACACTGCAGTGATCACACTCACACACATTCAGTCCACAGTGATCACACTCACACACATTCACACTGCAGTGATCACACTCACACACATTCACACTGCAGTGATCACACTCACACACATTCACACTGCTGTGATCACACTCACATACATTCAGTCCACAGTGATCACACTCACACTGCAATGATCACACTCACAGACATTCACACTGCAGTGAGCACACTCACACACATTCACGCGACAGTGATCACACTCACACACATTCACACTGCAATGATCACACTCACACACATTCAGTCCACAGTGATCACACTTGCACACATTCACACTGCAGTGATCACACTCACACACATTCAGTCCACAGTGATCACACTCACACACATTCACACTGCAGTGATCACACTCACACACATTCAGTCCACAGTGATCACACTCACACACATTCACACTGCAGTGATCACACTCACACACATTCACACGACAGTGATCACACTCACACACATTCACACTGCAATGATCACACTCACACACATTCAGTCCACAGTGATCACACTCACACACATTCACACTGCAGTGATCACACTCACACACATTCACACTGCAGTGATCATACTCACAGATTTCTACGACAGTGATCCCATTCTCTCTCACACACACACACACACACACACACACACACACACACCAGTTTTACAGTCAAACGTTCACACTGGCTGATTTATCTCTTCCCTGCTCACTCTCTGTAGTGATAGCATTCTCCATTCTCACAGAGGCACAGTTCAGTCACTGATCTCACATGCTGTTTTTTAAGCATTCACAACTGCTGAATGACGCGTGCTTATACATTCCCAGCAACAGAGGTTCCATAAGGCAAAAATCACTTCTTAGCATTATTGGAAATCACATATCTTTTCACAGTGTTACTAAATAATTCATAATTTATTCTCAATAATATCTACATCTTTCAAAAATTGTTTTAAGGCCCCAATGTCCTTCCCTTCAAACAGTGCCCAACTCAATTTTTGACTTCTTAATATAGAGTTATAGGTGCCTTGCCATTCTGTTGTTTTATTGTTTAATAATTTTTATAGAGTTTTAATGATCCATTTGCATTATATCTTCCATTAAATGTTTATTTCCACAACAAAGAGCAGTAACATAAAAAGTAATTAGCAATATGCTGTTGCAATTGCATTTTGCAGGTGCATTGAGACTAAATATTTATTCTTTATGTAATACTTTAAAGAAACATTTTGATGTATACACTGGTGTAACAAGGTCCATTCCAGTCACCCCTGTTGACCTGTGTCGGATACAAACCTGAAGCTGCAACATGAACTGTTTGGCCCATCCCTTCCTTGCGTAGGATGGACAGAACTCTGGAAGAGGACTCCCATTAGGTCACAGTGATGTCAATAGCTGATAACAGAGCCTGAAATTCAGCAGACATACTGCTGAAAGTTAAATCAATGAAGAAAAATATAATTGAAAAGTCAAATGTATAAATAAAGCCACAAAGGCCTCCTGTCTATTTCTAATTATGAATCTTCATTTGGAGAAACCTCAGGACAGGCAAAGTACAACAGTTTTAAGGTGCTTGCAGTTGGGAAAGTGTGGTGCTAAATATTTGTCTACATGCTTAGAAGCTGATCAGCCTTAGCATAAGATTTCCTCTTCATTAATCTTAATGGGTGGATGCCTAATGCTTGGTATCCATCTGTACTGAGCGAAGCCAAGGCAGTGCTGTCATATTTAGGATTTTTGGAGTTAGCTATGACTGACTTGAATTGAGACACATGAGATGCAGGGTCTCAACCCAAGATGTCCACTATCCCCTTGATTCTGCAGATGTTGCTTGCCCCTCGGAGTTCCTTCAGCAGTTTGTTTTTATGGTTTGAATTGAAATGGTTTCAAGAATTTTATATGGATTTTCAAAGTCCATCGGAGAATCACTTCACCCAAAAATATACCAAGGAAGTCTAGTCCCTCTCTACTTCATCTGACACCATCTGCTCTTCCCTCTGTTCCTCCAGTCTAGGTTACATACCTGACCCTTCCTTAGCTGCATCTTCTGGTAGCACAGTTCACATTCCACTCACTCTCTGAATAACAACCTTTCCCCTGTGTTCCTTTCTCGATTCATCTCATTGCTTAGCTTCCCATTCAGTGCATACCTCTATTGTCTATCTTCAAATCACTTCATAATCTTAAAGGGCTCCTCAATCTTCCATTTTCTAGAGAAAAGAACCCCAGCTATTTGTGTGCAAGATACATTCTCAATCATGAAATCATCTTTGTAAATCCATTTTAAATCATGATCCCACAATACACAAACAGCTTGATGTAAAATGATTCCAAAATGGATCACAGTTATCTGGTTTTTGTTCACTTAATAAGGATTAACAATGTAAGATCTGCAATGCCTTTGCTTCCTCTGTTAAATAAAGGTCACCATATTGCATTGAATTAGACACATTTATTTTCTGCGTAATTATCTTATTTATTTCCTCTGCAGATTCTTGGCAAACCTTTAGTGCAACTTACAGATTTACATTTTCTATTTGTTCTGATTCTGTTCCTCTTCCAGAGTGTTTAGCTTCTGTTTGTTTCTATGGAAACCCAAGTGTTAGTGACATCAGTAGATTTAAATATGGTGAATGTTACCTGCACAGTACTGTGTCAAGCATAGGGCAATGAGTCCATTCATTTCAATGCAGAAGAGTAACTCCAATGGGCATTGGTAATTATAAAGTAAGTGTCATATTTTCAATTAATTTTTTTATTTGGGCATTTTACTTTTAAATATTTATTCTTTATTTTTACTTTAAAGAAACAAGATTGATTAAGTTTTGATATTGTCGCATGTTTTTGAGTGTCAGGAACCTTCCTGGCATTTATGTCCTGTTCTGGCCCAGTTGCATGATGGGATTGACTCCCTGAAGACATCTGGTGATGCTACAATATGAGTCACAACACCTTTCTACATGATGGTTTCGTGGGAGAGTGTGTCGAGGTTGGTGAACTGTGGGTGTGGACTGCTCATTGCTGCCAGGAAATTCTGGACCAGTCATTTTAAGGAGCATTTGTCTTTTTCAATTTCACTGTACATGTATGCAACCAAATAAAGCAACATTCCCCCGGATCACAGTGCACCCACAATACATATATCGCACACAGCACACAAAACAAAACTTTACCACAAATAAGTTGAGAAAATATAATTCAAAATGCCTGCAGTGAGCATCACGGGTAAACAGTGAACAGTAAGCAGCTCACTGTCCTTCTGATGAGACCTCAGTGGTTGCAGGGCATTCATTAGTCTCACTCCCTCAGGAAAGAAGCTCTTACCCAGTCTGACAGTACTAATCCTGGTCTATCTGAACCTCATCTCGAACAGCAGTGGGTCAAAGAGATTGTGCAATGGGTGGTAGGGACCCTCAACAATGCTTTGGGCCCTTTGCATACAACATTCCCAGGAAATGTCATAAATAGTGAGGAAGGAGACCCTGGTGATCCTCTCGGTGGTTTTTACTGTCCTCTGTAGGTCGTGGGGTCTGATGCCTTGCAGCTTCCATACCACACAGTGATGCAGCCAGCCTCTCCATAGTGCTCCCGTAGAAAGTTGTTAGGAATGGGGACACAGAGACTTGCATGCTTCAAACGTCTCAGAAAGTGTAAACATTACTGTGCCTTCTTGACTAATGAGGAGGTATTGTGGGGCCAGGTTAGATTGTCTGTTAGGTCACATCAAGGAACTTTGTGTACTTCCCTCTCTCAATGGCAGACCCATTAATATAGAATGAAGGGTAGTCAATCTGCATCTTCCTGAAGTCCATAATCATCCCTTTTGTCTTGTCCATGTTGTCCACATTGAGGTTGTTGTTATCACACCATTTGACAAGCCTCTCTACTTCCTTTCTGTATGCCAACTCATCATTGTTGCCGATGAGGCCAGCCGCTGTTGTATCACCAGCGAACTTGGTGATGGGGTTCAAGCTGGAGCTGAAGTCAGCAGCATCGACAGGAGCAACAGCGGGCTGAGCACACAACCATGGGGCACAGTGCGCAGAATGATAGAGCATGGGATGCTGCTGCTAACTTGGGTCCTTCCATCAAGAATTCCAAGATCCAGTTCCAGAGAGTTGTACTGAGTCCGAATGAGGACAGTTTACCCAGTGTAATGTACTTCACCAGATTCACATTTGCTAATATGCCACCTGGTTACTGCAAAACAATCATTTTCCTCATCGTCTTCAATTTAAAATGGACGGAAATAATCTAACATAGGAGGGGATTAAGTCAGCTGACAATTTTCTGAAGCAAATTGAGCACCTCTATCCTTCAAAGGACATGTAACTTTTGTAAGACTGTTTAATATTTCCTCTATCTGAAGAATCGGTTCTATGGATGGGATATATTTAACAAAAGAAAAATCCACGTGCACCCTGGGGTTGATTTTGAAAGTAAAAGTGGAAACTGCTTCAAGCAGGCCAGCAGGCCAGGGACTGCACTCAGGTAACAAGGCACTGCTGTTCATCTTGGGGGAAAAATACGATGCTTGAAATTTGTCCTCTATAGACATAAAAGTGCAAGCAGGATTATAGGTGCTTTAATAGAATCATACAGCACAGTAAACAGGTCCTCCAGCCGGGCATGTTCTTACTGGCAAAGAGGTACCAATCTATACTCATTCCATTTCCCAAAGCCTTCTAAACCATTGTGTTTCAAGTGTAAATTTAAACACTTCTTCAATCTTCTGAGAGTCTTTACTTCTATCACTCATCCAATCAACAGTTTCATCTTTCAAATACCCTCTGGGTGAAAAAAAATATCCTTCAAGTTCCCTTTAAATCATCTTCTTCTGACCCTAAACGTATGCCCTCAATGCATCTTATGACTTTGTATACCCTTTGAGGTTCCTTTTTGTCTCGTCTGCTCCAAGAGAAAAGAGAATGGGTTATCCCTTGTAACAGAAACACTCCCTACCAGGCAGCTTCCCAGTGAATCTCCTCCGCACTCTCTCCAGTACAATCACATCTTTCTGGGAATGAGGTGAACAGCACAGCACATATACTCAGTGGCCACTCTACTAGAAACTTACTAAAGAGGGCTCTGCGTGTACTTCTGTGTCTTCATGGCTTTCTGCTGCTGTAGCCCATCCACTTCAAGGTTTGACATATTACACATTCAGAGATGTTCCTCTGCACACCACTCTCGTAACGTATATTCATCTGAGTTGCTCTGACTTTCCTGACAGCTTGAATCAGTCTGGCCATTCTCCTCTGACCTCTCTCATGAACAAGACGTTTTTGCTCACAGAACTGCAGCTTCTTTCAGACCGTGTTAAGGAATTGGAGCAGAGCCGGGTGATCTCCAGATCACTTGGGGCGTTGAGGGGGTAGATTGACAGGCTGTACAGGGAGGTAGTTACACACGAGGTGAAGAACACAGTCAGGAGAGGCAAAGGGGATTGGCAGCCAGTGCAGAGTACCCCAGGGGACATTACCCTCAATATTAGGCATACCACTTTGGATACTGTAGGGGGATGGGGCAGGAATGACCTAGCAGAGGAAACCCACAGTGGTCATGTCTCTGACACTGAGTCTGACTCTGTGGTTCAGAAGGCAAGTGGCAAGAAGAGGCGTGTTATAGTTATAGGAAGTTATTTGGTTAGGGGAAGAGATCGGAGGGTCTGTGGATGAGAATGGGATTCCTGGATGGTATGTTGCCTCCCAGATGCCAGAGACGTCTTGGATTGAGTCCACAGCATTCTTAAGTGAGAGGATAAGAAGCCGGTGGTCATGATCCAAGTCAGTACCAATGGTGTGAGTAGGAAGGGCGACGAGCTCCTGCAAAGTGATTTCAGGGAGTTAGTGTTATGTATTGTAACATCTAATTGGAAGAAAAACATGGAGAGACCTGATTGCAAGTCTCACTTTGTTTTTACTTTTAGCAAGGTACGCATATACGACCTGGTGGTTTGATGATGTATGCCATTTATGAATAAAGTCCTTGTGACTGTTCCCTGTAAATTCAACCCTATTTACATCTGTCCTGTAGGAAGGTGACCAAAACTGCATGCAATTCTCCAAATTAGGCTTCACCAACTTTTTATACAGCTTCACATAATATCTCAACTCCCGTACGCAATGCTTTAATCTATCAAGGCCAATGGGCCAAAAGATTTCTTTACAACCCTATCTACCTGTGACGCCATGTTCAATGAATTATAGACCTATATTCCCAGATCCCTTTGTTCCCTTTATTTTTCCTTCCTGTTATTACCGCAAAGAATTCCAACAGATTTGTCAGGCAAGATTCTCCTTAAGCAAACATTGTCCTATTTTATCATGTGCCCCAAGTACCCCAAAGCTTCATCCTTAATAATGAACTCCAACATCTTCCCAACCACAAAGGTCAGGCTAATTGGCCTATAAGTTCCTTTCTTCTGCCTCCCTCCCTTCTTAAAGAAATAAGTGACATTTACACTGGTTGCTATACTCGTTGCTGAGGGAAATGGCCACAGGGGAATCTTGCACTAACAGCTTGCTCCCTTTACTTCTCCTAGTGGTCACCCATCTACTTCTGAAGTCTGCACTCTGGGGGCTGACCACCTCAGTAAAAGTTTCATCTATGACATTTTCAGCCTCCCAGATGGTCCTGAGTACATCCAGCTGCAGCTCTAGTTCCTTGATCTTGTCAGTCAGGAGCTGCAGTTGTATGCACTTCCTCTAGATGTAGCTTTCAAGAAGACTGTCAGGTATGCTGAAATCTCACATCTCACAGGAGGAGCATTCCACTGCCTGCACTACACTTGTTATACCTCTAATTTTTCAAACCTAAGTTCTAGCCTGTGCCTGTTCTCACCCAAGCCTGTTGATTCAAAGCCAGACCGCTCTAACATTGACCCATTCCATCAGCGGCCGCTCCCATAACGGCCACTCTGCTTACAGCTCACTTCTTTTTTTTATTGGCCCCTGCAAAGTTACTAATAACACAAGCAACTGCCCACTCCACAGACAAGTTCTGAGAGGCCTCAGTCGCTTTTAAACCTGGCATGTAAAGTCCATAAAGAGCTGTCTCCAACTCACTCCATGACTTCCTGCTTCATAGACAAGTCCTTAGAAGCACTGGTCACTTTTTAAGCTTTTCCTTTTACTGCATATGCCATTTCCCTGTGTTATTCACAAGCTCATCAATATTACTGTGCACCTAAAGGTTTTCATGCCATTCTTGTGAACTGATGGTTCATACTTGCTATATTCACAAGCAAATTGTTCACATACATATATAGCAAATAGTTAGGGTCTCAAGACCAATCCTTGTGGTGCATTACTCATCCATGATTTCAATTACAATAAAAATACTTCACTGTCACTCTCTGCCCCTTCTCACTTGGCCAGGAACTGATCCAATTGTCAAAATGCTTTGGGTCCCTTTCTTTGTTTTGGACCACTCATCATTGTGTGATGTCGTTTCTTTAAAGTTCATTCCAAGGAATTTAACAGATGACATGTAAGGCTTCATGTAAACCATTTCAGCATAACATAAACATGAGAAATTCTGCAGAAACTGGAAACCGAAAGAAGCGCACGCAAAATGTTAGAGGGAACCAGCAGGTCAGGCAACATCTATGGAAATGAATAAACAATTGACATTTTGGGCTAGGAACCTTATTTAGACTGAAAGGGAAGGGGGAAGATGCCAGAATAAAAAGGTGGGGGGAGGGGAAGGAGGCTAGCTGGAAAGTGATAGAGAAAGCCAGATGGGTGGGAAAGGTAAAGGGCTGGAGAAGAAGGAATCAGACAGGAGAGGAGAGGGGACCATAGGAGAAAGGAAAGGGGGAGGGGACCCAGGTGGAGGTGATACCCAGGGAGAAGAGAAAAAAGGCCAAAGTGGGGAATAGTGGAAGAAAAACATTTTTTTACTGGAATGAGAAATCAATATTCGTGCCATCATTTGGAGGCTACCCAGACGGAATATAACTGGTTGCTCTTCCACTCTGATGGTGGTCTCATCTTTGAACAAGAGAAGGCCCTGGACCGAAATGCTGGAATGGGAATGGGAATCAGAATTAAAATGTTGGGTCACTGGGAAGTTCCGCTTTTGGTTGAAGGAGCAGAGATGCTCAACAAAACGGTCCCACAATTTACAATCTTCACTTGTTTACTTCTTCATCCCTGGAAGAAAATTCCAACTCAATGGGAGAATGAAACAATATCAAAGAATATTCTGAAAATACAATATACTGAACCTATGCTGTGAAAAGGTTTTGATGCAGGGTCTCGACACAAATCATCATCCATCCCTTTGCCTCCACAGATTACTTGACCTGCTCAGTTCCTGCACCAGTCTGCTTTTTCCTTCAGTAAAAGAGAATGTTGAATATTATTTGTGATGGGGATAAGAGCTGCCATTTGGTGGTGATGAAGTGTTATTCTGATTTAGATTACAATAGCCTTTCTTCTTGGAGAGTGGGTTCAATATTAATGCAAGCTGTGTGCACAATGGAACAGATGACAGTGATGAATATGTGGAATGAAAATTGTACACGACAAGAGATGTACACTGTTGGAAAGGGAACTAAATTAGCCTGACATTCTGGGCAAACAGCATCACTGTTTCCAACCTTGTGCATTGTTGTGTGCCCTCAAAACGTCTGCTCCTTTGTAGTAGTTTGAGATTAACAGAGCCAGGATACACCAGGCAGCCCGTAACGAAGGTGCAGGCTTCCAAACACAAATTAATTTTCAGTTTTCACCTACTGTTTTCACTGTCAACGTTCAATTTTCTTCTCCGATCTTCCTATCTTGATAAGTGATGCATCTCTACATCCATATTCAAGTGGTGGAGAATCCTTCTGACAAAATGTCAGAACTGCCCAGTCTGGGATTATCACCCGAGCCACTGCAATGTCTCCCATTCTGAACAATGCTAATCAAGATTACGTTGCACTGTATGCTTTCATTTCATTTCCAATCAATACTGCAATTAAAGAGAAGGCAATCTGACCCACTGCCAAAATTTGTCATGCTACAGTTGTTTCGCTTTAGTTTTGCACAATTTGGAATGAAATATTCTCATATTAAATGGGCTTCAGTAGCAACTGGATGAAATTTTAGCTGTTGTAACAAAATTATTCCCAAATGTTGAAATACTCATTAGAATTCAAAAAGAGTTCTAATTGTCCTGGTTTGAATAAAGAGAGATTTAATTTTCTGCAAATTTGTAAGCATTTTATAACAGAATTAATTATTTTTTGAAATGATGTCTGAAGAGAAGAAAATGCCAGTCAGGATAAGTTTGTCTCTCTGCGGTGTGATGCTAAAAGTTTCACAAAGTAGAACACACTCAGATTTATGGCTAATTAATGACCCAACATATTACTCACTTTATTCTGCACTCTGTTATTGTTTTACCTTGTACCAACTCAATGTACTGTTGCAATAAAAGGACAAACTTTTCACTGCATGTTGGTACATGTGGCAATTATAAACCACCTCCAAATCCAATTGCAATTCCAGTTCCATTTATATTATTGTTGTGCATGAACTGAACTTTCCAGTTTCAGGTAACTCATGCTTCCTGTGTTCCTTGCCCATTCTACAGGTTCACCCATGTTTTCTCTCTTTTTGCTCACCTTTCCCACATGTACCTGCCCATCACCCACACAGTTATCCACCTTGATTTCTTCCTGCTGTCCTACCTTCCACTCCCCGTCCACATCAGGTTCCATTTGCCCATTATCTTTCCTTATCTGATACTTTTATCACTTTCCAGCCTCTACCTTTCCCTTCTCCACCAGCTTCTGTCTTGAAACCGTCTGCCTCAATCTGTTCATTAACCCCCACCTTATCTATTTCCACCTCTCACCTCCTTCCCCTTCCTCACCCATCCCTCTCATCTTTTATACTGGCTATCTGCTCTCTGCTTCTCAAAGTTCGATCCTACATCTCCATTTGCAAGGCTGGTTAACAGGGCCCTGGCGAAGCTGAAGGCCAATCTTCTGTTCAGTGGATGAAGTGGATTGCAGAGGGATTGATGAACTCCAACCATGCCATCGACTTCAGAGGATAATGGAGACAGGAGGTCACTTAGGAACTAAAGGCCCAAGTATGTAAGTATCTGCCTTCTGCAGACTCAGTCCTGATGCAAGGTGATAAAGTATCAGTCATGCCTTTGCCCCCACAGTTATTGTTTGACGCCTGGGTTCCTCCATATCTTTGTTTCTCTCTCCCAGCATCTGCAGTCTCTTGTGTCCCTTGTTCTCCACTTGGCCCAGACCTGTGAAGTGACTCTTCAATCTCTTGCCTGATCCATCACCTGTCTATCACCAGGTTCAACAGACCACAATTCCATGAAATATGAACAATGAAACAGCTCCTACTCACTCACCAATAACTTCTTCACTGATACTGGTTTAGGTTTTAACTGGAGCATTCATCTCCATATCTCAGCAAGGGACTCTTGTGAGGCTAAAGCACATAAAGTAAAGAGGGAACGTCAACTCGGACCGTGAGAGGCCTGCGTCGGGCATTTTCATGCCTTACAAGGCGCAGATTGGAAGTCTGTGTGGGGCGCCACTCCTCGCACAGCTATTAGAGCAATATGTGATTAAGTGCCTTGCTCAAGGACACAAACACGCTGCCACAGCTGAGGCTTGAACCAGCGACCTTGAGATCACTAGACCAATGCCTTAACCACTTGGCCATGTGCCCAACATAAAGTAAAGGAGAAGACATTGTAGTTAGATCTCACACAAAGTAACTGCTCACCACCCTTCTCGCCTCCATGCAGGACCCCAGGCAGTCCTTCCAAGTGAGGCAACACTTCACCTGCAAATTTGCTGCCTTCTATTGTGTCTGGTGCTCCTGCTGTGGTCTCCTCTACATTGGTGAGACCCATCGTAAATTGAGCGACTTCGTTGTCGGGCAGCACCGGTGGCCAAACATGACAATTCCCATTCTCATTCCCGTTCTGACATGTCAGTCCCTGGTCCCCTCTTGTGTCTTATATTCCGTCTGGGTAGCCTCCAACCAGATGGCATGAATATCGATTTCTCCTTCCAGTGAACAAATTTCATCCCTTCCAGCTAGCCTCCTTCCCCTTCCCCATCTTTTTATTTTGGCACCTTCCTCCTTTCTTCTCAGTCCTGAAGAAAGGTCTCGACCTGAAGCACTTTCTACCTATTTCATTCCAAAGATGCTGCCTGACCAGCTGTATTACTCCAGCATTTTGTGTGTGTTGCTTTGGATTTCCAGCATCTGCAAACTTTCTCATGTTTGTAACTGCTTCTGTTTTACGAGGTCATCATTCTGGCCCAAGGATTTTACTGCAGACATTCTACAGGACCTTGGCTCTATGCCCAACCATCTCAGGTCTTTGTCATTAGTTTGGTGAGGACTATAAATTGCATCATGTTCCATTATATTGAGGAGCACCATGACACAGCCTATGGTGCTGCTGCAACACAGCTCCAGAAACTTGCATTCAACATTGGTCTTTGATGCTGTCATAGTCATAGAGCCCTATAGCACAGAGAGAGACCCTTCAGCCTAACTGGTCATCCTCACAACAATACCCATCGAAGCTAGTTCCATTTACCCATGTTTGGCCCAAATCCTTCTAAACCATTCCCATCTAACGGTGTTTGAACAGTTTTAAATAGACTTCCCTCAACCACTTTCTCTGGCAGCTCATTCCACAGATAGGCCACCCTTTGTTTTTTTTAATAAGGAAGCTGCTTGCTGTGATTACCACGCGTGTAGATGCACAGCTAAAGAACCAAAGGGCATTGATGGGCAGGCGATAGAGACTAGGTTGCAGGAATGCTTGAAAATAAGATTTTCTCTCTGTGACTATGTTGGTTTCCTCACAGTCCTCTAGTTGCCTCCCATCTTCCCAAAGCATGGAGGTTGGTAGGTGAGTTGGCAACTGCAAATTCCTCCTCATGTGTAAATGAACGTTAAAGTCTTGGTGGAGTGATGGACTGTGAGCACAATAAAATGTGACTGTGGTATGATTTCTGCAAATATCTGATAGAAGACTGCCACAGCTTGGTGGGCTAAATCACCAGACCCCAAGCTGTACTATTCTAAATTTCTATGCCGTCTCAGTAAGTATAGCAAGGTATTGACAACATGCAGATGTTTGCTAATAATTGGCAAATAACATTCAGATCTCACAGGAAGTAAGCTGGGGGAAAGAGTATAACCATTTACACCTTCAACATTCAATACCTTTGGATCCCACACAGTCAATATCCTGAGTTTCACCACTGAGCAGAATTTCAACACTCACCATTTACATTAAATGGTGAATACAACAGTCAACATTACACCATTTACACCTTCAACATTCAATACCTTTGGATCCCACGCAGTCGATATCCTGAGTTTCACCACTGAGCAGAATTTCAAACAGACAAACCACACATGGCTACAACAGCTGGTCAAAGGTGTGTCTTTCCAACATCTATACACACAAGTCATGGGAAAGATGTACTACCTTGCATTTTCTTGGATGTGGGTACTCCTCCGATCTGTAAAGAAGCTCGATCTCATTTAGACCCATTCCATTACCTCAAGTGTAGACTGAACTCCAGTACAGGAAAACATGCGGTCACAATCTTCCTTTTAAGGAAGATGTTAAAATGCGTCGATAATAGACTACCTAGTGGAGTTTTTTGTTCAGCCTGACTACACTTATGATCACCCTCTGTTACCCCAGTCTTGAGGGAGTCAGAATCAAAATCAGGTTTATTACCACTGACATAAGTTTCGAAGTTTGTGATTTATGGCAGTGGTACAGTGCAAGATTTAAAAATTACTGTAAGTTTTATCCAATAAATAAATAGTCCAAAAGTGGGCTAGTGAGGTATCATACACCGTCCAGAGCGGTAGAAACTGTTCATAAAGCAATGGCTGTGAACCTTTGGGGTTCTGTATGTCCTCTCTGATAGTGAAGAGAAGAGGGCATGTCCCAGATGATGAGGGTCCTTAATGATGGATGCCACTTTCTTGAAGCACTACCTTTTGATGGTGGGAGGCTTGTACCCGTGATGGAGCTTGCTGAATCTACAACTCTCTGTGTCTCTTTTCATCCAGCACATTGGAACCTGCATACCAGCTGGTGATGTTATCTGTCAGACTGCTTTCCATTGTACATCTGTAGAAATTTGCAAACGCTAAATGAAGTAGCATGCCTTAGAACATAAAACATAGAAATCTACAACAAATTACTGGCCCTTCAGCCCACAGTACCGTGCCGACCATGTAGCCTACTTTAGAAGCTGCCTAGAATTTCCCTACTGCATAGCCCTCTATTTTTCTAAGCTCCATGTGCCTCTCTGAGTCTCTTAAAAGACCCTATTGTATCCACAAAAGACCCTTCTTTGTAATTGCATCAATGTGTTGGGCTCAGGATAGATTCTTTGAGATGTTGGCATCCAGGAACTTAAAAACTGCTCACCCTTTCCATTGCTGACCCCTCAATGAGGATTGGTGTGTGTTCTCCCAACTTCTTCCGGAAGTCCACAGTCAATTCCTTGGTCTTACTGATGTCAAGTGCAAGATTGTTGTGACACCCCTCAACCAGCTGATCTATCTTGCTCCTGTATGCCTCCTCATTTGAAAAGAGGCAACTCATTTTTGCAAGTTTAAATGACGCACTATTGCGTAACAAGTCCTGAGGGCATGTGCTTCCAGTGCATGCTAACTTTGAAGTGCTGCAACACCAGCCAAATGAGTTGTTGTTCTACATTGTTAGACTCACTTCAGTGCAGCCTTCAGGGATCTGTAACCTGTAGGTCCGTCCGCTCCATCAGCTAGAAGTAAAAGATCCCTTGGCAATCAAAGAAGGAAGACGTCTTACAATCAGATTTCTCCCTCGACCAATGACTCTGGAAAAATACAATGAGGCAGAGGTATCATTTTGGCCCAACAGGAGATCTATGACTGACAGTTCCAGTGGCCCAAGTTCAAATCTGACCTCAGTTGTTGTTTGTGACTTGGATTTTCTCTGCAAGTTTCCAATTCTTCCCACACCCTATGAACGCAGGTTGCTGCATAAGCCCCTAATGGCTAAAGAACCAAAGGGGAATGGATGGGCATGTGAGAGAGAGAGTTAATTGCAAGAATGAAAGAAAACAAGGAGACAGGGATGTTGTCTCATAAGATGTTGTGTATAAAACTGCCTAATACTACCTCAGTATAGCAACATGATGACTAAAAGCATTGCAATGGCTTTTATTTGTTCTAATTGTGTTCTTTCTTGAAAAAATAGTGTATAATATGTATAATTTATGTTTTTCTTATGAATGCTGAGTATCTGATGCTCTGTAGCAAGTTTTACATTGCATCTGTGCATAGATGTACTTGCCCATATAACAATAAACTCTCCCTTCACCTGGAATTTGATGGATTGATGTGAATCCTTGAAAGGGTTTGTTTAACATGAGTTTTACGTTTTCCTAATATTGATCAATGAGTCATTTAAAAAGTGTGGACAGCTCAGGTCAGATAATCCTGATGTATTTTCCACCAGAAGTCGATGTGTTTTTCACTCACACCTACTTTGATTTTGCAGATCTGAATCGTTCCCAGTGGACAATGGAGTGTCAGGGAGGAGGGAGTGTCCGTATCAGCTGGCACAACAGATTCACCCTGAGTGAAATAATGTGAACTTCACAATGCAAATGAAGGTGATTGTCAGATATTGTAAAAGGTTTGGACTTCATAATTTCAAATCAGAATTTATTACTGTCAGATTTTATAACGTTTTCTATTAACAGTTTAGTTTCGGAATTTAGAGAGCTTGTCAAGATACTGACAATGTTAATTCTTTTCTTTGAATCCTTGCACACTGTACAGCAGATGAGTTAAAGTATTCACAATGTTTTTTATGACTGTAATTCTGAATTAAGATGCTTTGGTAAAGAATGATTTTACAGGAGGCTATGGACTGCTTATGGGGTTACGCTATTATTTGTGTTCAATTTCTCAAGCTTCTGGAGATCAAATCATACCAGCATTATAATTAATAAGTCATGCCCTTCACCAGAAAGAATCTTGTGGAACTTCTTGCCAAGCAATCCATTCAGGGAGGAACAGAAAATGAAGGAAATGAAGGTCAGGCTTTTGGTTTAAGATGGAGCCGGTGAAGCACAGTGACGACTTGCTGGCAGCAAACAAAACTATTAGCTACTTTATTAATCATACTTTTTCCTCATAAAGGATCACTGCAATCAATAGCCCGTAACTTCCCTTTTAGAAATGAACTTTGAACTTTAAACTCCGAATGCCTCTGAGATTTTCGCACATATTGTTCTAGCCTACGGAGCAAATAGTTACTCCAACATTCAACATTCTAAGTTAATTTATTATCAAGGTACATCTATGCCATCACATGAAATCCTGAGATTTGTTTTCTTGTGGGCATACACAGTAAATCTAGGAAACACAATAGAATCAATGAAAGACTGCACCCAAAAGGATGGACAAACAACAAATGTACCAAAGATAACAAACTATGCAAGTACAAAAGAGAATATAATAATAATGATAAGAGGAAGAAAAAATCAAGCCCGATCCAGTTTTAGAGTCAGAATTCCACAAATTATGATACAACCAATCCGCTGTTACAGGTAGGACAATCCAGATATCATAATACAGGCTAAGCAGGTAAGAACAACTTACTTAATAGACATAACCATTCCAATCACACATAACATACAGAAATCAATAAGTGAAAAACATCAGAAATATGCTGAGTTAAAAGAGGAAATCGAAAGACTTTGGAAAATGAGCAGGATATATATTGTCCTGATAGTAATATCTACAAAGTGGCATCATCACAAAGTCACTACACAGTAGCATTAAACAATTAGGGCTACACAGCACTATCTATGTAAATCGTCAGAAAGCCACAACATTAAACACCGCTAGAATAGTCCAAAGGTTCCTAGCAATTGAGAAATGTGTGTGCTTGGTTATGCCCGTGCTGTAGGATTTTCCAGCTAGAGTTGAGAAAAAATAAATAAAGCAAATAAATAAATAGCCAATAAACATCAAGAACATGAGATAAAGACTCCTTGAAAGTAAGTCCACAGTTTATGGGAACAGTTCAGTGACAGGGTGAGTGATGTTGAGGGTAGTTATCCTCTCGGATTCAAGAGCCTGATAGCTGGGGGGTTAATAACTACTCCTGAACCTGGTAGTGTGGATCGTAAGGCTCCTGTACCTTCTTCATGATGGTGGCAGTGAGAAGAAAGAGTGGCCTGGGTGGTGGAGGTCCTTGATACTTCCCTGTGCAGAGCTCCATTGTAGATGTGTTTAATAGTGGGGAGGGTGTTACCTGTCATCAATCGGGCAATCACTTTTATAAGATTTTCCGTTCAATGGGCATTGGTGTTTCCATACCAAGTCATAATGCAACCAGTCGATATGCTCTCCAGCATACACATATAGAAGTTTGTCAAAGTTTTAGATGATTATGAACACATGTAGACCTCTTTTATTGTCATTTTAGTAATGCATGCATTAAGAAATGATACATTATTTCCTCCGGTGTGATATCACAAAACACAGGCAAACCAAGACTGAAAAAACTGACAACACCACATAATTATAACATATAGTTACAAACAGTGTAACAATACCATAACTTGATGAAGAAGTCCGTGAGCACAGTAAAGTTCAAAGTTTCTCAAATGTCCCACATCTCACGCAGATGGGAGAAAGAAGAAAAACTCTCCCTGCCATGCCGACCACAATCCGACTCTGAGTCATCCGAAAACTTCGAGCTCTGATCAGCTCTCCGACACTGAATACTGAGCCCCATCTCTGTCCAAATGATTCGACCTCCTTCTCAGTCGCCAAAAGCAGACAAGGCCGGGGATTTTGAGGTCTACCCTCCAAAAGATTCCGAACCACACAGAAACGACAGCAGTGAACAGGTGTTTCAGAAATTTCTCCAGGTATTCCTCTGTGCTTTCACGTCCATTCTCCATCAAATCAGAATTGTCCACGGCCCCTATTTAACAGATAGGGTAT
Source organism: Mobula hypostoma (assembly GCF_963921235.1). Classification (NCBI taxonomy): domain Eukaryota; kingdom Metazoa; phylum Chordata; class Chondrichthyes; order Myliobatiformes; family Myliobatidae; genus Mobula; species Mobula hypostoma. Next base: position 41,418,550 of record NC_086121.1, on the reverse strand, counting down.
CATTTTTCACCGGAGGGCTGCGCACACGCAGGCGCGCCACCATCTCCTCCTCCCTGAATCTTCGCAAAATTCTAAGTAGATGTGCCTCAGTTTCTTCATAATTGCACTTACATGCTGGGTCCAGGACCGATCCTCTGAAATGACAACAGAGAGTAATTTAAAGTTGCTGACCCTCTCCACCTCTGATTCCCCAATGAGGAATTGATTAATGGACCCCGGTTTCCTCCTCCTGAAGTCACTAAACAGCTCCTTGGTCTTGCTGATATTGAATGAGTTGATGATATTGTAGCGTCACTCAGCTAGATTTTCAATCTCCTTCCTCTTTGTTGCTTTGTCAGCAAACCTAAACATGACATTGGAGCTATGCATAGTCTTGGAGTCATAAGTATAAAGTGAGTCGAGCAGAAGGCTAAGCACACAGCCTTGTGGTGCACCTGTGCTGATGGAGACTGTGGAGAAGATGTTGCTAATCTGAACTGACTGAAGAAATCGAGGATCCAATTCCACAAGGCCAAGGTCTTGAAGCTTATTGATTAGTTTTTGGATGATAGTATTTAATGCCAAACTATAGTCAATAAAGAGTATCCCGATGTGTGCATTTTTGCTGATCAGATCTTCCAAGGTTGAGTCAATGAAATGCATCTGCTGAGGACCTTTTATGCCAGCAAGCAAATTGGAGCAGATCCAAGTTACTTCTCAGGCAGGAGATAATACGTTCAATTGGAATCTCAAGTCACACAGTCTCACAGCACAGAAGTAGGTCTTGAAGCTCACCAAGTCCAAGCTGACCGTTAAACACAACCATTCACATTAATCGAACATTAATCCCATTTTACTCTCTCCGTGCACTTGGGTCTCTGAAGTTGTGAGGTAGCAGCTCCACTAACTGTACTGTTGTGTCACTAAAGCAGTAATAACTGTCATTAAATAATATTGTATATGTTTCCTTCTCGACTGCAGCCTGATGTAATATTTCCAGTATTTTCTGCACTAGTTCTCGTGTCAGCAATGTTGTGTTTTTGCTTAGAATTTAAATTTATGAAGGTATTTAGTCTTTAAAGTACATTATGGAAATGTATACATAAAACACAGGAGGAACTCACCAGGTCAGGCAGCTACAATGGAGAGAAATGAACAATCAATGTTTTGGGCCAAGACACTTCATCAAAGCTGGTAAGGAAGAGGGTGGAAGACTGAATAAAGGTTGGAAGGAAATTGCTGGCAAATGACAGGTGAATTCATGGGAGAATGGGAAGGTGTAAAGGTGGGGGAAGTGGGGGGAGAAGAGGCAATAATGTGAAAAGTTGGAAGCTGATTGGTGGAAGACGCAAAGAGCTAATGAATCAGGAATCTATCAGGAGAGGACAGTGGACCATGAAATCATGGGAAGAAGGTGGGGAACTTAAGGGAAGAAGGCGAAGGTGATTAACAGGTTATGAGAAGAGAAAGAGGAGTAGTAAAAGGGCCAGAAGGGAAACCAGAAATGGGGGTGGGGGACAGAAGGGAATGGCTACTGGAAGTTGGAGAAACCAATGTTGATACCATCAAGCTGGAGGCTTCCAAGATAGAATATGAAGTATTTCTCCTCCAATCTATATCTGGCCTCAACATAACAGTAGGGAAAGCTGTGGACGGATATGTCAGAGTGGGAATAGGAAGTGAAATTAAAACAGGGCTGCCACTATAAGATCTTGGCTGGTATGGCAGACAGAGAGAAGGTGCTTGATGAAGTGGTTCCTTAATCTGCATCTGCTCTCACACATGTGAAATTCTGCATCTCTTGGAAGGACTGTTTAGGGCCCCGAGTTGTGCAGAGGGAGGAGGTCTAGGGGCAGGAAAATGATCAGAATGGAGATGAGAATTGTGTGACCTTGAGTGAATTCAGAAGAGTCGAATGATATTCCATCAAGCTGCTCTTACTCCATTGTTGTGGCAGGCAGACCTGTTGTAGAGAAAGGGGTTTGAAAGTTGAAAGTTAAGTTATTGTCGTATGCACAAGTACATGTCAGAACAGGTGCAATGAAAAGCTGAACAGCAGCAGCGTCACATGTACATGGGATTAGAGACCCATCATTCAGAAGAAAAATATAAATTAAACATAAATTATGCAAAAATATCCAAGAAAGAAGACAATTTTAAAAAATCCATTGTGGTGCAAAGTGGTCAGCGTGTCATAGTGTTACCGTACAGATGTAGAGATTCGATTTGTGCTGGTTGGTTAAAGAACTGAATTGTTGAAGGGTTGAAATCATTGTTCCTGACCCTGCTTGTGTGGAACTTCGGGCTTCTTGCTGAAAGTCAGCTGTGAGAAAATGCCATGGTCTGACTAGTGGGGATCTTTGACGATATTGCCATCATTCATTCTTGGGGTGTTTTGTTTCATGGATGTTTCTATGAAGACTAAGAATTTCAGGTTGTATACTGTATACATCCTCTGATTTTAAATTGAACCATTTGAAATGTTGCCTTCCTGAGGTAGGTGCCTCATGTAGATACTACCGATGGTAGGGAAAGATGTGCCTGTGATGTATTAAGCACAGTCCACTACTCTCTGCAGCTCCTCATGTTGTTGCACAATTCGATTGCCATACCAACATGACAAGGTTAGTACAGCAGAGTGCACAGATATAATTCATGGTGAATTATGAAGTCCTGCATTACTTCTGTATTTTCACATACTTGCAGAGAATGAGATGGTGGTGGAGGTGATTTCAGCCCAGACACTGGATCTGGGAGAGAGGAAATAGTAGTGCCACAGTGACCCCACTGGCAGAAGAGTGTAACTACAAAGCAACAAACTCTCAGCTGTAGACCCGCACACATAAAATCTGGAGGAACTCAACAGGTAAGGCAGCATCTATGGAGGACAACATTTCAGGCCAAGACTGTTCATCAGGGCTGAAAAGGTAGGGGACAGAAGTCAAAATAAGAAAGTGGGGGAAGAGGAGGAGTGCAAGCTGGCAGGTGATAGGTAAGACCAGGTGAGGGGGAAGAAAGGGAGATTGGGGAGATGATATGATATGAGAAGCTGGGTAGTGATAGTTGGAAGACATAGAAGGATGAAGCTAATGCAATCCGATAGGAGAGGATTGTGGACCATGGAATAAAGGGAAGGAGGTGAGGAACCAGTGGGAGGTGATAGGCCGCTCATGAGGGCCAGGAAGAGGAAGAGTGGGGGTGAGAGGGTAATCAGAATGAGGGTAAATAAAGAGGGGTTTAACGGAGTGGAGTCATTTCTGGAAATTGGAGAAGCTGATGTTCATGATTGGGAAGATTGGGAACACATGGAGTCTTAACGGGCTCTACCACACATAGAGCTCTCCCCACCATCAAGGGCTTCTACAAGAGGCAACGTTCCAGGAAGGTGATCTCCATTGCTGTGCACCAACACCATCTGAGCCATGCCCTCTTCTTGTTTCTGCCACTCTGCAGGAGGTACAGGAGCCTGAAGTCCCACACCACAAGGTTGCATGGTAAAGTAGTGATTAGCATAACACTTTTGCAGCACTGGCGACTTGGCTTCAAGTCCTCTGCTGCCTTCCCATGACTGCGTGGATTTCCTCTGCACACTCTGGTCATCGTCCCTGTTGCAAGAAAGCGGCATCCATCATCAAGGACCCCTACCATCAAGGCCTTGTAGTCTTCTCGCTGCTGCCATCAGAAAGAAGCCTCAAGACTCATATCTCCGGGTTCAGGAACAGTTATTGCTCCTCAACCACCAGGCTCCTGAACCAGATCCTGATGATTTAGGAGTACCCTTCACTCAACTTCACTCACACCATCACTGAACTGTTCTCACAACCAAAGGGCTCACTTTCAAGGACTTTTCTTCTCACACTCTCAATATTTTTTTTATTATTTATTTTTTATTTCTGTATTTGCACTGTTTGTTGTCCTTTGCACTTTGATTGTTTGTCCATCCTGTTGGAGGCGTTCTTTCATTGATTCTATTGCATTTCCAGTATTTACTGTGCATGCCTGTGAGGAAATGAATCTCAGGGTTGTATATGGTGAAATATATGCACTTGATACTAAACTTACTTCCAACCTTGAACATCACAGAGATATATGGGCTGGTCGGTTAGGTTAATCTGTCTCATGAGGGTAATTGGGTAGTGCTGGTTCGTTGGGCTGGAAGGGCCTACCAGGATCTTGAACCAACCTAAAAAATTCGACTTCTACCCTGGAATATCTTTTTCTCTTTTTTAACTTACACTGAAGTCAATCGTGTTTCTTTTGTTTATTTTTTCACCTCGGTTATGTATAATTTATATTTATTTAAGTTTATGTTGCTTACTGTGTGTTTGTCATGTTTGCAATGTACTGTGCTGATCCTGAAAAAGCTCACTTTCAAGGTACTTATACACCATGTATTCATGATCTGTTATTTTTTGCTCCTTTCATTACCTCTCCAAGCTCAGTAACTACAGAGAATGGGCTTTATGCGAGTGAAGGATTTTAATGAGGAAAAGGCAACAGTTAAGAATTAAAGTAATTAAATATCTAATTAGTATTAAAACTAGTGTGGCGGAGCAGGTGAAGAATGAGAGAGCTGCAGGAACTCATCAGGGTCAGCACCATCTTGTGGTGGGAAAGGCGCTTAAGTTGGCTTTCCAGCAAGATGGTGGCACGACTGGTCACAGTGGCTTCATCGGAGTCAACAAAAGATGCTACCATTGTACTTACCGCATGTCTAATAGTTGCAAGACTGTGCTATATGTTAAGAAGTCAAAGGACTGCAGGTCTACACCATCAGTGAGTTGCTCGCTTGCGGAGATAATGAAGGAGCTGCACAACGTGCTGCTGTCTGAGTGGATGGAGGGTCAGAGGCAAATAGCGAGTGATCATAACAAGGACTAGGCCTGAAACCATGGTGTCGCCTGCTTCCAATTGCCCAGAGTGAGGGGACCAAGCCAATACGATTCGCCAGGTCCCATATGGCACGTTGTCCAAAACGGAGTCGGAGCTGCCCTCGGGCCTCCTAGGGTTTCGCTCGGCAGAAGACAAGCTCTCTTATGGACAACTGCAGACTTTTTAGTGGCACTCAGTGGACTTGGGCCTCAAGATACGGGGTCACTTGCCAAAGGAGGAGAGGCGTTAGAGCCATTGTTCTCTACCGTGGGTGGCGTAGCATAGTTGTGGTGACTGAAGATTTAAAATGGACTGAGGGGACTGGACGATATACATATATATTTGTCCGGTTGTGTTTGTATATGCGGGAACTAGGCCTCAAAGCCATGATGTCGCCTAGTGAGCGTCGGGAGCCAGTTGACAGATGATATCAGTGGACTGGGGGTGTGGACAATGGGGGGCTGTGTGAGGTGGGTATCAGGACCCTTATTACGTGATTGTGATCTTGAGTGTGCTGACTAAGTGTGACTGTTGGTATTGTGTCTGCACCTTGTCTCATTTGGCTGTGTTCATGAGTATCCATATATGGTTAAATGACGATTAATTTTTTTTCCTTTTCAAGGTTCTTTTGGAGACCCTGACCTGAAGTAACACTCTGACTTTGATTCTTTATGGGAATGGGACCCGCTCTCAGTGCCTCACAATAGGCTGCTTTTTGATATCCCAAGGAAGCGGTCTGGAAGACTAACGTGCCTTCAGGGTCCTGGATTTTCATGGCTCTAGAGATGGTCTGATTCAAGGCTGGTGCCCCTCACTGGGGTGTTGTGGGAGAGCACAGAACATCAGGAGCAGTGAGTAAGGTGCCAGGGCCGTGTGTCCAAAGACCTGAGCTCTCTGGGTGCAGAGCTCGGAAAAAGCAATGCAACAGACTTTTAACATCATAAATCAGTGAATTGTTTGTTATGTCTCCCCTCTTTCCGTGAAACGGGGACACCTCTTTTTCCCTTACGAGGGAGAGAGAGAAAGAGCCTATGGTATGTTGAATTACTAGGTGAAGGAATATTGTGTCTTGCAGTACTGTGTCTTTATTGATGCTTTGCTGCATGCTGGAGTACTTAGTGGGGGTACCTTTGCTTTTTTGCTGGTGGGGGAGGGGAGATTGGTGCTTGCTGTTGCTTGTGCGTGGGAGGGGGAGCTGGGGGGTCTTTGGGGTTCTAACATTTAACTCTCATTCATTCTTTGGGGCACTTCTCTGTTTTCGTGGATATTTGCAAAGAAAAAGAATTTCAGGATGTATATTGTATACATTTCTCTGACATTAAATGTACCTATTGAAATCTATGAAATGAACTGTTGACTTTTCAGATCAGGGCTCGGCATCAGGACTGAGAGAAGAGAGGGAAAGTAGTCAATATAAAGAGGAAGACAGAATGCAATAGGATTAAGGAGGAGTGGGGAATGATGGACAGATGGAATCATGGCAGGGGAAGCGGTGGAGTTGGAAACAAAGACAGGTGGGTGAAAGATGGAAGCGAGTGAGGAAGAAAAAAGAAGGAAAGGGACAGATGGAGCCGAATGAGTAGAAGTTTGGGTAGATGTGGAGATACCTGCTGGTGAGTGATGATTGGGAACACAAAGGCTATCATTGGTGGTGGAATCTTCAAAGTAAGCAAGGTGACAATGCGAACCACTGGAGGAGAGATGGATGGCAGAAGAAACCAGAAGAAAGGGATATGGTGGGTGAAGTGTACCTGTGTGTATGCAGGTGGTGGATATAACCAGAATGGGGAGGGGAGTGGGGTGCCAGGGAGCGAAAATGAGTTAATGGGAAAAGGAACTGAAAAACAGGACCAGGATCAGGAGGAGAGAAAAGGAGGACATGGGAGATGATGGCAACATGAAACTATGAAATTCAATGTCATACCAATGGGTTGCTGACAATGCCTGAAGAATAAGAGGTATTAAAGTCATGGGGTTATACTGTAAGGAAACAGCTCATCCATATTGTTCTTCTACTTCACCACGGCAGTGGAGAAGACCAAAGATGGATAGATCAGTCTGAGAAAGGGAAAGGAAAATGGAAGTAAGTGCTGAAAGAGGAAACCTCGACAATCACATTGCACAGCCTAAGGAAATCCAGCTCAGAGTTGATAAGATGGAGCCAAGATTTGGACATGGTGATTGCCTCAGAGAGCGGGAAAGTTACTTAGATACTTTTTTTCAAGACTAATTTGCGTCCTTAGACAATATGAGTGATGTATAGGGGTCCTGAAAGTGGCACTGGAGGAACCCAGCCCTGCACGTGTCCGACAGGTGGAAAGTCCTTGCAACCTTTATAAGAAGAGCATAGAAAGGATACGTAAACACCCTTCCCAAGTACATGAACCTTTCAAGCTGTGGTAGCAAAAGGAAGGTATTAGTGTATCGGGAGTCAGTGCAGTTACAACGATTGCAATGCTGAGTGTGAATTCTGAACTGCTGCCTACCTGATGCCAAGGTTATCATCTCAGAGAACGGCCTAATGATTGAGATTACTGTGGTAACCAATGACATAGGTATAACCTAGAAGGAAGCTGTCATGAAAATGTACAAGGAATAGTTCAAAGTAAATTTATTACCAAATTACATATATATCACCAAGTACAGTACAACCCTGAGATTCATTTTCTTGTGGGTATTCACAGTAAATGCAAAATACATGAAAATAATAATAATGAGAATCAGAAACAACCAAACAAGTTACGTCTTGACACATCTTTTATAGATTGATGATTGGAAATTATATGCTCCTTTATCAGTAAAGCTAAAGCAATTAATTCAAATAGTGGAACTATTTTCAAAAGATATATACATGAACTTTGGACTAGATAATTGCAAAATATTAAACAAAGAAAGGTGCAATAGAGTGCGGAGAATATAAAACAATGCAACTAATGGATTAATATGAAGCTTATAAGTATCTGGGATATCAACAAGCAAAGAAATAGATCATAGTGTTATAAAGGGAAATCTTTTGACAGAATCTACTCTAAGGCTTAAGAAAATCTGCCAAACAGAGCTCAATAGTAAATATATAACAAAGCTAATAACACTTTCACTGTACCCATATTAATGTATGCTTTTAGCTTAATATCTTGGTCCATAACTGAACTGGAAAATTTGCAAAGTAAAATATGAACTGAAATGACAAATTTATAAAACACTATGTACAATGCAACACACTTAGATTAATAGTTCCTATGACGGAAGGAGGAACAGGAATAACAGACATAAACAATTTACTCAAATAAAACTTCTAAGGATATGTTTCCATCAACGAAAACAGGATTCAGCACTCCTCACTGGCTTATGCATATTCTGAGAAGTACACACTACTAAACTTAAATGAAAGCAGTCCAGAAAAATGTAGAAGTTATCACTACAGAAGAAAGAGTCAACCAATTGCAACCCACGTTAATTAAACCCAAAGATGTAACGTTAAAAAGCTCCACCCATGAAGGTATGAAAATGAGGTTTACCAAATTAAAAAAATAAGAACTTGGGAAAAAAGCGTGAACAACACGTGGCTGACGCAGCACGGGAAAGTGAAAGAAACGCAGCAAACTGTTAGAAACTGAAGATATAAACCATTAAAAGTGGAATTTGTAGTGAGTACTTACCCTACTTACTGGAAAGCATCGGTGGAGGAGAAACGATAGTGATAAAAGATTTATTGTATCAGCAGAGATGAGTGTCCAAGATCTCCACCGTGTAACCGGGAATTAGTTTGTTAATTCACACCAAGGGATGAATTGTGTATCTTGTATTTTTATAAACAAAGCTTACCTCCAGAAGTGTGTGTTTTCTATTCACTGCCTCCTTCCAATATCTAGAGCTTCAGATGGCCTACTAACAGCGAGTATAGTACTATGTAATTTGATTTTTCTCATAAAGAGTGTGATGACCAGTTACATGAGGTAAGACAAGTACTACACAGGTGTTATACAATAGAAGAGCATGACCCTCCATGGAAGGCATCCCCACAATCTGAACTGTCTAGATGGTCGACAAGGAAGCATCATACGGATGGCTCACAGTTGGACCCCTCTTCCCAGGACCAGAAGGGTTCCTTGTGGCAATGCAGGACCAGGTGATTAACACAAAATATTATTAAAAATACATAATAAAAGACCAACAAATTCTTGAGGGAAATGAAAGCTTTGAAAAATAAACTTCAAGAGATAATAAAAGATAGGAACAAACTGTAGAGGCATTGGCGACAAGAGCAAACTAGAAATAAAAAAACACAAGAATCACCAAGAAAAAAAACACAGCAGATGCAACAGGGAAGCAAAACCTTCCATGAGATGGTTGGGAGAAGCCTTTGCAGTACTCAGCTCTACCACATTGCTGATGCATTCCTTTCTCAACCACTAAAACCTGTACCAGCAACGAGGAAAATCCATCTGGTCATACCTTACGGAAACAGCATCCATTGCAGATCTTTATCATACTTCTGCAGTGAGCCACAGATGTGCCAGTGTTTCAGCCCAACATCATTTCAGTTGACTGAAAATACACATGCCAGGGTACAGGCTGAGGAGAATGATGGCCCTACCACAATGGGAAAGAACAGAGGGCCTTTGGCAATGCTGATGGAGGAAATGGAGCAGGAACCCCAGAGTGGTCCTGACGGGACTACGACAGATATATCTGCTGGTGTCATTAATTGTGGAGATTGGCTTGCAGTCATTTATGACCAAAATTGGTGGTTAGCAAAGGCTCTCACTGTGGATGCTCATCATCAAGATGTTCAGGTGGAGTTTTTCCACCCTCATGGGCCCAACACGCGCTTCCATCCAAAACCAGGTGGAAAGGATATGTGCTTTGTACCAGTTGAAGATATTCTGGTCAAACTGATGGAGCCATCATCACCGGGTCGTGCAAGCAGGACGAGGGAGATCTACCACCTGTCTGCTGAAGTCATGGACTTCATAGAGGAGGAGCATATTAACCATCTACTTCCTGATAAAGCTGACTGAACGTTTTCGAAGATCTTCAAGCCCAGAGATGGATGGAATTTTTTTAGTTCCTGGTGTGTTTTCTGATGTTTATACTTAAATATTGCAGTTGTACTGTAGTTTTTATTTTGTTGTTTACCATTGTTGTTAATATTTACAGAAGGATAAAATGTACATGACAAATTGTTATTTGTTGTACCAGATTGTTAAATGAAGTTGTTAAGCAAGGAGGCATTGACTTGAGTGATGAAAAGGTTGGAATTTTTTGTTGTAATTAGGCCACTGTCACCACCGTCAGGTCTCAGTCACCACCGTCAGATGGAACTTCTTTTGTTTTAAATTAATATGCTTACAATCTGTTCCTCCAAAACAGTTGATTGATTAAAGTAATTGTCTCTTTAAAATTAAAAATGTGTTTTTTTATGTCCAAAATTGTTATTTTGTATATTTAATGTCAATGATAAAAGTTGCATGATGTAAGAGTTTTTAAAGGAGTATACGTGAAATAGTATAAAAAATGAACAAAAGTGAATATTCAACATTTAACTGCATATATGTGATGTGTACCTATGGTGTAGACACAATGATTTAAAAGCTCTAAATCTATATAAGACTAAATAAGTAGGAATAATTAGCTTTTTATTGTGTCTGACTGTGTTGACAAAAACTAAGTAATGACAGGAAAAACACATATTTTATGAAAAAATTACAAAATCAGGTTGCACCAAATTATTAAGCAACACACATAAAAGTTGCTGGTGAACACAGCAGGCCAGGCAGCATCTCTAGGAAGAGGTACAGTCGACGCTTCAGGCCGAGACCCTTCATCAAGACTAACTGAAAGAAGAGCTAGTAAGAGATTTGAAAGTGAGAGGGGGAGGGGGAGATCTGAAAAGCTAGCTTTTCTTTCAGTTGTCTTGACGAAGGGTCTCGGCCCGAAACGTCGACTGTACCTCTTCCTATAGATGTCGTCTGGCCTGCTGCGTTCACCAGCAACTTTTATGTGTGTTGCTTGAAATTCCAGCATCTGCAGATTTCCTCGTGTTTGCACCAAAATATTGCTTGCTTGCTGAGATCCTGTTCTATGAACATATAAGCTTAGATTTCTTAACATTTAAAATATTTCCTTTTCAAAATTAAAACCTGTTTTATCCAAATTCTCAAGAATCAGTGATCCAACGTGCAGAGAGAGAAAGAACACACAAATTGTGCAAATGATAAAAGGAAGCGACAGCGTTCAGAATGAAAGTGAGTTCATAGACACGAAGCCTGGAGCAGGCCCACAGCCTCAGTGTCAGTTCGTCACAGAGCAGAGATCCCAGACATGAAACCTGGAGCAGGCAGAGCAGGCCCACAGCCTCAGAGTCAGTTTGTCACACAGCGGAGCTCCCAGACACGAAGTCTGGAGCAGGCAGAGCAGGCCCACAACCTCAGCCTCAATGAAGTGGAGATCAAAGCAAAAGCTGTGGAGCAGACTGGCCCAACTCTTGTCCCAGATCACGATACCGGCCTTTTCAGTCCATCTGACCCAGCATTTCAATCATCTGAACACTAGGCTGTTCCCAGCATTAGGACCCAGGCCCTGTCACTTTGATATGCTCTGAGCCTGGACCCTGCCACCATGTTTCGGCCTGTACCTGACCTTCCCAAATCGGCCCAGCACTTAGATTGATCAGACCTCACTTTCTGTTTAGGTGGATGCGCTCCAAAACTCTTCTGCTCCAACTTTCCTACGAAATAAATAAAGTATTTAGTTGTATTTCTTGCTTTATGAACCACCAGTAAGCTATTGCCTGTCTTCAGTAGCTCCATGTTAAACCGTAGCAGTCCCTCATCTCCCGCTGGTTCAGATGCAGACCTGGGTAATCCATCATATTCTAGCAATTGAATGTTAGCAAGTAGAATCATCGGGAGCATGGTCCTGCAGAGATCCGTTTTAAGACTCACTTGACTATTGGTGTGCTTACCGCGCTTCTACATCCTTGCGCACTGCTTCCGATGGCCACTTCCCAGAGGAGCTGTAGCAGGCCGCGGCCCGAATTAAGGACCCACTCCCAATGTTAGTCCATAACTGAATAGCACCTTTGTTAGTCCACTCACCAGTGAGGTAGACATGCAGAGTTTAGTATTCTATATGATCAGCAGTGTTCTTCAATCATAGAAAAGACGAACAGGACAAGAAATTTCACTGTTGATTGAGCCAAAGAGACTGCTGCAACCATGCGCACCGCCATCTTGTGATGCACAGTATATGAAGCCAGGGTGAATCTGTAAATGCTACAAACTACAGGTAGGGTATCACATGTGTAAGCCTTGAAGAGGCATCGTAATTTGGTGCCTCAGGGATTTACAGGAACAAGTTTGATATAGATAACCAAGGATAGAGGAAATGCTTGGTAAACAGTTGTTCATATTGAAGAGACTGTAAAAAAGTACAATTTGAAAGTCAGGCCATGAAGGATGACTTAGCTGCTGAATCAGAGAACTTTGTGAAACTATTTGACACACAAGACTTAGAATTTAAATGAAAGGGTAGAATTTGGACAGCGTGGAGATGGAGCTTAACAACATGAGACAACCTCTTTAGGGGGTGGATTCCGTGTGCAACCAGAGAGCAAGTTCACAGAGACAGCAGTGAATGGACGGCCTCCCCCACAGCCAAGTCACACAGACACTACGAGGGGGATTGGTGGAAAACCTGTATACAGCATGAAAGCTAGATGCAGGAGGTTGTTCCAAGGATGTCCTGAGAGCCATTGTGCCTCACAATGCTTGTTTAGATTATGAGGACACTCAGTCCTCGTTTATTGTCATTTAGAAACGCATGCATTAAAAATGATACAATGTTCCGCCAGAATGATATCAGAAGAAACACAGGACAGACCAAGACTAAAACTGACAAAAACCACATAATTATAGCATATAGTTACAACAGTGCAAAGCAATACCGTAATTTGATAAAGAGCAGACCATGGGCACGGTAAAAAAAAAGTCTCAAAGTTCCGATAGCCTCATCATCTCACACAGACGGTAGAACGGAGAAACTCTCCCTGCCATGAACCTCCAAGCGCCGCAAACTTGCCGATGCAGCACCATTGGAAGCACCTGACCGCAGCGGACTCTGAGTCCGTCCAAAAACTTTGAGCTTCGACCAGCCCTCCAACACAGTCTCTCCGAGCACCATCCTCTGCCAAGTGCTTCGATCCCGCCCCGGCCACCGAGCAACAAGCAAAACCGAGGACTCGAGGCCTTCTCCTCCGGAGATTCTGGAACGCACAGTAGCAGCAGCAGCGAAGCAGGCATTTCAGAAGTTTCACCAGATGTTCCTCCGTGCTCTGACGTCCATCTCCATGAAATCAGGATTGTGCACGGCACCATACTTGACAAATAACAAACATCACCACCAGAGTGGCCGCTGCGAGGTGTGTCGTGCCACCATCTTCTCCTCCCTCATAAGATAGCATGGTGCACAAATGGTCCAACCATGTTGATGTCACAGCCGAGAAAGCCTACCAAAAGTTTTACTTGCTCACAGGCTAAAGAAATTAGAATTCCACACACTGATTATTATTCATAAGTATACTCTCAGACTTACTTATAGCATTACTTATTATGCCACTGAATTTAGGGCGGTAATGAAGGTCCTCCAACTCTGACAGTGATCAGGGCTTCCTTCTTCATGCCAGGAGCTTTGTCTTGGTTTCCAACACTGTCAGTCATGCAAGTCCCGGGTGGAAACCCAGCAATACCATCACACTCAGATGTAGAAGGATTCTTCATTGCTGTTTCTGTAACAACTCTCAACCTACTGTATAACTATCATTCACATCAAAATAGATATAATGCAAATCCCTTACATCAATATACTAACTTTCCTTTTTAAAGTCTCCATTTAATTCTACATGTGCTGAATGCTAGCATATGCACAAGGACAATCTAGAAAGCTGACAGAAATGCATTTATGCCTATCTTTAAGATTGTCAGGCAATTTAATAATCAGATGATGTGATCAAAATATAGTAAAAGTGGTTAATTTCTATATTAAGAGGCTTTGATTCAATCTATTTAAGTGGAATATTTTCAGAAGACAACACGCACAAAATGCTGGAGGAACTCAGCAGGCCAGGTAACGTCTATGGAAAAAGAGTAAATGTTGACATTTCGGGCTGAGACCCTTCATCAGAACTCAGCCTGAAATGGCGTCCGATTACTTTTTTCCATAGATGTTTCCTGACCTGCTGAGTTCCTCCAGCATTTTGTGTGAGTTGCTTTAAATTTCCAGCATCTGCAGATTTTCTTGTGTTCAGTATAATCAGTCTGTTTAGTATCCCCGTTATTAAGACCCTTTTAATAACACCTCCAACTGTAACTGTGTAAAGAAATATCTTTCAGTTGGAAAAAAATTCTCATGCATTAAACACATTCTTTCCAAGAAGATAAATAGAACAGTGAATTTAAATAAAAATATTAACCATGTTACTCTGTGACATGCACCTTGGATTTTTTTTTCAATACTATAATTGCCCTGAATTTTAGTATTTGTTTTAATAGTCAATTTTCAGGTTTTCTAAAAAAAAATCCAATAGGAGCCAATTGTACAGCAATAAAATGCTTGTTTTCTTAACATGGAACTTTATACAACATGTTTTATGTTCTATAAAATGTAAGTCTAGGTAGGAGGGAAGGGTTAAGTTGATCTTCGGTGAAAAGGTCAGATCAACATCATGGACCAAAGGAACAGCACTATACTGTAATGTTCTATAAATTTTGAATGTCCTCATCAACCCTTTTATTGATGCACTATAGAGAACGTCCTATCTAGATACATAGCGGCTTACATGACAACTGCTCTGCACCTGACCAGCAGAAACTGACAAGAGGTGTGAACAGATCATGGAAACTAACCTCGTCTCTACGGACTCTGCCTGTACTTCCTGCTGCCTCAGTAAAGCAGCTAGCATGATCAAAAACCCCAGCCACCCCCGACATTCTCCCTTCTCTCATGCATCAGTCAAAATGTACAAAAGCCTGGAATCGTATACCCCAGGCTCAAGGACAGCTCCTACCCCATTGTTATAAGACAATTAAATTGTTCCCTAGTACGATAAATTGCACTTTTAACCTCATAATCTATGTACCTCATCACAGTCTTGCACCTTATTGTTTATCTGCATCACACTTTCTCTGTAGCTCTTACACTTTATTCTGCATTGTTATTATTTTACCTTGTTGTATCTCAATGGACTGTGTAATGATTTGATTCTTATGCACAATACGCACAACATGCTTTCACTGCAGCTCAATACACGTGACAATAATAAACCAGAAATACCAATAACACTCAAAGTGAACTAAGTCAAGTTCATTATCAAAGTGTACACATATATGCTACCTTGAGATTAATTTTCTTGGAGGCACTTACAGGAAAATAAAGAAATGTAATGAATTTTACAAAAAACTCCATATAAACAAAGACTGACAAACAGCCAATGTGCAAAAGAAGACAAATAGTGCAAATAAATGGAAGAAAAATACTGAGAATATGATCGTTAAAGAGTCTTTGAAAGTGAGTCTGTAGGCCTGGCAGTTGTAGGGTATTAACTACTCCTGAACCTTGTAGTGTGGGACCTAAGGCTTCGATACCTCCTACATGATGGAAGCAGTGAGAAGAAGACAAGGACTGGGTGGTGGGGTTCTTGAAGTTGGATGTTACTTTCTTGTAGCAGTGCTCCATATAAATACATTCAATGGATTTTCCTGTGATGGGCTCGGCTGTATCCATTATTTTCTGTTGACTTTTCCGTTCCTGGGCATTGGTGTATCTGTACCAGACTGTGATGCAACCAATTAGGATACTCTCCACTGTGCATCCATAGAACTTTATCAAAATTGTTTGTGACATGCTGAATCAATGAAAACTTTGAAGAAAGTGGAGGTGTTGTCATGCTTTCTTTGTGATGGCACTGACGTGCTGTTCCCAGACAGATCCTCTGATATATTAATGCCAAGGAATTGTAAACTACTGGCTCTCTCCACCTCCATCACCCCAACAATGACTGGCTCATGAACCTGTGGGTTTGTCCTCCTGTAGCTAATAATCAGCTCCTTGTTTTTACTGCTGTTGAGTGAGAGGTTGTTATTGTGGTTCCATTCAACCAGATATTCAATCTCCCTCTTATGCTCCAATTCATCTCCATCCTTGATTCAGTTGTCATCAGCAATCTTAACTATGACATTGGAGCTGTATTTAGCCACATAATCATAAGTATAAAATGGGTAAAGTGGACACTAAGCACACAGCCTTGTAGTGTACCTGTACTGATGGTAAGCATGGAGGAAACTGACCTGGGGCAGTAAATTGCACAAAGGTGCAAATCCATGCACAGGTAACTACTGATAAAGAGGATTGTCCCCATTTGCCTCATACAAGAGGATTTAATTCAGCCTACACCCATCATGATAGTGTGAATCTGTGTGGATCAGTAACATTAAGGTATTCCATAATGGCAGAATCAGATAATGAGGAGATGGAGGAAAGAGTGAATGGTAACTATTGCCTATGTAAGCAGAGTCCACCTTGGTGACTGACATACCGACAGTAAACGTATCTGGTGAGACGGTGGCAAATCAGATGTGCATCGGAAATACCTCAGCCACTTTTCATTGAGCTGGAATAAAGCATTGCAGGGCACACATGCCAGAGGGGACTTCATGAGTTATGAGTTAGCAGTAGATGAGTCCAGTTGCCTATATAATGGACTAAAACCATGCACCAGTAATCATGGGGATAGACTGAACTATGTCTTCAGGCCAAACGACTGTGGGTGTGAAAGAGCTGTAGACTGATGAGAGAGGAAATCCAGGAGTCCCACCTATCAAAGGTTTCAAAGTTTCAAAGGTTTCAAAGGTACATTTAATGTCAGAGAAATGTATACAATATACATCCTGAAATGCTTTTACTTCACAACCATCCAGGAAAACAGAAGAGCGCCCCCAAAGAATGAATGACAATTAAATGTTAGAACCCCAAAGCAGCCCCCAGCTCCCCTCCCTCCCTCGCGTAAGTGAGAGCAAGCAACAATCCCCCTTCCCCTCACCAGCAAAAAAAAAGCTTTGACGCCCATCACCGAGCACTCAAGTACGAGCGAAGCAACAGCAAAGACACAGACTTGCAGTACTCCAAAGACTACTTGTTCACCCAGTATTCAACATACCACAGGCTCTCTCTCCCCTTAATAAGGGAAAAAAAGGTGTCCCCATTTCACAGCGAGAGGGGAGACATAACAAACTACTCGCTGGTTTACGATGTTAAAACTCGACCACATCGCTTTTTCTGAGCTCTGTGCCCAAAGATGTCAGGTCTCTGGGCACACAGCCAGAGACCTTCTAACTCCCATCTCCTGCTGGGATACTGATCTTCAACCCGTCTGTCTCCACGGCCACAAGATCTTGGCCCTCTGAAGGTGAATTAAGTTCTTAGGCCGCATCCTTGACACGTTGAATAATGGCCAGTCGTGAAACCCCGAGAGCCGGTCCAGTTCCCGCAAAGAATCGAAGTCAGCCTGTAACTTCAGGTCAAAGTCTTGAAAAGAACCCTGAAAGTGAAAAATAAAGGTATTGAAGATGGAAATTGATCTGTTTCCGAAGATGGAAGCAAAGGAGTTGCCGTTTAGCGCCATCAGAACTAAGCTCCACTCTCTTAGTCATAGATGTGTTTGCCTTCCCAGGGATATCACCGACCAGGTGTACTTGGTCGACACAAGGTCTCGAATTCACAGGCACTGCCACACCAGTCTTTTATATACTGGAGCCTCCAGATTGACTATTCACTTGCTACTGTCCTACAACTCCAAACAGTAATCTGCCAGCTGTCTCCATGAGGACAGGCGTGGGGATTGAGGTGCTGGTAGGAATGCACCAGTAGCATTGTGAATGGAATCTAACAGCAGTCCATACGATAGGCTCTGCGAAGCTTAGGCTGAAAGCAGAGCGCAGCAGTTAAACATATGACCTTTCCGGGAGGAGGTAAGATAATAGATTGGCTTCAAGCACCCTGAAGTTGCATGCCGAGGAAGTTGATATAGAGCTGAGGTGAAATAACGTGATCACCAGAAGTGGAATTCCAACAAGAGAAAGGAAACAAAAGTTTATCACTGTATCTTGGTACATGTGACAATAACAAATCAATTTCATTAATATTAACAAGGAAATAACAATATAAAAAGAATACACTTCAAGAGCCCTAAATTCTTAGATGACTTCCAGTAAGGGACAACAGATCAACATGAAGGGTGTGTGTCTTACCATTATGACAGAAGTAAATCCAAGGACAATGGGTATTCCTTACAGAAACACCTGCATAAGTCCTGGACAAGCTGAGAAACAGACCTGCTAAGCAATGTAACAAGCTGTCAGAGAATGAGACAAGGATGAGGTATACCAGAAAAAAAGAATTTCTGCTCCTGGAACCAGCAGGAGACACGTGTTACATGTAGCTTGGGTCAAAGGCTTGCTCAGACAATGGTCTGACTATTCAGAACAATGGGACTATTCACAAACCTCAGTGTTCCTGTGAGGACGAAACCTAAGAATGGCAGCACAAACATGATGGGCTGAAGGGCCTGTACTGTGTACACTGTTCTATGTTCTGTGTGAGGGGTAAGAAGCACAAATCTCAGTTTGGACTAACAAGGTTGAACACCCCTAATTTGAAATGTTTGGTGCTGGAAGCCTTTTAGATTTTGGAATATTTGCATCTATGTCTATAATGAGATACCTTGGGGAGGGTATCCCCGTCTGAACATGAAATCCATTTACATTACGCATATGGCTTATGTACAACTGTTGTGAAGCTCACAGAGTGAACAGTCGGAGCACAGTCTGACATGATGGAGCTGAGTCCCTCACAGACTGTCGGATTTGAATTACCATCTCCAACCGCGCCTATTACAGAGTTCCAGCGCTGCGACTGGCTTCCTATCCACCACTGATTTCAAATAGCCTTCCATTCCACAGCAACTACAATGGGAGGGGAGTGGTTTATAAAATATGTTTAATAATTTTGAGCATGAAACAATAATGTGTATATTGAGTCATCAGAAAGGCAAGCAATCATTACTTTGATGGCCCAGGTGGATAGTCAATGGCTATATTTCCCAAGTCTGAATTTATATGCTACAGATAATCAGTCTTTCTCTTACACCTATTCATCACATTTCAGTACTGATGCAACTATTCAGTGTGTTAGATTTTCATCAACAATGGCAAACTCGTCAATTAATTTCTCTGTTACTTTGTGATCAGCAGATGTTTTATCACCACCAATCTTTAAAAATGTAATGCCATGCCTTTTCTTAAATTTCTGCACCAGGCCTGCTGAATATTTACCATGATCTTTGTTTTTCAGTTTCTCGTGATAGATCTTTGCTTGTTTTGAGATTAGCAGTATACATTCACTTCGATACTGACTAATCCACTCCTTCAATACACGATCAAGATCTTCACTTTTCACTTTATACTGTGTTTTTCTATTTTTCATTAACTTCTTTTCATTACGTATGTGAGGTCATTTCTGAAAACTGTCTGTGGTGCGCAGAGACCTGCGCATTGCCTGGGAAACTTCCCAGTGTCTTGTGAAACTTTCCACTTGTGACATTACGTCAGTGATCAAAAAATTTGGGTTTCAGGGATGTTCAGATTTTGGAATTTCTGATAAGATGGTATTCAAGCTGTTCCAACTGAGTCCCACCTCAGTGGAGAAGACAAGACTGGACAGGTACACAGGAAGAGCTCAACATCTACAAACATTTTAGAGTATACTAACTTCCATTTCAACTGAGTCAAGCACAGACTGATTTGGGTTTATTAAGAGAGGCGGCATTGCAATGTAGAGGCTTTTCAATTGCTCTGAAGATCCCATGTGAATCCTCCTCCTGTTAGCTTAATGCAGTGAATCTAGTGTGCAGCAGGCACAATGTGGAGACTATGAATGCACAGAACAGAGTTAACATATGATCAAAACACAGAGGTGCTTCCACTATGGTGCTCTGGTGACCAGCTCCATTCAAAGACTGAACATTAAGTTTCTGATTAATCAGACTTTTATGACAGGCAGCTTCTGGGAGCACTCTCAGCAATTATGTTATATGTTAATGATTGAGATTCATAGAAATTTTGTACCTGATTAAAAAAACATCATGTGTGCTTTCAATAACCATTTTAACTGATTTGTTTCACACTTGAACAAACCGTACCAGCGAAATATTTTCACTTTGATAAATGATTTTCCACATAAATTCTTCTGAGAACTTTTCCAATGGACCCTGCCAGTGTAAACTTGACAAATTCTGCTTACACCTCCCTTCAGAGATGGTGCTGCAGCTCAGCAGAAGGAATCTTAACCTGCACAAGGGTAGATCCTATCAAATACTGTAATTCCCATTTAAAATATCTATAATATATGGATCTATTTCTTTTAGCACAATGGCTCCCCATAGCACTAATTATCGACTGATAACTTATGCATGCACATTGATTTGTTGCTCTCTCTGCAAAGTGACTATACATGTTAACTTCGTCTTCGAGTACATGCCTTTATTTATTTGATATGTAGTTGTACAGACATAACAAATTTATGATGAGCATGAACGTGAATGTCAGCAGATATCACCAACTGCACCAATAGTTATGTGATGACAGATTTGGAGGAAAGGAGAGAGGCAGCGAGAGGAAAGAGTGAACTGAACCAGTACTGAGAAGACAGTCATGGATGCTAGAAAAGGATGCGTAAGCAACAGTGCACAGTGAAAGACACACAACTAGCAAAGCTAAAGCAAAAATAATGTGATGATGGCTTTAGTTGGGTAAGTTGATGAATATGATAGTGCTAATGATGACTGGGAATCATAAATCGAAAGTGTTGAACTGTATTGTAATGCTGACAAAGTGGATGAGGTAAAGAAAGTCTCCACACTTCTTAGCTTAATGGGTGCTAGAACATAAAGTTTCTTAATGCAAATTACTAACCCCTGAAAAGCCAGCAGGCAGACATTCAATGAAATTGTTGTAACTTTACAAAATCACTTGATCCCAAAATCACTAGTAATAGCTGATTGATTTAGATTTCACAAATGGAGCTAGTCAAAGGATGAAAGAACTTCTGAATACATTGTAGAACTATGCAAACTTTCCGAATGCTATAACTTTAGAGATGGACTTTCTGATGCTTTAAGGGACAGGCTTGTATGTGGCAAAACACTCAAAAGAGGCCACTGTCAGAAAGAGACCCAACCTTAGAATGGGCATTGAGACTGCAGCAAAGGATGCAGCAGAACGACAGAAAAAGAGTTTAGAATGTGAAAGTTTCCATCAAACTCAATACATAGGTTTGCTGATGACACAACAATTGTAGACTGTATCTCGGGTAATGATGAGTTTGAGTACAGAGAGGAAATTAAGAACCTGGTGGCATGGTGCGAAGACAATAACCTATCCCTCAACGTCAGCAAGATGAAGGAATTGGTTGTTGACTTCAGAAGGAGTAGCGGACCGCACAACCCAATTTACATCAGTGGTGCACAAGTGGAACAGGTCAAAAGCTTTAAGTTCCTTGGGGTCAATATCACAAATGACCTGACTTGGTCCAACCAAGCAGAGTCCACTGCCATGAAGGCCCACCAGTGCCTTTACTTCCTGAGAAAACTAAAGAAATATGGCCTGTCTCCTAAAGCCCTCAGAAGGCATTCTTCTAGGGTGCATCACAACCTGGTATGGAAGTTGTCCTGTCCAAGATGAAAAGAAGCTGCAGAAGATCATGAACACGGCGCAGCACATCACACAAACCAGTCTTCCGTCCTTGGAGTCACTTTACACCGCACGCTGTCAGAGCAGTGCTGCCAGGATAGTCAAGGACACGACCCACCCAGCCAACACACTTTTCGTCCCTCTTCCCTCCGGGAGAAGGCTCAGGAGCTTGAAGACTCGTACGGCCAGATTTGGGAACCTTCTTTCCAACTGTGATAAGACTGCTGAACGGATCCTAACTCAGATCTGGGCCGTACCCTCCAAATATTCGGACCTGCCTCTCAGTTTTTTTGCACTATCTTACTTTCCATTTTCCTATTTTCTATTTATGATTTATAACTGTTGGTTCAAAGAAAAAGGTTGCAGAAAGTGCTACAGACAAGGTGATATAAAGAGAGTCTGCAAGTCAGACAAAAAGCAGAACCAAAGAGAAAAACAACAGAGTGAAAAGTTTCAATCATAAAACTAAACAAATACATAAAGTGACTAAATTGCCTAAACGTGAAACTGAATTAGACAACACAGAGTCTGACAAAGGTGAACTGCCATGCCAGGAACTGTATGGAATTACTGAAGCAGTTTGCAAAATCATGTGGATCACAACAGATGTGTCTGCTGTAAAACTGAGCATGGAGCTGGATACAAAGTCAGCTTTGTCAATAATTTCCGAGGCTGACTACAACAGACTGCTTTCGAAGCTACTTTTCAAAAAGACCTCGGTGATGCTAAAGACCAACACAGGTGAAAAAGTGTTTCCCAAAGGCAAACTGAAAGTGAATGTGATGTACCGTGGCAAAACACAGCAGATAGATCTTTGGTAAACTCAAAGGCATGAAGCCCAGAATTGAAACGCATAAAACAGCAACATGAAGATTTCATAAAGCGCATCCAGTGCCTTACGGACTATGTCCTAAAGTGTATGCTGAATTGCAGAGTTTAGGGGCGCCTGGAATTCTCTCCAAGGTTGAGTGGTGTGATTGTGCCATGCTTATTGACCCAGATGAAGAAAGGGAAGTCTGGAGCTGTTTGCATATGTGGGGACTTCAAAGTGAGCGTCAACCCCGTGCTGCATATTGTGCAGTATACCCTGCCATGAATAGAATACATTCATTCTTATCCTTGGCAGATGGGGAGAAGTTTTCAACGATTGACTTGTCACAAGCCTATCTGCAAATGGAGATTGAAGAGTCAAGCAGGAAGTATCTCACAGGTAACACTCCCAAGGTACTGTTCCAGTGTCATCATCTCATCTTTGCGCCATTTCAGTTCCAGCAATTTGGCAAAAGGCAATGGACCAAGTGCTCCAGGCTGAATGAGTATGGTCTGTGTGCAAAGGTAGAGAAATGTGAGTTTTTCGAAAATGAAATCTCATATTGTGGACATGCCATTGACAAGCAGGCCTCACATAATCACAAGAGAAAACTGAAGCAGAGTTGCAGACGCCCAAACCAGAAAATGTGTCACAACTCAGGTCATACTTGGACCTTGTAAACTACTACCATAAGTTTCTCCTAAATCTTGCTACAGTGCTGCACCTATTTAATGCATTGCTGCAAATAGGAGCAAAGTGGGAATAGTCAGAAAGCTGTGAAAGAGTATTCAAGGAAACAAAGAAACTAATAACATCAGATGAACTGCTCGCCCATTATCACCCATCTCTGCCCATCTGACTGGTGTGTGATGTGTCCTGTTACGGAATTGGTGCTGTTTTGTCACATACTATGAAAGATGGATCTCAATGTCAGATTGCATTTGCTTCAAGATCACTGATGAATGCAAAATGCAAGTACGCGCACATTGACCGAGAGGCTCTTAGTCTAGTATGGGGAATAAAGGAGTTCCACCACTACCTCTACAGACAGAAGTTAATGCTAATGACAGACCTCCAGCCCCTTTTGACTATATTCAATCCCAGCAAGCGAATCCCAGTGATGTCTGTTACCCGACTGCAACATTGGGCACTTTCCTAGGAGCCCACTCTTATGATATAAAGTTCCAGGAAACCAAACAACACAGGCTTGCTACATTTTCCACTGTTGACAACTGAAAAAGAAAAGTCTTCATTCTGTGTCCCAACAGAAGTGTTCCACACAGTATTGGTGGACCAGCTGCCAGTCACAAATCCTGAAATGCAAAGAGAAGCAAGGAATGAGCCAACCTCGTCAAAAGTCTATGACATCATCATGGCAAGGATGGCCAGCTCATGGTAATCCTATGTTTCCAGAGTTCTCAGTGAGACGAGACCAAATTTCTATATGTCAAAGAACCCTAATATGTGGATCTCATGTTGTGGTTCTCTCTAAACTGCGCATCAGAGTGGTAGAAAATCTTCATGAAGGACACCTGGGTATAGTCAAGACAAAGAGTCTCACCTGGAGCTATGTGTGGTAGTTGGGAATAGCTAGACAGATTGAAGTTCAAAATGTACCCCCACAGGCACCTTTACACCCGTGGAAGTGGCCATCTTCACTATGGCAAAGAGTACATATTGACTTTGCTGGGCCATTCATGAACTCCATGTTTCTGATTGCTGTGGATACTAATTTGTAGTAGCCTGAAGTCACACCAATGAAGTCAACCACTCAGAAATGATTGTTTCTGCTCTGAGGACTATCTTCTCCAGAAATGGCTTACCAGGAAAAATTGCAAGTGACAACGGACCACAATACACGTTAGAAGAGTTCAAACTACTCATGAAGAAAAATGGCATCAAACATTTCAAGTCAGCTTCTCACCACCCGGCAACAAATGGGTTAACTGAAAGGTTTATCCAATCCTTCAAGAAGTCTATTAAATTTATGGACAAGAAGGGCCTTTTCCTACAGGACAAGGTGGACAACCTTCCTTTTTGTGTATCTGAACTCTGTTCATCCGACGACAAATCAAACACCTGCAGTACTGTTCATGAGCAGGAATCAGGGATCTCACATAGTTCTCCTGAAACCAAATCAACAGTGGGAAGTGAGGAAAACACAATTCATCAAGTTGCTAAGTAAATCAGCAAGAAGCTTTGAGATTGGATAGGAAGTGATTATGGAACATGATTACTGAGAAGACAAGTGGACACCCGGTAGGATAGCTACAAGAACTAGACCACTGACCCACACAGTGGATGTTGGAGATCAGACATGGAGACGTCATGAGCATAAGATACTGGATGCTCAGCTGAACAGCACACCTGTGTCGACTGCATCCAACAAGACAGACACATTACAGTCACTAGAATTACCCCTCAGTGATAATCATGTCACTAACAACAATGTGACACCTGCAACAGAGAAAGTTGGCTTTAATAGGACACTTACCAAACCTGACGCCACTCCACAGGTCCAAAGGCACTATCCTGAAAGAAACAGAGTGCCACTTAAAAGACTGTGTCTTTAGCAAAGTGGTTCATTATGGACTGTTATTCTGAAGTCATGTTTATTTGAATAGGGTCTGTTAAAGGGAAATTGAATGTTTTGTTACACATACAGTTTTATGTTACATTGATTTAAAGGGCGATGAAGTGCAATGTATGGATCTATTTCTTTTAGTGCAATAATCCTCTTAGCACTGATTATTGACTGATAACATACACATGCGTACTGATTTGTTGCTCTCTCTGCAAAGTGACCATACATGTTAACTTCTCCGAGTGCATGCCTTTATTTATTTGATGTGCAGTTGTACAGACACAACACTATCAACAGAGCAATTTGTCAAAACAGCATAGAAATAAGTACATCATACTTATTAATAAAATGGAGGCTTTTATACTTGTACAAATATTTAAAATTTAACTCATACCGTGCATTGGCATTATTTGTCCACATGACTCCATATATGACAAGATTGTGCAATTGTGCATGCAAGCATTCAGATACAGTATGTGTATATGAATGTACTTATATGTGGAGTTATGCACATGTGTTTTTATGTATGTCTTATACATAAGTTCATGATGATAGCATCATCTGGAATATCCTGAAATATCGAACTTGAATTTGGTTTCAACAAAACAA
Source organism: Mobula hypostoma (assembly GCF_963921235.1). NCBI lineage: Eukaryota > Metazoa > Chordata > Chondrichthyes > Myliobatiformes > Myliobatidae > Mobula > Mobula hypostoma. The sequence continues at coordinate 41,392,893 of NC_086121.1, read as the reverse complement.
ACTACCTCACTGTGGTCCTTGTACTTTATTTTTCTACAGGCATTGCACTTTCTCTGAAATTGCAACATTCTTTTTTTTTCCCTTTTGTACTAACTTGATGTACTTGTTATGGAATGATCCATCTGGATAGCTCGCAATCAAAAGCTTTTCACTGTGTCTCAGTGATGTGACTGAAATCAAGCTGACGTTCAAGTTCAACCTTAATTGTCGTTCAGCCATACATGACTTCCCCTGAAGACAGCCAAACAAAACAGTGTTGCTCAGGACCAAGGTGCAAAACACAGTACCAACAGTCATTCACAGCACAAGGAACACATAGTATATATAAGACAGCAGTAAACTACAGTCACATGAAGAATATACTCCAAGTCCCTGAATCCATGAATGTTGCGACAGTGTGCCGTCAAACACCATACATCTTGTCTTCTGCCAAATGAACGCCGGAGGGCAGCACTGAATCCAGCATGGCTGCCATGCCACACCGTCTCTGGTAATCTGGTGGAGCGCACCAACTCAATACCTCTCTCCTAGGTGGATTCAAACAGACGACACCACAGCTCGAGGCCTAGTCCTCAGCACGACCAAGGCCACTAAGCTCCCCACCATTCGCTAAGTAAATCAGTGGATCGGACTTGCAGCATTCCACAATACCAATGTCCAGCAGGGTCTCGCAATCACAGTAAAAGTGATTAAGATGATCGCTCGCTGTTAGACTGCACACTGCAATCTTCCAGTGAAGTTCAGCTCCTTCAGCTGCTTCATGATCGAGCAATTTGCTGATTGGGTAGATCTACTGTACTTTAAGTTCTTAAAGTCCATCAGGGTGTCGTGATCATAGCAAATTTGTTTAAAAAAGACATTAACATCTTTGGTTGGCTTTGTAGAAGCCATTGTGTCTGAGCACACCGCCATCTTACCGGATGTATGTACCAGTCAAATAGAATTGAATAAAGCAATATCAATATTAATAAATCAATAAAAATAAACCAGTTACAAACTACCAACTGTAACTAGCTCATGGTATCCTCAGCAGTGCAGCGGTTTGTGCATGCTATTACAGCTCAGGGTGTGGGAGTTCAGAGTTCAATTCTGATGTCTCTGCAAGCAGTCTGTGTGCCCTCCCCGTGGAATGCGTGACTTTTCTCTGCGTGCTATGGTTTTCCTCCCACAATCCAAAGACGTGCTGGTTAGTGGGTTAATTGGTCATTGTAAATGTCCCATGATTAGGCTAAGGTTAATCGGGGGTTGCTAGGCAGCACAACTTGAAGGGCCAGAAGGTCCTATTCTGCACTATATCTCAATAAATAGATAATTCTGTCACACTTGAAAAATAATTCCTTGCTTTTATCAAAAGAAGATAGCTCATTGCAAAAACTGATAAGTCTTAGGCAGTCATGAGGAACTAGGATCACTTGTTTCAAATTGTGTCCTGTGGGTTCTGAAATAACTGATGAGGCCAGCACAGGACTAAAAACTTGTCCACAGATGGGGCAGGAAGAGTCCGGTAGGGCAGGTGGGTGGGTAGTTTATGAGATTGTGCATTCCTTCCAAAATCAAGCGGAGCTTCTGTGTTCTTCCAAATCACAGACTGAAGATTTTCAGTAACATCGTAAATGTGCATTATTCCACATTGACTGGTCATGGACCAGAGACTGCCAGGAGTCAGTGGGAATGTTATTTTTTTTCTAGAAAACTTTGGGCGCATCCTGGAATTTTTCCTCAGTCTGCCTAGTAATCCCTTTGCCATGACAGAACTTGGATCAAAGTGTCTATTTCCTGAGTCTGCCCTAATCTGCGAACATTATTTAAGTCAGAAGAATGTACGCACTTGACAAAGAGAATTGAATAAAATGAGTGGAAATCTGTCATCACTCAGACCAAGTTAAAGGCTATTGAAGTGCCTAATGTGTGGTCAAATACCTCTTCAATCGTAGAAGTGAGAACTTTCAACTGTCAAATACAGCAACCTGATCTTTAAGAAAATATAAATTTTGAATTATTAAAGTTCAAATTTTCCTTTAATATTTGAAATGGGCACAGAGCAAGGAATTTCAAATGCAAACAAAATTCTGTTTTGATAATTCTGGCCAAGAACAGATGAAAAAAAAATCCATATTTGTTTAATTTGGATTCTTAACAGGCACCAGAACCTATTTGCCTCATGAAAGGACAACGTTCTCATCCATAATGTTATCCAGTTCTGATGACTTTAGTCATAATATCTATTTTCCTTTCTTTGTGTATTTGTACTGATTAAAATGGAGGAGGAGAGTTGGAGGCATTCGCTGTGAAGCTGGTTTTGTTTTCCCTTTGCCCACAGTTGCTGAGTGGTGCACCGGACTTTGCTATAAAATATACAGAATCTGATGCAACTCACCTCTGTGGGATTCTGTGAACCCATCAATTGTGCTGAAATTGAGAGCACATTTATGCTTTGAGCTTAAATTCTTCGAGTCATCTGAGAGAAAATGTCCTTAACCATCTGGACTGCATTTGGAGTGATGAATAGACAGTATTCGAATATACAACATTATGCACCCCTCTGGACTAATATAATTTTAATTGTATCCTATTTCACTCTCCTGTCAGTCACATTTGAACAATCCATGTTCACTAGAGGAAAGGACCCAGAGTATGTGCCGTTGTGTGAAAGGGTTAATTTCCTTCATGTTATCACAGAAGTGTCGATATTAGTAACATAGATGGTTTAATATTTTTGAAGACTTGACAATGCATTAATAAAGTAGGTGCGCCAAACAGACTTGATACAAAGGTTTCCTGTCATTATTCAATATCATTTCCTGGTCCATTGTCAGCCTTCAGCTCCTATCCACAATACTTCTCATGGAAGAGGTTTAAGATACAACTTACACATGTTCATCTTGTGACCTTCATAACTTAAATGACTTCATAGGTAAATCATTTTGACATAATTTTGGCCTGAAGCATTAAGACTATTTCCATCTGTACAATGCATCTGACCTGCTGAGTATTTCCAGTATTTTGGCCTTTTAATTTGAAGCTTGCAACAGAAGACAGATCATCTAACTGATGAAAGTAGCTTTCAGAGATCAGAAGAGAGAATAGTTCATTGAGGTGAGTTAGCTAAGCTCCTGTTGGACCCAGAAATGTCAGTTCCTCTGTTTCTAAACCAATTGATATTCTTAAGAATTGACATCCTGCTGAAGCATTTGGCTATTTGTAATGCCATCGTCGTGGCTATCCCTTGAGGTCGAGGATGATGGTCTTCATTCTGTTAATCTATTTACGGGCTCTCAAGTGGCTTATGAGTCCAATCTTGGCTTTGAAATTTCTTCCACATTCAGGACAGGTAGTTCCAGATGGCAGATCGGACTTTGGTTGTTGCTGCCTCTCTTTCTATTTTCTTCTCTTTTCTTCTAATTCTGTACATCTGTTGGCTTGGAAAGTTGCTGTTCCTTCTCGGATGATGGCTTGCCACAGTTTCCTGTCCTTGGCATTGGTTTCCCAGTTGCTGGTGTCCATGTTACATTTCTTCACATTGGCTTTTAAGACGTCTTTGAATCTCTTCTGTTGTCCGCCTCTTTTACGTTTGCCTTCTTTAAGCTAGGAGTAGAAGATTTGTTTCAGCAGACTTTTGTCTTTCATCCGATCAACATGACTGCTCCATCTTAGTTGGTTCTTGATGACGTAGGCTTCAATGCTTGTTGTTTTTGCTTCATTTACCATGCTGACGTTGGTTCTTCTATCTTCCCAGCTGATATTTAACATGTTTCGAAGACAGCATTGATGGAACTTTTCAAGTGCCTTCAGATGTCGTCAGTATGTTGTCCAGGTTTCTGATGCATACAGGAGCGCTGGGATTACCACTGTTTTGTACACTAACATTTTGGTGTCTGTTCAGATGTCAATATCATGAAAGACTCTTGTTCGGAGACGTCCAAAAGCTGTTCCAGTGCATTTAAGACAATGTTGGATCTCGTCATTAAGGTCGACATTGGAGGAGAGGTCACTTCCAAGATGTGGAAAGTGGTCCACGTTTTCCAGGGTTGTTTTGCCAAGTTGAATTGATGGTTCTATCCGATTTGTCTCAGTTGGTGACGGCTGGTAGATGATCTCAGTCTTCTTGGAATTGATGGTAAGTCCAAGTTTCGTGCATGCACGGTTGAAGGCAGTCAGAATCTGTTGTAGGTAGATTTCTGAGAAAGCTGCAACACTATTGTCATCTGCGTATTGGAACTCGATGAGGGAACTCGTGGATGTCTTGTTTTTGGACTTGAGATGGGCAAGATTGAAAAGTCTGCCACCTATTCTGTAGACAATGTCGATTCCTGGGGGTAGGTCGTCCTTAATGATGTGGATGATTTTCGCAATGAAGATGGAGAACGAAGTTGGGGCAATCGCATATCTCTGTTTTACTCCTGATCTAACTTGAAAAGGCTCACAGTTACTGTTGCTGACCATGACTGTGGCAAGCATGCCATCATGGAGGAGTCTCAGGATTTGAATGTATTTTTCAGGGCATCCATAGGTGGATATTACATCACATAGGAGTTCCCTTGATAATGAGTCAAAGGCTTTAGTGAGGTCGATGAATGCCATGTACAAAGGCTGAAGTTGTTAACAACATTTTTCTTGTAGTTGTCACATTGTGAAGATCATGTCGATTGCTCCACATGATGGTCTAAAACCGGCTTGTGTCTCCAGAAGGATCTTCTCGGCTAGAGCCAGTTGTTCATGATGTGGGTGAGGATCTTTCCTGCTGTTGCTAACAGGGAAATTCCACGATAGTTTCCACATTTGGATCGATCGCCTTTCCTTTTGTAGATGGTAATAATTGCTGAGTCTCTAAAGTCTGCTGTTACATCTTCATTTATCCAGATCTTGATGAGAAGATGATGCAGTTAGTAATGAAGCGGGTTACCTCCAATTTTGTAGACCTTGGCTGGTATTCCATCGAGTCCAGCGGCCTTGTTGTTTTTCAAGATTTTGATGGCTTTCTTGACTTCTTCAAGTATTGGTATTTTGCTTAGGGAGTCGTCAACAGGCTGTTTAGAAATGTTGTTAGTCACATTGTTTGATTTAGAAGATCTTCAAAGTGCTCCCTCCATCTAGAATTGTTGTCAGCATTGCTCTTCAGGATGGTTCGACCATCTTTGCTTTTGAGAGGGGCTTGACCATGAGTGGATGGGCCAAAAATAGCTTTAGTTGCGTTGAAAAAGCCTCGACTGTCATTGGCATCTGCTAGCTATTAGATTTCCTGAGCTTTCTTCCTCCACCATTGGTTTTTCAGGTTTCGGGTGCTCTTCTGGACTGCAGCCTTGCATTCCTGACAGCATTTCATAGAAACATAGAAACATAGAAAATAGGTGCAGGAGTAGGCCATTCGGCCCTTCGAGCCTGCACTGCCATTTATTATGATCATGGCTGATCATCCAACTCAGAACCCAGCCTTCCCTCCATACCCCCTGACCCCTGTAGCCACAAGGGCCATATCTAACTTCCTTTTAAACATAGCTAATGAACTGGCCTCAACAGTTTGCTGTGGCAGAGAATTCCACAGATTCACCACTCTCTGTGTGAAGAAGTTTTTCCTAACCTCGGTCCTAAAAGGCTTCCCCTCTATCCTCAAACTGTGACCCCTCGTTCTAGACCTCCCCAACATCGGGAACAATCTTCCCGCATCTAGCCTGTCCAATCCCTTTAGGATCTTATACGTTTTGGTAGCCGATTGTTGGTCATTTTGTAAGGTGATGAAAGCTTTTCTCTTTTCGTCGATGAGTTGTTGGAGTAGCTTGTCGTTATCATTGAACAAATCCTGATGTTTTTTTGTCTGAAACCCAATTGTTTCTTTGCAGGAGGTGATGATAGCATTCTTCAGTTGACTCCAGTGTTCTTCTACAGATGGTGGGATTTGTTGAGGCAGTTGTTCTTGAAGATTTTGTTGGAACTTCTGTACATGGTTGATGTCTTGAAGGATGTCAACATTGAATTTCTTAAAATGTTCTGATTATAGTGTTTCCTTTTGGGCCGAATCTTCATTCTCATGGTGGACGAGATGAGTCCATGGTCTATCCAGCACTTGTCCGCACTAGTAACAGCTCTTGTTGTCAGTATATTTTGTTGTTCCCAAGATCGTACAATGACATAGTTGATGAGGTGCCAGTGTTTGGTGCGTGGATGCTGCCAGGAGACTTTGTGCCTGTTTTTCTGACGAAATAGGGTGTTTGTAATCACCAGGTTGTGTTCAGCACATTTGGTGAGGAGAAGTGTTCCATTGACGTTGACCTTGCCAACTCCTTCCTTGCTTATTATTCCAGTCCAGAGCCTATGATCTTTCCTGACTCTGGCATTGAAGTCTCCTAAGAGAATGACCTTGTCGTTGTTGGGAACAGAGGAAAGGACGTCATCAAGTCGGGCGTAGAAGTTCATCTTTACTTCATCTTCAATGTCCAGAGTTGGAGCATAGGTGCTGATGATAGTGGCGTGTTGGTTCTTGACAAGCTGAATTAGCAGAGTCGTGAGACATTCAATCATTCCCCATGGTTGCTCTGTCAGCTTCTGAAGTAGGCTGTTTCAGATGACAAAATCTACTCCATGGATCCTCGGTTGTTCAGGATCAAATCCTTTCCAGGAAAAGGTGTATTGACCTTGTTCTTAAATTAGTTGCCCTTCTCCAGCTCTTCTGGTCTCACTCAGAGCAACAATGTCAAAGTTGAAATTTTGGAGTTCCTGGGCAACAAAGGCAGTTCTCCTCTCTGGCCGGTCTGAGTCTGGGTTATCCATCAGAGTTCGTATATTCCAGGTTCCAAATTTCATAGTTTCACTTCTCAATGTTTTTTGACTGTATCATGGTGATCCCTCTGGATGCGGCTTTCCAGACAGGATGGGGTGAAGCAGACTATTTTTAGGCCACCTTTTCTAGCCCGTTCCCAGTTCAGGGTGAGCAGAGTGGATCCTAAATAGGGCTGCTCAGATGTGAATACTGCTACTGATGATCAATGATTTTCAGGAGTTTATAAACCTCTACAAGTTATCGTCCCATTTTCCTTTGATTCAAGGAATAAAGATCTAGCATGGGAAACATCTCTATATAACTTAGGTCTTCTAGTTCTTTGTAATTCTTTTCTGCACTCTTTCCAGTTTAACTAGATCTTTCCAGTAACAGGGAGATCAAAACTGTAGAGTTCTCTGTTTGGCTTCACCAACAACTCATACAACTACAACATAATTTCCCAACTCCTATACTTCAACACCATGATTAATGAAGACCAGAGTGCTAAATGCCTTTTTCACCTATCCTTGTTAAACACTGGAACAACATTAGCCACCTTCCACTCTTCGGATATTTCACCAGTGGCTAACAAGGAAGCAATCTTCTCCGTACAGGCCTCTGCAATTTCCCCTCTAGCCTCCTGCAATGTCATAGGATCCACTTGGTGAGGCCCTGGGGATGTGTCCACCTTAATGCATTGTAAATCTGTAAACACCTCCTCCTTAGCAATATGATTGTTCTTCAAAACATCACTATCTTTTCTCCACATCTCGAGCAGCCATGATCGTCTCCTCAGTAAATAATCAGGAGATATATTCATTAAAAATCCTACCATCCAGCGGCTCAAGAGGTAGGTAGCACTGCAGATCTCTAAGGGGATATAGATTCTCTCTGGCCATTTTTTTTTTTACTCACAATATACCTATGGAACCTCTTAATATTTTTCTTAACCTTATCCTACCAGATCCAGCTCATACCCTCTCTTTGCCTCTTCGTTTCTATATAGTCATCAAGAGATACACTCATCTTTGACCTTTCCTCTTTATCTTGACCAGAGCCTCTATATCTCTCATCAGCCAAAGTTCCTGGAACTTGCCAAGATTACCCTTTACCCGAACAGGAATGTACAGCTCCTGTACTGCTAATATCACATATTCACTTCCTTTTCCTTCAAACAGCCTCAGCTCTTCAACCTTTGCTAAATCCTGTCTCCTTCCCCCAAAACTAGCTGAGCTCCAGTTTAGGACTCTACCCTGTGGGCCTGTCCTATCCTTTTCCATCACCATCTTAAAGTTAATGTAACTATGGCCACTGGAGCTCAAGTGCTCCCTGATAGCCATTCAGTTACTTACCTTAGGAGTAACTTACCTCTCCGTACCTGAAACTTACCTAGGAGTTACTTACCTTTCCTTGTTCCCTAGGAGGTCCACTCTCATGAGTATGGCCCTTCATATGTTGCCTCAGGAAACTTTCCTGGAGACATTTCACAAATTCCACACTGTCCAGGCCCTTTATACTCAGGGTGGCAGAGTCAATATCATGGACATTAAAATCTCCCTCTAATACAGCCCAGTTATTCTTCCAACTATTATCAATTTGACTGTAAGTTGTTCCTCAGGGTCACATTTGGTTGGTTTAAAATGACCATCCCTTTCTTGCTTATTGGACCTACACATATGGACACACTGGAGAAACGCCTAATAATGCATCTCTCAGTACTGTTGTTACATATTTGTTTATCAAAAAGGCAACTTGAGGAGCTGGATAGTCTTGTGTTGTTTTCACTAGAGAATTCTGGAGGCTGAGAGGAGACCTGAATGATTTAATTTCCCTCTCAATCCAATTTTCCTGCCTTCTCCCCATAAAATGCAACGCCCTTTCTAATTCAGGACCCATCAACTTCCACTTTAAATATACCTAATGACTTGGCCTTTACAGTCATCTGTGGCAAGGAATTCAAAAAATTTATGAATTTCTAGCTCTTCATCTTTGTTCTAAAGAGACATTCTTCTCTTCTGAGGCTTTGTATTCTTGTGCTATGCTCCCCAATTTTGGAAAAATCCTCCTATTTTCCATTCTAGGACATACAATATTTGGTAGATTTCAAACAAATCCTCCCACTTATTCTCCTAAACTCCAGTGAGTATGAGACCACAGCTATCAAACTCACCTCAAAAGTTAACTCTTTGATTCCTTGGATCATACTCATAAACCTCCTTTGGTCCCTTGCCAATGCCAGCACATCCTTTCACGGGACCTGAAACTGCTCACTATACAGCAAATGTGTCTTACCACTGTCTTATAAAACCTCAGTATTGCATCCTTACTTTAATATTCTAGTTCTCTTGAAACATGTCTGACCAATGTCTTATAAAGCTTTGGCATTACATCCTTGCTTTCATATTCTAGTTCTCTTAAAATGAAAGCTAACATTGCATTTGTCTTCCTTCCCACTGATTCAACTGCATGCTAACCTTTAGAAAACTTGTACCAGAATTCCTAAGCCCCTTTGGGCTCTAATATTGTTTAGCAAGCTTATGTGTGATACCTTGACAAAAGCTTTCTGACAATCCAAGTAAACAACATCCAATAACTCTACTTTGTCCATCCTGACTGTTCTAATTCATTCATTCATTCATTGTGTGCCTCCACGTACTCTGAAAACTCTAACATCTTACCAACCACTGAAGTCAGCCTAACTGGCATATAATTTTCTGCTTTTTGCCTCCCTCTTTTCTTCAAAAGTGGAGTGACATTTGTGACTTTTCAGTCCCCTGGAACCATTCCAGAATCTATTGATTCTTGGAAGATGACTACTAATATCTCTACAATCTCTTCAGCGACCCTTCAGAACCCTGAGATGTAGACCATCTGGTCCAGGTGACTTACTGATCGTTCAGCTTCCCGAGCACCTTCTTCTTATTAATAGTGCCTACACTCACTTCTGCCGCATAACACTCTCAAATGTACGGCTGAAAGTGAAGACGGATGCAAAATATTCACTGTCAGCCCCTTCTTCGTGTCCTCCATTACTAACATTTAAGCATCATTTTCCTGTGGTTCACTTTTGCCTCACTTTTACTCTTTATATGTCTGATACAAAATTTTGGCATCCTCTTTTATATTATTTCCTAGCTTACCTTCATATGTCATCTTCCCTCCCCTTATTGCTTTTGATCAGTTGTTTTTGTTGTTTTTTTAAAACATCACAATCCTCTAGCTTCCCACGAGACTTGTTATACTGTATGCTCTTTTTTTTAACTTTTATGTAGTCTTTGAATTCCTTTGTCAGTCACAGTCGCTAGATCCTCCCCTTAGAAAACATTTTCTTTAGAATGAACTAATCCTGTGTCTTCCAAATTATTCCCAAAAGCTCCAGCCTGCTCTGCCACCATCTTTGCTAGTGTCCCTTTCCAATCACTTTGGCCTGTAGATATAACTCTGTACTTACTTTTATAACCATATAATTATATAACAACTACAGCACAGAAACAGGCCATCTCGGCCCTTCTAGCCCGTGCCAAACTCTTACTCTCACCTAATGTCACCGACCTGCACTCAGCCCATAACACTCCATTCTTTTCCTGTCCATATATCTATCCAATTTAACTTTAAACAATAACATTGAACCTGCCTCAACCACTTCTGCTGGAAGCTCGTTCCACACAGCTACCACTCTCTGAGTAAAGAAGTTCCCCCTCATGCCACCCCTAAACTTTTGCCTTTTCTCAAATGTAATGCTAATACATCTGAACTTAGCTTTTCCTTCTCAAAATGCAGAGTAAATTCCATTGCATTATGATCACAGTCTCCTATGGGTCCCTTTACCTTAGGCTCCCTAATCAAATCTGGTTCATTGCACAACACCCAAATGAATTGAGTCCATTCCCTTATTTACATTACCCCAACTACAACTACATTTCACTTCTACCCCCTCTTGAATGGCTCCCTGAACCACAGTGCCACGGTTCAATTGCTCATCTTTCCAATAGCCCGCACTCTCAGCCTCACCAGAAGCAACAATGTCAGCCCTTTTGGGAAAGCTCAAGGGCTGAATTATCTCTTGCACTCCCTCTTGGATCCAATCATACCCTCTTGTTCTTAGCCTCAGAACAAATTTGAAGCAGTGAATCTAATGAATGTGTCTGCCTCCTAAAACGCAGTGTCCAGTTATCGCTCCCCTTCCTTGATGCACTATCGTGTCTGAAGCTCATTGATAGAGTAAGTCAGAATCTTTTTTGCCCCTCAGAAACATGTAAGTAGGGAAAAGTTTATGGAAGATGTATGGGGCTAGTTTCTTTATACCATGTGGTGGGCGCATGGAATGGAGTGCCAGGAGAGGGGTGGAGGCAGTTCCGATTGTGACATTTAAGAGACTTTTAGACATCCAGAAAATGGAGGGATATGAGTCATGTACAGAACGAAGGATTTCATTCAATTTGCTGTCATGTTCAGCACTGACACAGTGGATGGTTCAGCCTGTTTATGTGCTGTATTTTTCTGTGTTCTTGAATTTAGAGTGAATTACAGTATTAGTTTTAATGAGGATCATAAAACTTCATGCACAAGGCATAGGAGTGCAGATGCCAGAACTCTGTAGCAACACGTATAAAATTCTGGAGGAACTCAACAAGTTTCATACCATCTGTGTGGTAAAAAGCAACTTATTTACTGGTGTAATATACACAAAACGCTGGAGAAACTCAGCAGGCCAGGCAGCATCTATGGAAAAAAGTAAGTCAATATTTTGGGCTGAAACCCTTCAATCAGGACCAAAAGGAACATCCTCATGAAGGGTCTTGACCTGAAACATCGACTGTTTACTCTGTTCCATAAATGCTGCCTGGCCTGGTGAGTTCCTCCAGTGTCTTGTGTGCATTACTTTCATTTCCAGCATCTGCAGGTTCTCTCTTGTTTGTTATTTACTGCTGTCCGTCAAAGCACGACAAAGGCTGACCTATATTTGACTCCATTCCTGCGGTAATTTGTTGGCCATTGACTGTCTCCTGAACTAGTCCAGCAAGTCACTCTGTTCTACATTAAATCAGAGACAGGGCAAAACTAGACCAAACACCTGGAATCAACATAGATTCAAGATGCAGTGCAGAGGGGTGGGTCAACATACTGTATTTGCGAAAGAAGGACTAGATGCTTGCTAAATGTCAGTCCACAGAACAAGGTGACCCTACAGCCAATGAAGCAGGTCAACATTCTGTAATTTTGTCACCATCACTCATGAAAGGTGGTGAACAAGAAAGCAACAAGAGTGAAAATTCCCCAAGACCTCCCAAACCTCAAAGATAACCATTTAATTCACTCCATAGGCTATCAAGAAAGAGCTTAGAGCACTGAATAGAGCAATGGTTATTGAACTAGATGACTTCCTAGCTATAGGACTAAACAGCTGCACTTCAGAAACTTTACCTCAGGTCAAGTTTTTCTAGTACATTTACAATATCGGTATCCATCCACCAATGTAAAAATCAGGCAAGTGCAAACCAGTCAATTGTCACTCATCACGCTACTCTCAATAATTAGCACATTGAAGGAAGGTGTCATTGGTGATGTTCTCAAATGGCAACTTGGTAACTTGCTTGCTAGTTAGGACTAGAAAGTTTAGCACATATTTGATCCAAACATTGAAGAAACAGATCAATTCCAGCACTGAGGTGAGAGTAACTGCACATGACTTCAATGCAGTGATCTGACTAAATAAGGCATCAAGGAATCCTGGTCAAACTGAAGCCAATGGGCATTAAGAGAAAAACACTGTAGTGGTTGTAATCACACCTTGCACAATGGCTGTAGATGATGGAGGTCAGCCCCAAGCCATCACTCCAGGAACTGATCATGGTAGTGAACTGGATCCTCCCATTTTCATCTATTCTGTTGATGGTTTTCCTCATATAGTTAGAGGTGGAAATATTTGTTGATGTTTGCAGGAAGTACTCTTCCATTCACAATTCATCCACAAATGAAGCAGTCCATGTAACGAGACCTAGGCAATAATTTCGCATGGGCTGATAAGTACCAAGTAATATTTATGCCACAAGGTTGCTTTGTAATTACTGCATCCAACAGAAGACAGTCCCACCACCAACTGTTTCCAGTCACTGTCATTACCAGTGTCAAGACCTCTGCCATCAGCATCCTGGAGGTCACCAAGTCAAGTCCAGTTTATTGCCATGGGCACAAGCACAGGGAGATACAGATACAATGGAATATGTCTTTGCAGCTGCATCATAAGTAAATAGATTCAGACAACACAAGAATATATGTAGATTATGCAGAAATTATGCAAGACAATGAAGATACAGTGGTGTAAAACAAGATATTACTGCAAAAAAAGTACACACAAATCCACAGTAGTGCAAGAGATCAGTACAAGAACATAATGGTTGTAGGAAAGTAGATATTCCTGAACCTGGTCCATTAACCATTGACTATTATCTCACACAGACCACCCATAGAAAAATTGCGGCTATATGTTAAAGGTCGGCACTGTCTATAAGGATCACAAGTAGGTTTGCCATAAGCAGCCTGACTTCCATTGATTTTGATGAATTTGGGATTAGCTGCACTGAGACAGAGACAGAATTCTGCCCAGCTGGTTCAGCCTCTTTCCCAATATGATACTAACCATTCTTTAATTAAATATACAGCACTTACAAACAAAATACATGGTCCAGTTGCAATTAAACTGAAAGAAAACAAAGCAGCTTCAGTAAATTAAATAAACTTCGGTGCTCTGGCTGTGACAGCACACAATTATTTTATATTGCAACCTGTGAATGCTTTCACCGAAATAGCAACATGTCACAGTTTTATTTATTGCAGCCAAGAAAAATAATCACGATGCTGATATTTAAAACATGTTTACTAACTTCCATGGTTACTTAAACTGCCAATTAATTTCAGTCCTAATTTACAAAAGTGCAGAAAAAAAGAGGAAGAATTTTGCTTACGCAATTCAGTGCATGTTATAAGCATGGTTATCCGTAATCGACAGGATGCAAAGGTAAATTGGGGAAATTTGGATTGGTAAATGACTGCCTAAATCATTGTCAATAACATCAGCCAAAGTGAAAATTAACCTCATCACTAAAGTGAGGATTCATGAATTTCAGACACAAGTCCAAAATTCCCTTTCTCTAATTTGCCTATTTTGGCAATGTTACGGCTTGGATGAAGCTTGTGATCAAAATTGTCTTTACTAGTTGCTTCTAGATTTGCATAAAAGTGTTTCTCCATCCAAACCTGAATTTTCCAGTTCTTCCCATCACAGGTGTTGAGACAACAGCCTTGGTTGTTTGTGCATTGAGGGTCATGGTTTCCAAGTTCCTGTCCAATTGGAGAACTGGGCAACTTTTCCATATCAGATGTATTGGTAATGTTATAGCATTTGTTGCATTAATGAATTGGTGAAGCATCTGAAAGACATAGCTAGTGGTGCTGGTACATACTGTAAGCTCATCCATGCCTTCTTCAACCCACATTTAATGCAATACTCATTCATTCTTTCAATATGCACACACATTCACAAAAGAAAAATCAGACTTGGATAGCATCTCAGAATGGACAGAAGCCAGGACAAGAATTGGATTTCCCTTTCACAGTTAGTGGCTTTGGGCTATTTTTCTGTGAACAATTTTATCATCTTTAAATAACATTGGTCACCAATCTGCTCATTGGGCTGAATGCTGTTGCTGCAAGATCAAGTCAGAATGTGTGACTAAGATCACACCTTATTCCTCTAATCTCCAAGGAATACAGGCACAAACTGTCCAGCCCTCTCTTGACAGGATGGATCTTTTATCTCCAGAATCATCCTGGTTTATCTCCAATGGACTGCTTCCACCACTGTTATATCTATTTTCAGGTCAGGAGTACCAAAACTGCACTAAAGAATGTTAGACCATAGGTCTGCTGTTCTGCTTAGTGTAAAGACTCTAATTATAGTAAGAATGTTCAAAGCACAGTAGCAGTGTAAATTTACCAAAATGAGTAACTCTTTATAATGTCAAGAGACCCATGATGTAGAGCTATTTTTGCTGAAGGAGAGAAGGCTAACTGGCAATTTAATAGAGGTTTTAAATACCTGCATAACTTCTAAGTATTTTGAAATGGTGGACAGGTAAAGGTCACCTCTAGTGCTTGGTAAGTCAATAATGAGGTGTCATCCGTTCAAAATTGTAGAAAAGAGGGAGCAGAAGCAAAGGGCGTCATGGTCATGTAGCGGTTAGCACAATGCTATTACAACTCGGGGCGTCAGAATTCAGAGTCTGGGAATCCCGGCACCTTCTGAAAAGATTTTGTACGTTCTCCCCATGACCACATGGGTTTCCTCCCACAGACAAAAAGACATACTGTACCTGTTCGTAGGTTAATTGGTCATCATAAATTATCCTGTGGTTAGGTTGGAGTTAAACTGGGGTTTGCTGGACGGCACAACTCAAAGGACATGAAGGGCCTAATCTACACTGTATTTATAAATAAAGATAAATAAATCTTCCAGAGAGGCTGAAAGATAGGACGTTATCTCACAAGGAATAGTTGTGTCAGACGGCAATACAATTGTCAATCAGTATGAAATAACATTTAAAAGAGAAAAAGCAGCATGGCTATGGAGAAAGCATCACATGCTTTAAAGTTCAGATTCCTCCTATGAAAAGCTGGCGGAATTAAAATGATTTGAATGGGTTGCTGATACCCATAACACTGCAGTTCAGCGTGATATTAAAACAGAGCACTGCCATTTTCCCTGGGTTCAATTTCTTTCCTTGCTTTCATTTGGAATTTTACATCCTCAGCGTGCTAAGCCCGAGCAGGAGCCTTTCATGTGGAACTTTATCAGAATCTTTTGGAAACCCTGCACGTGTTGCAACACAGAATGTTCTGCAATCCACTTGGAATGCGGCTTGCTCCGTAAAGCCAAAGAAGTTGATTAAGCAGAGAAATTCCCTCCTGAATCTAAGTTGGCTCCTGTTTATGAGTTCATGAATAAAACAGATGTAGGTAATGAAATGGTCATTAAAAACTGGAGTGCTTAAATATTCATTAGGCATCAGGGCTCGATGGAATGAAGCCAATAATACCCAAGGAAATGAGACTAGAAGCAGAATAACACTGGATCAAAATTTTCACAGCTCATTAAATGTAGAGGGTGTATCAAAAGGTTGGAAAATGGTGAGTGTTGTTCCAATTTTAAAACAAGCTGTGAAACATGATAAACAGTCTGTTGGAAAAAAAAATCATCCAACTCTATTAAAGGCATGCAATAAAAGGGGGAGAGAAATTTCCCCCAGGAAAGTTTTATAAAATGCAAATAATAAATATTTCAGATACTTAAAAATCTGTGGTACTTTGCTGACTACCCCAGGTCCTTCAGCCCATTGCACAGGAGCTGATAACTGGAAGTCACACAATTATTTTGGTAGCCCTACAAAATTTTCCTTTCCAGGTTTGTGTCTGACTACAATTTGCAAGTTATTGAATTTGTTTTCTCTGGGCTTTCAGGCAGATACTGTATCCCAGATAGTAGTAACTTGGGGAGTTCTACCACTGTCAATGCTGATTCCCACGACCCCAGACACCTCCAGAGTGCTGTTTGCACGATCGCTGGCTCCGGCTCGAGCTTGGAGCTTGACCACCAGCACCTAGGAGCCAAAGCTTTATGTGTTGTTGCTGGACGCCCGGTCTCCCTTTCCACCACCCCTACCACTCTGCATTCCCATGATTCTCAGGCCCGACCATCAGCTCTTGGGTCTTCCCCAACCCTTCTCTCTCCTCTGACATCACCAGCAAAACCTACTGATTCCCCCAGTTATCTCAACGATGCCTCTTCCTGTCCGATCTCTTGTAAAAATGCTACTCCCTTTTCTCAGTTTCTTTACTTCTGCCGCCTCTGTTCCCAGTACATGGCCTTCTGTTCCAAGATATCAGAAATGCGCTCTTTCTTTAAAGAATGGGGTTTCCCTCCCTCCACTATTGGTGCTCCCCTCACTCACATCTCCTCCATTTGCCACGCATCAGCACTCACCCCATCTTCCCATTGCCTTAATAGTGATAGAGTCCCTCTTGTCCTTACCTACCACCCCATCAGCCTCTGCATCCAACACATTTTCCTCTGTAACTTCTACCATCTTCAAAGGGATGCTGCCACAAAATATATCTTTACCTTCCCCCGCCACAGCTCTGCTTTCCACAGGGATCACTCTCTTCGTGGTTCCCTTGCCCACTCATCCTTCCCCATTAATCTCCCTCCAGGCAAACGGCCTAACTGCTACACCTGCCCATTCACCTCTTCCCTCCCTTCCATTCGGGGACCGAAACAGTGTCTCCAGGTGAGTCTGCAGGGGTTGTCTGTTGTGCCTGGTGCTCCCGATGGAGCCTCTCCTCATTGCTGACCCATTGTATATTGGGGGACCGCTCTTTTGCACTATCCATCACAAGCAGGACTTCCCAGTGGCCAAACATTTTAATTCCAATTTCCATTCCCATTCCGACGTGTCGGCCCATGGCATCCTCCTGTGCCGAGATGAGGCTATCCTCAGGGTGGAGGAGCAACACCTTATATTCTGTCTTGATACCCTTCAACCTGATAGCATGAATATCAATTTTTCTTTTCGGTAAACAAATTCTACCCCTTCCCCTTCCCCACCCCCCTCCCCCCAGCCTTCCTCTATTCCCCACTCTGACCTTTCCCACCCACCTGGCTTCACTTATCACCTTCCAGCTAGCCTCTATCCCTTCCCCCCACCTTTTTATTCTGGCATCTTCCCGCTTTCTTCTCAGTCCTGAAAAACGGCCTCTGACTGAAACGTCAACTGTTTCCATTGATGTTGCCTGACCTGGTGAGTTCTTCCAGCATTTTGTTTGAGTTAGCTTGGGGAATCGTTTCAATTGGTAAATTGGCCCACTATTGTCACATGTACTGAGATTCAGTGAAAAGAAACGTTTTGCTCACCCTCCACATAGATCAGTTCACTGAGGTTGTACAAGGGAAAAGAATAAAGTGTCTTATTCAAGGAATAAAGAGTGTAGAATAAAGCGTTATGGTTACAGAGAATGCACAGTACAGCTGGACAGTGAGATACAGGTGCCAAGATGATGCCTAGACAACACACATAAAATACTGGAGGAGCTCAGCAGGCTCGGTAGCATCTATAGCAAAGAGTACCGTCAACATTCCGGGCCAAAACCCCTCATCAGGACTGGAAAAGTAGATGAGGGGTCAACGTAGGAAAATGTGGTGAGGAGAGGAAAAACCTCAAGGTGAGAGGTGAAGCCGGGAGGGGAAGGAAGGGTGAAGTAGAGAGCTGGGAAGTTATTAGTGAAAGAGATACATGGCTGGAGAAAGGGGAATCTGATAGGAGAGGACAGAAGGCCATGGAAGAAAGAAAAGGGGGAGGATAATAGAGGAAGCCATAGAGTGATATTACGGAACGGGAATGGGAAGTATAATTAAAATGGGTGGCAACTGGGAGATCCCACTTTTTCTGGAAGATGGAGTGAAGGTGCTCGGTGAAGCCATTTCCCAGTTTATGTTGGGCCTCACCAGTATACAGGAGTCCACACCAGGAGCACCAGGTACAGTAGGTGACCCCAACCGACTTACAGGTAAAGTGTCACCTCACCTGGAAGGATTGCTTAGGGCCCTGATTGGTAGTGAGGGAGGAAGTGTAGGGGCAGGTGTAGCACTTGTTCTGATAAGTGGCAGGAGGGAGATCAGTGGGGAGGGACGACGGACAAGGGAGTCGCATAGAGAGCTATCCCTGCAGAAAGCAGAAGGTATGGGGAGGGAAGGGTGTGCTTGGTGGTGGGATCTCACTGGAGATGGTGGAAGTTATGGAGAATTATGTGCTGGACGTGGAGGTTGGTGGAGTGGTAGGTGAGGACAAGAAGAACCTTATCCCTGGTGGGGTGGCAGGAGGATGGGATGAGCGCAGACATGTGCAAAAAGCGAGAGATGTTGAAGGCAGCGTTGATGGTGGAGGAAGGGAAGCCCCTTTTTGAAGAAGGAAGAAATCTCATTAGTTCTGAAATGACATTTCCTGACAGCTGTTGAGGCAGAGATGAAGGAACTGAGAGAAGGAGATGACTTTTTTTTACAAGTTACAGGGTAGGCTGAGGTATAGTATAGTCTAGGTAGCTATGGGAGCTTGTGGATTTATAATAGATATCAATATAGCTGATATCTATTATGGAT
Source organism: Mobula hypostoma (assembly GCF_963921235.1). Classification (NCBI taxonomy): domain Eukaryota; kingdom Metazoa; phylum Chordata; class Chondrichthyes; order Myliobatiformes; family Myliobatidae; genus Mobula; species Mobula hypostoma. The sequence goes on along the minus strand of NC_086121.1, from coordinate 41,373,931 downwards.
CAGGTAAATGTGAGAGCAGGGTGGAAGGTGGAGGTAAAGTTGATGAAGTTGACGAACTCTGCATGGGTGCAGGAAGCAGCACCAATGCAGTCGTCAATGTAGCACAGGAAAAGTTGGGAAGTGATACTAGTCTAAGCTTAGACATAGACTGTTCCATATAGCTGATACACAGACAATCATAGTTGGGACCCATGAGAGTGCCCATGGCTACACCTTTTGTTTGAAGAAAGTGGGAGGAGCCAAAGAAGAAATTATTAAGAGTGAGGACAAGTTCTGCCAAACAGAGGAGAGTGGTGTTGGAGGGGATCTGTTTTGGTTTGGTATCCGGAAAGAAATGGAGAGGCCTGAGGCTTTCCTGGTGGGGGATGGAGGTGTATAGGAACTGGATATCCATAGTGAAAATAAAATGATTGGGTCCAGGGAACTTGAGAAGATCCAAAGCATGTGAAGTGTCATGGATGTAAGTAGGAAGGGGACTGAACGGGGGGAATGAAGCAGAGTCGAGGTATGAGATACAAGTTCGGTGGGGCAGGAACAATCAGAAACAATGGGTCTACCTAGCAGGCAGATTTGCGGATTTTGGGTAGGAGGTAGAATCAGGAGGTGTGGGATGAGGGAACTATGAAGCTGGGAGATCCCCATAGTTAATAAGGTCAGTGATAATGTGGGAGACAATGGGCTATTGCTTCTTAGTGGGATCTTTTTTCGAGGGGTAAGTAAGAGGAGATGTCTGGCAGTTGTCACCGGGTCTCAGCAAGATAGAGATCAGTCCACCAGACCACTACAGCACCCCCCCCCCCATCTGCAGCCTTGATGGTGAGGTTAGGATTAGTGTGGTGAGAGTGGAGAGCAGTGTGTTCAGAAAAAGTGAGGTTGAAATTGGAGAGGGTCGAGACAGTTGACGCCCCATTGGCAGTTAGCAATGAAAAAATCCAGAGCAGGCCAAAGACCAGAGCGGGGTAACTAGAAAGAGAAGGAGGGCTGATGACCAAAGAAGGGGTTACGGTATCCTCTTTCATTTTATTGGCTAGCGTAGTCACATTTCACCTTTTCTCTCCTTATTGTGTTTTCAGGTGCCTTCTGTTGGTTCTTAAAAGCTCCCTAGTCCTCCAGCTTCCAAACAGGTTTTGCTATATTTTATGCCCTCTCTTTGGCTTTTAGAACCTGGGAGCAGAATTAGACCATTTGGCCTATCGAGTCTGCTCTGCCATTCCATTATCATTGATCCATCTCCCTCTTAACCTTATTCTCTTGCCTTCTCCCCATAGGCTTCCATGCCCTGACTAATCAAGATCCTATCAAATCCCGCCTTAAATATACCCAATGATCTGGCCTCCCCTCCACAGCCACCTATGGCAACGAATCCCACAGAGTCACCATCTGCTGTTCCTCTATTCGTAGTCTGTGCCCTCTCATACTAGGTTCCCCCACCATAGGAAACATCCTTTCATATTCCATTTGTTCTGGGCATTTCAATATGCAATATATTGTAATGAAATCCTCCATCTAAATTCCAATGAGTAGAAGCCCTGAGCCATCAAAAGTTCCTTATATGATAGGCCTTTCACTCCCAGAATCATTCTTGTGAACCTCCTCTAAACCATCTCCAATGTCAGCATGTACTTTATTAAATAAGGGGCCCAAAACTGCTCACAATACTCCATGGGAGGCCTCACCAAAACCTTATAAAGCAACAGCATTATATTTTTGGTTTTATATTCTAGTCCTCTTGATATGAATGCTAACATAGCATTTTCCTTCCTCATCACCACCTCAACCTGCAAATTAACATTTAGGGAATCCTGCACAAGGATTCCCAAGTTCTTTTGCACCCCAGATTTTAGAACTTTCCTCCGTTTAAAAGATAGTCCATGCTTTCATTCCGCCTACCAAAGAGTATGACCATACTCTTCTATTTGCCATTTCTTTATCAATTCCCCTAATCTGTCCAAATCCTTCTGCATCTTCCCTGCTTCCCCAACTCTACCTGACCTTCCACCTATCATTGTATCATCCACAAACCTGGCCACAAAGCCATCAATTTCACCATCGAAATCACTAACGTACACCATGAAAAGAAGCCATTCCAACACTCATTCCTGCAGAACAGCACTAGTCACTGGCAGACAATCAGAGAAGCTTCCCTTTATTCCCAATCTTTGCTTCCATTCAACCAATGCTCTATCCATGCTAGTAACTTTCTTATAATACCATGGGCTCTTATCTTGTTCAGAAGTCTCATGTGAAGCACCTTGTCAAAGGCCTTCTGAACATCAAAGTACACAACATCCACTGATTCTCCTTTGTCTAACCTACCTTCTAATTCTTTAAAGATCATTAGTAATGCCTCCACAATATCTTTCTCTACCTCTTTCAGAAGCCTAGGGTGTAGTACATCTTTGTCCAGGTGACTTATCTACCTTCAGAACTTTCAGTTTCCCAAGCATCTTCTCCCTGGTAATACCAACTGCACTCAATTCTAACCTCTGGCACTTCTGAATTTCCGGTACATTGCTGGTGTTTTCTACAGTGAATACAGAGGCAAAGTACCTACTCAGTTCATCTGCCATTTCCTTATCCCCCTTTACTACCTCTCCAGTGTCATTGCCCAGTGGTCCAATATCAACTCTCACCTCCCTTTTACTCATTATATATTTGAAAAAAAATGTTGGTATCCTCTTTGATATTGTTGGCTAGCTTACCTTCTTATTTCATCTTTTCTCCTCTTATGGCTTTTTAGTTGCCTTCTGTTGGTTTTTAAAAGTTTCCCAATCTTCTAGCTTCCCACTATTTTTTGCTTTATTATATGCCCTCTCTTTTGCTTTTATGTTGCCTTTGATCTCTCTTATCAGCCACGGTGGCATCATCCTGCCTTTAGAACACTTCTTTCTTGGTGGTATATCCATCCTGCACCTTCCAAACTGCTTCCTGAAACTCCAGCCGTTGCTGCTCTGCCATCATCCCTGCTAGTGTCTCTTTCCAATCAACTGTGGCCAACTCCTCTCTCATCCTCTGTAATCCCCTTTCCTCCTCTCCAATACTCAATGTGCCAAATGGCCAAATGACCTAATTGTGTCCCTATATCTAATGATCTTGATACTGATATATCTGACTTTAGCTTCTCCCTTTCAATTTGCAGGTGCAGGGTAAATTCTATTATGATCAGCACTCCTCAGGGTTCCTTTACCTTAAGCTCCCTAATGAAACTGGGTTCATTACACAACACCTAATCCAAAATAGCTGATCCTTGAGTGGGCTCAACCACAAGCTGCTCAAAAAAGCCAAATTATAGGGATTCTACAATCACTTTGGCCAGCTCCTCTCTAGTGCCTCTGTATTCACCTTAGCTGTAACACCAATACATTTGACTTTAGCTTCTCCCTTTCAAACTGCAGGGTGAATTTTAGTTTTATTTTATTTTATTTATTTTGTACAGCGATACAACATGGAGTGGGTCCCTCCAGCCCTTTGATCCACACCACCCCAGCAACCCCACAACACTGAATATCCTGAACCTAATCACAGGACCAATTACAATGACCAACTAACCTACCTGGTCAACCTTTGGAATGTGAGATGAAACTGGAGCACCCAGAGACAACCCATGCATTCCACAGAGAGAACATACAGGGACTCTGAGGGCAATACAGAGGGACCTGAAAGCCAGGATCAGGGAGGCTAAAGACAGGTACAGGAGGAAGCTTGAGTGGAAACTCCAGCAGAACAACATGAGAGAGGTCTGGAGGGGGATGAGGACCATCACTGGGTTCCGGCAAACTAGCAGCAGAGGAGTGGAAGGCAGTGTGGACAGGGCCAACGAACTTAACCTGTTCTTTAACAGATTTGATATTGTACATGAGCCATCTGTAGTCGGCCCCCAACCAACACATATTCCACTCTCCCCTCCTACCCTTCCTCACAGTCCCCCACCCTGCTCTCATGACTATACCCCTCCCCCACACGAAACCACCACGGTGGGCTTCACGGCTGAACAGGTGAGAAGACAGCTGAAACGTCTCAACCCAAGCAAGGCTGCAGGACCGGATGGTGTCAGTACCAGGGTGCTCAAAGCCTGTGCCCCTCAGCTATGTGGAGTACTTCGCCATGTATTCAACCTGAGCCTGAGGCTCCGGAGGGTTCCTGTACTTGGAAGACGTCCTGCCTCGTCCCTGTGCCGAAGACGCCGCGCCCCAGCGGACTCAATGACTACAGACCGGTGGCATTGACCTCCCACATCATGAAGACCCTGGAGAGACTTGTTCTGGAGCTGCTCCGGCCTATGGTCAGACCACACTTAGATCTCCTCCAGTTCGCATACCAGCCCCGACTAGGAGTTAAGGATGCCATCGTCTACCTGCTGAACCATGTCTACGCCCACCTGGACAAGCCAGCGAGCACTGTGAGGGTCATTTTTTTTACTTCTCCGGTGCGTTCAACACTATCCGCCCTGCTCTGCTGGGGGAGAAGCTGACAGCAATCAGGTGGATGCTTCCCTGGTATCATGGATTCTTGATTACCTGACTGGCAGACCACAGTACGTGTGCTTGCAACACTGTGTGTCCGACAGAGTGATCAGCAGCACTGGGGCTCCACAGGGGACTGTCTTGTCTCCCTTTCTCCTCACCACTTACACCTCGGACTTCAACTACTGCACAGAGTCTTGTCATCTTCAGAAGTTTTCGGATGACTCTGCTATAGTTGGATGCATCAGCAAGGGAGACGAGACTGAGTACAGGGCTACAGTAGGAAACTTTGTCACATGGTGTGAGCAGAATTATCTGCAGCTTAATGTGAAAAAGACTAAGGAGCTGGTGGTAGACCTGAGGAGAGCTAAGGTATCGGTGACCCCTGTTTCCATCCAGGGGGTCAGTGTGGACATGGTGGAGGAATACAAATACCTGGGGATACGAATTGACAATAAACTGGACTGGTCAAAGAACACTGAGGCTGTCTACAAGAAGGGTCAGACCCATCTCTATTTCCTGAGGAGACTGAGGTCCTTTAACATCTGCCAGACGATGCTGAGGATGTTCTACGAGTCTGTGGTGGCCAGTGCTATCATGTTTGCTGTTGTGTGCTGGGGCAGCAGGCTGAGGGTAGCAGACACCAACAGCATCAACAAACTCACTCGTAAGGCCAGTGATGTTGTGGGGATGGAACTGGACTCTCTGACGGTGGTGTCTGAAAAGAGGATGCTGTCTAAGTTGCATGCCATCTTGGACAATGTCTCCCATCCACTACATAATGTACTGGGTGGGCACAGGAGTACATTCAGCCAGAGACTCATTCCACCGAGATGCAACACAGAGCATCATAGGAAGTCATTCCTGCCTGTGGCCATCAAACTTTACAACTCCTCCCTTGGAGGGTCAGACACCCTGAGCCGATAGGCTGGTCCTGGACTTATTTCATAATTTACTGGCATAATTTACATATTACTATTTAACTATTTATTACTATTTTCTATTACTATTCTATTACTATTTATTATTTCTATGACCATTACTATTTACTAATAATAATATTACTATTACTATTTATTATTTATGGTGCAACTGTAACAAAAATCAATTTCCCCTGGGATCAATAAAGTATGACTATGACTACTATTTATAGAATAGCACCTGAATTGCATTCCAAACTCTGGAATGCCCCAAGTTGTAATTGCAGCATGCTAACTGCTGCACTCTCATTGTGCCTGTGGTGAATTTGAACATATTATGATCACTCCTCCTAAGGGTTCCTTTACCTTTTCCTCCCTAATCAAATTTGGTTCATTGCACAAGACCCAATCCAGAATTGCCAGTTCCCTAGTGGGCTCGACCACAAGTTGTTCCAAAAGGCCATCTTGTGGGCATTCCCAAAATTCCTGGTCTTGTTATCTAGCAGTAACCTGCACCGTATGCACTGAGGTGTAGTGAATAACATTTTTGCACGGCATCATACAGATTATTTCATTTCATCAGTACATTGAGTTAGTACAAGGAAAAACAAGATGAACTGCAGAATAAAATGTCACAGTACTATACCATATCTTTCTTTCTTTCCCTTATGGCACTTGTTTCACTTTTGCTTATTAATCTATGCTAAATAGATAACTTGGTTGATTATTGCCACATGCACCGGGATACAATGACAGCCATGACATAGCAGAGTGTGAGTACATTGAGGTATGCAAGGGAAATGCAGTCACACGGTGCAGAAGCTAGTGTTATGGTCCAGAGTAAGTGCAGTGAAGATTGTTGCACTCTTTTCCAAAGAGCAATTTGTTTTCCCTTCATCCTTTAAATGCTCTTATCGGCATTGTTGGGCAAACTGGTGTATAATTGCTGCCCACCTTCCTCTTCCTTGGCAGAACATACACCTCCTGCTATCTGGCATCACTCTACAAAGAAAGGAGAAAAAGCAGGTTTTAATTGTGAGAGACTCAGCTACCAGGGTGAATAGTGGAGACCAGGTGACATTTCAATGTTAAACCATGCCAATTTTCAAAATTTCTTCCACTTCAACCAGTTCCCGACATGTTTTCATCCCTGGGCCGTGGATCTCATTGTCAATGTCAGTATTTATTGCTGTAGACTGGAGAAGGAGTCGTTCAAACTCCTTAAGTTTGGAGTCACATATAGGTCAGACCAGGTAAAGACAGCAAATTTCCTCTAGAATGGACACTAGTAAACCATTTGGGCCTTTTAATAACAAAACAAGTGGTTTCATGGTTAACCATCAGTGAGAAATTCTCATTTTTAGGAGAAAATCAGAAATCTTCCAGTTTAAGCGTGAACGCCAAAATTACCACTGTCACTTTAAAAGCATGCCCTCTGGTATTAGATATTTCAGCCCTGGAAAAAAGATATTGTCTGTCTGCTCTGTCTATGCCTCTCATAACCTAAAAAACCTCTATCAGCCTCTGCCTCTCCAGAGGACACAATCTAAGTCTGTCCAAACTCTCATTATAGCAAATCCGCTCTAATCCAAGCAGCATTCCAGTAAACCTCTTCTGCACCCTCTCCAAAGCCTACAAGCACTTCCTATAATGGGGCAACCAGAATTGTATACGATACTCTAGAAAAGCCTTTCTCAAACTTCTTGCCCTGGAGAAAACCTTGAACTAATTTTCAGGTCTCAGGGAACCCTTGCACAAAATCTATTATATCTACAGCTCACATTATGTTATCCAAAAATTATTGACAATGCTCTTTAGAGTAGAGAAAGAATTTTTAGCCAACCTTTCTTGTAAAAAACATATAGTTAAGATTAGCGTATCTTTCTTGAAATTACTTTTTCTTTCACTTTCATAAGGTCAACATAATTCTCCCATCCTCATTGATGATTCGTGAGGCAGAGGCAGAAATAGAGAGGAGTTACAGGGAGATAGTCACCTCTTAAAGTCAGGAGGCAGGTAGCTGGGTGACTGTCAGGAGAGGGAAGGGGAATAGACAGAATGAGCAGAGCACCCCTGTGGCCGTTCCCACCAATAATAAGTATACCACTTTGGATACTGTTGGTGGGGACGACCTACCAGGGACAAGTTGCAGTGGTTGCGTCTCTGGCACCGAGACGGGACCCTCAACTCAGAAAGGAAGGAGGGAAAAGAGCAGAGCAGTAGTGATAGGGGATTCGATAGTCAGGGGGACAGATAAGAGGTTCTGTGGAAGAGATCAAGAATCCCGGATGGTCTGTTGCCTCCCTGGTGCCAAGGTCCGTGATATCTCGGATCAAGTTCTCAGTATTCTCAAGAGGGAGAGTGAGCAGCTGGATGTCGTGGTCCATGTAGGGAACAATGACCTGGGTAGGAAGAGTGAGGAGGTCTTGAAAGGTGAGTTTAGGGAGTTAGGCACCAAGTTAAAGGACAGGACCTCCAGCATAGCAGTCTCAGGATTGCTACCAGTGCCAAGTGCAGGCAGGTTGAGAAATAGTGAGATAGAGCAGATCAACACGTGGCTGAAGACATGGTGCAGGAGGGAGGGCTTCAGATTTATAGATAATTAGGCAGTTTTCCGAGGAAGGTGGGACCTGTTCCAACGGGACAGTTTACATCTGAACTGGAGGGGAACAAATATTCTTGCAAGTAGGTTTGCTAGAGAGGCTCCAGTGGATTTAAACTAGATATAAGGGGGGAGGGGAACCAGAGTGTAGGAACAGTTGTAGGGGAGAAGGAAGAAAAAGAAGATAATAAAGTTGTTTGCACCGTTGATGATAAACAGAGAGTAAGAGGTGGAGAGTTTCTTAAATGCATTTATTTTAATGCTAGGAGCATTGTAAGAAAGGAGGATGAGCTTAGAGCATGGATTGATACCTGGAACTATGATGTTGTAGCTATTAGTGAAACATGGTTGCAGGAGGGGTGTGATTGGCAACTAAATATTCTTGGATTTCGTTGCTTCAGGTGTGATAGAATCGGAGGGGCAAGAGGGGGAGGTGTTGCATTGCTTGTCAGAGAAAATATTACAGTGGTGCTCTGGCAGGATAGATTAGAGGGCTCATCTAGGGAGGCTATTTGGGTAGAATTGAGGAATGAGAAAGGTGTAGTAACACTTATAGGGGTGTATTATAGACCACCTAATGGGTAGCGAGAATTGGAGGAGCAAATTTGTAAGGAGATAGCAGATATTTGTAGTAAGCACAAGGTTGTGATTGTGGGAGATTTTAATTTTCCACACATAGACTGGGAAGCTCATACTGTAAAAGGGCTGGATGGTTTGGAGTTTGTAAAATGTGTGCAGGATAGTTTTTTGCAGCAGTACATAGAGGTTCCAAATAGAGAAGGGGCAGTGTTGGATCTCCTGTTAGGGAATGAGATAGGTCATGTGACAGAAGTATGTGTTGGGGAGCCCTTCAGGTGCAGTAATCACAATGTCATTAGTTTCAATATAATTATGGAGAAGGATAGGTCTGGACCCAGGGTTGAGATTTTTGATTGGAGAAACGTTAACTTTGAGGAGACGCGAAAGGATTTAGAAGGAGTGGATTGGACCATTTGTTTTATGGGAAGGGTACAATAGAGAAATGGAAGTCATTTAAAGGTGAAATTTTGAGGGTACAGAAACTTTGTGTTCCTGTTAGGTTGAAAGGAAAGGTTAAAACTTTGAGAGAGCCATGGTTTTCAAGGGATATTGGAAACGTGGTTGGGAAAAAGGGAGATATCTACAATAAATATAGGCAGCATGGAGTAAATTAGGTGCTCGAGGAATATAAAGAATGTAAAAAGAAACTTAAGAAAGAAATTAGAAAAACTAAAAGAAGATACGAGGTTGCTTTGACAAGTAAGGTGAAAATAAATCCCAAGGGTTTCTACTGTTATATTAATAGCAAAAGGATAGTGAGGGATAAAATTGGTCCCTTAGACAATCAAAGTGGACAGCTATGTGTGGAGCCAAAAGAGATGGGGAAGATTTTGAACAATTTCTTTTCTTCGGTATTCACTAAGGAGAAGGATATTGAATTGTGTAAGGTAAGGGAAACAAGTAGGAAAGTTACGGAAACTATGATGATTAAAGAAGAGGAAGTACTGGCGCTTTTAAGGAATACAAAAGTGGATAAGTCTTCGGGACTGAATATTCCTGACAGGATATTCCCTAGGCCCTTGAGGGAAGATAGTGTGGAAATAGCAGGGTCTCTGACAGAAATATTTCAAATATCATTAGAAACGAATATGGTGCTGGAGGATTGGCGTATTGCTCATGTTGTTCCATTGTTTAAAAAGGGTTCTAAGAGTAAACCTAGCAATTATCGGCCTCTTAGAGATGGTATATATAATTATCTGGATAGACAGGGTCTGATTAGGAACAGTCAACATGGATTTGTGCGTGGAAGGTCATGTTTGACAAATTTTATTGAATTTTTTGAAGCGGTTACTAGGAACGTTGACAAGGGTAAAGCAGTGGATGTTGTCTATGTGGACTTCAGTAAGGCCTTTGACAAGGTTCCATACAGAAGGTTACTTAGGAAGATTCAATCGTTAGGTATTAATATTGAAGTAGTAAAATGGATTCAGCAGTGGCTGGATGGGAGATGCCAGAGAGAAGTGGTGGATAACTGTTTGTCAGTTTGGAGGCCGGTGACTAGTGGTGTGCCTCAGGGATCTGTACTGGGTCCAGTGTTGTTTGTCATATACATTAATGATCTGGATGATAGGGTGGTAAATTAGATTAGTAAGTATGCAGATGATACTAAGATAGGTGGTGTTGTGGATAATGAAGCAGGTTTTCAAAATTTGCAGAGAGATTTAGGCCAGTTAGAAGAGTGGGCTGAAAGATGGCAGATGGATTTTAATGCTGAGAAGTGTGAGGTGCTACATTTTGGTAGGACTAATCAAAATAGGACATACATGGTAAATAGTAGGGCATTGAAGAATGCAGTAGAACAGAGGGATCTAGGAATATTGGTGCATAGTTCCCTAAAGGCGGAATCTCATGTGGACAGGGTGGTGAAGAAAACTTTTGGTATGCTGGCCTTTATAAATCAGAGCATTGACTGTAGAAGTTGGGATGTAATGTTAAAATTGTACAAGGCATTGGTAAGGCCAAATTTGGAGTATTGTGTACAGTTCTGGTCACCGAATTATAGGAAAGATGTCAACAAAATAGAAAGAGTACAGAGAAGATTTACTAGAATGTTACCTGGTTTTCAGCACCTGAGTTACGGAGAAGGGTTGAACAAGTTAGGTCTTTATTCTTTGGAGCATAGAAGGTTGAGGGGGGCCTTGATAGAGGTATTTAAAATTATGAGGGGGATAGATAGAGTTGACATGGATAGGCTTTTTCCATTGAGAGTGGGGGAGATTCAAACAAGAAATGAGTTGAAAGTTAGGGGGCAAAAGTTTAGGAGTAACACGAGGGGGAACTTCTTCACTCAGAGTGGTGGCTGTGTGGAACGAGCTTTCAGTAGAAGTGGTAGGGGCAGGTTCGATATTGTCATTTAAAGAAAAATTGGATAGGTATATGGACAGGAAAGGAATGGAGGGTTATCGGCTGAGTGCAGGTTGGTGGGACTAGGTGAGAGCAAACGTTCGGCACAGACTAGAAGGGCTGAGATCGCCTGTTACAATGCTGTAATTGTTACATGGTTATATGGTTGTATGATGCAAAGATCATCACCAGAGACTCAGCAATCTCCTCCCTCGCTTCCCACATTAGCCTGGGGTACATCCTGTCCAGTCCCGGTGACTTATCACACTTGATGCTTTCCAAAAGCTCCAGCACATCCTCTTCTTTAATGTTTACATGCTCAAGCTTTCCAGTCCGCTGTAAGTCGTCCCTACAATCACCAAGATCCTTTTCCATAGTGAATACTGAAGCAAAGTTTCATTAAGTACCTCTGCCATCTCCTTCGGTTCCGTAAAACATTTTTCCACTGTCACACTTGATTGGTCCTATTCTCTAACGTCTTATCCTCTTGCTCTTCACATACTTGTAGAACGCCTTGGATTTTCCTTAATCCTGTCAGCTAAAGCCTTCTCATGGCCCATTCTGGCTCTCCTAATTTCATCCTTAAGCTCCTTCCTGCTAGCCTTATAATCTTTTAGATCTCTATCACTAGCTAGCTTTTTGAAACTTTTGCAAGCTCTTCTTTTCTTCTAGACTAGATTTACAACAGCCTTTGTACACCACGGTTCCTGTACCCTACCATCCTTTCCCTGTTTTATTGGAACATATCTATGCAGAACCCCATGCAAATATCCCCTGAATCTTTGCCACATTTCTTCCGTACATTTCCTTGAGAACATCTGCTTCCAATTTATGCTTCAAAGTTCCTGCCTGATAGCCTCATATTTCCCCTTACTCTAATTGAATGTTTCCCTAACTTGTCTGTTCCTATCCCTCTCCAATGCTATGGTAAAGGAGATAAAATTGTGATCACTCTCTCCAAAATGCTCTCACACTGACAGACCTGACACCTGACCAGGATCATTTCCTAATACCAGATCAAGTACAGCCTCTCTTCTTGCAGGCTTATCTACATATTGTATCAAGAAACCTTCCTGAACTCACTTAACAAACTCCACCCCATCTAAACTCCTCATTCTAGGGAGGTGCCAATCAATATTTGGGAAATTAAAATCTCCCACCACAACAGCCCTATTATTACTACTCCTTTCCAGAATCTGTCTCCCTATCTGCTCCTCGATGTCCCTGTTACTACAGGGTGGTCTATAAAAACGTTATTGACCCCTTCCTATTCCTAACTTCTACCCACAGAGACTCTGTAGACAACCCCTTCAGGACTTCCTCCTTTTCTGCAGCCGTGACACTATCTCTGATCAATGGTTCCACGCCCCCACCTCTTTTGCCTCCCTCCCTGTCCTTTCTGAAACATCGAAAGCCTGGTATTTGAAGTAGCCATTTCTGCCCCTGCACCAGCTAAGTCTCTGTAATGGCCACAACATCATAGCTCCAAGTGCTGGTCCATGCTCTAAGCTCATCCGCTTTATTCATAATACTCCTCGCATTAATATAGACATATCTCAAACCATCAGTATGAATGCATCTCTTCTCTATCACCTACCTATCCATCCTTTCGCACTGTCTCCAAGCTTTCTCCATTTGTGAGCCAATCTTCCTTTCCTCCATCACTTCAGTTCGGTTCACACCCCTCAGCAATTCTAATTTAAACTCTCCCCAGTAGCCTTTGCAAACCTCCCTGCCAGGATACTGGTCCCCCTGGGATTCAAGTGCAACCTGTCCTTTTTGTACAGGTCACACCTGCCCTAAGAGAGGTCCCAATGCTCCAGGAATCTGAATCCCTGCCCTCTGCTCCAATCCCTCAGCCACGCATTTATCCTCCACCTCATTCTATTGCTATACTCACTGTCACGTGGCACAGGCAGTAATCCTGAGATTACTACCTTTGAGGTCTTGCTTCTCTATTTCCTTCCTAACTCTCTGTAGTCTGCTTTCAGGACCTCCTCCTTTTCCTACCTATGTTGTTGGTACCAATATGTACCACAACCTCTGGCTGTTCTCTTTCCCACTTCAAGATATCGTGGACGCAATCAGAAAAATCCCAGACCCTGGCACCTGGGAGGCAAACTACCATCTGCGTTTCTTTCCTGCGCCCACAGAATCATTTGTCTGACACCTAACTATAGAGTCCCCTATCACTGCTGCCATCCTCTTCCTTTCCCTACCCTTCTGAGCCACAGGGCCAGACTCTGTGCCAGAGGTGCAGCCACTGTTGCTTCCCCCAGGTAGACCGTCTCCCCCAACAGTACTCATACAGAAGTACTTATTGTTATTCTTCTTCTCTTAAAGTCAAATTCTCAGGCTGAGCAGAAGATTTGGAGAAAGGGTCCCTCACCCAGACATACACTGTGTTGAAAGGAAAGAAAAATACTTCTCAATTTTGTTCTGCAGATCTTCCAGGTGGTTTTCAATAAAACTCAAGATTTTGTGATATCCTTCCTCGCTCTCAATCCCAAACAGGAGTGAAAATGTTTCAAGACTTCCTTTTGCAGCATGGTTTTTTTCAAAGATTTAGTTTCCTTTTAAATCCAAGAGTCTTGACACTTAAAGTCAAAACATTTCAAAACATTTTCTCCAGAGCCTTGTAGAGACTTGTTCAAATGGTTCATATGATGAAAAATGTCTGTTAGGTCGGCTAGTTTCTGCAGCCATTCTTCATCATCAAAGCCCTTAGCAAATTTTGGCCTACTGTTTTCTTGAAAGTACTCCTGTAATTCAGTTTTCAGCTCAAACACCCTGTTGAGAACACTTCCTCTGCTAACCCACCGCATTTCTGTATGTAACAGGAGACTGGTGTGCTCGTTGTCCAGGTTTTCACACAGTTTGTTAAACTTTCTCGAGTGAATTGGTCTTAAACTGCTAAATAACTTGCTTCTTGAATCCTTTTACTGACTGTGACTTTAATTTCAAAAGCTTTAATCGGTTTGTTTTGAGATTCCAATAGTCGTTTACAATAATCAGCGCATTTACATTTCATATGGCTGTGATTTGCAGTTTAGTGTTTTTTCAATTTTTGCTGGAGCCACTGCTACATTTGTAAGTTGTTGGCCACAGAGCAGGCACAATGGAATAGGACAACTTGGATCACCAGTCCGTGTAAAACCCATTGATAAGAGCTTTCATTGTGAAGATATGGTACTGGCTGATGACTTTAGTCCCACCCACTGCTTTTGTCTCCAGGACTCAGAAGAGGCAGGGGAACTTTGTCTGGGGTAACAGGAGGCAGTGCTGAGTCTTCTGATCGCAGTGGGCAGTCAGTCATTGGTGTTTGCACCCAGCTGGTGGCTCTCCACCTCGGGACCTTGCAGAGATACCTGTACAGCGACCAGCCCCCGAGATGTCATGCGCTGGCGACGCACTTTCTCTGCCGGGGACACTACCTGCAGGAGGACACTCATATTCCAGTAGCACCACTTTGAGGGAATTGTCTTGCTTTTACTGAGAGCTGCTGAGGGTTTGGGCCCCAGTCTCATCCAGACAGGGTGCTCCTGTGCCGGCAGGGGACAGTCTCTAGCTGATGGGGAGCTGCTCCCCATCCCATCACGGTGGGTGTCAAGGAGGCGCAGGGAAGTGCAGGGGTTCCAGCTGCACCACCATCTGATGGGCTGGAAGCGCTCTTTGGACCCAGGCCTCAGGATACCACGTGGGAGAGGGTCCCACACAATGTGAGCTGTCTCAGAGGGATGCCCACTGTGCCGCTCCAAAACGTTTCTTGTACGGGCTCCCCTTGCACACCTTTCACCTCCTTGCCCTCGCCTGCCAACCAGACTCGCCTTGGCAATCTGCATTACCATCTGGCAGCAGAGGAGGTCTCCTGTGGAAATCTCTTTATGAAGGGGTGCTTCCCCTGTACACTGGGGACCTGGAGTGGAAGGTGTTGCATTGGGCAGTACTGTGCAACAGGTTTTTAAGCAGGTAGAGTACACTGACACCCCGTCCACCTGTCCAGTCTGTGGCCGGAAGAGTCAGTGTACCACGTTTATATGGAGTGTGAGAGGTTACAGCCCCTGTTTGAGTATCTGAAGGGGCTGCTGATCAGCTTCTGGTCGCACGTCAGTCCCACACCCCTTATATACAGGCACCCAGCATGGAAAGGAATGGGTCGCAAGAGGAGTAGGTCAGTGTACCATGCTTATAGGGAGTGTGAGAGGTTGTACAGAAGAGGACGGGTTGCGATGGGGATCTACAGGTGGGTTGCTCCTGGGCCTGGCGAAGATGGTCTTTCATTGGTCTAGGCGATGAAAAGTCGAGGGCTCTGCCAGGGCCTACTGCCTGCCTCTCTTCAAAGGATATGTTCGTCCCTGGCTATCCTTGGAGAGGGAGCATATGGTCACGATGAGTACAGTGAGGGATTTCCAGGACTGGTGCCACCCCCTCCCCCAGGGAAGTAACTGTTTTATAGACAGTAGTAATCATGTTTTAATTTGAATGATTTTATTGTTTGTAATTTGTGTATTTTTTGTGCAAATAAACTTTTATAGTTTTGTAAAACAAAAGACGGACTTTCTTTCTGTTCATTGTTGCACTAGTGCAGTGAAATGACTCAGAAGATTGGAATTTTTCATCATTAATCCTATCAGAATTGTTCATAGGCCAAGGCCTAGAATCCTCTTCTCCCAACTCACACCTCCTCTACAAAAATCGCCACACTTGACCGTCTTTAGAATGAAAAGTTTCCTCAAATTTTCCACTACACGGGCAGAGTATGTTCGCTCCCATAAGTCAGTTGGCAGTGCTTAAGGGGAAGTTGAAGGAGAGGTTGATGTCACAGCCCAAATTAGGAGAGTTCATTCAATGCTTGGAAAATGCACTTTACACTCTTCATCAGCCTACCGTCCTCCCCTTTGTTCAGGGATCTTGCCTGTGGCTAGGGAGGACACAAAGATATGAGTCAAGGTCCCAACAATCTCTTCTCTTGCCTCTCTCTATATTCCATCAGGCCTTAGGGACTTATCCACTTGTTCTGTATTTTGTGCAGTTGGCCTTTAAACATCATCCACATGTCAGATTTGGACTTGCCCAAAAACAGCTGTTCAGAATGAATTCTCCCTAGTTCCTGCCAAATGCTCTTATAATTTGCACAGCTCCAATTTCATATTCTCCTACAAGGTCCATATCTATAGCTTTCTTAAGACTAGTCACTGTTCCCTATCTGTTCACTCACTGAAAGCTCAATCACCTGCCCAGGCTTATTACCCAACACCAGGTCCAGTACGGCCCCTCCTCTTGTTGGACTACCTGCATGCCGATTTAAGAAACTCTCCTGGATGCACCAACTAAACCTCTTGCACTCAAAAGATCTCAGTTTGAACCAGGGAAGTCAAGGTCCCCCACGACAACAATCCTATTGTTTTTATAACTTTTCTTAATTTGCCTGCATATCTAATCTTCAATGTCCCGGTGGCTATTGGGGGGCAGGGGGGTCTCTAGTACAATGCCATCAGAGAGATTGCACCCTTCCTAGTTTTGAGTTTTACCCATATTGACTCAGAGAATGATACCCCCAGCTGTGATATTGTGCCCGATTGGAAGTACATCTCTCTCCACCCGACCCCCTTACCTCCCTCTCTATCGTTTCTAAAATATCAAAACCAAGGACATTAAGCATTCATTCCCGTCCCTCGCTCCACCAAGTCTCTGTAATGTCCACAACTTCATAGTTTCATGTACTGATCCATGTTCATCGCCCTTACCCATAAGACTTCTGGCATTGAAATACACACACTTCAGATGATCCATCCCATCTTATCTATCACTTTGCTCCTGCCTGTTTTTTACTGGTCCTCACATTCACCTTCCTCTCCGTCTCTCCACTTTCCGACCTGGTGCTCTGGTCCCCAGCTCCCTGCCAAACTAGTTTAAGCCCTACCAAGTTGCAGTAGTGAACCTCCTAGCTAGGATACAGTTCACCTCTAGTTTACATGAAATCTGTTCTTCTTTTACAGGCCACCCCTGCCCAGAAGAGGTTCCAATGATTCAACAACTTGAAATCCTGCACCTTTACCTCAGCCACTCATTCATCTGTACTGTCATTCCTTTCCTGCCCTGACGAGCACGTGGTACCGGAAGTAATCCAGTGATTACTACCTTGGAGGTCCTGTTCATCAGCCTTTTTCCCAACTTCCTATACTCACTGTGCAGAACCTCTTTCTTCTTTCTACCTATGTCATTGGCGCTAATGTGCACCATGATCTCTAGCTGGTCAACCTCCCTCATGGGAATATTCTGCAGCCGTTATAAGACATCCTGGACCCTCGCACTTGGGAGACAATATACCATCCTGGTGTCTCTTTTACAGCCACAGAATTGCCTGTTCTTCCTCCTAACTATTGAGTCTCCCATCACTATTGCCCTGCCTAAATTTACCCTTCCCTGTTGAGCTTCAGAAACAGTGCTAGTGATAGGTGTCACCCCTCCTGCAGCAGTATCCAAAGGGGAATGACCACGGGGGAGCCCTACAGTGACTGCTTATTCCTCTTACTTCTCCTGGCGGTCACCCATCTTCTATCTGTAGTCTACACACTGGGTGTGACCACTTCAGTAAACTTTTCATCTATGAGCTTCTTAGCTTTCTGGATGGTCCTGCGTGCATCCAGTTCCAGCTCAGTTCCTTCATTAGGTCAATGAGGAGCTGAAATCACATGCACTTCCTGCAGGTTTAGTCATTAGGAGACAAGAAATCCCACATCTTGTAGGCAGGACCAGTAAAGCTCAGTTCAGCTGACTGCTTCAAGGCACAACTATGCCTTTTGTCTCTCAGACCCAGGCCACCCCAGGCTTAGATCTGTCTAGAACCAAGCCTGAGCATCTGGCTATCAGATTACGGATATGGAGAAACAAGAAGCTGAAGATGCTGGAATCTGGGAAAAGCATCAAACTGTTGGATGAGCTCAGCAGGTCAAGCAGCATCTGTGGAAAGAAAGGAAATATTGATGTTTCTGTCAAAACCTGACAATTGCTTTTCCCATAGGTTAGAATTACCCTAGACTTAGACTCATGTACCTAGGTCCAGAGCTGAGCTATTCCAGCTCAGAGCAGGGTGTTTGTGCTCAAACCCAAGCTCAGGAGCCAGATATCTAAAAGAATAACAGTGAGACACCTGAAACAGCGATAGCGATGTGGTGCAAATATTCTGTGTCAGTGAAGCCTCTAGGTCTCAATGTCACCATAGGGAACACCAGTCCTAATGCAGGGCTAGCCAAGCAGCTGTGCAGGTAATGAAAGAGGCAACTCATTGGGCAGACACTGGAACTAGCTCTGAGGCTGATCTTGTACATGCAGCGTATTAGTGACATCGCACTGGAATCCACAAACATTATGTAGACAGTGTTTCAAGAGAGAAAGAACCAACGAAGGTGACCCACTGATGAGTTTGCTCGACGGATGTGAAATCATTGTGATCTCATATGAATGCGGATGAGAATGAAAGCTAAGATTAATGTAGGAATCTTACGTACAAGTGGGCTGTTTGTGATCAATGCAGACTTGATGGACTTTAGTTCATGTTCTTTGCTGTATTTCTCTGCATCTGAAAAAATATGAAAAAGTTGCCCCGGGAATTTATGATGCAGAGTCTTGCATTTTATGCGGGCAGTGGAACAAAATTAGCCTTTCAAAGGTTTTGTTTACTTGAACGGGCTGTAAGTGTGCAGTTATTGCCCAGAGCTGGAAGTTCAGCCCTGTTGTTACTGTCTGCCCTGGGGATGGCATCAAGCAGTGCTCTGACTGGAGTTGCTCGGAGGGTAGGCTTGTTTGAAGCTGAAGGCTGCTTCATCTGATTTAAACTAAATGTTTGTCTGGCCCCTGACACTGTGCTGACTTCTATGTCCAAATTGGAAATAATTTATTTCTGGCTCTGCATGAGCTCCAGTAGGAGGCTGGCGATGCCTCACTCCACATCTCGACAACCATGTGTCAAGAGATTGCCCATTTAAACTGCTCACATCTTCACTGTGTGCTACAGTCCGTGCTGGTCCTTTGCAACTGCAGATGAAGTGATCAAGTGCCTTCTCAGTGGTGATGGAAGCTGGGAAAGAAGTGAGGAGCTGACATCACCTGAGACTAAAACAGTGAATGGTGGAGACACTCAGCAGGTCAGGCGGTGTCTGAGGACAAAGAATCAGAGTCAATATTTCAGTTTGATGACCCTTCATCATAACTGAGAAGGTGGGTATCTCCTGAGATTCTTCAAGTCGAGATGTTGCCAAGCTACAGACTCCGTCGAGGTCATGGTTCAGACTCAGTTGGTGTTTTATGTTTGCAGGGATGGTTTTGGGGACAATAAAGGGGGTTATGGGTCAGGTAGTGTTTATGCAGAGGGATGTGGGTGAGTTGAAGGTCATGCCAGAGTCTAAGATCTCTGTTGCACATTCAAAAGCCAGCAATGTGGACAAATGATGAAGGACATCCGTGGTTGGGTGTTGGTCTGGCAAACCACTCTGTACATGGGCTGGTGAACCCAAGGCATTGGCAGGTTCCAGGATATGAGTTTTGTGCATGCAGAAGGCCCCCTAATACTCAAGTCAGTTAAGACCAGAGTTCAAGTCCTAGTGTTTGGGGTCCCAGTCATCAGAGCATATGGTGTTCGAGGCATAAATCCTCATCTAGGTCCTGATTCATCATCATCGGTGAGTCCTGAGTCGTTGCCAGACTTAAAGTTGATCTAAAATCTGGATGTAGAGGCCTAATGGACAGAGCCCTGTGCCTGTGGGAAAGTCAGTTCAAGTCTGGATCTGCTGCAGGTTGGAGGCCAAAGACAGTTTGTCCCAATTTTGTTGGTAGATGGCAGGAAGGAATGGGGCTTGTTTTACCGTTGTTGTCCTGTTGTTATTGCTGTTGCTGTTTGTGTCCTTCTGTAAACATGGTGGACCCACTATGTTGGCATTGGAATCTATGGCAACCTCTTTCAGGCTGCCCCCAGCACGTTCTTATGTTGTGTTGTTTGTCAACACAAAGGACACATCCCACTCTATGTTTCGATATAATTAAAATGCCGGCCCAAGTAGACTAGAAGCCTGAGTGTTGGGTATGGAGGCAAGGGTCAGGCTGGTTTTGCTCACCGTCCCGTAAATGTTTATTCCTTTTCCCGCCATGCTGAGGCTGTGAACTGATCCAGCTGCTGTGTGCTTCTGTTACGCTGTTGTGTCAATCTGGGGACCGAGGCTCTGGGCCTACTCCGGCTACTCCAGGAGTGGATCTGGGATTCAGTCTGGTTAAGGATGCTGTTGGCTTGCTTCTATTGTTTGCATGATGTGGGTGGGGATGTGTGTGTGTGTGTGTGTGTGTGTGTGTGTGTGTGTGTGTGTGTGTGGGTGTTTGTGTGTGTGTGTGTTTGTGTGTGTGTGTGTGGGTGTGTGTGTTTGTGTGTGTGTGTGTGTGTGTGTGTCTGTGTGTGTGTGTGTGTGGGTGTTTGTGTGTGTGTGTGTGTGTGTGTGTTTGTGTGTGTGTGTGGGTGGGTGTGTGTGTATGAGTGTGTGTGTGTGTGTTTGTGCGTGTGTGGGTGGGGGTGTGTGTGTGTGTTTGTGTGTGTGTGGGTGTGTGTGTTTGTGTGTGTATGAGTGTGTGTGTGTAGGTGTGTGTGTGTTTGTGTGTGTGTGTATGAGTGTGTGTGTGTGTGCGTGTGTGGGTGGGGGTGTGTGTGTGTGTGTGGGTGTGTGTGTATGAGTGTGTGTGTGTGTGTGTGTGTGTGTGTAGGTGTGTGTGTGTTTGTGTGTGTGTGGGTGGATGTGTGTGTGTGGGTGGGTGTGTGTGTATGAGTGTGTGTGTGTGTGTTTGTGCGTGTGTGGGTGGGGGTGTGTGTGTGTGTTTGTGTGTGTGTGGGTGTGTGTGTTTGTGTGTGTATGAGTGTGTGTGTGTAGGTGTGTGTGTGTTTGTGTGTGTGTGTATGAGTG
Source organism: Mobula hypostoma (assembly GCF_963921235.1). Lineage (NCBI taxonomy): Eukaryota > Metazoa > Chordata > Chondrichthyes > Myliobatiformes > Myliobatidae > Mobula > Mobula hypostoma. Next base: position 41,353,080 of record NC_086121.1, on the reverse strand, counting down.
TGTGTGTGTGTGTGTGTGTGTGTGTGTGTGTGTAGGTGTGTGTGTGTTTGTGTGTGTGTGGGTGGATGTGTGTGTGTGGGTGGGTGTGTGTGTGTAGGTGTGTGTGTGTTTGTGTGTGTGTGGGTGGATGTGTGTGTGTGGGTGGGTCTGTGTGTGTGTTTCCCTCTCTCTCTTTCTCTCAGCAGTGATTTTTGTTTTTTTTATTTAGATTATTCGGGTCTCTTGCTTTGTGGCTGCCTGTAAACAGACAAGCTTCAAGGCGTATAATTCATACATTCTTTGTGCTTTGAACCTTTGAATATAGATGTGCCTTCTCAGTGTTGCAGGAGGCTGTGAGTGATAAATACATGAATCCAAATGATCTAATGATTCGAGTGATCTGACCCTGCGAAAATGAGGATATGGAGCAGTGCAATATAATGATGAAAGCACAGAACTACCAAATGCCATGGTCAGTGCAGACACAGGAAGGAGCCGTCATTACCAGGAGATAAGGATGGATGGTGAAGGTACTGACGATGTTGATACCTTTGAGAGAGGCAGTACACTGTCAGCTGAGCCAGGCCTGTGGTCCGAGTCACGTTATCAGTCATTTTACAAACGTTTGTATTATAAGAAATAAGATGTTCCTTATAAGAGGTTTTTATAAGGAATCTCTTATTAAATATAGGCATGTGTGTGTTTGTTTGTTTGTGTGTGTGTGTGTGTGTGTGAATATCAAAATGAGTGTGATCTGTGTGTATATAACAGGGAGCATGACTTGGTGTGAGAGAGACTGTGAGTGACTATGTGTGAGATGCTGTGGAGGGGGTAGAGCTGTAAGGAGTGTGTCCGTCACTGTTATCCAGTGAGAGGGTGTGAGTTGCTGACTGACTGACAGGAGCCCCCGGATGTAGTGAGAGTTCCCACCTCGGCCTACCTTCCCTGCACAGCTGACAGCTGCAGGCTGATTCACCAACACCCACCGCCTCCTCTACATCCCAGCTTCCTGGCACCTAGTACTTTGCCTCCTCCTCTCTTGTCTCAACCACCAGCGTGCTTTTGGCACCATCTGATGAACAAGGTGCAGGGGTCTGAAGGTGAGGAGGGGTGTGGCTAAGGGGAAGCAACAAGGGTATTCTCCCACCCAGCGGTGCCTTTCTTGTAACTGTTTCATTACAGACAATTGCAGCCTCCCACAGCAGTCACCTGGAAAGTCTATGTATTGACATCAGTCAGCCAAAGAATGGTCTAGTGTCTGTATTATGAGTCACCAGCTGGAAGATGGTCACCAGGCTGGATCTGAGATCTCCAAGTGGACTAGGCATTTGCATTGGAATTGTAATCAAGTCTCATGTTTGTAAACACACTGGGTTAAGGCTGATTTATACTTGTGCGTCAAATAGATGCCGTAACCTACGCAAGTATATCTATAACAGAATATCTGTTATTTGTCAAGTAGGGGACCGTACACAATCCTGATTTGATGGAGACAGACGTGAGAGCACGGAGGAACATCTGGAAAACTTCAGAAATGCCTGCTTTGCTACCGCTGATACTGTGTGGTAACCGGAATCTCTGGAGCTGAACGCCCCGAAATCCTTGGCTTTGCATGTTTCAGTGGCCGGGGAGAGGTCGAAGGCGCTCGGCAGAGGATGGCGCTCAGGAGGCTGTATCGGAGAGGCTGCTCGGAAGCTTGGAGTTTTCGGACGGATGAACTCGGGGTCGGCTGGGGTCGGCTGCTTCCAAGGCATTAGCAAGTTGACGGTGCCTGGAGGTTTATGGCAGGGAGTTTCTCCCTTTCACCGCCTGCTATCGGGGACTCGGGAGTCGATCCACTCGGGACTTTGAGACTTTTTTTACTATTGCTTTGCACTGCTGTAACTATATGTTATAATTATGTGGTTTTGTCAGTATTAGTCTTTGGTCTGTCTTGTTTTCTGTGATATCACTCTGGAGAAACATTGTATCATTTCTTAATGCATGTATGCATTTCTAAATGACAATGAAAGAGGACTGAGTGTTCTCATAATCTAATCTAATCTAATCTAAAGTGGCCTACGCACGTTGTGAGCCTTTATACTTGTGTGTTTGTGCGTCTGCGTCGCTCTGCAATTCGCACACGTCACGCATGCGCACACACCTGCCCGTACAAGGCTTCATGGTCATGGTAGTCTTTCTCGGGGTAAACAAGTTTAAAGCGAGCGTCTTTTTTCGTAAAAGCGAAATGTGTCCTTCATAATTTCTGAGGTCTGTAAAGCTTTATGGAAAGCATTGCAGACAGAGTTCCTTCCCTGCCCTTCAGTCGCGCAATGGGAAGCTATTGCAGCGTAGGAGGAAATGCGATGCTACCAAGTGGACCAATCACAGTTGTTGCGATCTGCGTTGCCGCGACGCGTAGTTACATTTTGGGAGAGGTGCGCGTCAGCCTACGGTGTATGGATCCACATAAACTCTGTGTAGGGTTCGCAGCGACGCCGTACCTATGGCGTCAATTTGACACAGAAGTATAAATCAGCCTTTAGAATCACGGATTCATACACACAGGAGCAGACCATTCAGCCCACCATGTCCATGGTTACCATTGCAGCTCTCCATACTATCCCATTTACCATCACTTGGTCTGTCAAGTGCCACTTCCGAGGAGCAATTGTTTTCACTATTCTGCGTTTAGTCTATTGAACCTGCCTTGTCAAAAATAGCTAAATTCATAGTTAATATTCAGTTATGTTAAAGATGGCCATGATCAAAAAAAAAGTTAAAAGAAAAACACAAAGGCAAGAGATTTGTGCAGCTGAATCGCAAATTAGACTGATAGGTATTAGTGTCCGAACATCATATACGATTAAAGCTTCAAAGGAAATTACATCGAGCAAAAAACAAAACAATCCAGATGAAAGATTGATTTGTAAATTCAGTTCTTCCAAAGGCATATTAAATGTTGAGGTTAGTAAATCAAGCTATTAAATACAAGTTCATTTTTCAAAGTATCTGTGTAGTGTGGTAATTTGAGTGAGAAGGTAGTGATTGAGAACAGTAAAAGTGCTTGTAATCACTTTATCAAACAGAATTCGAAAGGAATTGTTTGCTTGTTTGCACGATTTGTTTTTTTCCTCTGCACATTGGCTGTTTGTTGGATTTCTTTAAATATATTCTTTTGGGTCTCTTGTTTTGTGGCTCCCTGTAAGGTGATGAATCTCAAAGTTGCGTAATGTATACATACTTTGATAACAAATGTACGTTGGGATGGGTTAGTGCCAGGAGGAATGAGAATTAAACTAACTAATGGAAAAGGTTCAGAGTGAAGAAAGGCAGCCTCGCCTCTCTGTAATATTAATGAGGTGATTGGAGAAAACGAGATTGTGAGGGAACATGACTAGGGTTCTTTAAGAGCTGAGAAATGTCAATAATGTGGATATAAGCAGGTAATCAAATCTAAAGTAGAAAGTTAAAGGACAAAAGCTCTTTAACAACCCTAAAGTGAGAACCAATCATTTGAATGTTTATCTTCTGTTAATGTTAAATAATGATACAAAATCGTATAGAAAATGGGCACTGCTTTGTTGATTAGCTTATTAAGAAACTTACTGAATCAATATCTAGTTAAAAACAGGATTTGAAATTTTAAGACCTATACTTGATGAGCAAAACTATTTAATCTGCTTTAATTCCAGCCCTGCTGGGGCACGTTATCAGTGAAAGGCAGCAGTTTAAATTATTTCTGTGAGTTGGAGAACAGTTTTCTAGACATTTGCAACACACACACACAAAATGGTGGAGGAACTGAGCAGGCCAAGCAGCATCGAGTGAGGGAAACAAACAGTAAATATGTTGGTCAAAATCCTTTATCAGGATCTTGGTGCAAAATTTCATCTGTTCATTTCCTTCCATATATGCTGAGCTCCTCCAGCATTTTGAGTGTTTTACTCAAGATTTCTAGCATTTGCAGACTCTCTTATGTTTACAGATGTTTGTGATTCTGATGGGAAAGTGTATAAAGTATGATATCCACCCACAAGGTCATGGACACTGATGGTCAACCCCAGTTAATTCCAGAAATCGGGGTGAACTGGAGTGAGTGAGGGGATAGCTGATCTTTTGTCTTTCTGAAATCTCAGCTTACTACATGAAGGACTGAGGTTCTGGGTCAGAGGAGCCCAGGCCTGCACCAAACAATGGGAAAAATATTGTCACTGAGGCCAAAGTAATGTTGGTTAGGTGGCTGGGACATTTACAAATCATGTCCAGAAGGAGCAAGTTTCTCATGGCCTTGCTCCATGTTTTGTCTGATTACACTTAACAATACATCATGTCATCCAAACTTTATACTTTATTTTTATTTTTATTTTTATTTAGGTTTAAACTAGATTTGCAGGGGGTGGGGGTGGGAACCGAACGGAGGAGTCAGAGGAAGGGTCGAGTGGCGCACAAGTAGAGACAGCCCGAAGGGAGTTTATGAGGAGGGACAGGCAAATGATAGAGCAAGGAAGCACTCAGATAGATAGTTTGAGATGCATCTATTTTAATGCAAGGAGTATCATAAGCAAGGCAGATGAACTTAGAGTGTGGATCAATACATGGAAATGTGACATTGTGGCCATTGCAAAGACTTGGATGTCTAAGGGGCAGGAATTGCTGCTGAGTGTGTTGGGTCTTGGATGCTTCTGAAAGGACCGGGAGGGAGGCAAAAGAGGTGGGAGCATGGCATTGCTAATCAGGGATAGTGTCACGGCTGCAGAAAAAGAGAAAGTAATGAAGGGATTGCCTACTGAGTCAGAAACAAAAAGGGGGCAATAACTCTATTGGATGTTTTTAATAGACCGTTCCCACCACCCCCCCGGCCCCCCTGCCAAAGTAACAGAGACTGAGAAGCAGATTGGGAGGCACAATCTGGAACGGTGCAATAGCAGTAGGTTTATTGTGATGGGTGATTTTAACTTTCCTAATATTGTCTGGCTCCTCCTTAGAGCAAGGGGTTTAGATGGGGTGAAGTTTGTTAGGTGTGTTCAGGAAAGGTTTCCTGATGCAATATGTAGATAAGCCAACTAGAGGAGAGGTTGTACTTGATCTGGTGTTGGGATATGAACCTGGTCAGGTGTCAGATCTCTTGGTGGGAGAGCATTTTGGAGGAAGTGATCACAACTACATCTCCTTTACGACGTGCTGGAGAGGGATCAGAGCAGACAATTTGTGAAAACATTTAATTGGGGTAGGGGGAAATATGAAGCTGTTAGGCAGAAACTTGGATAAATAAATTGGGAGCAGATGTTCTCAGGGAAATGCACAGCAGAAATATGGCAAATGTTCAGGGAACATTTGCATGGAGCTCTGCAAAGGTATGTTCCATTGAGGCAGGAAAAGGATGGCAGGGTAAAAGAACCATGGTGTACAAACAATGTAGAAAATCTAGTTAAGAAAAAAAGAAAACCTCATGAAAGGTTTAATAAACTAGGTCCTGTTAGAGCTCTAGAAAATTACAAGGGTGCCTGGAAGGAGATCAAGTATGAAATTAGGAGAGCTGGAAGGAGACATGAGATGGCCTTGGCGAGCAGAATTAAGGAAAACCCCAAGGCATTCTGCAAGTATATGAAGAGCAAGAGGATGAGCCGTGTGAGAATAGGACCAATCAGGAGTGATAGTGGAAACATGTGCAAAGAGCTGGAGGAGGTAGCAGAGGGACTTAATGAATACTTTGCCTCAGTATTCACCAGTGAAAAAGACCTTGGCAATTGTGGGGATGACTGCAGTGGACTAAAATGCTTGAGTGTATTGACATTAAGAAAGAGGATGGGCTGGAGCTTTTGAAAGGTATTAAGTTAAATAAGTCGCCAGGACTGGACGAGATATACCCTAGGCTACTGTGGAAGCAAGGGAGGAGATTGCTGAGCCTCTGGTGGTGACCTTTTATCATCAATAGGGACGAGAGAAATACCAGAAGATTGGAAGGTTGCAAACTTTATTCCCCTGTTCAGAAAAATGAGTAGAGATAACCCAGGAAATTATAGACCAGTGAGTCTCACTTCAGTGGTGAGCAAGTTGTTGGAGAAGATCCTAAGAGGCAGGATTTATGAGCAGTTGGAGAGACATACGCTGATTTGGGATAGTCGGCATGGCTTTGTCAAGGGCAAGTCATGCCTTACGAATCTGATTGAATTCTTTAAGGATGTGACTAAATACATTGATGACGGTAGAGCAGTGGATGTAGTGTATATGGATTTCAGTAAGGCATTTGATAAGGTTCCCCATGCAAAGCTCATTTAGAAAGTATTGAGGTGTGGGATGCATGGAGACCTTGCTTTGTGGATCCAGAATTGGTTTGCCCACAGAAGGCGAAGGGTGGTTGTAAATGGTTCACATTTTGCATGGAGGACAGTGACCAGTGGTGTTCCACTGGGATCTGTTCTGGGATCCCTCCTCTTTGAGCTTTTTTATAAATGACCTGGATGAGGAAGGAAAAGGGTGGTTTAGTAAGTTTGATGATGACACAAAAGTTTGGGGTGTTGTGAATAGTCTGGAGGGTTGTCAGAAGTTGCAGTGGGACATCGATAAGATGCAAAACTGGGCTGAGAAGTGGCAGATGGACTTCAACCCAGATAAGTGTGAAGTGGTTCAATTTGGTAGGTCAAATTTGAAGACAGAATATAATATTAATGGTAAGACCCTTGGGAGTGTGGAGGATTAGCGAGATCTTGGGATCCAAAGCTGCTGTGCAGGTTGACTCTGTGGTTAAGAAAACATATGGTGCATTGGCCTTCATCAATCATGGAATTGAGTTTAGGAGCCAAGAGGTATTGTTGCAGCTATAGAGGACCCTGGTCAGACCCCATTTGGAGTACTGTGTTCAGTTCTGGTCACACCACTACAGGAAGGATGTGGATTTTATAGAGACAGTGCAGAAGAGATTTACAAGGATGTTACCTAGATTGGAGAGCATGCCTTATGAGAATAGGTTTGGTGAACTTGACCTTTTCTCCATAGAGCGATGGAGGATGAGAGGTGATCTGATAGAGGTGTATCAGATGATGAGAGCCTTTGATCATGTGGATAGCCAGAGGCTTTTTCCCAGGGCTGAAATGGCTAACATGAGGGTGCATAGTTTTAAGGTGCCTGAAGTAGGTACAAGGGGGATGTCAGAACAAAGTTTTTCACACAGAGAGTGGTTGGTGTGTGACATGCACTGCCAGCAGCAGTGGCAGAGGTGGATACAATAGAGTCTTTTAAGAGACTTAAATGAGTACATGGAGCTTAGAAGAATAGGGGGCTATGTGGTAGGGAAATTCTAGGCAGTTTCTAGAGTAGGGTACATGGTCGGCACAACATTGTGGGCTGAAGGGCCTGTAATGTGCTGTAGATTTCCATGTTTTGAAGGAATTGGCTAAAAGAATCAGAATAGAAATGAAGAATTATTTTAACACAAAGTATGCTTGGGTCTGGAAAGCACTACAGTTTGTTCTAGTAGAGGAAGATGCAGATTTCACATTATCTAATGATGTAGCAACAGGCAATTCTGCCTATCTAGTCTTTGCCAGCTTCCAGACCAATCCCATCAATCCTCTTCACCCACTTATTTCTATCTAACCTATTTTTTCTTTCACACACTCTTTAGCACCTGCATCCCCACCCCCCCACCCCCCGCCAACCAATCCTCCAATCAACAGACAGCGTTAGAGGTAATTTTCATTGGTTCATTAACCTATCAACCCACAAGTTTTCGGATGTGAGAAGATACCGGAGCACCCGGGAGAAATCTCTAGGGAAAATGTGCAGACTCCATGCGGTAGCACCCGAGGGCAGGATTGAACCAAAGACATCTGTATAACTTGCAACAACAACTTTGGTGTTCAAAGGGGCATTGAATAAATGTTTGCAAGAAAAGTATCTGGACATCTACAAGAGGAAGTTGAAGGATTGGGAGACTGGATAACTTCTACATCCAGCCACTAATTTCAACAAGCAGATTGGTGCTTGTTCCCCCTTCGCCCTATCTGTTCCTCGATGTCTCTGTTACTATTTGGGGGGGGGGTCTAGAAGAAACACCCGGTAGAGTTATTGCCCCCTTCCTGTTTCTGACTTCCACCCAAATGACTCAGTAGACAATCCCTCCATGACTTCCTCCTTCTGTAGCTATGATACTATCCCTGATTAGAAATGCCACACCCCACCTCTGTTGCCTACCTTCCTGTCTGTTTTGAAACATCTAAAGTCCAGCACATTCAGCAGCCATTCCTACCCCAAGACATCCAAGTCTCTGTAAGGGCACAACATCATAGTTCCATGTATTGATCCACGCTCTAAGTTCATTCATCCTGTTTATGATACTCCTTGCATTAAAGTAAACTCATAAATCATCGGGCTGAGTGCATCTTTGCTCTATCATCTGCTTATCCTTCCTCTCAAACTCCCTACAAGCTGACTCTATTTGTGTGACAACTGCCCCATCCTCTGTCTCTTCACTTTGGTCCCCACCTCCCTGCAAATCTAGCATAAACCCTCCCCAATAGCATTAGCAAACCTCCCCCCCAGGGTATTGGTTCCCCTCCAGGTCATGTGCAACCCGTCCCACTTGTACAGGTCACCCCTTCCACAGAAAAGGTTCCAATGTTCCAAGAACTTGAAACCCTGCCCCCTGCACCATCTCCTCAGCCACTCATTCATCTGCACTATCTTCCTGTTCTGACCTTCCCTGCTCATGGCACTGGGAGTAATCCGGAGATTACCACCTAGGAGGTCCCCTTCAGCCCCCTTCCTAACTCTCTAAACTTACTCCACAGGACTCCCTACCATCCACATTCTTTCCCCAAACTCTGGAGATAAATTTAACACAGGTTGGCTCAGTTGGTAATCCTGCTGTCTCACAGCTCCAGCAACCTGGGTTCAATCCTGACTTTGGGTGCTGTCTGTGTAGAGCTTGCACGTTCTCCCTGTAACTCTGTGAGATTCCTCCCTCATCTCAAGGACATGTACGATGGTAGGTAAGTCACCCCCCCCCCCCCGTATGTAAGTGCTAGGTTTTTGGGTGAGTTAATGAGAATATGGGATTAATATCAGATTAGAGTAAATGGGTGGTTCATGGTCAGCACAAATTCAATGGGCTGAAGGGCTGGTTTCTGTGCTCTGAGACTAGGCTACTTTGGACACGGTAAACAGACCATAAGGTTAGACATCCATAACTCTATGGGTTTAAAGATCTTAGATGATCAAATACAGCCAAACCCCAAAACAGGAACACTCAAAGACAATACCCTTTGCACTGGGCATCATGTTGTATGAAGTGGATCTGAAATGAAGACCAAGAATTTGACGAGATATAATTGTCATTTATAAAGGTATTATTTCCCAAGAATACTTTTCCAGTTAGGTCAGCAAAACCCTCTTGGATTCATTTGAAAATGTGCTGAGGGTTATAGAAATGGGTTTGCCGTTCAAAGCATGATGCGTCAAAGAATGACGTTTCACTCCTTGACCTTCCGTGCATCTGATGATTTTAATGAAATTTCATTTGCTTTTGGGAGTTTGTTAATGAGAACATTACAACCAGTTCCAATTTCTAATTAGCACAGACGGGATCACTTTCATCAGAAGGTCTTAATTTTGCATAATTGTGCACTCTAGTCTGGAAAAGGAGGTTATGACAATTTAAGACAGAAGTGCTCGGTTCAACAAAATAATAGTGTAAAATCAAGCTCATGAAAGGTAGGCAACAGGTTGACAATACAATTGACTACAGTAAGAGGGGAAAGTAAAAAAAAGTAGGATAGAAAAAGAGGGGGAAGGAATCCAGAAATATTTTACCAGCATGGAAATAGTCACCATGTAGTAAAAGGAGAGATGGGTTCAAACAAGAGATCTGCCCACAGAGGCTGAGATATGAAAGGAATGCATTCCATCAATTGATACCAAGGAAGAAAATAATTCTGGAGGTTTTGAGATACCAGACAGGTTAAACTTTGATAAGGAGGTGTTATTAAACAGGCTGTATTTCATTGGGTAAATCTACAGGTCCAGATGAGATGCATTGTAATTTGAAGAGGGAAGTAAGAGAGGAAATTGCAGAGGCTCTGACCATAATCATCTAAATATAATTCTCTTCCACATATAACTCAGATTTTTTTAATAAATAAAAAATAATATTTGTAGATATTTGGAAACTACAAACGTTATACCCTTGATATTACCCTGCATTCAGCATCAGTAAGACCAAAGAACTGATTGTGAGTTTCAGCAAGGTAAATGGAACATACTCTAGTCCTCATCGAGGGATCAGAAGTGGAAAGAGTGAGAACTTTCAAGTTCCTGGGTGTCAAGATCTCTGAGGATCTAACCTAGATTCAACATATTGATGCAATTGGAAAGAAGGTATGACAGCAGCTATATTTCATTATGAGTTTGAGAAGATTTGGTATGTCACCAAAGAAGCTCACAAATTCTGACAGGCTGCATCACTGTACCTGGTGGGGGGGGGGGGGGCGGGGTGTGAGGTGCCACAGTACAGGATCAAAATAAGCTGCAGAGAGTTATGAACTTAGTCAGCTCCATTATGGGCACTGGCCTCCATATCATCCCAGATATCTTCAAGATGTGATGCTGCAAAAAGGCAACTTTAAGGACCCCATCACCCAGGACATACCCTCTTCTCATTGGAAGGAGGCATAGGAGTCTGAAGACACACAATCAACAATTCAGGAACAACCTCTGCCATCAGATTTCTGAAAGGACATTGAATCCACGAACACTGCCTCACTACTTTTTTGCACTACTTATTTACTTTAACTCAGTTAAATTAATTATATATTTTTCTATGTATACATACTGTAATTCATAGTTATTATTAGATATTGCTGCTGCAAAAACAGCAAATTTCATGACATATGCCAGCGATAATAAATTTGATTCTAATTCAAAAAATAGGATATAAGATGAGCTCAGAAAATACAGAAAAGTCTGTGTAACCTCGATGGTGGGGAGTCTTTATTTCAGAAACATTAAACAGGGAGAGATTTAGCAGTTATAGAGAAACATCAGTTGATAAGAGAACAACAACAGAGATTTATTAAGGCAAAGCAAATTTTAATTAACTTAATGGTGTTTTTGGTGGGGGTAACACAGGTTGCTCAAAAGGTGTTTCTGAACTGTGACTTCATAATAGAGGATAATCTGGGGAAGAGTGATCATAATGATAGAATTTTATATTTGGTTTATGAGTGAGAAACATAGCTGTGAGACTAAAATCAGGAAAGTTGAAAGCAGAGTATGTCAAAGTGGAAAGGGAAAATGGATTAAAAGGTGGATCGTAGTTAAGTAGCAAAATAAATTTAAGGCAATATTTATCTTCTTAACAAATATATATTCCATTGAGAAATGAAAACCCTGTGCAAAAGTTGATCTATTAAAATAGGTTAATAATGGCACCAAATTAATAGATAAAGCACAGACGTTGCAAAACACAGTAGTAGGTCAGAAGCTTCTTTAATTGTCAGTATCAAGGATGACTACATGAATAGATGCACAGAGAGGAACAGTTTAGCGGGATATGAGTCTGGCGCAAGTAAATGCGATCAACACAGGAAGACATCTGAGTCTGGATAGATGAATTAGACCAAAATGACATTTCCATGTATGACTATATCTCTATGACTCTATAAAATAATAAAAGTCATAAAATATTTTCTGAACATATTTGCAAATTATAACAAGGAGGATAAGAGTGAAGGTAAATTTTGGTCCCTTCAAGGATAAGATTACAGAATTAATATTGGGAAACAAGAAAGGCAGAGTTTTTGCATAAATACTTTGTTTTCGTTGTTATGATAGAAGGTCTTCCATTAATTTAGAATAACTAGAGGTAAAAGGCAGAAAGAATCTGACGAGAATAAGTATCACTGGAGAAAAACTACTGAGCAAACCAGAAGGCTGAAAGCTAATGCCTTCTGAACTTGATGGCATATTATAGTGTATTAAAGAGAAGTTCAAAGGTAGCAGATGCATTGATTGTGATTGTCCAAAATATTTTGAGTCCAAACAGCAGCTGTCAAGCCTCCACAAACAAGGAAGTCAAGGGCATCGAGTGTTCTGTGACCCAAGCTACCCTGACTTGGAAATAAAAAACCATGCTTCATTGTCAATAGGTCCAAATCCCAGAACTCCTTATCTAAAAGCTTTATGGAAGTAAATTCACCTGATGGATAGTAATAATTCAAGAAGGGGATTCACCAAAACCTTCTCAATTACTCAGCAAAATCCTGACCTGACCAATGATGTCCACATATTTTAAAAAAGAGTTTAAAAAAGTAACAACCAGTTAAAGATAGCAGAGTCATAACTGCATTTGGGAAAATATAATGCAAATAATTTCCTTTGAATGCTTCATTGATGAGCCTTTGCGCACTGCTTCCACAACAAGAACATCCTTCGACGGAGAAAGAGATCAAAACTGCACACTATATTTTAACCATGAGATTCTGCTTCTATGCTCAATTCCTCATTCCATGAATGGCAACATACAATTTTCCCACTTAACAGCCCGCTGCACCTCCATGTTTACAAGGACACCCAGGTCTCACTATATTTCCCTCTTTCCTAATCTCTCGATATTCAGGTAGTGTCCACATTACGCTTGCATTTACTATGTATTTGCCCACTCTTTCAACTGATTCCAAATCACACAGTTCATACTCCACCCAACTTTGTGTCTCCTACAATGTGAAGATACTCTATTTAACTAAATCATCTAAATCACTAATGTATTAAAAATCACCCATCTACCATTTTCTTTTCTCCTCTTTTTCCTCCCTTTTTCTATTCTCATCTTCCCCATCTCTTCCTACCTTCTTCCTCCTTATCCCATGATTTCCCCTCCCATTCACCTCCAGCTTTACTCACTCATTCCCCTTCTGTCCACCTCTCCAACTCTCCTATCATGTACATCCATTGTCTATGGATTTTCCTTTGGGCATAAAGCACAGGAAGTTAGTAGGCAGGTGAAATAAGTAATTCCAGGAAGACCAGGCTGAGCTGCCGCAATGACCATTGTCGAGGTGCACTCACGTCTACTGTGAGGAGTGCTTTGGGAGGTTCGTCATGGCCAGAAATATTGTATCATTTCTTAATGCATGCATTACTAAATAACAATAAAAGAGGACTGTGTGTCTTCATAATCTAATCTAAACTCCTGCCTAAACAAGGACCTGTACCTGCTGCAATTTACCTGTCACCACAATAGGTCTATAGTGAATGTAATCTCGCTGGCTCTCCGTTCAGTGTTGGATCCCCTAGACAATAGCAATCGTCAGGATGCAGGTTATTGATTACAGCTCAGCTTTCAACACCATCATACCCTCCTTAGTACTAATCAACAAGGTCCAAAACCTAGGCCTCTGTACCTCCCACAGCAACTGGACTCTTGGCTCTCTCTTCAGGAGACCATAGTCAGTACAGATTGGAAATAACTTCTCCGCCTTGCTCATAATCAGCACTAGTGTCCAAGGGTGTGTGCTTAGCCCACTGCTCTACTCTCCCTACACCCATGGCTGGGTGGCTAGGCACAGCTCAAACAGAAACTACAAGTTTGACTACGGCACAACTATTCTTGGCAGAATTTCGAAAGGTGACAAGAAAGCATACAGGAGCAAGATAGACCAGCTGGTTAAGTAGTGTTGCAACAGCAACCTTGCACTCAATTTCGGCCAGATGAAGGAATTGATTGTGGGCTTCAGCAAGGGGAAGCTGAGGGAACACACACCAGTGCTCACTGAGGGATCAGCAGTGGAACGGGTGGAGCAGTTTCAAGTTCCTGGGTGTCAACATATTGATAATATTGAACATCAATTCTGAGTCCAACATATTGATGCAATTACAAAGAAAGTCCTTCAGTGATTATATTTCATTAAGAGTTAGAGAAGACTTAGTATGATAACAAATACTCTCGCAAATCTCTACAGGAATACCACGGAGAGCATTCTAACTCATTGCATCACTGCCTGGTATGGAGGGGCGACTACATAGGACTAGATTAAGCTGTAGAAAGTTGCAAACTCAGCCAGCACTCGCCTTCCCAGCATCAAAAATATCTTCAAAAGGCGATGCCTCAAATAACAACAGCCATTGTTAAGGACCCCCATCACCCAGGGCATGCTCGCTTCTCATTGCCACCATCACAGAGGAGGTACAGGAGCCTGAAAGCACACACTCAATGTTTTAAGAACAGCTTCTTCCCCTTCGCCATCAGATTTCTGAATGGACAATGAGCCCATAAAGACCACCTCACTACTTTGATTTAACCTCAATATACGATTTTCTTTTTTTTTGCTTCTTTTTGCATGACTTACTTAATTTATTTAAAAATATATATTTCTTATTGTAATTTGTAGTTTTTATTACTATTATGTGTTGCAAAGTACTCCTGCCACAAAACATAACATTTCATGATATTTGCCAGTGATATTAAATCTGATCCTGATAGGGAACAAGGTAGCATAGGGATTCATGCTCAGGAAATTGGGAAATAATACCATTGTGCATATTGTTGATCAGGCTGTACCTGGAGTAACGTGCACAGTTTTGGTTCCCTCATTTAAGAAAGGATCCACTTTCATTGTAGGTAGACCAGAAGAGATTCACAGTTCAAAATAAAGTATAAAGTATATTTATTATCAAAGTACATATATTTTACCATATACAACCTTCAGATTAATTTTCTTGTGGGCATACTCAATAAATCCAATAACCATAAATGAATCAATGAAAGACAACAGCAACAGGGTGGACAACCAATATGCAAAAGAGAAAAAATGTGCAAGTACAAAAATAAATAAATAGATAGATAGATAGATAGATAAGCAAGCAAGCAATCAAATAAGCAATAAATATCAAGAACATGAGATGAAGAGTCCTTGAAGTGTCCTCAAGCTCCTGCAGGTGCAAGGCAAGTTGGATGTTGAGATGTTTTCATATGTGAGCAAATCTTGAATGAAGGGATAGTTTCAAGATAAAGGAAATGTCATTTATAAATTGGGTGTGAAGGAACTTCTTCTTGCAAAGACCAATGAATCTCCAGAGTTCTCTGCTCTGGAAGTTATGGAATCCAGACCACTGGGAAATTCAGAGAGGGAGATCTTTCAACGATCATGAAATCGAGAGCTGATATAGAAGGTGAAATGAGGTTTGGGGCAGATCAGACATGATCATATCAAATGGCAGAGCAGACTTGAGAGGACAAATGGCCTCCTTCTACTTCTTTCCTTTTGTGGTCCTGGATGTGTTTTTTTTTCTGTTCTATCATTGAGAAACGTCAATGAACACTTGATCAATTCTCCTCTGTGCAGAGAGTGAAACCACCACTCTAGTGAATGCTCATGGCACTGCCCCAAAATTAACCGTATATATTCATTCTTTGTCAGCTTCCCAAGTCCATGTCACCTCTATTCCCAACTGTAGTTGAATTCCAGAACTCCTACTAGACTTCCAGTCAATTGAAGGGGCATTTTGTGGATTATGTACCACATTTCTACAACTTCCATTTTTCATTTGGAACTCCGAATAAACCTTGTACTTCCTCTCTCAAATATGCTGACCTAATCGGATACCTATGGGACAAATAGCTGAGAGCTGAAAGCAAGTAATTTGAAAGAATACCAAGAAGATGACCATTCAAACAAAATAACTGAGTCAGCTAAGTGGAATCACTCCAATATTTTTATCTGACCAACCAAAAATGCTTTATTGAGTTTAATTGTCATGTTTTAATTAGTTTTACAAAGACCTAATTGCCATTTATCTTGTTCCTCCCTATTCTTTCCCATGTGTGAATCACCAGGAAGCTACCCGATGATGTTAACACCCTCTCAAGACCTCATTATTACTGCATCAACATCAAGACCATGAACATGTATCTACCTCTGGCTGCTCAGCACTGACAGGCCAAGCTCCCCAGGCACATGTCCCCAACAATGCTACACTGACAAGTATATAATCCTTTAATCATAGAATCTACAGCACTGAAATAGGCCCAGCAGTCCACCATGTTATGCTATTGATCAAGTACCGATATATATTTATTCCATTTGGCAAGCATTTGGTTCTTAGCCTTCTGTGCCTTGCTGATTCAAGTGCTTGAAAAGATAAACGTTGGGAAAGTACCTCCTCAAACAGTGCATTCCAGATTCCAATCAGCTTCCAGGTGAAGAAGTTCTTCCACCAGTCCCCTCCCTTTTCTTTTACACAATCTTTTTTTCACTCCATAATTTAATAAATAACTTATATTCAATTTGCTATCACTGCCCCTGGAGCCATTCTCACTACAGTACATGTCCTAACAGATAAGGAATGAAGAAATAAAAACAGACACTTACCAGATACTTTACCTCGTCCAGGCCTGATCTTGCCTAAGCCTGATGAGCCAAAGCCACATAAAGACTGACACACTCAAAGAATGACAGCCCTGCTTGCATTTCTGTTATTTTTAATTGCTCTTTCTAATGGCTTCATCTTGACAGGAGAGGAGGCCGTGGATAGACATAACAGAGTGGGAATGGGACGTGGAATTAAAATGTGTGGCCACTGGGAGATCCTGCTTTCTCTGGCGGACAGAGCGTAGGTGATCAGCGAAACGGTCTCCCAGTCTACGTCGGGTCTCACCAATATACAGAAGGCTGCATCAGGAGCACCGGACACAGTATATCACCCCAGTCGACTCACAGGTGAAGTGTTGCCTCACCTGGAAGGACTGTCTGGGGCCCTGAATGGTGGTAAGGGAGGAAGTGTAAAGGCATGTGTAGCACTTGTTCCGCTTACAAGGATAAGTGCCGGGAGGGAGATCAGTGGGGAGGGATGGTAGGGGGGACGAATGGACAAGGGAGTCGCATAGGGAGCGATCCCTGTGGAAAGCAGAAGGGGGGGGGAGGGAAAGATATGCTTAGTGGTGGGATCCCATTGGAGGTGGTGGAAGTTACGGAGAATTATATGTTGGACCCGAAGGCTGGTAGGGTGGTAGGTGAGGACAAGGGGAACCCTATTCCTAGTGGGGTGGCGGGAGGATGGATCTGCACAAAATTTTTGAAGCAAGTTAGGGAGTTTTTGTAGATTTCCATGTTTCTGCATTTACAGCATCAGCACTACCTTTCTTGCCACGTACTTCCCTGAACTTAATGTGGTGCCTACATTTGCATTGAGACAACCAACCATCTGTTGCTTTAAAATCTTCATGACCCAGCTTCTTAGCTAGCTTCACTGACTTGTTTTGTAACATTGGACCACTGACACACACACACACACCTCCTCCAGTTACAATGAGAAACCATTGATTGAGGGCCTTTTCGATATCTGGACCTTACCTTCACACTACTGTTATTGGGATTTTCCCTGTTGTCCCTCACATAATGTCCATTCTTCTCACAGTTTATCCTGCTGATGTATCAAGCGTGCAATTGTAGATGTTGGCACTCCAGTTATCTCTGCTAGCTGACCATGAGTGGTGTTAGCCAGATGTCTTTTAATTTGATTCAGTAAGGTAATATTTTTTAGCTGGTGTCAATTTTTTTTGTTCCACCTTGGCTAGGGTCTCTAACATTTTTTAAAGACAAAATAAAAAAAAAACTAAGTTATCAAACATCACTGCATTTTGAATTTGCATCCATCAGTCCAAATGGATAACATACCACAAGCAAATGCAACTGACGCGTCTGTTCACTCTCAGCACAGTGTAGTATCTAACGGCCACACAAGTGCACATTAATAACCATCTCTTGTCCTAATTAAGAGGATTCGTGTCCCAAATAAACAAAGGGATTACTATTTTCTTGATTTGTTTTTGTTCTTTTAGAGTTGTCCCAAATTCACTATAATTGTATTTTTTTACATAGCTTTATATGTGGGATAGGGAAAATGTCATATCTGTTAGAACATAGAATAGCAAAGCACAGTACAGTCCCTTCAGCCTGCAAAGTGATGTCAACCCATATAAATCTACTCCATGAGCAAATAACCCTTTCCTCCCACATAGCTCACGGTACTCCATTTTTCTTACGACTTGGTGCCTATCTAAATGGAACATAGAACAGTAATGCGCAGTACAAACCCTTCAGCTCACAATGTTCTACCAACCTTTGGACCTACTCCAAGATTAGTCGAACACTTTGCTCCCACGTTGTGCTTCATCTTTCTTTCGTCCATGTGCCTGTCTAAGAATCTTTTAAATGCCTGTGTTATATCAGCATTTACCATCACCCTGGGCAGGGTGTTCCAGGCACCAACCACTCCCTGTGTATAAAAAATACCTCGGACATCTCCTCTAAACTTTCCTCCACTCGCATTAAATGGATCTCCACTGGTATTGGCTCTGGAGAAAAGGCACTGGCTGTCCAACCTACCATACTTCTCATAATCTTATACTCCATCGGTCTAAAGAGAAAAGCCCTTCCTCATTCAACCTAACACTCACAACACGCTGGAGGAACTCAGCAAGTCGGGCAGCATCTGTGGAAACGAGCAGTCAATGTTTCGCACAAGACGCTGGAGGAACTCAGCAGTTTGGGCAGCATCCGTGGAAATGAACAGTCAACGTTTCGGGCTGAGACCCTTCGGCAGGAAACGTTAGCTGTTCTGTTCCACGGATGCTGCCGACCTGCTGAGTTCCTCCAGCGTGTTGTGTGTGTTGCTTTGACCCCAGCATCTGCAAGGTATTTTGTGTTTATAGCTCATTCAACCTTTCCTCATAAGATTAGCAGCATGCTGGTATCATTCATCTGCACCCTTTCTTAAGCTTTCACATTCTTCCCACAATGAGGTAACACAATGCTCTAAGTGTGGTCTAACCAGAGTTTTATTGAGCTTCTTGAGTTTTATTGTAGATTGGGTGAACCAAATCGGTAAAGGTGCTGAGGAAGAGGATTTCTTGGAGTGTATGTGGGATGGTTTTTTGAACCAACATGTCGAGGAACCAACTAGAGAGCAGGCTATTCTGGACTGGGTTTTGAGCAATGAGGAAGGGTTAATTAGCGATCTTGTCGTGAGAGGCCCCTTGGGTAACAGTGACCATAATATGGTGGAATTCTTCATTAAGATGGAGAGTGACATAGCTAATTCAGAAACAAAGGTTCTGAACTTAAAGAGGGGTAACTTTGAAGGTATGAGACGTGAATTAGCTAAGATAGACTGGCAAATGACACTTAAAGGATTGACAGTGGATATGCAATGGCAAGCATTTAAAGGTTGCATGGATGAACTACAACAATTGTTCATCCCAGTTTGGCAAAAGAATAAATCAAGGAAGGTAGTGCACCCGTGGCTGACAAGAGAAATTAGGGATAGTATCAATTCCAAAGAAGAAGCATACAAATTAGCCAGAGAAAGTGGCTCACCTGAGGACTGGGAGAAATTCAGAGTTCAGCAGAGGAGGACTAATGCTTAATTAGGAAGGGGAAAAAAGATTATGAGAGAAAACTGGCAGGGAACATAAAAACGGACTGTAAAAGCTTTTATAGATATGTAAAAAGGAATAGACTGGTAAAGACAAATGTAGGTCCCCTACAGACAGAAACAGGTGAATTGATTATGAGGAGCAAAGACGTGGCAGACCAATTGAATAATTACTTTGGTTCTATCTTCACTAAGGAGGACATAAATAATCTTCCAGAAATAGTAGGGGACAGAGGGTCCAGTGAGATGGAGGAACTGAGCGAAATACATGTTAGTAGGGAAGTGGTGTTAGGTAGATTGAAGGGATTGAAGGCAGATAAATCCCCAGGGCCAGATGGTCTGCATCCTAGAGTGCTTAAGGAATTAGCCCAAGAAATAGTGGATGCATTAGTGATAATTTTTCAAAACTTGTTAGATTCTGGACTAGTTCCTGAGGATTGGAGGGTGCCTAATGTAACTCCACTTTTTAAAAAAGGAGGGAGAGAGAAACCGGGGAATTATAGACCAGTTAGCCTAACGTCGGTGGTGGGGAAACTGCTGGAGTCAGTTATCAAGGATGTGATAACAGCACATTTGGAAAGCGGTGAAATGATCGGACAAAGTCAGCATGGATTTGTGAAAGGAAAATCATGTCTGACGAATCTCATAGAATTTTTTGAGGATGTAACTAGTAGACTGGATAGGGGAGAACCAGTGGATGTGGTATATTTGGATTTTCAAAAGGCTTTTGACAAGGTCCCACACAGCAGATTAGTGTGCAAACTTAAAGCACACGGTATTGGGGGTAAGGTATTGGTGTGGGTGGAGAACTGGTTAGCAGACAGGAAGCAAAGAGTGGGAATAAACGGGACCTTTTCAGAATGGCAGGCGGTGACTAGTGGGGTACCGCAAGGCTCAGTGCTGGGACCCCAGTTGTTTACAATATATATTAATGACTTGGATGAGGGAATTAAATGCAGCATCTCCAAGTTTGCGGATGACACGAAGCTGGGTGGCAGTGTTAGCTGTGAGGAGGATGCTAAGAGGATGCAGGGTGACTTGGATAGGTTGGGTGAGTGGGCAAATTCATGGCAGATGCAATTTAATGTGGATAAATGTGAAGTTATCCACTTTGGTGGCAAAAATAGGAAAACAGATTATTATCTGAATGGTGGCTGATTAGGAAAAGGGGAGGTGCAACGAGACCTGGGTGTCATTATACACCAGTCATTGAAAGTGGGCATGCAGGTACAGCAGGCGGTGAAAAAGGCGAATGGTATGCTGGCATTTATAGCGAGAGGATTCGAGTACAGGAGCAGGGAGGTACTACTGCAGTTGTACAAGGCCTTGGTGAGACCACACCTGGAGTATTGTGTGCAATTTTGGTCCCCTAATCTGAGGAAAGACATCCTTGCCTTAGAGGGAGTACAAAGAAGGTTCACCAGATTGATTCCTGGGATGGCAGGACTTTCATATGAAGAAAGACTGGATGAACTGGGCTTGTACTCGTTGGAATTTAGAAGATTGAGGGGGGATCTGATTGAAACGTATAAGATCCTAAAGGGATTGGACAGGCTAGATGCAGGAAGATTGTTCCCGATGTTGGGGAAGTCCAGAACGAGGGGCCACAGTTTGAGGATAGAGGGGAAGCCTTTTAGGACCGAGATTAGGAAAAACTTCTTCACACAGAGAGTGGTGAATCTGTGGAATTCTCTGCCACATGAAACAGTTGAGTCCAGTTCATTGGCTATATTTAAGAGGGAGTTAGATATGGCCCTTGTGGCTACGGGGGTCAGGGGGTATGGAGGGAAGGCTGGGGCGGGGTTCTGAGTTGGATGATCAGCCATGATCATAATAAATGGCGGTGCAGGCTCGAAGGGCTGAATGGCCTACTCCTGCACCTATTTTCTATGTTTCTATGTTTCTATGTTTCTTGATTACCTTGCAGCTCTTCAACTCAGTCCCCTGACTAACGAAGGCCAGGACTCTCTATGCCTTCTTAACCACCCTATCAACTTGTGTGGAAACCTGTGTTGTTTTGTTAATCACAGATGACTTTTGTAATTGGTACAAGAAATCTCGAGACAAAATCATCAGAGTACACAAAGTCAGATTTGACAACCAGAAATTAACATTGGCAGTGAAGATTTTGAGTGGAAATTAAAATAGAGGAAGGACTCCACAAGAATCAAAATGCCAACAATCCCCCCCACCCCCCATCCATAGATCCTGGTCAACCCGGTGTTCCTACAA
This sequence comes from Mobula hypostoma, assembly GCF_963921235.1. Taxonomy (NCBI): domain Eukaryota; kingdom Metazoa; phylum Chordata; class Chondrichthyes; order Myliobatiformes; family Myliobatidae; genus Mobula; species Mobula hypostoma. The sequence goes on along the minus strand of NC_086121.1, from coordinate 41,331,459 downwards.
CAGACTGTTTATTGCTCCAGGTTTACAGTCTCTTATGTCTCCAGGGTAAGATCACTGGAAGCATCACTGCAATGATATCAGTCAAGTCCACCGAAGGATCTCAATGTAGCAGTTGCTGAGGGATAAACAAGCTGAGCAACAAGCTCAAATTGCAAAACAACCTTGTTCCAGGATTCCCACTGTGTATCTCCAGCTTGTAATTAAATACTCAGAAGGTGATGGCAAAATCTCACAGCAAGAGTGGAACACTGTGTCATCCTCCCCCTCCAGCCTTATCCTCCTGCTCCAGAGGGATGTATGATTGAAAATTGATGGCATGGAAGAAAGAAGGGAAGAATTCTGTTTCCATTACATCCTGGGGTAGTTCCAAAGTACTTTCAACTCATGAAGTGACTCTGCACCTTTAAAGTGGAAGTAAAAAGATAAACATCATGAAGAAAACAAGGAATAGATGACATTGTTGTTGAGGTAATGGTGGAAGAGGAATAAATATTTTTGTTGTGGAGTGAGTATACTGTGATTCTTTGAAGCAATTCTTGGATAAACTCTAGTGATACATTAAATACTGGAAGAATCATGGCTAGAAAATGGCGGACAGAAATCAACTGGCAACTTTCTGTGAACACTTGACTCTTAAATAGTGTAGAGGGTGGGGTTGATATGGTTTGTTGTATGGGTTGAAGAAAGAGGACACTGGCTAGTTCATTAAATTTTAAATCATAAAGCTTTGTTATCGGATGAGCAGAATACGCTTCATGACTGCCAAATCTGCAGACTTCTGCTGGGCTTTCAGTGTGAATGCCCTTACCAATATGGCACCCAGAGCAACTCAAACCTCAAGTGAGCATCTGCAGAATACACGTTACTTTTGACCTTCAATATATCCTGGCAGGCACTTCTTTTTCCCACTTATTGAACCATCATAGAAATGTCAAGTCAATAAACAAGGCAGAGGAGCTCAGTAACTGACAGGAAGAACTAAAACGGAGAGTGGCAGGAATATTAAACAAAGAATAAGACAGTTCAGTGAATAGGTGCACATAAAATAATGTTATTAACAAATCCAAAGTGTCCAACTGATGGCAAAAGTATTGAATTAATCAATCTCTTTTTATGTGTCAGTGGGAGAGGATCATTACAGAATTTAAATGTGTGGGGAGTGAAGGTGGAATGGTTTTGATCTTAAACTAGGTGTTACCTAGGCGTAGAGCAAAAAAAAACATGTTCTTATTTGGCTCAACAATTTGCTGCAAACCTGGTGGCAATATTGGGTGTATAACATTTGCTGCTTAACTATTGAAATCACCAGCAGGTTGAATTCAAATAAAATTTAGTCTTTTTGCAAAGAAAGTAAGGTCAAGGATAATAAAGGAAGATCGTTTGCAGTGATTGATTGGTTTTTCATTTCATTTAAGGGCAATGCAGGGAGTTGGGGACTGGTTAGAGTTTAGGAACAGTGACGAGAAGCGTTGGAAGTAATGGGCAGTAAATGGTGAATGAAGGCTATAAATGTCCGAACAGAGGAAAGTCACAGTGGTCCGGCCTCTGGCACTGAGTCTGCTTCTGCGACTCAGAAGGGAAGCAGAGGAGAAGAGGCGTGCTGTGGTGACAGAAGATTTGTTAGTTAGGGTAACGGACAGAAGGTTCTGTGGATGAGAACCGTATTCCTGGATAGTATGTTGCCAGGGTGCCATGGTTTAAGATTTCTCGGATCGAGTCTTCATTTTTCTTAAGTGGGTGAGTGAACAGTCAGAAGTTGTGGTCCACGTAGGTACCAGCGACATAAGTAAGCTGAGTAACGAGATTCTGCATAGCGAGTTCAGGGAGTTAGGTGCTAAGTTAAAGGGTAGGACCTCCAGGTTTGTGAACTCAGGAGAGCTACCCATTCCATGTGCTAGTGAGGCCAGAACTAGGAAGATTATACAGTTTAATGCAGAGTTGGTGTAGGAAGAAGAGCATAAGATTTTTAGATCATTAGGCTCTCTTCCAGGGAAGGTGGGACCTGTAATAGAAGAGACAGTTTGCGCCTGAACTGGGGTGTGATTAATACCCCAGCGGGAAGATTTGTTAATGCTGCACAGCGGGGTTTAAGCTAGAGTTGCAGGGGATGGCAAACCAGAGTTGTTGGCAGGACCTTAGACAACGTTAGGAATCAAAAAGATGAGCATGGTGCCACTAGTGACCTGAGCTGTGTATATTCCAATGTAAGAAGTATTGTAGGAAAGGTGGATGATAGCGTTGAAGATGTGGTAGCTGGTTTACAGGTAGAGGCAATCTGTAGTGAGGAGAGGCTGTTGATCGGGCAAAATTGCAGTACACAGGATGAGTTGCAACATAAAAGGCAGACAAAATCGAAAAAGGTGAATACAGGACTGAAGGTGTTATATTTGATTGCGCGCAGTATATGGAATAAGGAAGATGAATTTGCAGTGCACTTGCAGATTGGCAGGTATAATGTAGGTATCACAGAAACATGGCTGAAAGAAGATTATAGCTGGGAGCTTAATATTCAAGGATATACTTTAAATCAGAAGGACAGGCAGGAAGGCAGAGGGAGTGGCGTTGCTCTGTTGGTAAAAAATGAAATCAAGTCATTAAAAAGCAGTGACATAGGGTCAGAAAGTGTTGAATCGTTGTGGGTAGAGCTAAGGAACTGCAAGGGTAAAAAGGCCCTGATGGGAGTTGTATACAGACCAGCAACTACAGTAAGGATGTGGTCCACAAATTACAATGGGAAATAGAAATGCATGCCAATAGGCAATGCTACAATCGTCATGGGGAATTTCAATATGCAGGTAGATTGGTAAAATGAGGTTGGTGCTGGATTCCAGGAGGGGGAATTTCTAGAGTGCAAACGAGAAGGCCTTTTGGAGCAGCTCATGATTGAGCCTACTAGAGGTTCAGTTATTTTGGATTGAGTGTTGCGCAATGAACCAGAATTGATTAGAGATCTTAAGATAAAAGAAACCTTCAGGGAAAGTGATTGAATTCACCCTGAAATCTGAGGAGAAGCTGAAGTCAGATGTATCAGTATTACAGTAGAGTATTCTAAAAGTAACATGACACAGCCGTTGCTAACAAGAGAAGTCAAAGTCAACATAAAAACCAAAGAGAAGGCACATAATGGGCCAAAAAATTAGTAGGAAATTTGAAGATTGGGAAGCTTTTAAAAACCATCGGAAGGCAACTAAAAAATTCACTCAGAAGGTAAAGATGGAATACAAAAGTAAGTTAGCCAATAATATTAAAGAGGGTACCAAAAGTTTTTTCAGATACATAAAGTGTAAAAGAGAGGTGAAAGTGGATATTGAACTGCTGGAAAATGATGCTGGAGAGGTAGCAATGTGGGACAACTAAATGGTGGACAAATTGAATAAGTATCTTGCATCAGTCTTCAATGTGGAAGACACTAACAGTATGGTGGAAGATCCAAGTGGCGGGGGTCATGATGTGTGTGAAGTTGCCATAACCAGAGAGAAGATTCTTAGGAAACTGCAAGGTTAGAAGGCAGATAAGTCACCTGGACCAGCTGGTGTACACCCCAGGGTTCTGAAGTATGTGGCTGAAAAGATTGTGGAGGCATTTTTCAAGAACCACTAGATTCTGGAATGGATCTGGAAGACTGGAAATTTGCAAATGCCATTTCACTTTTCAAGAAGGGAGAGAGGCAGAAGAAAGAAAACTATAGACCAGTTAGTCTGTCCTCAGTGGTTGGGAAGATGTTGCAGTCAATTACTAAGGATGAGGTCTCGGGGCACTTGAATGCACGTGATAAAATAGGCTGTAGTCAGCATGGTTTCCTCAAGGGAAATCTTGCCTGACAAATCTGTTGGAATTCTTTGAAAAAATGACAAGCAGGATAGACAAAAGAGAATTGATTGATGCTGTGTACTTGGATTTTCACAGACCTTTCGCAAAGTGTCACTCATGAGGCTACTTAACAAACTTTAAGTCCATGGTATTTCAGGAAAGATTAAGCAGCAGATGATTGGCAAGAGGCAATGAGTGGGAATAAAGGGAACCTTTTCTGGTTGGCTGCCAGTGACTCGTGGTGTTCCACAGGGGTTTGTGTTGGGACTGATGCTATTTATATTATATGTCAATGATTTGGATAATGGTATTGATGGCTTTGTTGCAAAGTTTGCAGATGATATGAAGATAGGTGGAGGGGCAGGTAGTTTTGAGGAAGTAGAGAATCTACAGAAGGACTTAGAGAGATTAGGTGATGAATAAATAAATGGCAGATGGAATATAGTGTTGGGAAGTATGGTCATTCACTTTGGTAGAAGAAATTAAAGTATTGATTGCTTTCTAAATAGAGAGAAAGTACAAAAAAACTGAGGTAAAAAGGATCTTAGGAATCCTTGTGCAAGATTCTAGAAAGGTTAATTTCCTCAGGGGTGATTTTATTGAAACCTATCGAATGGTGAAAGGCCTTGATAGAGTGGATGTGATGAGAATGTTTTCTATGATGGGAGAGTCCAAGACCAGAGGACACAGCCTCAGAATAGAGGGTGTCCTTTAGCCAGAGAGTGGTGAATCTGTAGAATTCTTTACCACAGGCAACTGTGGAGGCCAAGTCTGCATATATATTTAAGGCAGAGGTTGATGGATTCTTGATTAGGTCAGGCTTGAAAGGATATGGGGAGAAGGCAGGAGATTGGAGCCGAGAGGAAAATTGACTCATCCAAAGTGAAATGACGGAACAGACTTGATGGGTCAATGGCCTATCTTGCTCCTATATCTTATGGTTTTACTGTCTAATTTTCAGGTTGAGCCTGTGGTGAGGAAGGCAAATGCAATATTAATATTCATTTCAAGATGACTAGAATATTAAAGCAAGGATGTAATGTTGAGACTTTATAAAGCTGTGATAATGCCTCACTTGGAGTATTGTGAGCAGTCTTGGCCCCCTGATCAGAGAAAGGATGTGCTGAAACTGGAGAGGATTTAAAGGAGGTCCACAAAGATGTTTCCAAGGCTGAATGGCTTGTCATATGAAGAATGTCTGATGGCACTGAGCCTGAATTCACTGGAATTCAGAAGAAAGAAGAGTGACCTCATTGAAACCTATGAAATGTGCAAGGTCTTGATAGAGTGGAGGTGGAGAGAATATTTCCTATGGTGGGAAAGTCTAAGACTAGGGAACAGCCTCAGAATAGAGGGTGTCCTTCTAGAATAGAAGTGAGGAGGAATTTCTTCAGCCAAATATTGGTAAATCTATGGAATTCTTCGCCACTGACAGCTGTGAAGCCCAAGACTTTATGTATATTTAAGGCAGAGGTTAATTGGTCAGAGCATGAAGAAATATGCGGAGAAATCAGGAGATTCTGCCTGAGAGGAAAATTGGATCAGCCATGATGAAGTAGCTGAGCTAACTCAATGGACCAAAAGGCCTAATTCTGCTCCTATATCTTATGGTCTTATAATGGAGTGATCAGAACTGAATACAAAGCTCCATATGAGACCTAACTATGTTTTATATACTTGCAATGTAACTTCACAATTTTGTACTCAGTTCCTCAACCAATAAAGGCAATCATGACATATGCATTCATTGCAATCTTGTCAATCTATTTCAGGAAGCATTAGACCTGGAACCAAAAAGTCCTCTCATATCAATACTATTAAGTATCTGCAATTAATGTTGAACTGTCTCTTTACATTTGAACCCTCAAAGTGCAACACTTCACATTTGACCAGGTTGATCTCCATCTGCCATTTCTCTACCCATATCTGCAAATGATCTATAATCCCACTGTATCCTTTGCCAGTCTTCTATGTTATCCATAACAACACCAATCTTTGCATGTATGCAAAATTACTAACCCTCCCATCTATATTTTCAGTCAGATCATTATTTTATATCACAAGTAGCAGAGGTCCCAGTACGGATCCCTGCAGAACATCACGAGTCATAGACCACCCCCCCCCCCCCCAGAATAATTCCCATTGACCATTACTCACTGTTTTTCACGGGCAAGGTATTTCTGAATCCAAATGGTCAAGTTATCGTGGATCCTATGCATCTTATTCTTCTGAATGAGCATCCCATGAAGGGCCTTGTCAAACATCTTAGTAACAACAACATGGACAACTTCCAAAGCTCTACCTTCATCAATCACCTTTATCACCTCCTCAAAAACCTCAATTTACTGCACAAAGCTATGTTGACTGCCTTTAATTAGGCCATGTTTTTCTAAATGCTTATAAATCTTATCCCTGAGAATCATTTCCAGTATCTTCCCTACCATTGTTGTGAGATTCACCGGTTGATAGTTTCCAGGATTATCCCTATTTTCTTTCATGAATAATGGAATAACATTGAGTATTTGACAGACCTCCAGGTCCTCGCCAGTGACTACAGAGGACATGAAGACATTGGTTATGATCCCAGCAATCTTATCTCTTGCCTCTCTCAATAACCTGTGCTATATCCCAGTCTGATTGGACAATGTGATAAATGAAATGGAAAGACTAAAGATTAACAACTTGGGAATTAACGAAGTTCGTTGGATAGGTGCTGGAACATGTCAGATTAGAAATAAAACACTAGTTTATTCTTGTGGAACATCCCATACTAATGGAGTAGGAATTCTAATGGATGAAAACATGGCAATAAGTGTTTTAGGACATTGGGCAATATCGGAAAGAGTGCTCCTTGTTAGATTCAGAGAACAACCATTTGATTTCGCAATTATACAGGTATATGCGCCAACAGCAGATGGAACAAATGAAGATATAGATAAATTCTATGAAGAGCTTGAACAAGCAAAGAATGGATGCAAACCTCAAGATATTGTTATGGTCATGGGAGATCTAATTGATAAAGTAGGACAAGGTGCTGATGGAAATACCATAGGAAAATTAGGACTAGGGGAAAGAAATGAAAGAGGTGAGAAATGGGTAGAATGGTGCAAGATGAATAATCAGGCCATTATGAATACCTACTTTAAAAACCATCCAAGACGCTTGTGGACCTGGAAAAGTCCAGGTGATAACACTAGAAATCAAATTGACTTTATGACTATAAACCAAAGATTTAGAAACCCAGTGACTCAATGCAAAACATATCCAGGTGCAGACTGTAATAGTGACCATAACCCAGTAGTATGTCATGTAAAAGTAAAACTTAAAAAACTAAAGAAAATAAACCTGAACAAATCCTTTACTACTTGCAATTAATTAAAGAAGAAAACTTAAGACAAAAATTTACAATTGAAGTAAGGAATAGATTTCAGAGTCTAGAAATAGAATCTTTTGAAGATGATAGCAATCATGTAGAAATGAAATTTAACTCTCTAAAGGATGCCTTGGTAGAATCAGCAAAGTCAGTGATTCCTAAAAAAGAAAAAAAGCACAAAGAATAAATAGATAACAGATGAAATAAAAAATCTAATGGAAGAAAGGAGATGGAAGAAAGCAAATCTTATAGAATATAAATCCGTAGATAAAAAAGTTAAAAGCTTATGTCAAAAAGCCAAAGAAGAATGGTTAAACCAGGAATGTGACCAAATAGAAAGAATCCCTATTACTGATTCAAAAAGGCTACATCAACAAATCAAGAATATTACTGGTAAAAAGCTCCTCTGTTCTTCAGGTGGATGTTTGAAAGCAAAGGATGGTACCATTATCATGGAAAAAGCTGAGATTATGAACAGGTGGACTGAGAATATCTAGGAATTGTTTGAAGACGATCGAGGTGAAAAACCAGAAATGAAGAAAAACATTGAAGGTCCAAGTATTTTAAAATCTGAAGTTCGTAATGCAATAAATAGGATGAGGAAAGGAAAGGCAGCAGGTCCTGATGAATTAGTAATAGAACAAATTACCACCCTTGAAGATTATGGAATTGAAAAAGTAACTGATTTAATCAATGAAATTTATGAGACTGGAATAATACCAGAAGAGATGAAAAGATCAGTATTTATCACACTTCCGAAGAAACCTGGAGCAATAGAATGTGAATTACATATGACCATAAGTTTAATGAGTCATATCACCAAGATACTTCTAAAAATTTTGATGACAAGAGCTAAAAGTAAGATACAAGCTGAAATAGGCAAAGAACAATGTGGTTTTGTGAAAGAAAAGGCACGAGAAACGCAATATTAATGTTAAGGATACTATTGGAACGAGCTATTCAAGTGCAAAAAGATTTGTTTGTTTTATCGTCTTCATAAAAGCATTTGATAAGCACAGTAAGTTATTTGAAATATTACAGGAAACTCTAGATCTAGATTCGAAAGACCTCCGCCTAATCAGAAATCTGTGCTGGTAACAAACTGCCACTGTAGAAATAGATGAAGAAGTGAGTCAGTTTACAAAAATCAAGAGAGGCGTTAGATGAGGGTGTGTTTTCTTCCCTGATTTATTTAATGTGTACAGTGAAACAATATTACAAAAAAAAGAGACATCTTGGGAATCAAAGTTGGCAGTGAAAACATCAATAATTTCAGATATGCAGATGACACTGTGTTAATTGCAAACACAGAGGAAGAACTACAAAACTTAATTGATATAATTGTTGAAGAAAGTGCAAAAATGGGTTTATCTATCAATTGCAAAAAGACAGAATGTATGGTGCTATCCAAAAAGAAGGAGAATCCTATATGTAGGCTGAGAATAAATGAGGAAGACATAAAACAAGTACAGAACTTTTGCTACTTAGGAAGCTGGGTGACATCAGATGGCAGGTGCGACTTGGACATCAAAAGAAGAACAGGGATGGCAAAAGACACCTTTACGGGAATAAAGAGTATACTGATCAATACTAAACTAGGCATGAAAACCCGCCTCGGAGTACTGAAATGTTACATTTATCCAGTTATGTGATATGGCTCAGAATGTTGGAAAATATCTAGTAACATGAGGAAACGAATTGTAGCAGCAGAGATGTGGTTTTTGAGGAGGATGCAAAGAATATCATGGATGAAACGAATATTTAACGAGGATGAAATGAACAGAGCAAACACAAAAAGAGAAATAATGTATGAGATCATGAAAAGGCAACGTGACTTCATTGAACGTGTGATTAGGAAAGAGGAGTTAGAATGCACGGTAATTATGGGAAAGATTGAAGGGAAGAAAGCAAGAGGAAGACAAAGACAAATGATGATGGAGACAGCAGCCAGAGAACTGGAAATGAATACCAATGAATTGATCCATTTGACCCGAAACAGGAGTATGTGGGCCATGGCAGTCAAAGCTCAACTGGGCACGGCCCCTGATGATGATGATGATGATGATGATGATGATCTCCCAGTTCAATATTTTTTGAAAGATCCCACACTACTTACTTCTTTATATGAAATGCTATAGCATGGTAGCACACTCCACATTAATATCCCTCCACATCTATCTCTTTGGTAGATATTGAATCAAAGTACCCTTTTAGTTCATTAACAACATCTTCCACTCCTTTATACATGTTCCCTCCTTTATACATGAGTAGTTCTACCTAGCTACCTAGACCCCTAGCTATCCACTTGTTCTTAATGTATGAATAGAATGCTTGAAATTTTCTTTAATGCTACTTGCCAAGGATTTTTTTATGGCTTTCCTAATTCTAGCTTTTTTGTAATTCTCAAATGCTCTCTTTGATTTTACTTTCCTAAAGCTTATGCATGTTTCATTTCACTGCCTGAGTAAATTCACCACCTCTTTGGACATCTGAAGTTCCCTGACATTGCCATCCTTGCCCTTCCTACTTGCTAGAATGTATCTGATCTGTACTCTGTGCAGTTGATCTTTAAACATCTTCCACATCTCAAAATCTGCTGTTCCCAATTAACTCTCCCTTGTTCCTGTCTATTACTTTCATAATTATGTCTGCTAAATTGCAAGAGAACACCTAAGAAAGAAATCAAGAGGGCTAAAAGAGGGCATGAAGTTGCTCTATCAGACAAAGTGAAGGAGATTCCCAAGGGCTTCTACAGATATATTTAGATCAATAGAACCCAGCAATATTCAAAATAGATCCTCTGGAAGATCAAAGTGGCCTTCTATGTATGGACCCTAAGGAAATGGGGGAGATTTTAAATGTATTACTTGCATCTGCATTTACTCTAGAGATGGACACAGAGCCTATAGAAATGAGGCAAAGCAACAGTGAGGTCAAGGGCAGAATACAGATTACAGAGCAGGAGATGTTTTCTGTCCTGAGCCAAATTAGGGTGGATAAATCCCAGGGCATGACAAGGTGTTCCCTAGGACCCTGTGGGAGGCTAGTGCAGAGACTGCAGGAACCCTAGCAGAGATATTTAAAGTGTCCTCAGCCACAGGTGAGGTGTCAGAGGATTGGAGGATAGCTAATGTTGTTCTGTTGTTTAAGAAAGGCTCTAAGAATAAGACTCTAGAACCATAAGACCATAAGATATAGGAGCAGAATTAGGCCATTTGGCTCATCGAGTCTGCTCCACCAATTCATCAACGCTGATCCAATTTTCCTCTCAGACCCATTCTCCTGCCTTCTCCTCATATCCCTTCATGTCCTGACCAATCAAAAATCTATCAACCTCTAACTTAAATATACATAAAGACTTAGCCTCCACAACTGCCTGTAGCAAAGAATTCCACAGATTCACCCCCCTCTGGCTGAAGAAATTCCTCCTCATCTCCGTTCTAAATGGGCACCCTTCTATTCTGAGGCTGTGTCCTCTGGTCTGGGACTCACCCACCACAGGGAATATCTTCTCCACATTCACTCTATGATGCCTTTCACCATTCGATGGGTTTCAATGCGGTAACCCCTCATTCTTCTGAATTCTAGTGAATGCAGCCCCAAAGCCATCAAAACTTCTTGGTTAGACAAAACCAAAGAGTCACAATGCTCTACAAAAAGGAACTTGTATGTGCTCTATTTTAAGTGACAATATCTTTACCTTGTAACTATCGATTTCTGTGCATCGGGCTCTGGAGAGGGTCCTGAACTCAGCACCATCTAACGAAGAGGCAGGAGTGCTACCAACTGAGATGTATCAGCATATTAAACAACACACAAAACTCAGGCAGAAACTTAGCCAGCACCTGTGGAAAGAAATGGACAACTTGTGTTCTGGGTCAAGACCTTTCATCAATACATAGAACATAGGACATAAAACAGTACAGGCTCTTCGACCCACTACGTTTTGCCAAGCTAATTACATAATAATCAAATGGCCAACTAAACTAATCCTTCCTGCCTACACAATGCCCATATTCTTCCATTCATATGCCTATCTTGGAGCCTCTTGAATGAATCTAATGTATTTGCCTCCATCACCACCCTCACAGCACATCCCAGGCACACACCATTTAGTTTTATTTTTACTCTTAGTCCAGATGAAGGGTCCTGATCTAAAACATCGACTGTTCATTTCCCTCTACAAAGGCTTCCTGACTCGTTGACTTCTATCTATTTTCCAGCACCTGCCGTCTCTTGTGCCTCCAGAATTCACATTAAAACTTGTTAATCAAAAATGACCACTTCTTACTCTGAAATAAACATAGAAAATGCCAAAATAGCTCAGAAGGTATAGAATTTGAACCACTTCCATCTTAAAAATATCTAATGATTCTACCTCACCGCTCTCTGTAGTAGAGAATTCACTCCCCTTTGAGTGGAAAGGAAAACAGGATTATCGTTTCAGGTTGAACATTAGAACAGCTTGTTTTAAGAACAGATTGCTCATTTTACTGCTTTTGTTACTGATGTATTTACTTTTGAAAGAGAGTATAACTGGGTAGTCTGCTTTTATTACCAAGTTTTACTATCCTCAGGACGAAGCATTCCATTATCCTTCTGGACTGTCACAGTACCATTGTGATTATTAGACACACCGACAATGAATGGATGGGGATATAATTCTGGGTCAGGGTGGGGTGGTGAGTTGCGGGGAGGAGGGGCGCTGAAGGTGCTGGGGTGAACTGCACTTGCTTGGTGGTAAGGGTCAGATGACACTTACATGTTCTTGTGGTGCCCTAGGTAAGTAAATGCAATGCATTTTGTCGGCAGTACACACAGCAGTCACAGTGCGCTGGTGTTGAGAGAGTCAGTGTTAGGGTGATAGGTGGCATCCCTATCTAATGAGTTATTATTCCAAATACCAAAGACCCATAGCAATGTAGGAGCAAGAGTAGGATCTTCAAGCCTGCTGTACCATTCAGTGTAGGATCTTCAAGTCTGCTATACCATTCAATACAATTCTCTCTCTCACTACCCTACACTTACCACTTGCCATACACATACCCGTTACTGTCTTTAATATCCAGAAATCCACTGACTCATTAATATATTCAGTAACTGAGCTTTCATTATCTTCCATCATGAATAGCTCCACAAATTCTAGCCTCCCTAAATAAAATACTTTCTTTTTGTCCCATTGCTAAATTTTTTACACCAAAGCCTGAGATTGTGACCCCTGACCATAGTTACAAGAAGAATCCCTATGCATCCAGCATGTTAAGCAATATACGTTTCAGTGGGACCTCTTATTCTTCAAAACTTTAGTCAGTACAGGCCTATTTGACCCCATCCCCCCTCATTCAAAGTTCAAAGTAAATGTATTATCAAAGTACATATATGTCACCATATAAAAACCTGTGATTCATTTCCTTGTGATTCAACCATGCTGCTATCACAGAAATCAATCCAATGACCTTTTGATATCTTCCTCTACAGCAAATACATCCTTTCTCAGAAAAGAAGACCAAAACTGTTTATATTACATTGAGTGAGGACTGATAAAGACGTCCTTGTTTCTGTACTCAAAATTTCTTGCAATGAAAGCCAACTTACCACATTTGTTCTCCACTGCTTGCTGCACATGCAGGTTTACCTACTGAAACTGAGTAGCTGGCCAACCAGGTCCCTCATACAGCAACATTTACTAATCTATCACTACTATTTTCAATAATACTTTACTTTTCTTTTTGTCCGACAAAGGTGGATAATCTTTTTTCAGTTTATGCCGCCGTTGCCATGTTTTTACCCACTCAATCAACTTGCCTAGTTCACACCTCATAATTTACAATTACATCCAGCTTTGAAACATCAGCAAACTTAAAATATTTCATTTGTATTTCTTATCCAAATCATTGATGTACTGTATATTGTGAGTAGCTGGGCCCAAGCACTGACCCCTGCAATACCGCACTAGACACACCTACCGCCCCCAAAAAATCATTCTTCTTACTCTCATTTTCTTATCTGGCAAAAAATTTTCCATACCAATCTAATGCCCATATCTAATCTACTTTAACCTTTTATGGTCCTCAACATTTTGAGTGTATGTCCCAGAATATCTTAAAACACCAAATCCAAGGGTTCTCCCTTATCTATTCATTACATCTTTACTATATCTATATAATATGTTTTCCTTCCATAAATCCTTGTCAAACATTGTGCAATCCCATTAAATATATTTTTCAACTGTTCTGTTATCACATCCTTTAACATAGATTGAAGCATTTCCCCCCATTACTGATGTTATGCCAACTGATCTGTAGTTTTCAGCTTTCTCACTCTCTTCCGGATGGTGATGAATTTCTTCTGCACTGTTGGAGCTCTGCCCACTCAGTCTAGCTAAGGGGAGAGTATTCTACTACAGTGCTGATCTATAATGTATAATGCTTACTCTGTGAGTCTCGTGTAAGCAAGGAATTTCATTGCACCCTGGTGTATATGACAAGAAACTAATCTGAATCTGAAGTAATCCAGACTTTCTCTTTATGCAGATGGTCATTTCTGACACTTGTGTAATGTGAAGGTTGTGCAAAATTTGCAATACATTCTGTTCAAGGGAAGTTTCTCATGCCTAGTGCTTTAGGGTAAGCCTGCTCATTGCTAGTGATTCATTCACCAGGACCCACCACAGAAGGAAGGGCACTTGACCCACATGAGAACGTTATGATGATAACTCTTCTCAGAAACTAAACCAATCAAACCAGCCATCGCCGTATAACCTCATGAGGCAATCTCTGTACGTCAGGACTGTTCTGAACAAACTAACTGCAGATGTTCAGGGAGGCCATTGGAAACAGAGCAGACACAGACCTTGAGGAATATGACTCATCTGTCACCAGATACATCTATAAATGTGTAGACGACTTTTATATCTCATCTCACAGCCCAGCCAGAACCCCTGGATGGACACAGAGATGTACTCCCCACTAAAATCAGAGAATGCTGCCTTCAAGTCTGGAGACAGTACAGCAGAACAGCTCTCAGAGCAACCAGGAGATACCTCATCTTAGGCATCAAGAGGGTAAAGACTGCCTGTGTACAAAACATCCAGGAACACCAGTCCAGTAACAATCCGGTGTATGCGGCACAGCATCAAGCACCAAATAAGTTTTACTGGTACTGAATACGCAAGGAAAAAGTGTCAACTATAGAAGTAATGCCTCCCTCCCTGATGTTTTAAACAACTTTTATGCATGCTTCAAGGAGTGCAAAACAATGCCAGCTGCAAAAGCTAACACCTCCCCCCCTCCCTCTCCCCCCAGGTGAGCAGCTACTGTAACAGTAGCAGAAATAAGAAGGACATTGAAGAAAGTCAATCCGAGTATGGCTGCTGGGCCAGATAACATCCCTGGGATGTTATAATACTCAGGGAGTGTGCCCACCAGCTCTCTGATGTCTTCACAGTCATCTTCAATACTTCACCCATCCATGCTGCTATCTCTGCATGCTTCAAATCAACCACAATCACCCTGTACCAAAGAACTAAATGACTACTGTCCAGTGGAACTGATGACAATACTCATGAAGTGCTCTGTAAAGGCACACATCAAAAACTCCATTCCTGCCATACTGGTCACTCACCAATATGCTTACCAACAGAACCACTCCAACAGATGTCATAGCATCTCTTGTACACGTAGCCTCAACACTCCGAGGAAACAAGGATACTTATGTCAGCATGCTGCTTCTGGGTTTTAGTTCGGCATTCAACGTTATTGTCCTACAGCCCCTGGGGAACAAACTCCTACTCCTCAGTCTAAGTATACCACTGTGCGAACAGGGCTGTGTGCTGAGCCCACTGCTGTACACTCTGTTCACACAAAACTGCACTGCCGTACAGCCGAGGGCACCATGCTACCTCATGATGCTGTTACAGCTCGGGATGTCTGAGTTCAGATCTTCAGTGAGAATGTTCTCACCTTGGAATGCATGGGTTCTCCCTGGGTGCTCCAGTTTCCCACCACAGTCCAAAGACATACCTGGTAGGTCAAGCGGTCATTGTGAATTGTCTTGTGATTAGGTTAGGGTTAAGTCAGGGTTGTCGGGATTGCTGGGGTGGTGTGGTTCGAAGGGCTGGATGGACCTACTACACACTGTATCACAAAACAACATATACAAATAAGTAATCACATTGTCAGCTTTACAGATAACATGACCGTGGTGGGGCTCATCAGCAACGAAACAATGAGAGGGTCCATAGAGAGGAGGTGGAAGAGCTCACGGTCTGGTGTAAGCCACAGAACCTCTTCCTTAATGTCAACAAGACAAAGGTGATGGTTATCAAGTTCAGGAGAGCCCGCACCACTCACACCGTTCTTTACATTGGCGGCACAGCAGTGGAAACTGCGAGCAGATTCGAACACCTGGGAGTGCACACCTTGCTCATGGACTCTTTGCCCCACTCCCTTCAGGAACGAGGCTATGTAACATCAACACCAGGACCATCAGACTCAAAAGTTTACTTTCTCCAAGTATTAAGGCTGATCAACCCACTAACCCATCCACTACACTGCTCCCTACCACCTGTCAAAGTCACCTTATGTATAGACACTCCTGAGTCTAGCGATGACACTCCTGTATCATCCAGTCAATATATGTATATAAGCTATCTTAGGTATTTATATTAATCATGCTTTTTATTATTGTGTTTATTTTGTGTTGCATCAGATCCCAAGTAACAAATAATTTGCGTACAGGATATTACCTTAAACAGTCTTGAATTTTCTATGGCTCTTCTGCGTTTTGATCATTTTTCAGTGAATAAGAACCAAATTTTATTTATTCCATCTTGAATTTATGATGATTTGAAGACACAGTGTTACTGTTACAGCTTCATCCATTAATTATCCTGCCTGGTTCTAAAAGAACTCCCTCAGCTTGACAGTATTCTGCTAATGGCCTTTTAACCATGTGAAAGTTCTCACTCAGCATTTTCCTAGTACAGATGATGAAAGACTTCATAAGCCACTTTCAGTCCACAACAGCCATGATTCAGTGGGTTGGTTTACCATCCCACAGAAACCTACAAGGTTTGATTGAATGGCTAATTTCTGCTTTCAGATAACACAACAAATAAATTAGAAGGCCAGGGAAATTAGTGGCAATATTTTTTAAAAGTCTTTGGTTGGGATTTATTTTCATGTAGCTCCTATTGCATCACCAGAACTTCTCCCAGTGCAGAAGTAGCATGATCTGCAAGTGCATACTGTTTTCACAAATGTCACCTCAACTCGACAGTGGAATGGAGGAGTTCCAACAAAATTTCGAGCCTCTACCTGTCATGGTTGACCCAAGGTTGGGGAGTAAAGAACTCGTGGGTACATGTTTCAGCTGAGAGGGGTAAGGTTTAATAGCAATGTGATGGGAAGCCATTTCATGCAATGGGTGGTCAGTAGATGAAATGAGCTACCAAAGGAAATGGTTGAGACAGTATATTAACAACGTTTAGCTGCTACATTGGCAGGTACATGGATAAGAAAGGTTTAGAGGGATGGCTGAGAGTACATTAACAATGTTTAACTGCTACATGGGCAGGTACAAGGATGAGAAAGGTTTAGAGAGATGGCTGAGACAGTATATTAATAACGTTTAACTGCTACATGGGCAGGTACATGGATAAGAAAGGTTTAGAGAGATGTGGACCAAATGTGGGCAAATAAAAATAGCTTGGAGGGAAATTTTAGTCAATCTGGACCAGTTGGACCCTTCACCTTCTGAATCTTTGACCAGGGAGTGCATGAAATCACGTGTTCTAATGAGCTTTTTAGAGAACAGTCACAGAACCATTTAACCACGGAAGATTTTGGAGATGCTGGAAATCCTGAGCAACATACACAAAATGCTGGAAGAACCAATTGTTTTTATTTTCTTATTTGGAGATAAAACACAATAACGGGCCATTCCAGCCCAATGAGCTCATGCCACCCAGTTACACCCGTGTGACCAATTAACCTGCTGACTTGCATGAGCTTGGAATGTAGAAGGAAACCGGAGCACCCAGGGCAACCCCACATGATCATGGGGCGAACCTACAAATTCCTTACAGTATGAGGGAGGGAGGAGGTGGAGGGGTGGGGTCAGGTTGCTCAAGTTATGTAAGGGTTAAGTTGCATTTATGAACTGAATTTTCCATTAATTAGAAACAAACTACTTTCCCAAAATCCTTATGTGAAATATTTAGCTCTAATGGACTTCAGGGACTGATTGGCAAAGAGAATTAGGGAAAGTCAGTGTAAGTGATTGTAGTTTTAACCAGCAAATGAACTCTGATATATTTTTGTCTGATTTCAGCCTGAGTGGAGGGACTTGGGGAGCTGATCTACTCATCAGCAAGAAAACTATTGGCAGTTTCATGAAAAAACTGTATGCTAATGAGAATGGCTCGGGGTTCATAAGAGTTTGGAGAAGGGACTTACTTTTGCTACAGGGGATCTCTGCATTGTCTCCCAATGAAGCACTTTGAGCACTGAATCCGAGAGCATAATCTGGCAGAATTTCCATAAGTCAGGACTTGGATAACCTGGGGAACTCTGTGTGGATCTTTCTCCTAAGCATTAGAGTTATATTGATGTGCGTGGAAATAACATTATAATTTAACACACAAACAAAAATGTCCCTCCGATACTGCTACATAATTTCACACCAGATAATCAATTAAATTCCTTTCCTTGATAACAATCCAAATGAGAACCAGATTCATTGCAAACTTGGCTCCAGATCTGAGTAAACTGAGCTTCAGGACATCCCTGAGATACACTATTTCTGTCCTCATGACATCACCCCACACTTTCCCAGCTTCATCTCAGCAGCTGCTGATTCTCTCTGCATCCCTCTGTTATCCTCACAACGGGCTCTTGGACCAGCTCCCACCTTCCACCCTCTGTAATTTTCAGTCATCCACAACTGCTAAAATCTGGGAGAGTTTCTTTCAGCAAATTATTCCTGGCTGCAGAAACTCACAGGAGGCAAGAAAATCAGGCACCAGAGCTTTTTCAAATATCACTTTGTGCATTAAGATATTTGGGACTTGTGTCAATTGCCTAATACCATCTGTCAACAGTATTTCAGCCCTTTATGAATTGCTCACTTGGCAAATCTATCAGGAAGCAAATGTCCAATGGTGCAATTTTCATTTTTAATGATAAATATTATAACCAAATATAAAAAGGAACAGTATGAACTTTAGCAATCAGTGTTTTATGCTTTCTGTTAACAGTGGCCATCATATATTTGGGAAATTTTAATAAGTTTGTTCCATATGTGTTTCCAAATCTACACTTGCTGACTACACGTAAGACCCTCGGCATCTGGATGGAATAGCAACCATCACCCTATAGAAAGCAACCTGATGTGTGTAGCGCAAACACGAGAAAATCTGCAGATGCTGGAAATTCAAGCAACATACTCAAAATGCTGGTGGAACACAGCAGGCGAGGCAATTTCCATAGGAAGAAGTACAGTCAAAGTTTCGGGTCACGAGGTCTCGACCCGAAACGTTGACTGTACTTCTTCCTATAGATGCTGCCTGGCCTGCTGCTGCGTTCCACTGCATTCCAGTGTGTGTATTGCCTGATGTGTGAAGCCCTGTTGCTATTGTAAGTCCTAGGTTACACAGAATGGTATGATAGATAGGTCATCAATGATTGCACTGCAAACAGCAAAACAGTTCCAGTAAAATCACTCAGTCACTAGGATCTATAGGAAATTTATCTCACTATTGACTAATCTCCTTTGGGATGCCAAGGAGAAATAAATTAAACTGATTCTATTCAGCTTAGATATGAACACCAACAAACAGTTGGAGGTCAGCTAATGATGAATTAGTGTGAAATGTAATCTCTCCAAGTCCATTATTTCATCTCTGTTCTTGGTGTTGCAGTTTAATAGTTATATCAGCTCCTTGGTATGAGTAATGATCACTTGATGCTGAAGTGTCTAAAGCATTACTCTCACTCACTAGTCATAAGAGATTCTTCAGGTGCTTGAAATCATGAGCAAGATACACAAAAATGTTGGAGGAGCTTAGCAAGGCATCAGGTAGCATCCATGGAGGGACTGATGAAGGGTCTTGGCCTGAAACACCAACTGCTTATTTTTCCATGGATGCTGCTTGACTTGCTGATTCTTCCCCAGCATTTTGTGTGTGTTATTCTCAGCCACTTCCCACAACACAGAAAACTTGGCCATAAAGTCCATCTCCAGGGACAGACACAAACTGCTGCTGGTACGCGTCGACCTAAGCTGAGTGGAATGTCCTTGCTGCTTGTGTGACAAGTTCAGTCCCTCATGAAATTCCCAGAAGCTTTATTCTTACATATAAAGTTTCCCTAACACACCAAAAATAACATCAAAATCAGTTGGAAGAAATTCAACATTACATCTAAAAACTGGGAAGACATTGCACTTAATAGGTAGACCTGGAGGAAATTTGTTCAAGCAGGAGCTGCATTGCATGAGAACGGCCCTCGCTGTGTCACAGAGAGCGAGCTCAGCTGCTTCTCCTCAAGGGTTGTCTGTGGAAATACGTGTGCCAACACACACACACACACACACACACACACACACACACACACACACACACACACAGCCTGGGTCATCCAAACAAAAAACAGAAAACCTTGGCAATGCATTGGAATTCCCCAAATTCCAGATGTGCCTGATTTTTTTTTCAGATATCTCATGACCCCAGTGTTATCAGACTCTTAAAGAGATCGCTTATATAAAATAGACTTTTGACCTCATTATCTACATTATGATCTTCCACTTTACTCTTTACCTGCACTGCACTTTCTTTGTAGCTGTGACAGTTTATCCTGCATGGTCATTGCTTTGTACTGTTCTTCCTCCGTACAGTGTTTAATGATCTGATCTGAATAAAGAATATGAAAGACAAGATTTCCACTATATTGTGGTGCATGTGACAGTAATAAACTAATACCAATACCCTCATGTTTCCATCAATTTGTTCGATTAGAAACACAAAATACTCTGCAGACACTGGGGTCAAAGCAACACTCACAACACATTGGAGGAACTCAGCAGGTCGGGCAGCGTCCGTGGAAAAGATCAGTCAACGTTTCGGGCCGGATCCCTGCATCAGGACTGAAGAGGGAAGGGGCAGAGACCCTATAAAGAAGGTGGGGGGAGGGTGGGAAGGAGAAGGCTGGTAGGTTCCAGGTGAAAAACCAGTAAGAGGAAAGATAAAGGAGTGGGGGAGGGGAAGCAGGGAGTCTGTTGGGGTCATCTACTGCATCCGGTGCTCCCGGTGCGGCCTCCTCTACATTGGTGAAACCCGACGCAGATTAGGGGACCGCTTTGTCGAGCACCTCCGCTCCATCCGCCACAACAGACAGGATCTCCCGGTAGCCACCCACTTCAACTCTGCTTCCCATTCCCATTCAGATATGTCCATACATGGCCTCCTCTACTACCATGATGAGGCTAAACTCAGGTTGGAGGAGCAACACCTCATATACCGTCTAGGTAGTCTCCAGCCCCTTGGTATGAACATAGAATTCTCCAGCTTCCGGTAATTCCCTCCCCCTCCCTTCCTCTATCCCTATGTCACTCTGCCCCCTCCCCCAGCTGCCTACCACCTCCCTCATGGTTCCGCCTCCTTCTACTACCCATTGTGTTTTCCCCTATTCCTTCTTCACCTTTCCTGCCTATCCCCTCCCTGCTTCCCCTCTCCCACCCCTTTATCTTTCCCCTTACTGGTTTTTCACCTGGATTCTACCAGCCTTCTCCTTCCCACCCTCCCCCCACCTTCTTTATAGGGTCTCTGCCCCCTCCCTCTACAGTCCTGACGAAGGGTTCCGGCCCGAAACGTTGACAGCAACCACGGATGCTGCCCGACCTGCTGATTTCCTCCAGGGTGTTGTGAGTGTTGCTCGATTAGACGTGTTTGAGCATGTTGTCAGCTGCATCAATGGCATTTGATGCTGGACTACTTGTGTCACGGCTGTTAAGCAGCAGTGATCTGAATAAAGTGCAGGTTCTCCAGCTCACCCATGGAGTTGGGGATGCATTGTCTATGTCATCACTGAGCCGTCTGCTCACACCTTTCCAAATCTGTGTGCACCCGTCACTTCAGATTTAGTTCAGTTGGTCCTTACATACCACCAAGATTCAATGAAACCCATTGCTCACCTACATCTCCCCAAGTTAACAGTGTGTACAGTAATGATAAATACAACGCCTACAGCAATGAGCACAGAACAGCAGAATAATGCCAAAAAAACTGCAGTACTTAAGCAAAAAGAAATGAAAACATGACAATTATGGGGAGGTAGAGTTTAGAGTACAAGAAAATGGCAGGACCAGCAGGAGGAGAATGTGAAATGTGTGAGATAAGAGACTGTGGATGCTTGAATCTGGAGCAACACATAAGAAGCTGGAGGAAGTCAGCAGATCAGGCAGCACCTATGGAGAGAAATGAAACTACAATGCTTCCAATCAAGACCCATCACCTCGACTCAACTTTTCAAGAAAGAAGCAATTGGTTTTCGAAGCCTGATATCAGTGGGGAAGAATCTGTGGTTAAGTCTAGTTGACTAGGTGATCAGGCTCCTTCATATTCTCCCATAAGGTGGAGGAGGAAAAAGGGAATGGTTAGGGTGGCACCCTTGATACTTTGTAGTTTCCTGAAGCAACGCACAGTGAAGATGGACTGGATGGAAAGAAGTGGCAAACTGTGATGGGCTGGGCAGTATTTACCACTCCCTGCCGTGACATAAAGACAGCATACTTAAAATAAAATGTGCAGAAAGAGACCAACTTATTCTCTTTGTCTACAGAAACCCTTTTTATCCCCAAATTCTCATTTCAGCTAAGCCTGACTAACCTACTGGGTGGCTCCTAGGATAATGTATTCTCTGGCAGTGTTCGACTGGTGTTTTTCCTGCAGGCTGACTTAAACCAAATTATCCCCATTAAATTCAACCTCTTGCTATAGGTCTAAGGTATCTATCAGTTGCACGTCAAAACATTAAAAGTGGTTTAAAATAATCTAATAAGATCCTATTAGAAACTGAACTCAGAACGTGCCGATTAACAAATCCAATATTTTCATCACATTGATATGCCAATCATCCACAGAGAACAAGGTTTCAATTACAATGCCCAGAATAATTTGGAATGTAAATTAAACATTAATAATAAATCCTTTGTTCCAAGGTGCCTATTTCTCTTCCTTTCTTTTTCATCTATTCTTTCCCAATTGAATTTCCTTCTAACCCCAGTCCTTCACTCACCCAGTCCTATAATCTGCATCTGTTACACTGCTAACCCTCTTTTTAAACTCAATCATCAGTTTTACTTTCATTTCTGTCTCAGCCTCACAGTTTTACTAATTTTAAAATGCCTGTGCTTCTGGAATAGCGTTGTCAAACATATATATCTGTCTATCTTTCTCTCTATCTCTCTCTCTCCTCTCAAACATGGAACATCCTATTCAGCTCCACTGCAACCCTAAACTTTTGCTGATGCCCTGGTTAGCTACTCTACGTTCCACTGTTCTGCTAACTTCACTCACTCCTACACCTAATCCCTCTGAAGTTGCTGTTGCTGCCTCTCAAATGATTGTACCATGCCAATCTAAATAAGCCACTTTCCTTAAAACAATTTCTAAAAGGGACGTGTCCCTAAATATTCAAAGTTGAAAGTTGACAGTTCAACATAAATTTATTATCAAAGTGCATACATATATGTCACCTTATACAACCCTCAGATTCATTTTCTTGCGGACATGCTCATGAAATTCTTGGTGTTCACCTGACGGAGAATCTCACCTGATCCCTCAACACCAGCTCCATAGCAAAGAAAGCCCAGCAGCGTCTCTACTTTCTGCGAAGGCTGAGAAAAGTCCATCCCCTACCCCCCCATCCGCACCACATTCTACAGAGGTTGTATTGAGAGCATCCTGAGCAGCTGCATCACTGTCTGGTTCAGAAATTGCACCATCTCGGATCGCAAGACCCTGCAGCGGATAGTGAGGTCGGCTGAGAAGATCATCGGGGTCCCTCTTCCCGCCGTTACAGACATTTACACCACACGCTGCATCCATAAAGCAAACAGCATTATGTAGGACCCCATGCACCACTCATACAAACTCTTCTCCTTCCTGCCATCTGGCAAAAGTCACCAAAGCATTCGGGCTCTCACGACCAGACTGTGCAACAGTTTCTTCCCCCAAGCCATCAGACTCCTCAATACCCGGAGCCTGGACTGACACCAAACTACCGCCCTCTACTGTGCCTATTGTCTTGTTTATTATTTATTGTAATGCCTGCACTGTTTTGTGCACTTTATGCAGTCCTGGGTAGGTCTGTAGTCTAGTGTAGTTTTGTGTTGTTTTACACAGTTCAGTGTAGTTTTTGTATTGTTCATGTAACACCATGGTCCTGAAAAACATTGTCTCGTTTTTACTGTGTACTGTACCAGCAGTTATGATCAAAATGACAATAAGAAGTGACTTGACTTGACTTGAATCCAAGATCCATAATAAAATCAACAAAGACCGTACCCAGCAGGGTAGGCAAATAACCACCAGGCAAGAAACAACAAACTGTGCAAATATAAAAGGGAAATTAACAATAATAATAAATAAAAAAGCAATATATATCAAGATCATGAGATGAAGAGTCCTTGAAAGTCAGTCTATAGATTGTGGGAACAGTTCAGTGACGGGCAAATGAAGTTGAATGACTTCATCCCCACTGGTTCAAGAGCCTGTTGTTGAGGGGTGAGAACTGTTTCTGAACCTGGTAGTGTGAGGCTCCTGTATCTTCTTCCTGATGGCAGCAGCAAGAAGACAGCATGACCTGCGTGGTGGATGTCCCTAATGATGGACGCTACTTTCCTGAAGCAGCCCTATATATAGATGTGCTCAATGGAGGGGAGGCCTCTGCCTGTGATGTACCGGGCCGAATCCACTATTTTTTGTAAGATTTTTCACTCAAAGGCATTGATCTTCCCATACCAGGCCATAATGCAGCCATTTGGCATACTTTCCACCACACATCCATAGAGGTTTGCCAAGGTTTTGAATGACATGCCAAAGCTCCGCAGACTCCTGAGGAAGTAGAGGTGCTATCATGCTTTCTTTGCAATAGTATATATATGATGGGTCCAGGACAGGTCAGCTGAGATAGTGACACACAGGAATTTAAAATTACTGATTTTCTACACCTCTGGTTACTAACTCATGGGCCTCTGGTTTCCTTCTCCTGAAGTCTACAATCAGTTCCATGGTCCTATTGCCTTTGAGTGCTGATTCATCACCCCCTTTGATGCAGCCTACAACAGTGGTGTCATCAGCAAAACAGTATATGGTGTTGGAGTTGTGTTTAGCCACACAGTCATAGGTGTAAAGTGAGTAGAGTGAGGGGTGTAAGCATAAATCCCTTTGGTGCTCCTGTGCTGATGGGGATTGTGGTGGAGATTTTTTTGCTGATCCAAACTGACTGGGGTCTACAAGTGAGGAAATCCAGGATCCAATTGCACAAAGGGGTATTGAGCCTCAGGTCTTTGAGTTTACTGATTAGTTTTGAGGGGGTGATGATGATGATGAATGCCGAGTTGTAATCAATGAAGAGCATCCTGATGTGTGCATCTTTGCTCCAGATGTTCCAGGGTTGTGTGAAGAGCCAACAAGATAGCATCTGCTGTAGACCTGTTGCTTCAGTCGGCAAATTTGGGCAGATCCCAGTCACCATTCAGACAGGAGCTGATATGCTTCAACGCCAGCCTCTCGGAACACTTCATTACTGTGGTTATAAGTGCCACTAAGCAATAGTCATTTAGACAGATTACCACACTCTACCTGGGCACAAGTATGCTTGACGCTTGCTTGAAGCAGGTGGGTACCACACACTGCCAGAGTGAGGGGGTTGAAGATATCCTTTAAGACAGTAGCCAGCTGGTCAGCACAGGTCTTCAGTACTTGGTCGGGTACTCTGTCTAGACTGAATGCTTTCCTTGGACTTACTCTCTTGAAGTCAGCCTGTATGCCATCTTCAGATACTGAGACCAAAGGATCCTTGGGAGATATAGGGGTGTGCAATGGTTCCTCCCTGTTCTGGTGGTTAAAGCAAGCATAGAAGGCATTGAGATCATCTAGAAGTGAAGCTCTGCTGTCCCCAATGTCGCAAGATTTAGCTTTGTAGGAGGTTATGGCATTCAAACCCTGCCACAGCTGTCGAACATCCCTCATTGATTCCAGTCTAGTCCAGAATCTCCACTTTGCCCAAGAGCTGGCTCTCCAGAGATCATACCTGCACCTCTTGTAGCATCCTCGACCTCCTGACTTGAATGCAAGTCAATCAAGTTTGCCCTTGGTAAATTAAGTAAGTAAGTACACCACCAAACAGACTTTGTATCTTGTTAATTCTCTAGCTATGGCAAGCCCTTTTTGAACCTCTTCTCACTCTCCCTAGTTCTACCACACTGAAGACAAATCAGTTGGAATGGATTTAAGCTGAGCTGCAATCTCCATTTTAACTGTCTATTTTTGATAGCTGATGACTGACCTGACTATTTCAATTTGCCTCCATCTTCTACTCCTCATGAACCTCAGTTCATCCCAAATTCTGTTGCCGCCTCACGCCCTGCCTGTTCCACCTCATCCAGGACTCACTCTCCTCATTCAGCCACCCTTCCAATCCGAAATTCCAGTCTCATCCAATCCCATTCTTCTGCTCCATTTCTTTTCAGTCCTGATGGAGGATCTAGGCCCAAAACTTTAACTACTAATTTCTCTCCAAATAGGCTGCCTGACCAGCTGAGTTTCTCCAGCATTTTCGGAGGCTGAGGCCTGGAGCTCAAGGCACTGTCAACTGCGAGTCCCGAGGTCAATACCGAAGAATGAAAACTGAAGATCAAAGACTGAAATTGGCCAGTCTAGATATCAAGTCCCAATGGGCAAAGTCCAGGTCTGCAGGTGTGCTAATACAATGGGCAAGTGAGACACCTGATGTCTGTGAGCCCATGAGTCCACTGAAGCCTGGGGGCCCAGAGGCGGCCTGTACTGCAGTTGGAGGACTGTGAAAATGGGTGAGTGGGTGGGAGGGAGGAAAGGGGATTGTTTGAAGTTGCTGGTTGCTTCTTGCTGGTTTCCTATTGTTTTTTCCTTGTATTGTTCTGCTGACCATTGTGGGCTTGCTGTGTTGGTGCCAGAATGTGTGGCAACACTTACAGGCTGCCTTCAGTGCATACTTAGTTTGTGTTGATGTGATGAAACATTTCACTGTATATTTCGATGTACATATGATAAATAAATCAATCTGGATCTGAATCTGAATCCATTTCTGGAAGTACAGAGCCATTGCTACTTGGTCCAAAGCCCTCTCCACTTCCTTACAGGTCCTATCCTTCATCAATATCACAAAAGATAATTGTGCCGTCATCACCACATTGGTCTCGACCGGACCTTGGCACTTCCAAACTGGCTGCTGCATTTCTTCAAAAGTGCTTCATTTATCTGAATCGGGACGTCCTCTGATTACTGAAGTCATTTCATGATACAAATCTCCCTTTCTCTCACTCTTCCTATCTCTTTCCTCTGCCATTGATAAAAAGGATTCCTCTACCATCTGGGCCATAAATTCTGGATCCCCTTCCTAAATCTGCTCTTTCCTTGTTTGGGTTCTTTCCTAAAACCCATTAGCCTTCTAAAGTCTTTTTTCTCTTTTTATATGACTCCCTTTTTGGCTCCTTAAACAATTCTCAATTGCACCTTTGTGTAGCTGTTCTTCCATATTAAAGAATCTAAATGCTCTTCTCGGTCCTTCCTCTGTTCCACTTTCAATGTTCACTTCCTTCCTTTACATTGTACCAGCTTTGATTGAATGAGTGACTCTGATTCTACAGAATATTTGAATTTGTGCAATTACCATATTATTTCAGTCCACTCAGATTTATTGCCTGTGATTTATAACACTTCATTCTGGTTGAGCTGCAGAAGTTGACTGGAACAGTTTATTGCAGCAGAATTCGACTACTGTGGGAAAATGATCGTAGCGCTGGAAGTTTAAATCAGGAGATAGGAATCATAAAATACTATTTTAATTGTAGAATTATTTGTGAAGAAAAGGAGCAATAGGCTCCATTCTTTTTTCTGGTTTGTCAGTGTCACATACGTTTGACTTGTAGTGAAGTGTGCTGTCAAAATGAGTGTTGAGAAGAGCCAAACAGCGTCACCCACACCAGCCCTGCACTTTAAGATCTTGCCCTCAGCTCCACACCGACATCATGGGTTACTTAACTATTTCATCAACAGAGGCACTCTGCAAATTAGAAGGTGCATTGATAAAGCGTTATAATACCTGATTATAATGCTGTAACAGCCACAAACATGTTCAATGTTTTGACTGCATTACTGACTCTTACATTTTTGGTCTTTAAGTGTCCGCTATTACTTTAATCAAAACCAAAGTCAATAACAATCACAAGCTCCAACCATTTGTATTCGCCATTAATTAACAAGCTCAAGTACTGGCATTTGTATCTAAATTGAATAAAAGTTCATCATAATGATGGAAATGAACTGAAAATAAACTTTAACAACAGGAATTCTGCAGATGCTGGAAATTCAAGCAACACACATCAAAGTTGCTGGTGAACGCAGCAGGCCAAGCAGCATCTATAGGAAGAGGCGCAGTCGACGAAGGGTCTCGGCCTGAAACGTCGACTGCGCCTCTTCCTATAGATGCTGCTTGGCCTGCTGCGTTCACCAGCAACTTTGATGAAAATAAACTTTAATGGGAAGCATACATTGCAGTCTCGTACCTCTATTTTAAGCATTTACTGAAAGAACTATCATGTGTACCTCTCCTCCAGAGGCTGAGCTGTCACCAGTCACTTTCAGTTAACACTCTAATTTCACTCACATACATGCCACATGGGATTTCAGTAACCACTGCTGATGAAATCAGCCATCTGCTTCACCCTACCAACTCAGTTGTGTGTGTTGCTCAGGATCTGCAGAACTTCTTGTGTTTATGACACAAGTCTCTGTTACAAGTGTTACGTTTTGTAAATCCCAAACATTAAACTGATTGAAAGGAAAGGACAGGAGCTCAGAGGTAACATGCCTAGCACATTTTTATTCCAAATGAGGCACACACGTAATGTGGTGACATGAGGACATAATCCATTTACATATTTATACATATAACTTATAATGGATTAGTTAAGCAAAAAAGAATGTTTAATCAAACAATACATTTACAATATTACTAAAATATTAAATACACAGCAGTCCTCCCTGCTTAGCTATAATAGGCATCCGTTAGTCTCGTGAGACCATGGATTTGCAGCTTAGAAGGTTTCCAGGGCGCAGGCCTGGGCAAGGTTGTATGGAAGACCGGCAGCTGCCCATGCTGCAAGTCTCCCCTCTCCACGACACCAATGTTGTCCAAGGGAAAGGCATTAGGACCCATACAGCTTGGCACAGGTGTCGTCGCAGAGTAATGTGTGGTTAAGTGCCTTGCTCAAGGATACATACGCTGCCTCAGCCAAGACTCGAACTAGCGACCTTCAAATCACTAGACGACTGCCTTAACGACTTGGCCATGCCTAGCTATAAACTCCAACTCAAAACAGAATGCAACTCAACTTCATTATTGTACATCCACAGCATAGTAAATTTTAAATTGTCCCATTCAGACCTAAAGATTTAATTGTTGTGGGGGATAACATCTTGCCTGACAATGTTGATCATTCCGCTTGGTAGGAGAGAATTGTGGCTGTGAAATGATCTCTGTTTCTGGGGCTTCCTCAGTGGTGATTGTAGGAGTTAACTCTGGGACTGCAGGAAGTGGCTCTGACAGTTCTGAAAACCTTTCTTCTCTTTCTTTTCTCCCTACTTCAAGACACTCTTGACATCTTCTGGACATGTTAACATTTACAGTGAATGTACAGTAAACGTGCTCAATCTGCTGATCTATCCCAGGCCAAAGGTTCCAGGCACCGCTTTCAATCTGACCAAGCCCAGTTGATGGGCATGTAGCTCTTCCAACACTTTAACTCTCAGCTTGGATGGTACAGCAGCTGTCAATCCCCACATCAGACAATCTCTGTCCTGGGCAAGTTCATCCTGGAACTGACAAAACTGGGGGAACTGTTGTTTCTGCTGTACACATCAGCCATTTTGGGTGGCCATGTAGACATGAGACAGTGTTGGGCCTTTTCTGGTTTCTCTTTTGGATTATCTCTGCCATAACAGAAAGCTTTTTGATTTGTGTTAAGGAGAATATGTTGAGAGGATTAGATTAGATTATGAGGAAACGCAGTACTCTTTTATTGTCATTTAGTAATGCGTGCATTAAGAAATGATACAATTTGTTCCCGCAGATTGATATCACAGAAACACAAGACAAACCAAGACTAAAAAAACTGACAAAAACCACATAATTATAACATATAGTTACAACAGTGCAAGCAATACCGTAATTTGATAGAAGAACAGACCATGAGCACAGTAAAGAAAGTCTGAGTCTCTTGAAAGTCCCATCATCTCACACAGACAGTTGAAGGAAGAAAACTCTTCCTGCCATGAGCTTCCAGTGCTGCAAACTTGCCGATGCAGCATCCTGGAAGCACCTGACCACAGTCCAACTCCGAGTCCATCCGAAAACTTTGAGCCTCCGACCAGCTCTCCGACACTGTGCACCGAGCCCATCTCTGCCGAGCGCTTTGACCCCGGCCCCGGCAACAGGCAAGCGGCAAAGCCGAGGATTTGGGGCCTTCCCCTCTGGAGATTCTCAATCACACAGCGGCAGCGAAGCAGGCATTTCAGAAGTTTCTCCAGATGTTCCTCCGTGCTTCTCACGGCTGTCTCCATCAAATCAGGATTGTGCAAGGCATCCTACTTCACAAATACGATATCAATTTGGAGCGGCCACACGCACTGAGTCGCGCCGCCATCTTCTCCTCCCCTCCCCTCCCTTTTGTAAAACTTTCCAAGAGTAAACGGGATAATCTATCAGCATTTCCATGATTAGTTGTCCTCCTGAGTTTGATCTTGTAACTGTGTCCTCCGAGAAACAGAGCCCATCTCTACATTGGTGTCACTGTTGTTGGTGGATGCCCTTCTGTGGAATGAGAATGGACACTAGTGGTTGATGATCAGGAATAAGTGTAATCTCTCTCCCATACAAATACTGGTTGAAACATCTTACACCACAAACCAGACTCAAGGCCTCTCTTTCAATCTGTGCATAATTTTTCTCTAGAGCAGTAAAAGAATGTGATGCGAAGGTTACTTCACTTACATCACTCATAACATGTGACACGACTGCACCTATAGCATAAGCTGATGTGACACAGACAAGCTTCACTGGGTGATGTGAATCATAATGTATGAGTACACTGTCGATTGTCACCATTTCCTTTACCTTTTGTAAAACCACCTCTCAATGCTTCGCCCGCTTCTATTTCTTCCCAATCTGTAGTAATGAATTCAAGGGATGGAGTACAGTAGCCGGGTCTGGTAAACCATATATATATATCTGCTGTAACTGGGTTACCTGTCTGGACACGCCCCTCTGCTGACTGCCCCTGTGGCTCCTCCCACAGACCCCTGAATAAAGGCGATTTCGCCATTGCTCCTCCTCTCAGTCCAGGGGCAGACACTCAGCATGGAGGTCACATTTTACTGTGAATAAAATTGATGCACCATGAATTAAACTCCA
Organism: Mobula hypostoma; assembly: GCF_963921235.1. Lineage (NCBI taxonomy): Eukaryota > Metazoa > Chordata > Chondrichthyes > Myliobatiformes > Myliobatidae > Mobula > Mobula hypostoma. Next base: position 41,300,544 of record NC_086121.1, on the reverse strand, counting down.
AAAGACTGGAAGTAGGGTAAATACTGAAAGGCTTTTATTCGCAGTAAAATGTGACCTCCATGCTGAGTATCTGCCCCTGGTCTGAGGAGGAAGAGCAATGGCGAAATCGCCTTTATTCAGGGGTCTGTGGGAGGAGCCACAGGAGCAGTCAGCAGAGGGGCGTGTCCAGACAGGTAACCCAGTTACAACAGATATATATGGTTTACCACATTTCTGACAACCGAGTCCAGCTTCTGCCCTTCACATGTGACTGAACTACTCAGCCCAGAAGTACTGTTTTTACTGACAGAAGAAAGGGCTATAAAACCAGTCGCTTTGGGAAGATGGGACTCATCAGCCATGGTTGGCAGATCATCTAGGAGAATGAAAACTCTGATCTCAAACCTCCAGTGCCATGCGGCTATACCCACTCATGGGGAAGGCTTCCGGAGTAAACCCTGATGGAAAAATCTGAAGCTGGAGTCCCTAAGGCAGTCCTACATTGAGTTCAACACTGACGGGCAATCCTGTTGCACTGCTTGAACCAAACTGTATCAGTCTCTGCCGTTCCTTTGGATTCATCAGCTGTGTGGAAAGAGGGGAGCCTGCTACATTGGCAAAAGCTTGCTCTCCATATCATACTACCCTGACTTGCGCACTCTTTCATGTATCACGTAGACAGTGCTGGTGCAAGATCTATGGTCAATCCTGATCAACGGAGGGCCTCATGTTATTGTCACGTGTACTGAGGTACAGAAAAAACCCTGTCTTGCATACTTTTCATGCAGAGCAAGTCATTACACAGTACATTTCGGTAGTACAAGGAAAATAAAGAAACAGTCCAGATAATAAAGTACAACAGCGACTGTGAAAGTGCAGTGTGGGTAATAACATGTAAGATTTTAATAAATTGGACTGTGATGTTTTGAATCCATTCAAGTGAACCATTCAATGGTTTTATAACTGCAGATAGAACCAGTCCTTGAGACTGTTGTATGCGCTTTTAAACTTTATCTTCTGCCTGATGGGAAAGAGAAGAAGAGAGAATGTCTGGATGTTTTACTGGGGAGGCAGGTAGTCCATGCAGGTTGGTTTCTGTTATGTGCTGAATTGTGTCAACAATTCTTTACAGTTTCTTGCAGTCATGGGCAGAGCAATTCCCAATCAAAGACACATCTAAATAGGATGTGTATAGCGCATTGATAAACATTATCGAGGGCTGATGGGGACATGCCATATTTCTTTAGCCTCTTGAGGAGGTAGAAGTGCTGGTGAGCTCTCCTGGTCGTGGTTCCTACATAGTTGGACCAGGGCAGGCAACTGGTAATGCTCACTCTTAGTGGAACTTATTACTGGATTTGCAAAGGGTGAACGTTTGTACAGGTGTCTACTGACCTGTCATGTAGGATGTGAAAATTCCCATGGCTCTTTGTGGATTCCAGGAAGATTTCTCGTATTCGTTTTTTTGGTTCTTTTGTCTTATCACCCATCCCTGATGCACCTCCTGCACAGTTACAACACTGGTGGAACTGCTGCCTTACAGCTGCAGAAACCCAAGTTCAGTCCTGGCTTCTGGTGCTACCTATGTGGAGTTTGTACATTCTCACTGTGATTGTGTGAGCTTCTACAGGTGCTCTGGTTTTCTCCCGCATTCAGAGATATATTGGTTAATTTCCCACTGTAAGTGGCCCCTAGTCTAGAGAGGTGGAGGAAGAATCAGGGGAGCAAATAGATTATAGAGAAGAAAGTGGAGGAGTTGTTCTGAGTGTTTGGTAGTTTCATGGTGGGCTAAATGTCCTCCATCAAAGGAAATAAGGAAATAAGATTCTTATTCAGACCATAAAGTTTACAGATGTGACTATTCTTGACATAATGTACTGACATTTTGTTATTTTACCCCCCTCCCAAAAACATTGGCATAAACAGAATAGAACTTTGAATTCTGAAGTAGGGTTTACATCTGAGACATGGTAGCAAATGCTGCCTGTTTTATGGTGCATTTTTATTAGAGACACTTTCACACCATACTAGAGAAAGTCGCAGGTCCAAGCTGCTATTTAACTTGGCTACGTAGAGAGGCAGGGGCCCCATTATATTTTCCTCCGCAGAACCTTTACACTATTGCCACCATGGAATGATCTTCAAAGGTCCGGTCAGCCAGGATAAGACGAGCTCAAAATGAAAGGTGAAAATTAAACCGCAGATGTTGGAAATCTGGGATGAAAATGGAAAACAGAAACAGAAAGAGAAGTAGAGACAGAAAATGTTCAAACACTCGGTGAATCAGGCAGTATCTGTGGTACAGAGAAATTTCAGATCAAAGGCTGTTCATCAGAATGGGGAAGGAGAATAAACAGAATTATTTTAAGTTGCAGATAAGGTGGTGGAAGAGATAGGCAAGTCAAAATGAATGTCCGTGATAGGAAAATGTGGGGTTGCTGAGGTGATTCCAATGTTTCTGATTTGGCTGGTTCATTGATTAATGAGGGAAGTTAAAGAAAGGTTGAACAAAGAAAGAGGAATGTAAAAGACCAAAACGTAGGTTTGGGTGCCGTTTTGTGGATTTGGTATCTACCTGAACTGAACTGTTCCAATGAACAGATTTAATCCTAATTGTTTAAACAGCATCTGTGGTGAGAGAGAAATAACGTTAACATTCCAGGCCAGTGTCAGTACTGAGAAAGTGAGAAAACAGAAGGTTTTAAGTCGCAGAGAGAGAGGGGGAGATCAATTCTGTCCAATTGACAACGTGTTTTGTTTCCTTGTGTACCCCACTCCTACTTTCTCTGCACATAATCATAGACTTGGTTTCTCATTTTTAAAGTTCCAATGAAAGGTCACTGATATAAAACGTTCACTGTTTCTCCCCCTCAGTCGCTGCCCAACCTGATGAGAACTTTTGACTCTTTTTGTGGTTTCTTTTATTTCAGACTTCCAACAACTGCAGTTCCCTTTTTTACTTTTTAACACCAACAGATAATGAGGTGATGAGAGTGGGCCCCATCATGTCACCCTAATATAGAATCTGCACTTGGCTAGACCCCTTAATCACTGGAGATGCTAAAAAGTGTTTGGATCCAGCATCCCAACCCATTCCCAGTGAAGATCCAAGGTTCTGAAAGAAGATAAGGATGTAGATGTGTACAGCCTTTAGCAGAGTACAACTGCATGACATGTTTCAGAAAACAGCAAATATGCAACAATACAGGATCTGAAGGGACTTTTCTTCACACCATAAGGGGCTGGAATCTGGAATATGCTCAAAAGGAGCTCTTGTACCTTTAAAAAAACATCTAAAGAGCATATGAATCACCAAGGCATAGACGGATACTGGTAAGTGGTCTCGTATAGGTTTATACAATAGTCAACATGGACAGGATGGGCTGAAGAGCTTGTTTCTGCACTGTATGACTTTCTTTGACTCTCTACTCAACAAAACAAAATAATAAAGGGTTCTGCTCTCATGAACAGGTGGCAATCTTCTCCCTCATATTTGTGCTTTCCCTCTGCTCCATTGGCACTGATGAATGCCACACAAAATTGTCAAACAACTCAGTTGTCAATGTTTTAAATTAGAACAAAAGATTAATTTCACTCAGCATACTGAATGCCGAAATGGACATCTTGCTTTTTTTCTTAAATATCCATTTTTGAAAATGTTTCATGAAAGCAGAGAAACACAATCAAACTGTGTGGTGAACAGGTGATATTATTGTGCTGGCCTAAATGGGCTGGTATGGACAAATTGTGTTGATAACAACATTTTCTTTTGAATATTGAGTCCTGGTTAACAGTCTGAAAATCAGCAACACTGTTTGTTTTAACTTTCTTGCAGATATTTATCATTAATTCCACTGTAAAAACACTGTCTGGGCATTGTAATAGATGTGAATATCTGTTAAGCTGGAATCTTGATAACACTGGTGCAGTCTTAACCTTACAGAATGCAAACACTGCACCTCTGGGAATTCTCTCCAGTAGAAAGAAAAAGCCGTACGTTTATTATTTTTTTTGGAAAACATGGAAAAGCCTGAGGCATTCTTCCTGAGAAGGCTAAAGAGTCAACTGATAGAAGTTTTCAGATTAGAGAGCTATTGTATAGGCTAATGATGCTGTTTCCATTTGTAGGTAGTTCTGAAAGAGCAGGAAAAAAAGAGAGGTGAATGAATATCCAATAAAGAGTAGAAGGAAGCACAGAGTTTTCACAGAGATCTGAAATATAGAAACAGAAACATAGAAACCCTACAGCACAATACAGGCCCTTTGGCCCACAATGTTGTGCCAAGCATGTCCCTACGTTAGAAATTACGAAGCTCTATGTACCTATCTAAATGTCTCTTAAAAGACCCTATCGTATCCGTCTCCACCACTGTTGGCGGCAGCCCATTCCACGCACTCACCACCCTCTGAGTGAAAAACTTACCCCTGCTATCTCCTCTGTACCTACTCGCCAGCACCTTAAACCTGTGTCTTCTTGTGGCAGCCATTTCAGCCCTGGAAAAAATCCTCTGACTATCCACACGAGCAATGCCTCTCATCATCTTATACACCTCTATCAGGTCACCTCTCATCCTCCATGTATTACCTTCTGGGAAGAAAGAGCTGAATAGCAAGGAGGCAAAGCCGTGGAATCTAGATAATATAGAACAGGAAGGGAAGGGGAGAGCATGGCGATGGAATATGATAAAGGGGAATAGAAACTGAAAAACTGGTGGAAACTAATCGAGTTAAATATTCTGTCTGGGTGGCCTCCACTAGATGGCATAAATATTAATTTCTCCTTCCAGTTAAAAAATAGCTCCCCCTCCCCTCTTCTTCTATTTCTTTCTCTGGACGTTTCTCACCTCCCTATCACTTCCCCCGGGTCCCCTCTTCCTTCCCTTTCTCCTACAGTTCACTTTCCTCTCCTATCAGATTCCTTCCTCTCCAGCCCTTTACCATTCCCAGCCACCTATTAACTTCTTGCTATTTTCCTTCCCCCCCCCCATCTTTTTTTTATTCTGACGCCTTCCCCCTTCCTTTCCATTCCTGAAGAAGGGTTGTGGCCTGAAACATTGACTGTTCATACATTTCCATAGGTGATGTCTTACCTGCAGTGTTCCACCAGTTTTTTGAGTATGTTGATTTGGATTTCCAGCATCTGCAGAATTTCTCATGTTAAAATTTTTTGTTATGTAATCTTCATAAAGTTTTACTTAGCATTTTCTGTCCTTCGAAATACATTGTACCACATCAGACTGAGACAAGTAGGATAATCAGAATCAGGTACATTGTCACCGATTTAGATTCTGTGGTATTTGTTATTTTGTGGCAGCAGTACCTTGCAAAGATATAAACTTACTGTAAATCACAAAAATAACTTGTCACGTACCCTGTGACGGGTTAAAGAACCAGCAGAAATGGAAAACACTTTGGAGTCTGGTATTGCCATTAACTAATACTCATTTATTAGGAACTATACAATACAGTAATAAAATTCAGCTATATCAAACAAGTTAGCAATGATTATATATATGTTATATATGTTTTATATGTTTGTGTATATATATATATATATATATGTGTGTGTGTGTGTATGTGTGTGTGTGTGTGTGTGTGTGTATGTGTATGTGTGTGTGTGTGTGTGTATGTGTGTGTGTCTGTGTGTGAGTGTGCGTGTGTGTGTGTATGTGTATGTGTGTGTGTGAGTGTGTGTGTATGTGTATGTATGTATGTGTGTGTGTGTGTGTGTGTATGTGTATGTGTGTGAGTGTGTGTGTGTTTGTGTGAGTGTGTGTGTGAGTGTGTGTGTGTGTATGTGTATGTGTGTGTGTGAGTGTGTGTGTGTGTGTGTGTGTGTGTGTGTGTGTGTGTGTGTGTGAGTGTGAGTGTGTGTGTGTGTGTGTGTGTGTGTGTGTGTGTGTGTAAATAAAAAAACCAAGCTTCTTCAAGCCTAGGGGTAAATGGATACAGTCTTACGGTGATGGGTAAAGTTCAGTTCAGTTGTGGCATTGAGTTGAGTAGTGATGGAGAGAGAGAGGTGTTGTGGTTGTTCGAGTAAACTGATGCTGTCGATTCTTCCCATTGTCCTCTGAAATCCTTTAGAAGTCACTGCATGTGACTACAACAAGGGGACCATTTTATGTGGTGGAGCTATCAAACCCAGGCGAGGGTTGGACACACTAATAACTTCCCACCGGTCAGACCTTTTCCACACTGTGAGAGCCACTGTTCGATTCTCCAGATCGATCCTCTAAAAACCCACCTTTCTGTGGGCACAACAAAGCTCATCCAGTGTCCAAAATTATGTGTGTCTAACAACCAGCTGACCTTGTATTTATCTTACCATCCTGAACACCTGCTGTCCATCAAGTAGCTCCTCCCTTCTCTCTCTGTAGGAACTCAGAAGCAGGCAGTGTCCTTGCAGAAATTCCAAACAAACTGTGAGCAGTCTTTGCCTCTCTCTCTCTCTCTTAATAACAAGTTGTTTATGCTGTACAGCTCTCTCTCTCTTTTTACAAGCACAGTTCATATGGGATAATTCAGGATCCCATCACAAACTCAAACAAACAAAGGTCAACAAGGGAGTGGTCATAAATTCAAGGACCATTCAGAATCTAATAGAGGGAAAAACATTGCTTCTGAATCATTGAGTATGGGAATTGAGGCTTCTGTATCTCCTCCCTGATGGTAGTGGTGACAAGAAGGCAAGCCCACGATGGTGAGGATCCTCAGTGATTGATGCCATCTTCTTGATGTACTGCCTCTTGAAGATGAAGATATCTTTGCTCCTATGTTTGTCTGAATGAAAGAACTTGAAAGCTAGGATGTTAGGAAATATAGAGGAAGCTTCGCTGAACCCTAATGATTCAGCTATGAACAATAAATTTAGTACACTGACAAGCCAATGAAGAACAAAAATGAGAGAGAACAGATATGAAGAACAACAGGAAACAAGGTAACTGAAGACTAGGAGGAAGCTGGCTGGTGAACAAGGACTGAGGGTGAGAGCTGGGTTTAAATAGGCTGCAGGTGGTAAGTTGGAAGTGACAGGTGACTCTGGTTAGCTGGGTTTAGAATGGGAGGCGCCTGCCTGTGCAGGCCTGACAGGACATCCACTCCCACCCCCAACATGACTGCCACCCAACGGCCCAGAATAATCCAGATGGGTCCAGTGGAACTCTACGATGAGCAATGGAACCAATATGAAACTGGACACCACTCTGAACCTCTCTTCTGCTGTACCCTTCTTAGTTGACCAGGGTCTGCACACCCCATCCACGATGATGTGAATCCACCAACCAGTTAGCCGTGTACACGAGACCATCTTCCACCATCCTGGGCTAAGGTAGGTCCATGGACAACGGGCTTGAGGCAGCACCTGTGGAAAGTAGGTGTAATGCTGAGGTTCGGTGGCAACTGGAGTCGATAAGTGACTGGATTGGCGCGATGGTGATCTTAAAGAGACAATGAACTAGGGGGAAAGCATGTGGGAGTTAGCGCGCAGGGGCAGATCTCGGGTGGACAGCCAGACATGTTCCCCAGGTCAGAGCAGTCTGACTGGGCACCAAAGGCAATGGGCCAGACACCAGTAGGTGTGGTTGGCAGCTAGGATGACCTTCTGTGTCTCTTCCAATCATTCCAGCATCGGTGAAGCAGGGCCCCGGCAGATGTGACCATCACTGCTGGTTCCTTGGTGGTTGGCAGCCATAAAGCACTTCAAACGATGACATACCTATGGCAGAGGAGACAGTGGAACAGCTTGGTCTAGAACAGATGCATTCCACCTGGAAGGGTTAGAGACAGTGAGACATCACAGAAACCTTTCCCACTTGCTGGTTGCCTCTTTATGATTGACCGTTGGTCTGCAGATGATAGCCAGAGGACAAACTCACTGAGGTGTGGAGGACAGAGCATAAGGCTTTCCAGAAGTGGAAGACAATTGCGGGTCCAGGTACACCACAATATCCTGAGGAAAGCCGAGAAGGTGAACTACACATTGGAGAACCAGGTCCGCCATCTCGATGGCTGACGGAAATTTGGGAACAGCAATAAAATTGGTGTATTGGAGAACCGGTCCACCACTGTCATGGTCACCCTGGCCCCATTGGAAGGTTGAAATTCATGCCGATGTGGGACCACAGGTGTTGAGGGGCTATCAGGAGCTGCAGGAGCACAGGGAGTTGCTAGTTGGAGGAATTGGACTGAGCATATTGAGGGCAGGCAGCAGTGAACTGATGTACATCTGCAATCATGGTGGGCCACCAGAACCGACGTCACAGGGAATCCGGAGTCCCTCGTGCTCCTGGACGGCTGGAGGGGGGGAGGAGTGGGCCCACTGGACTCTTTCAGAGCACCTAGCCACTGGAATGTAGATACAGTTGTCAGGTCTGTCGGCCAAAGCAGGTTTATGCTGTAGGGCCAAGTTGATCTAGTTCATAAGGTCCCAGATGACTGGGGTTATGATCTGAGAGAATGGATCAAACTGTCATGAGAGGGTGTCCGCCTCAGTGTTCTTGGAACCAGGTCAGTAGGAAATGCTGAAGTTGAATTGCTCGAAGAAGAGGGTCCAGCAAGCCTGACGTGGGTTGAGTTGGCAGGTGTGTTATATGGATATGAGGTTCTGGTGGTCAGTCCAGATCAGGAAGGGCTCAGTGTTTCCCAACAGCCAATCTCTCCATTCCTCCCTGGCCCATTTGATGATGAATAACTTCCTGTCTCCCACTCCATAATGGTGCTGTATAGAGTTGAACTTGTGTGAGAAGGCACGAGGATGTGACGTCCCATCCAGTTGTTGTCGGGAGAGGTTGGCCCTGGCACTCACATCAGAGGTGTCCACCTCTACTACGAAAGGTCTGGAGGGGTTCAGATAGTAGAGAATAGGAGTGGTAGTGAAGCGTCTCTTGAACTCTTCGAAAGCAAACCAGGTTATTCATTGTACCAAGAATACATTTTGGCCAGTGGTATTTATGACACCATCTTCCACCTAGCCCCCAGTAGATGCGGATCAGCGTTTATATGCTCTGGAAATCCAATTTGGTGAAGATCTGGGCCTCGTGAAGTGCTACAAATGTGTTATCCATCAAGGGGAGGGGGTTGTGGTTCTTATATTGATTTTATTGAGTCCATGGTGGTCAATGCAGAGACCAAGATCCCCATCTTGCTTTTTCACAAAGAGCAATCCTGCACCATCTGGGGGCTAGATGGTTGAATGAAGCCAAGCTGTAGCACTTTGGCAACGTAGTCATTCACAGCTTATGTCTCAGGAAGGATGGTGTTTGTGAGGAGGTCCATCGCCCATTCGTGTAGTCTGAGGCAGCTGGCTTCCTTTTTGATGAAGTCGAGGGCTAAGTCATGGTATTCCTGTTGAAGTTTTGAGAGGTTGAGTGTTTCTTCTGTCTCCACAGAGTTATGGGGAGAAGTCACCTGAGGACGCAGGTAGTCCATCCGGGGATCCGGAACTCAGCAATGAACCCGATGACCAGGTGAAGTGCAGGTCATGAGTGGAGAGTCAGGGGTAACCCAGGATGAGAGGAGTCAATCAGGAGGAGTTGGCTGGACTCTCAGTGCTCACTGATACTCATGCGCACAGATGCTGTACAAGCTCTGGCCACCCCAGAACCCAAGGGATGGCCGCGGTGCAGAAGAAGTGAAAGACAGGCTCTCTAGGGAGTCTGAGCTGCACACGCAGAGTCCGGTCCAGAAAGTTGCCTGCTGCACCGGAATCCGCCAGAGCCTCCTGTGCACGTAGAGCCATTGGAAGTGTGGAGGACAGACAGAGTGAGTCAGGCTGTACTGTTGAAATGAGGGGCCGGGGGAAGCTTACCAGACAGAGAGTCCCTCGTCTCTACCTGGTGGTGCCATTTTCCAGACACAGTGGGCATCTGATGGGTTGGTGGTCAACTGCTCTGCAGTAGGCACACAAGTTGTTCCTTCACCAACGCTTTTGTTCTTGGGGCGTTAAAGGGGCTCTTTCTAGCTACATGGGTCCTGGTCGCATCGTTGAGGTTCTGGCTGATGATCTGGAGAGTCATTTCATAAGGTGCTTATCAATATGGAGGGCCAGAGCAATGAGGCTTTCCAGGTGGGTGGGCATCTCTCGAGTAGACATTTCATCCTTCTAGTCCTCCAAGAGGCCGTGATAATAAAGGCCCAGCAAAGCTTTCATGTTCCAGTCACACTCTTCCGCAAGGGTCCTGAACTCCACGGTGTAATCCAGCACCAAGTGTGAGCCTTGACACAGGCAAAGAGTCTGATCCACTGATTCCCTCCCACTTTCCAGATGATCCAAAGTCCAGTGTAACTTAGCAGTGAACTCCTCAAAGCCATTGCAAATAGAGGATCTTTTTGTCCATGTTAGCTGCAGGCCAGATGAGAGCTTGCCCAGTCAAGAGAGAGGTAATGAAGGTAATCTTGCCTCAGTGCAGATGGTTGAAGCTTGAAGAGGAAGATACACTGGGATAGGAATTTGTGGCGTCGGGTTGGAGATCCATTGAACTGTTCAGGCACCAGAATCCAGAGCTCAGAAGGAGCAGGTTGCCCTGCATGGGGTTGCTGTATATAGACAGAGTTGGTTGTGAGTGGTGAGCACATGGGCAATGGCTTCTTGCTGCTTCTGATCATGTGTTCATGATAACGTACAACTTCCTTTAGGCGAGCAAACTCTGCTGGGTCAATTGCTGGTTCACTCATCCTATCAGGAAATATAGAGGAGGGCTGTCCCAAAAGCAGAACAGCAGAGATGAATTAGTAATAAACGACACTTTTACTAATAAACTACAAAATAACAAGCCACAAGGAGCCACAAAAAAAAAAACAAGAAGAAACAGTTACTAAACACACCAGGCAACAGGGTAACTGAAGGCTGGGAGCAATCGGCTGGTTCAATGGATGAACAAGGACTGAGGCTAAGAGCTGGGTTTAAATAGGCTGCAGGTGATATGCTGGAAACTAATGGCAGGTGACTCCTGGGAGGAAACTTGGACGTGCTTGTCTGTGCTGGCCTGACAAAGGTGTCAGGAAGCACTTCCAATATCTATTAGAATCCTCTGTTTAGGTGAATTAAAAGAAATACTGAGGCCTAGAAATGCGATAATTTGGCAAAATATCTGGATTTATTGGGTTAATTGAATTTTATCAATATCATGAACTTAAGTTTTACTGGCAGACTGTGCAGTCTCTTGCTAAATATGATTAGGCATTTAGACTGGAAAGATTGTGACCCTAAATTTTTGACCCAAGTCTACATACAAGTCATGTTGAGGTTTAATGCTTTCCCTGCATTTGCAATGATATTATATTCTGTGGTGTGTTAGGTTTCATATCCACAAATTATTCTGCACAAATAAGAAGCTGCAGTAGAACTAAAGCAAAAATCCAAGACCTGCTTCAACATTAGTTAGAAGGAGCCAAGTCATCTTACTGAGCTAAGTGGAGCAGTCCTGCTTCTGACCCGTATGTCTGTGAAACAGGAATGGTATCTACCCTGTCCCCATCAACTCTTGTGCAATATCTGCTCAGCACAGTTTGATAGAAGAGGTGAAATTTCCATCCTATTTCATCTTAACCTATGATGGTCTTGCACAAGATGTGCAAACAGAACATGCAGAGCAATTTAATTCTGCCTATAAAGATGGCTTTAATCTAATTTATTTGTAGCAAATCTATTGTATGTGCCGTCATTAAGTCAATGTTCACAACCAAACTACAGTAATATGTTAGAGCAGAAGACATAAGAGCAGCATTAGACCATTCTGGCTATCGAGTCTGCTCCACAATTCGATTATGACTGATTTATTTTTCCAATCCTACATTTATTCATTATCTTCTGATATGAATTCCAAAATGAGTGGCTGGCATTAAAGTAAGAGAAGTTTTCAGAACAAAAGAGCAGTCAGTTACATGGCCGATGGAGAAGTCATGTGATCTCAGCCTCGATTGCTTGTAAGAATCAATTACAAAGTTCAAAGTTCAAAGCAGATTTATGATCAAAGTATGTATACTTTATACATGCTTGAGATTCATCTCCTTACAGGCAGCCACAAAACGAAGAAACCCAATGGAAACTATTTTTTAAGAAGACCGTTGAACATCCAATGTGGAGGTGAGAGAAATAAAAACATGTTGTGCAAATGATATAAGTAAGCAAATAACATTCAGAACTGAAGTTTATGAAAGTGAGTCTCATCCACAGACATGAAGCCAGGCATCACTACAGCCGATTCAAGGGCAGGCACAGCCTTGGTTCAGCACAGAGCCAGGTAAACATCACAGAGCAGTAAGCTGAACCAGCCCTGCTATTCTGATCTTTTCAATCTGTTTCACCGTTTAAATTGTCCAAACATTGGGTCGATCCTCGCTCTTACACCCGAGCTCTCGGGCCTGGGCCCTGCCACCTCAATTTGGCTCAAACCTGTCATTTCTATTTATGGTGCAACTGTAACGAAAACCAATTTCCCCCGGGATCAATAAAGTATGACTATGACTATGACTAACTCAGCCTGGTGGTTAAATTAATGAAACCTCGTGTCTTTCCCCACACTTGGGCCCAGGCTCTGCCACACCTCCACTCACCTCCACTCAGCCTGCCGTGCCATACCACAACCGTATTGCACCTTCCAGACTTCAGTTCACACTGCAAAAATGTCAGGTCATAGAGGTGGCTCTATGTTCAGTTCCAAAAGGGAAGTTACGTGCTATTGTTTAACAGAAAAGGATTATTAATATGGTATTAACATGAATTAGTGTGGTTCCTTAATCCTCCAGTCCCTGGATTTGAAGCTAGCGGTGATCTGTGATGGTGTTTTATTCTCGTGTCCATGTTTGTTCCAGTTCTCAGTGGAAACAGCTGCTGACTGCACACGGACTGAACAAACCTGTTTTACCATCAATTACACTACTCCATTGATGGAATGAAAACAGTCCAACATATATTTTTTAACAATTGTCCAATTTGTTAACTAAATTACCAGACAACAAAACTCTGAAAACTCAACACAATATTCCCTTCAACTACTGGCAACGCTCAGATGCCGCAAAGATTTCAGCTGTGGAGGAAAGGAACGTTGCATCGTTGCTATGGGATTGTTTCTTTGCCAGTTTATGTCAAAGCAAGATTGTTGGACGGGAGTTAAAAGCTGCTTTTGTCTGTCTAATCCACATCATGCATGGTCTGGAAGTGCTTGATAGTCACAGATGTTGCTAAAAGTGGAAAAAAAAATCCATTTCTCACAAGTGGTTCCCATAGCCTTAATGAGTATGTAGGAAATTATCCACTCCCTAAGTAAAGATCAATATCTAACCTTTTGCTCAAACTATTCACTTCATTTATTATTCAATTTGCAACTCTCCCCTTGATTTAAGTAACATGTTAACTGCTCTTTCCCTGCACAATACAGCTAGACTGATACACTGGAGTAAATTATTCATAATGATGAAAGAATATTAAGGATAAAAAGAAAATAGCATATGGCGCATGCCTGACCTCTTGAGCTCCTCTAGCATTTTGTGAGTGTCTGGAGATAATTTCTTTCATCCTTGCCCTGGTATTCAACAACTTTTAGTGGACTCATCATCGTCTAAAGAAGCTCCCAGTCAATATCTATGGAAACAGTCAGTTTACAAACCCATTAGTTGTTGACCCTGGAACCTGACTATATAGGCCCTTGGATTATATAGTAGATCCTACCAATTGTAGATCATGGGAGCTATGAACCCCAAATTGTAGATTTTGGCCACTTTTAGACGCCATCAGCAGTCAAACCTCTCCAATTATAATTCATTTCAAATATACTTACTTACTGCCTGTTATGCTGCTGGTATTTGGAGTAGCAATGAAGTTCCTCCATCACTGTCCTTGGCCATCTTCTCTATTGTGCCCCAGGTGTAGGTCAAGGTCCTCAGTCAAACACACATATAGAAGGATTCTTCATTGTTGTTTCCATAACAATTTTGTTTTACCAGTCAGGGTTGCTAGCCCTCAGCTGAACTCCTGAACATGGAGGACCGGTGGACCACTCTTAGTCTGGCCTATAACCTTTGACCTGTTTAGCATGGGTGACCCTACCAAGAGCCAAAGCACAAGACCCTCACTCCAGTCAACATAACTTTTGAGTCACTGAGGCACACAAGCCTCTATACTCCACGATAAGTTTGTGGTCCATTTGGAGGATTTCAAATATACATCTATCCCTTTATAGATCCTGTCATATTCAGTCCTATTCAGTCCTATTCAGTATTGTATGTGTCATTAATAGAACTCACCAGTCGTAAGTTATCTGTTATTTTTATTGATCCTTCAGTTATGTCCTGTCAGAAATACATACTATCGGTTATTGAGTAAGGTATTTGTAGATCCTATGACTACAAATCATTAGCTTTAGGTTCTATTGTGTCATAACTGCATCAGTTAGAACTCTTCTAAACACACAACCTGTCTTACATCCCACCAAGCTCCAGGGTCCAGCCAGATTAGATCCAGCCAGTTTCCAAAGCCACCAACTTAAAGAGCTAATTACAATAGAGCTGAATGGAATATTTAATTAAACACCCTTTAGTTCATATCAACCTCTAAATTAGGGAACCCATTTGATATACAGAACTATCAGGAGTAATTGGAATGCATCTGTATGGTGCAAAGCACAGCAATTTCAGATGTAGAGAAGAATTAATTTATCAATAAAGCATGATCACAAATTAACTGAAAAATGCCATTGTATACTTGATTTCCAAAACAAAAACATTGGTAAAGTTCCACAAGTACGGCTGGTCCTTCAAGTAAAGGAAGTTCCAACAGAAAAAAAAAGTTTTGAAAAATACAATATAAGCAGGTGAGTGAGATGTTGCAGTCAGTGTTAGTACTGCCATCACACCATGATGGAAAGATCGGAGTGACTAAGACATTTATGTCTGCTCATCCCTCATAGGCAACCCTGACCTAGACTCAGCTACACAATAAGGCAGTGTTAGAATGAAATGCAGTGACTGCTGGCTACCAGGCAACCAACTGAATGTACAATAAAGTAGAATACAAACAGATGAGGAGAAAAATGAACAGAACTATTGGGAAAGCAAAGAGGAAATGTGAAGTTCAATTAACATGGAGCGTTAAAGAAATAGCAAGATATTTTTAGTCTCATTTATTTTCATTTTCAGATCTTTTCTATTAATTATTATTGAAAATCAAAAAATACATTAAAGCAATCAAGTCAACATGTCAACATGTACAATAAGAATTAAATTATCAAATAACTGATTAACAAAGTTAAACAATATATCAATAATAATGAGAAAAAACAAAATGTTAAAACTATTTTTTCTTTTCTTTTTAAATCTTTTTATTGAGTAAGTATACAAAAAAGGTAAGCCATATAAACATTAATACAATGTTAAAGTATAATAAAATTCCAAAAGATAACAATACCAAAAAGAAAATACTACAATGTAATTTAAGCATAAGAAACCAAGATAACATAATAGTTTACTAAATTTTATATATATCAATAGAAAAAAAGAAAAAAAAACCCCAAAAAAAAACCCACCGTGCAACTAACTAAAAGCAAGGCAAAGCAATGGGCTAACTTGAAACCAAACAGAGTTAAACTTAAAATCACGTCCTCAATCCCGACCTCCATTAAAACAGTGAAAAAAAAAACAAGAAGGGTAAATATTACATTAAATGAAAATATCGAATAAAAGGTCCCCAAATCTGTTCAAATTTAAATGAAGAATCATAAAGGTTACTTCTAATTTTCTCCAAATTCAAACATAAAATCGTCTGAGAAAACCAAAAAAAGGTAGTTGGGGCATTAAGCTCTTTCCAATGTTGTAAAATACATCTTTTCGCCATTAAAGTAAGAAATGCAATCATTCTACGGGCTGAAGGGGAAAGATTACTAGAAATTTTAGGTAGTCCAAAGATAGCAGTAATAGGGTGAGGAGAGATATCTATATTTAATACCTTAGAAATAATATTGAAAATATCTCTCCAAAAAGTTTCCAAAGTAGGGCAAGACCAAAACATATGAGTTAAAGAGGCTATCTGCCCCGAACATCTATCACAGAAAGGATTAATATGCGAGTAAAAACGCGCTAACTTATCTTTGGACATATGTGCTCTATGAACCACTTTAAATTGAATTAGGGAATGTTTAGCACAAATAGAGGAAGTATTAACTAATTGTAAAATCTGCCCCCAATCATCCACAGAAATGGTAAGCCCCAATTCCTGTTCCCAATCTACCCTAATCTTATCAAATGGAGCTTTCCTAAGTTTCATAATAATATTGGTTATCTGATTAATTTTTTCCTTTCTGATTCTGGGTCGACGGACATTTGGCGTTTTCTGCATCCTCAGGAAAAAGATTTTTCCTTCTTTTCACATGTTCATCATTCCTATTCAAGAATTGATTATTTTTTCATTGATTCTCGTCTCATTCCTTCAGTGATTAAATGTGATTATGATTCTATAACCATTTCGGATCATGCTCCACTTAAGCTTTCTATTAAAATTATGGCCAATATACCAAACAATAGACAATGGCGTTTTAATTCGCTGTTGCTTCAGGACTCGGACTTTGTTAATTTTATGAATGAACAGATTGAGCTTTTTTTTACAATTAACTATACAGAAGATATTTCGGTTAACACTCTTTGGGACACTTTTAAAGCCTATATTCGGGGTCAGATTATTTCGTATTCCGTTGCTTTGAGGAAGAAACAGAAGCAGGAGGAGATGGCAATTGTGGACAAGATTAAAGAAATTGATAAGAAATATGTTATGGCTCCTTCTGAGGAGCTATACAAACAAAGAACTGAACTGCAAATGGAACACAGTTTACTACTCTCGTCCTCGATTGTAAACCAATTAAAGAAAACAAGAAGTGATTTTTATGTTCACAGTGATAAAATTGGCAAGCTGCTGGCTAATCAATTGAAATCTAATTATGTTAAATCTCAAATCAATCAGATTTATAACCAAAATGATCAATTGATATTGGATCATGTGGGGATTAATCAAACCTTTTGTGATTTTTATTCTTCTTTATATCAATCAGAGTCTCCTCGAGATTCTAAATATATGAATGATTTTTTAGATAAGTTAGACTTCCCTCAGATTTCACGGGATATGTCTTCTTTATTAGATACTTCCATTACAATGGATGAGATTAAGAATGTTATTTTTTCTATGAATCTGGGGAAAGCTCCTGGCCCTGATGGATTTACCGTTGAATTTTATAAATGTTTTGCTTCTTTATTGATTCCTTGGCTCTATAAGGTTTTTGAGGCTTCTTTGAAACTTGGTAAACTTCCGGAATCTTTTAATAGAGCATCAATTTCTTTAATACTAAAGAAGGATAAAGACCCTGCTCAATGTGCATCTTATAGACCAATATCTTTATTAAATGTTGATTCTAAAGTTTTTTCTAAGTTATTAGCAAATAGACTAGAAAAAGTACTTCCTTCTATTATTTCGGAAGACCAAACGGGTTTTATTAAAGGTCGTTACTCTTTTTATAATATTCGTACATTGTTAAATATCGTTTATACTCCCTCACAAAATGTTCCTGAGTGTGTTATTTCTTTAGATGCCGAGAAAGCTTTTGATAGAGTAGAATGGCCTTATTTATTTAAGGTGCTTGAAATGTTTAATTTTAGCTTGAAATTTATATCCTGGATTAAACTGTTATATTACTCCCCTGTAGCCTCGGTTCGCACTAACTCTTTAAACTCACCTTTTTTCCCTCTCTTTCGTGGTACTCGACAAGGCTGTCCTCTTAGTCCCCTATTATTTGATATTGCATTAGAACCTCTTGCAATTGCTATTCGAGAATCTTCAAATATTACTGGGATAACTCGGGGATTAAAGTCCCATAAATTATCACTCTATGCTGATGATTTACTTTTATATATTTCTAATCCTGAGAGATCCATTCCTGCTGTTTTAGAGTTATTAGCACAATTTGGTCTTTTCTCAGGTTATAAATTAAATCTTAGTAAGAGTGAACTTTTTCCGATTAATAAACATCTTCCCTTATATTATAAAAACTATTTTTTTTTGGAAAAAAGAACCCCTACTAACTAAAACAAAATAAAAACCCTACTAACAAAAAAAAACAAAAAAAATCCATTGGGGGCACAACCCCAGAGCTATACTTCATACAAGCTTCCATAAAAGAAAAACATCAATCCGCCAACCAAATCCATTTAAACAAGAATCAGAAGGGGACCGTCTTAATCAACTCAAATCAAATGATAGTAGCGGGCAAAAGAACCCCACCTTTTCTCAAAGTCAAATCAAGGATCGAAAGTTCGACTTCTGATTTTCTCCAAACTAAGACATAACATCACCTGAGAGAACCATTGTATCAAAGTGGGAACAGAGACATCTTTTCATTTCAATAAAATAGCTCTTCTGGTCAATAATGTGACAAATGCAATTACATTTTGGTCTGATATAGAAATATCATGAATATATGGAGGGATTATACCAAACAAAAATGTCAATTTTTTAGGTTGTAAATTAATTTAAAAGCTTTAGAAACTGTAGAGAAAATAGATTTCCAAAACTGCTTCAATACAGAACATGACCAAAACATATGTGTCAATATAGCTGTCTCAGTTTTGCATCTATCACACCGACTATCAACATTAGCAAATATGTTAGACAGTCTCTCCTTTGTCAAATAGTAACGATGTACAATCTTAAATTGAATTAGAGAGTGACTGGCACAAATTGAAGAAGAATTAACCAACTTCAAAATCCACAACCAATCCTTTGTTATCAAGGTCATGTTAAGCTCTTTTTCCCAATCTTGCTTAATCTTAAGCAAAGGATAATTTTACTGTTGTAATAGTAAATTATAAATTTTCCCAATAAACCCTTTCACTAAAGGATTCATTTTCAAAATAATGTCTAACAGGTCAGAATCTTGTATATATGGAAAATTACTTAAATATTCTTGTAAGAAATGTCTGACCTGAAGATATTGCAAGAAATGTGAGTACGAGAGAGAATGTTTAGTTACTAATTTCTCAAAAGACATCAATCGGCCTTCCTGAAACAGATCCATGAAGGAATAAACTCCTTTATTCCTCCAAAGAGAAAAGGTAGGATCACTAAGTGAAGGTTTAAATAAACAGTTTCGATAAATTAAACTAAGAATGTTAATTTTCTTAAGATTAAAAAAATTATGAAACTGGTAACAAATTCGTAATGACTGCTTAATCATAGGATATAAATTTAGAATGGAAATTTTGGCCAGTTGTACAGGTAAAGAAGTTCCTAATAACGAAGTTAAGTAAAATTGTTTCACAGCTTTCAATTCCAAATCAACCCAAGGTGGTCGTTCATTTTTATCAGTCCAATATAACCAAGAACACACATAACGTATATTTAGTCTCATTTAATTTTTAAAAAAGGATGTTTGGAATGGCTAAGTGGATTTTCAAGTGTTGCCTGAGTATTTCCAACATTTTCCCACCATCTGCCAATTTTTGATGTTCAAGATCTTCATAAAGGCAGGTAGCATGTATTTATATTGCACCATTTATTTTAACCTTCCCATGCAACCACAACAAGAAAAAAACATTAAATTTAAACATCAATAGCATAGGAAATACAAGATTTCCAGTGCACAGAATCAGAATCAGGTTTATTAACACTGGCATGTGATGTGAAATTTGTTAACTTAGCAGCAGCAGTTCATTGCAATACTTAATCTAGAAGAAAGAAAAACAGAATAAAATAATAATAATAAATAAATAAATAACAGTATACAGATGTTGAATGGATTAAAAATTGTGCAAAAAACAGAAATACTGTATGTTAAAAAAGTGAGGCTGTGTCCAAGGGTTCAATGTCCATTTAAGAATCAGACGGCAGAGGGGAAGAAGCAGTTCCTGAATCGCTGAGTGTGTGCCTTCAGGCTTCTGTACCTCCTACCTGATGGTAACAGTGAGACAAGGACATGCCCTGGGTGCAAGTGTAAAAGAGAATGAAATAATAGTTACTCCGGATGTGGTGCAGCACAATAAAGCATAATAAGATAAAAAATTCAACAATAAAAGAAACATAATAAATATAAATATATAAAATTGCTTATATACATAGATTGATTGTGCGTCCATAATATGCCACTAGGCACTAATGTCCCACAGACCTTGGTGAACAAATTCCTACACCTCAGTCTAAATAACCTCCGTGCAACTGGCTATGGACTTCTTAACTAACAGACCTCAGATAGTCATGATGCACAACCACTTTTCCCTCCCCATCATTCTCAACACAGGCCTGTGTGCTGAACCCACTGCTGTACACTCTGCTCATATGCGATTGCATGGCCAAATGCCTGAGTAATCACATTGTCATGTTTACTGATGACACAACGCTGGTGGGGCTCATCACCAACAATGATTAGACAGCCTACAGAGAGAAAGTAGATGAGCTCGAGGCCTAGTGCCAGGCAAATAACCTTTCTTTCAATGTCAACAAGACAAAGGAGATAGTTATCGATTTCAGAAGAATTTGCACCACACACATCCGTCTTTGCATCTTTGGACAGCAGTGGAAACTGCGAGCAGCTACAAACTCCTGGCACAAATTCTCTATGGTCCCAGAACACATTCTGCACAGTCAGGAAAGCTCACCAATGCCTTTACCTTTTGAGGAGGCCGGAGAGAGCTGAGCAATGCACATCAATACTCATGTCATTCCACAGATGTGCATTAGAGAGCTTCCTAACCGACTGCATCATGTATGGATACTGCACTGCGACAAATAGGTAGGCTCTGCAACAGCTGGTCAAAACTGTCTGATACATTACCTACATCAGCCTACTCACCATCAAGGGCATACAGTTTGCACAGAAACGTGCCAGAAAAACGTAAGCAATATTTATGAAGGATCCCACCCACCCTGCACTGTTTGTCCCACTCTTGTCAGGGAGGAGGCTACGTAGCATCCATGTGCTAAATCATCCACATGAGGAATTCTGCAGATGCTGGAAATTCAAGCAACACACATTAAAGTTGATGGTGAACGCAGCAGGCCAGGCAGCATCTCTAGGAAGAGGTGCAGTCGACGTTTCGGGCCGAGACCCTTCGTCAGGACTAACTGAAGGAAGAGCTAGTAAGAGATTTGAAAGTGGGAGGGGGAGGAGGAGATCCAAAATGATAGGAGAAGACAGGAGTGGGAGGGATGGAGCCAAGAGCTGGACAGTTGACTGGCAAAAGGGATATGAGAGGATCATGGGGCATGTGTAGCACTTGTTCCTGGTTCCAACTTTCACTCTGCCCTCAAGTTTACCTGGTCCATTTCTGACACCTCCTCCCCTTTCTGGATCTTTCTGTCTCTGTCTCTGGAGACAGCTTATCTACTGATGTCTACTATAAGCCTACTGACTCTCACAGCTATCTGGACTATTCCTCTTCTCACTCTGTCTCTTGCAAAAATGCTATCCCCTTCTCGCAATTCCTCCGTCTCCACCGCATCTGCTCTCAGAAGGAGGCTTTTCATTCCAGGATGAGAGAGATGTCCTCCTTTTTTAAAAAAAGGGGCTTCTCTTCCTCCACCATCAACTCTGCTCTCAAATGCATCTCCCCCATTTCACACACATCTGCTCTCACTCCATCCTCCCACCACCCCACTAGGAATAGGGTTCCCCTGGTCCTCACCTACCACCCCACCAGCCTCCGGGTCCAACATATTATTCTCCGTAACTTCCGCCACCTCCAACGGGATCCCACCACTAAGCACATCTTTCCCTCCCCGCCACCTCTGCTTTCTGCAGGGATCACTCCTTACAGGACTCCCTTGTCCATTCATCCCCCCCCATCCCTCCCTACTGATCTCCCTCCTGGCACTTATCCTTGTAAGCGGAACAAGTGCTACACGTGCCCTTACACTTCCTCCCTTACCACCATTCAGGGCCCCAGACAGTCCTTCCAGGTGAGGCAACACTTCACCTGTGAGTCGGCTGGGGTGATATACTGTGTCCGGTGCTCCCGATGCGGCCTTCTACATATTGGCGAAACCCGACGCAGACTGGGAAATCGTTTTGCTGAACATTTACGCTCTGTCCGCCAGAGAAATCAGGATCTCCCAGTGGCCACAGATTTTAATTCCACGTCCCATTCCCATTCTGATACGTCTATCTACGGCCTTCTCTACTGTAAAGATGAAGCCACACTCAGGTTGGAGGAACACCTTATATTCCGTCTGGATAGCCTCTAACCTGATGGCATGAACCTTGACTTCTCTAACTTCCGCTAATGTCCCACCTCCTCCTCGTACCCCATCCATTGTTTATTTATATATATTCTTTCTCTCTCTCTCTCTCTCCTTTTTCTCCCTCTGTCCCTCTGACTCTACCCATTGCCCATCCTCTGGGTTTTTCTCCCCCACTCCCCCTTTTCCTTCTCCCTGGGCCCCCGGTCCCATGATCCTCTCATATCCCTTTTGCCAATGACCTGTCCAGCTCTTGGCTCCATCCCTCCCCCTCCTGTCTTCTCCTATCATTTTGGATCTCCCCCTCCCCCTCCCACTTTCAAATCTCTTACTAGCTCTTCCTTCAGTTAGTCCTGACGAACCTCGACTATACGTCTTCCTAAAGATGCTGCATGGCCTGTTGCGTTCACCAACAACTTTGATGTGTGTTGCATGCACTAAATCAGTTACTTTCCCCAAGCAGCAAGGCTGATCCATGCCTCCATCCACTAACCCATGCCTACAAAGCCCACCCCACCACTACATTATCATTTTCTGTCAACTATCTTATGTACAGACCTTATGATAGAGAAAATTAAAGTATGGATTATCTGTTGCCAGGGAGATTGAGCAAATGGACATGATATTGTGTGATGAGATGTGTAAATGAATGATTGCATTTGAAATACAAAAAAAATAATAATAAAGCTTATCTGACTCACAGAGGGTAAACTGTTGGATTGCATCTGCACATTTAAAATAAAACTTATGGAAAAAGAAGCACAACCTCGCATTTATACCAAGCAGTGAGAAGATAAAAGAAAATCTTACAAAAGGAAAGAACAGAAGAATTTATTGAAACAAAGGGAATTATAATGAATAGTCAGCATGAATTGTAAAAGAGAATATCTTGCTTGACCAATCTTATTGAATCTTTGAGGAATTTACAGAGAGAGTAAGGAG
Organism: Mobula hypostoma; assembly: GCF_963921235.1. Lineage (NCBI taxonomy): Eukaryota > Metazoa > Chordata > Chondrichthyes > Myliobatiformes > Myliobatidae > Mobula > Mobula hypostoma. The sequence continues at coordinate 41,277,419 of NC_086121.1, read as the reverse complement.
TGGTAATGTAGTAACTGTATTTTATCTAAATTTTCAACAAATTATTGTTAATATCCCATAAAAGATTAATAAGAATTAGGGACAAGGAATGCATTGGATTACAAACCAGCTTCAGGACTGAAAGCAGAGAGTAAGAAGAAAGGATTTTTTTACAGTTGAAGGAATGGGTACTCTGCCTACTATTCAAAGGCATCAGAGTTGGTGCACAAAGGTGAGGTGCAGTGTAACCATGTGTGATTGTCTTGGACGTCTCACTTGCAATCACAGTACTCTGTTGGATATTGATAATGTAAGATGCTGCGGGCCTGTTTCCCTTGTTTAGGAGGCAGACAGGGGATGTGGGAGCTGCGTAGCCTCTGTGGTAGTGAGGACTTGGCCCCAAGCCGTGGGCTTTCCTGCTGCTGCAGTCGAGGTGAGGAGACGCTGGAGGTGGTGCAGTGTAGAGTCCGTGGTCGGTTCGGGGCTGGACTTCCCCATCGATGCCATCTTCCTGGGTCCGATCGGTGGAATGACAGGCTGGGTTGCATGCGCAATATGTGGGACATATCACTCAGAGTCTTGGACTTTATATGTGTTTTCTTTGCAGAACTGTGTTTTGTCTTGCTCACTGTTTTGAATGTGCTGTGTATATTTTGCATCTTGGCCCCACAGGAGCACTATTTCGTCTGGCTGTATCTATGGATAGTTAAATGATAATTAAACTTGATTTGAATGGGTAGCGGTGCTCCACAACGATAAGTGCCTGGCCAACTCCTGTTCACTATTTGCAGTATATTAATAATCAAAACAGGAATCAAAAACACAATTAGCAGATGATAATAAATTGTGGGAATATTAAATAGTGAAGTACAAGTTACAGGGATTAATTGATACAGCTTTCTGGTGGGTGAATAATGGGCAGATGAGTTTAAAACAAGATAATTGTAAGATTCGAGGTTTTGAACAGAGGTATAGGAAAATCAGGTGTTACTTGAAAGTCTAGATGATGTAGAGGAAATAAAGGATCTTGGAGAATAAGTTTATTAATCACTAAACATCGCTTCAAAAAGGCCTCAAAATAAACTAAGGATGAATGTTTATTTTTAGAGTGATAGGATTGGAAAATAGACAAGTTATATTAACTCTGTATTCAACTTGTTAGGTGACAGTTAAAGTATTGTGTACAATTAATGCTGAGCACATCAAAGGAAGTTGAGGCAGTGGAGAGCTGGAGAGAGTGCAGAGAAGATATACCAAAGTAATACCAGGAAAAGTGTATGTTTCAGGAAGATATGCTGATTGTCTAAGTTAGCTGCATTATTCAATGTTTAGGCTGTTGATTCTGCTCCACATCAACCAGGATGCTGCCTGGATTACAGAACATATCTTATATGGGAAGGTTGAGTAACCTAGGGCTTTTTTCTTTGGAGTGAAAGAGGATAAGAGTGAATTTCATAGAGGTATATAAGATTACAAGAGGCATAGAGAGAGTGAACAGCTGACATCTTTTTTGCAGGGCAGCAATGGCTAACAGTCATAGTCATAGTCATACTTTACTGATCCCGGGGGAAATTCGTTTTCTTTACAGTTGCACCATAAATAATTAAATAGTAATAAAACCATAAATAGTTAAGTAGTAATATGTAACTTATGCCAGGAAATAAGTCCAGGACCAGCCTATTGGCTCAGGGTGTCTGACCCTCCAAGGGAGGAGTTGTAAAGTTTGATGGCCACAGGCAGGAATGACTTCCTATGACGCTCTGTGTTGCATCTCGGTGGAATGAGTCTCTGGCTGAATGTACTCCTGTGCCCAACCAGTACATTATGTAGTGAATGGGAGACATTGTCCAAGATGGCATGCAACTTGGACAGCATCCTCTTTTCAGACACCACCGTCAGAGTGTCCAGTTCCATCCCCACAACATCACTGGCCTTACAAATGAGTTTGTTGATTCTGTTGGTGTCTGCTACCTTCAGACTGCTGCTCCAGCACACAACAGCAAACATGATAGCACTGGCCACCACAGACTCGTAGAACATCCTCAGCATCATCCGGCAGATGTTAAAGGACCTCAGTCTCCTCAGGAAATAGAGACCGCTCTGACCCTTCTTGTAGACAGCCTCAGTGTTCTTTGACCAGTCCAGTTTATTGTCAATTCGTATCCCCAGGTATTTGCAATCCTCCACCATGTCCACACTGACACCCTGGATGGAAACAGAGGTCACCGGTGCCTTAGCTCTTCTCAGGCCTACCACCAGCTCCTTACTCTTTTTCACATTAAGCTGCAGATAATTCTGCTCACACCATGTGACAAAGTTTCCTACCATAGCCCTGTACTCAGCCTCATCTCCCTTGCTGATGCATCCAACTATGGCAGAGTCATCAGAAAACTTCTGGATACCAGAGGACATTATTTTAAGATGAGTGGAGCAAAGTTTTGGGGAGGTAAATCACCTGCACCAGATGAACTATACCCCAAGATTCTGAAGGAGGAAGCTAAAGAGATTCTGGAGGCATTAGTAGTGATCTCTCAAGAATCAATAGATTCAGGAATGGTTCCAGAGGACTGGAAAATTGCAAATGTCACTCCACTCTTAAAGAAGTGAGAGAGACAGATGATAGGAAATAACATGGTCAATTAGCCTGACTTTAGTGGTTAGAAAGATGCTAGATTCCATTATTTAGGATGAGGTTTCAGAGTACTTGGAGATCCATGTTAAAATAGGCCACAGTGAGCATAGTGTTCTTGCCTGACAGACCTGTTGGGATTCTTTGAGGAAATAATAAGCAGGTTAGACACAGGTGAGTCATTGGGTATTGTTTACCTGGATTTTCAGAAGGCCTTTGACAAGGTGCTGCACATGGCTGTGCAAAGCAACATGAGAAACCATGGTATTACAAGAAAGGTACTAGCACAGATAGAAGATTGGTTGACTGGCAAAAGGCAAGAGTGGGAATAAAGGGGACCTTTTCTGGTTGGTTGTTGGTGATGAGTGGTATTCTGCACAGGTCAGTGTTGGGACAGTTATGTCTCAATGTTTCATGTTATGTATCAATGGTTTGGATGATGGAATTAATGGTTTTGAGGCCAAGTTTTCAGAGGATAAAACGATAAGTGGAGTGGAAGGTAGTGTTGAAGAAGCAGGAACAATGTGGAAGTACTTGGACTTGGGGGAATGGGTAAAGAAGTGGCAGATTGAATATAGTGTAAGGATGGTTATGATCATGCACTTTGATAGAAGGAATAAAGGCACAGGCTATTTTTTAAATGGGGAGATAATTCAGAAATCAGGGGTGCAAAGAGACTTTGGAGTCCTCATGCAGGATTTCCTAAGGGTTAAATTGCAGGTTGAGAATCAGAATCAGATTTCTTATCACCAGCATGTGACGTGGTCTGTTAACTTAGCAGCAATTCAGTGCAATACATAATATAGAAGAAAAAAAATAATAAATAAATATGTAAATCTTATTCAGTATACTTTATACAGTATACATATATGAATAGATCAAAAATTGTGCAAAAAACAGAAATATTATATGTAAAAAAAAGTGAGGTAGTGTCCAAGGGTTTAATGTCCATTTAGGAATCGGACGGCAGAGGGGAAGAAGCTGTTCCTGAATCGCTGAGTGTGTGCCTTCAGGCTTCTGTACCTCCTACTTGATGGTAACAGTGAGAAAAGGGCATGCCCTGCGTGCTGGAGGTCCTTAATAATGGACACTGCCTTTCTGAGACACCGCTCCTTGAAGATGTCCTGGGTACTCTGTAGACGAGTACCCAAGATTGAGCTGACTAAATTTACAACCCTCTGCAGCTTCTTTCGGTCCTGTGCAGTAACCACCACCTCTGTGCCCCCCCACCCCCACCCCCGCCTTACCAGACAGTGATGCAGCCTGTCAGAATGCTCTCCACGGTACATCGATAGAAGTTTTTGAGTGCATTTGTTGACATACCAGATCTCTTCAAACTCCTAATGAAGTATAGCCGCTGTCTTTCCTTCCTTATAACTGCATCACTATGTTGGGACCAGGTTAGATCCTCAGAGATCTTGACACCCAGGAACTTGAAACTGCTCTCTCTGTCTCTCCACTTCTGATCCCTCTACGAGGATTGGTATGTGTTCGTTCATCTTACCCTTCCTGAAGTCCACAATCAGCTCTTTCATCTCATTGATATTGAGCGCCAAGTTATTGCTGCGACACCACTCCACTAGTTGGCATATCTCACTCCTGTACGCCCTGTCGTCACCACCTGAGATTCTACCAACAATGGTTGCATCATCAGCAAATTTACAGATGATATTTGAGCTATGCCTAGCCACGCAGTCATTTATATAGAGAGAGAGTAGAACAATGGGCTAAGCACACACCCCTGAGGTGCACCAGTGTTGATTGTCAACGAGGAAGAAATGTTATCACCAATCCGCACAGTTAGGAAGTCGAGGATCCAATTGCAGAGGGAGATACAGAGGCTCAGGTTCTGTAACTTCTCATTCAGGATTGTTGGAATGATGGTATTAAATGCTGAGCTACAGTCGATGAACAGCATCATGTTATTGTGTTGTTCAGGTAGTTCAAAGCCACGTGGAGAGCCGTTGAGATTGCATCTGTCGTTGAACTATTGTGGTGACAGGCAAATTGCAAGAAGTCCAGGTCCTTGCTGAGGCGGGAGTTCAGTCTAGTCATTACCAACCTCTCAAAGCATTTCTTCACTGTAGATGTGAGAGCTACCAGGTGATAGTTATTAAGGCAGCTCACGTTATTCTTTTTAGGCACTGGTATAAGTGTTGCCTTTTTGAAGCAAGTGGGAACTTCCGCCCATAGCAGTGAGTGGTTGAAAATGTCCTTGAATACTCCCGCCAGTTGGTTGGCACAGCTTTTCAGAATCTTACCAGGTTCATGAGAATGAATCCGGAAAAGAAAGGGTGAACGTTTGAGGACTGTTTGATGGCTCTGTGCCTGTACTCGCTGGAGCCTGGAAGAGTAGGAGGGGGGATCTCATTGAAACCTGTCAAATATTGAAAGGCCGACATGAAGTGGATGAGGAGAGGATGTTTCCTATAGTGGGTTTCCAGGACCAGAGGGCACTGTCTCAAAATAGGACAGTGTACTTTAGAATAGAGATGAGAAGGAATTTCTTCAGCCAGAGGGTGGTGTATCTGTGTAATTCATTGCCACAGGTGGCTGCGGAGGCCAAGTCATTGGGTATATTTAAATTGGAGGTTAATAGGTTCTTGATTAGTAAGGGAGTCGAAGGTTAGAATAAGAATTAGAATCAGAATCAGGTTTAATATCACTGGCATATGTCTTGAAATTTCTTCATTTGCAGCTGCAGTACAATGCAGTCATAGTAATAAAAATTATAAACCTCAATAAAAACTATATCTAAAATATCAAATAAATAAATAGTGCAAAAAGAGAGGGAAAATGCTGATGAGGCACTCTTGGGTTCGTTCAGAAATCTGATGATGGAGGGGAAGAAGCTGTTCCTGAAATGGTGTGTATCTGTCTTCAGGCTCCTGTGCCGTCTCCTTGACGGTAGCAACGAGAAGAGGGCCTAACCTGGGCTTTGGGTTACAGGGAGAAAGCAGGAGAATGGGGTTCAGAAGAATAATAAATCAGCCATGACTGAATGACGAAGCAAACTCGACAGGCTGAAAATTCTAGTTTTGTTCCTAGGTCTTATGGTCTTCTGGTTTTATAGGGATGTCAAGGATAGGTTTTCTGCACAGAGTGTGTCTGTAATGCTTTGGCATGGGTGATGGTAGAAGCAGATATATTAGGGATATTTAAATGACTTTTAGATAGGATGAAAGAAAAAGAAGATTATGGGCTGTGTAGGAGGGAAGGGCTAAATTGAGGAGTAGGTGAAAAGAACTTCACAACATCACAGGACAAAGGGCCCTAACTTCCCATTTTCTATGCTCTATCTTCTAAATCTTGAATAGGGCCCACACTCCTTGCTCCAGAGAAAATAATGCTGAGAGAGATCATAATTGAGATTAGTTATAATGATAGCAAGATTAGAACATAGAACATAGCCCTTCAGCCCACAATGTTGTGCTGACCATGTAACCTACTCTTGAACCTGCCTAGAATTATCCTACCACATAGCCCTCTATTTTTCTAAGCTCCACGTACCTATCTAACAGTCGACTAAAAGACCCTATTGTATCCGCCTCCACCACCATCGCCGGCAGTGCATTCCACACACCCACCACTCTCTGTGCTTGACATCCCTGACATCCCCTTTGTACCTACTTCCAAGCACCTTAAAATTATGCTCTCTCATGCTAGCCATTTCAGCCCTGGGAAAAAGCCTCTGACTATCCACAAAATCAATGCCCATCATTGTCTTATACACCTCTATCAGGTCACCTCTCATTCTGCATCAATCCAAGGTGAAAAGGCCAAATTCACTCAACCTGTTCTCAAAGATTACTGCCCTTGAGGTCCTGCTTCTCAGCTTCCTTCCTAACTCTCTGTATTCTGCTTTCGGGTTCTCCTCTCTTTTTCTACCTATGTCATTGGTACCAATGTGTACCACATCCTCTGGTTGCTCACCCTCCCATTTCAGGATATTGTGGACAGGTTCAGAAACATCATGAACCCTGGCACTTGAGAGGCAAGCTACCATCTGTGTTTCTTTTTCATGCCCAGAGAATTGCCTATCTGTCCCCCTAACTATAGCATCCTTTATTACTGCTGCCATCCTTTTCTGTTTCCTACTCTTCTGAGCCACAGGGCCAAACTGTGGAATTCTCTGCCACAGGAAACAGTTGAGGCCAGTTCATTGGCTATATCTAAGAGGGAGTTAGATATGGCCCTTGTGGCTAGGGGGATCAGAGGGTATGGAAGGAAGGCTGGTGCAGGGTTCTGAGTTGGATGATCAGCCATGATCATAATAAATGGCGGTGCAGGCTCGAAGGGCCGAATGGCCTACTCCTGCACCTATTTTCTATGTTTTCTAAACTCAGTGCCAGAGGCACGGCCACTGCTGCTTCCCCCAGGTAGGTCTTCCACCCCAACAGTACTCAAAATGAAGTACTTATTGTTAAGGGGGACGGCCACAGGGGTGCTGTCCACTACCTGACACTCTCCTGACAGTCACACACTTATCTGTCTCCTGTGGCCGCAGTGTGACTACCTGCCTGTAGCTCCTATCTGTCACCTCCTCACTTTCCCTAAGAAGCGGAAGATCACCCAGCTACAGCTCCAGTTTCCTAACTCTGTCTCTAAGGAGCTGCAGCTCGATGCACCGGGTGTAGGTGAGGCCATCAGGGAGTCTGGAAGTCTCATGGATATCCCACATCTGACACAGATCAGAAAACTGGCCTTGCAGTCATACCCACTATTCTTAAGTTAGAGGAATAAAAGAGATATGAAAGTAACTTACCTCCCTACCTCGCCTAGACCTGTCCTCACTGAAGCCTTGATGAAGCAGAGCCCTAGTACTCTGGCTTTTGCTACTCCGATGACTGTTCCTTCAACGACCGCTCCGCTAGGCAGTGTCTCCCTTTTATCCCAGAACCTTCTCAACGGCCCTGCCCAATGCCGAGCTACTGCACCTGCACACTTCTCCCACTCGAATCTCACACTGAAAGAAACACCTCGCTTCTTAAACCTTCCCAGCGGCCTTGCGTGACAACGAGCTACTGCATCTGTGCGCCTGTCCCAATCGAACTGAAAGAGCAGATTAGGAGACAATATTTTGAGTTGCAGAGGGAAGTACAACTGGGAACCAGAGTAATTCAATGAGGGCCTCTGTTGGTTGGAGTCAAACATGGGGGGATGTTGGGTCCCAGCTGTTTACGTGATACGCAGGTCAGCATATCAGGATATGGAGGGCAACCTGTTGCCTATGTAGCAGGCTCCTTCTCTCCACGCACATGATAAATGCAAAGGAATGGCAGAGACCAATACCATTTAGCACGAGCAACATCTCAGGAGTTGCCAGTCACCATGGAACTCAAGTAGCCTTTGGGACTCCAGTTCCGGAATTTTCCTCAGGTTTACTTCCAAAGCCTTCCCCATGAGTGGGTACAGCTGTAAGGCAGCAGATGCATGAGATCTGAATTTTCCTTCTCTGAGATGAGCTGCCAACAACACTAACGAGCTCCATCTCCCCAAAGTGACTGGTTTTAAGGTACCAGTAACCCTTCTCCTGTCAGTAGAAACGGTTCAGCCAGGCTTAGTGGCTAAGCACTACATGAAGTCGAGGAGCTAGACTTGGCTGTCAGAGGCACGCCAGTGGGAGAATTTAATAGTTAGAGGAAGCGTATCTCCACTACGACACCTGGCTATAGCAACCTCAAGGAACCATAGATTCCTTAATCATAATTAGATAGTCACAAAATAATCTACTTGGGAACTCAAAAAAACTGTTTTACCGAACAGTGGTGAGAATATGGAGCTCACTCTTGGGGGTAGGGTTGGGGGATTTGGCTGAGTCCCAGCATTGGTGGGTCCCAGGATCAGAGATCTGTCAGAGTCCAGAGTTGGCAAAGTCAAAGTCCCATAATTGGCAAGTCCTGCATTGATATCCAATCACAAACAAGAAAAAATCTGCAGATACTGGAAATCCAAGCAACACACACAAAATGCTGGAAGAACCCAGCAGGCCAGGCAGCATCTACAGAAAAAAGTACAGTCAACATTTTGGGACGAGATCCTTGGTTGATTGAATGGTCTCGGCCCGAAATGTTGACTGTACTCTTTTTCAAAGATGCTGCCTGACCTGCTGAGTTCTTCCAGTATTTTGTGTGTGTTACCTGTGTTGACATCCAAGAGGTTGACAAAGCACTGAGGTCAAAACCTGAGTTTGAAGTTCCAGGATCAGCAAATCTGGAGGTTAAAGTCTGAAGGTCAATAATCAAAGTTGCCACATCTAGAGATTGTTACCCGAAGGCCGTAATCCCTGGGTCAGCTTGTCCAGAGATTGGAGGCCCAGTGTCTGCAAGTCTGAGAATCCGGGGCCAAGGACTGAATGTCAGGGTCTTCGTTTGGGTCATTCTGCTGAACATTGTGGGTCGTGTTGGTTGGAAACACAAATGATACATTTCACACAACACGATGATACATTTCACTGTATGTTTCAATGTATGCACGATGAATAAATGAACAAACGAATCTCAGTCTGAGGTGAATATCTTAAATACATTTCAGAAGAAGCTGGATGAGCAATTGAGGAAGAAAGGAGTTGAGAGGCTTGCTGATGAGATTGGATGGGAGGTCACTCAGATTCCAGTACTGACTGGCTGAGCTGAATGGCCCGTTGCTATGGTAATACTGTATATCCCATGAAACTCTGCTGATTGAGAGTTCTGTTAATGCTGGAACAGAAACAATAAGATAACTATTAAATGATGCATCTGACTTATTACGTCAGGAAATGCCATATTAAAATTGTACTGTGATCATGTCAGTCTGTAGCATGCCTGTTTGTTCTCAGGTTATGAAACTTACACAGAAAATGTTCTCACCATTGGACTTCAGAGGAGAGAAAGTAGTAATGAGGAAAGCTGGAAGACGTCTGGACTGATGATAGGAAACAACATGTAGACCATGAAGCATATCATACAGAAGAGTGAAAATGCATAAAATGCATGCAGGTTTAAAAAGCAAACCCAGCACTGAGCCCTTGAGGTTCTTGCCAAAAACAATGATCTCAGAGGCCTGGAATCATTTGAGGAACAGGTGGATGTAAAGAGGGCAGAAGAGTTGTGTTACATTGCTTCTGGAGTTGCAACAGTACAGTGACACCATGGGTATAGGAGCAGGGATGTGATGTTGAGGCTCTATAAGGCACTGGTGAGACCTCACTTGGAGTACTCTGTGCAGTTTTGGGCTTCTTATTTAAGAAAGGATGTGCTGACGTTGGAGAGGGTTCAGAGAAGATTCATTGGAATGATTCTGGGAATGAGAGGGTTAAGATATGAGGAATGGTTGACCACTCTTGGCCTGTACTCCTTGGAGTTTAGAAGAATGAGGGGGGACCTCATAGAAACATTTCGAATATTGAAAGGCATGGACAGAGTGGGTGTGGCAAAGTTGTATCTCATGATGGGGGAGTCTAGTATGAGAGGGCATGACTTAAGGATTGAAGGGCGCCAATCAGAACAGAGATGCGAAGAAATTTTTTTAGCCAGAGGGTGGTGAATCTGTGGAATTTGTTGCCACGGGCAGCAGTGGAGGCCAAGTCATTGGGTGTATTTAAGGCAGAGATTGATAGGTATCTGAGTAGCCAGGGCATCAAAGGTTATGGTGAGAAGGCAGGGGAGTGGGGCTAAATGGGAGAATGGATGAGCTCATGATAAAATGGACTCGATGGGCCACATGGCTGACTTGTGCTACTTTGTCTTATGGTCTTCAGAGCAGTGTTACATTTGTTCTGGAGTTGTAACAGTAAGGTGACACGATGGGTAGTGCTGCTGCTTCACATTTCCAATGCTACAGGTTCAATCCTGGCTTCTGGTGCTCTCCATGTGGAATCAGTATGTTTTTCCTGTGATCCCTGAGGTGTGCTGTCTTCTTCACACACTGTAATAATGAGAAAATTGGTAAGTTAGTTAGCTGCTATGAATTATCCCTTGGCAGGCAGGCGGGAAGCTTTGATGGCAATGTGCTAGAGAATAGGTTATATGGAAATAAGTGGAAGAACGTTATTGATGAGGTTGCTCTGTGAGCCAGCATGGACTTAGCCAAATAGCTTCTATGGTGGAACATGAGAGTAAATAAGCTTCCCCAACATTCCTTGCTCGTATCTGTCTTCTAATGACAGTATCCACCAAAGAAGCCAAAATAATGACAGGTTCAAACACTAATGAATTGGGTTATAAAGTTAGGGCGTAAATGATCAAAGATTCATCATAAATTCCTGAGGTTTCCCAATGTTTGATTAACATTTTCTGATGACAGTGTATTTTTTACACCGTATCTGTTGTTCTGCAAACATTTATTGATATGATGTGCAGTTTATACCCCAACAAATAAAACAAGATTCCAAATTCACTGGCCAAGGATCTAATGTATGGCACTAAGAGTAGGCAAGTCATGCAAAATCTGGGTCGGACCCATTCCCATGGAGGTGGGTGGATCTGATTGGTTGTGGCACATGCAAAGGAAAATTTGGCCAGTCAGGTACTGGGACAAGTTCTTTTTTAGGGTTAGGGCAAGGCTATTTCAGAGGCCCTCTCAGGACCTGGTAGAGGTTGCTTGCAAAGGAAAAGTGAATGGATCACTTCCCACTTTGTTTGCTCTCTGTTGCAGTAAGTTACAAGTCATTATGCAGCTTTTAACTCCGTGTCACTAATACTTTGACATTAAAAAGCTGCTTGGCAGAACAATGCGAATGCAATTATCTAAAGTCATTAGAACCAAATAAATTATAATAAAACCATCTGTCATCTCTTCAATTCCAACTGGACAACTCCACCCAGAAGGGGAGTTAGGGTTTGGGTGTTACAGCTCAGCTATTTGGTTGGTGTGCTGGTGTAACAAACTCGATCTGTGTTCAAACAGTTAGACATTCCAAGACAACATTCCAATAGTCAAATATTCAGCCTGTTCTTAGCTTATTTTGGCTGCTGAACCAAAGAGACTGCTGGAACAGCTACAATTACAGCAGCAACAGATGGGTGATATACAGTTTTCTGCAAATAGAGAAAACAAAGATAAATTTGAACAAAGAAAATTAATTTTGTAACATTAACCTTGTGTCTCAAACATTTCAGGGAAGTTGAATGAAATAGCATTTGAACCAAGGTAGCACACTAGCTCAAAATCTCTTTCCACCATATTGGTGCTGATATTGGTTTATTATTGTCATATGTACCGAGATACAGTGAAAAGCTTGCATTTCTATGTCATCCAGACAGATCATTTTATATGTAAGTGCATCAAGGTAGTAAAAATAAATCTGGATGTAGTAGAGAGTGCTACACTTGCACAGAAAGTGCAGAGCACATAGTGGTGATATAGAGAGGAAGATCAAGAGTTCAAAAGTTGATGAGAGGTCTGTTTAAGGGTTTGACATTAGCTCTACAGAAGCTGCCTTTGAGGCATGCTCTCAGACTTTTGTATCTTCTGTTCACTGGGAAGAAGGATAAGAGAGAATGACCTGGTGAGAAGGGGTCCTTGATTATACTGGTGGGAAGTATAGACAGAATCGATGCTGAACTAAGATGGTTGAATGGTCCCCAAGTATGATAAATGGGCCCTTGACTTCACAACCTACCTGTTATGATCATTCACTTTATTGTCTACCTGCTCTGCACTATTTCTATAGCTGCATTCTATTATTGCTTTAGCTTGTGCTAATTCTATGAATGGTGTCATAAATTGGTCTGTATGAACATATGCAAGGCAAGCTTTTCTCTGTATTTCAGTACATGTGACAGGAATCAAGCAATTCAATTTCCAGTGGAAATGGCAGAGGGGCTGGAGCATGTTGCTGCTGGCTACAGCCACCCAAAGAGGAAGGTGACAGAAGTCCAACAATGGTGCAAATGATTGTCTTGGACATTTTTCTTGTGATCAGAAGACCTCGTTGGATTTTGGTACTGTAGAATACAGGCAAGTCCAGTTCACTAATGGGGGAGATGCGTGTCCTCGTTTGTTGTGTGGATTGGTACCTCAATGCAAGAAGCATCAGGAACAAAGGTGATGAACTGAGAGCTTGGATACATACATGGAATTATGATGTAGTGGCCATTACAGAGACTTGGCTGGCACCAGGGCAGGAATGGATTCTCAATATTCCTGGATTTCAGTGTTTTAAAAGGGATAGAGAGGGCGGAAAAAGGGGAGGAGGGGTGGCATTACTGGTCAGGGATACCATTACAGCTACTGAAAGGGTGGATAATGTAGCAGGATTCTCTTTTGAGTCAATATGGGTGGAAGTCAGGAACAGGAAGGGGGCTGTTACTCTACTGGGGGTATTCTATAGGCCCCCTGGTAACAGCAGAGATACAGGGGAGCAGATTGGGAGGCAGATTTTGGAAAGGTGCAAAAATAACAGGGTTGCTATCATGGGTGACTTTAACTTCCCTAATATTGATTGGCACCTGATTAGTTCCAAGGGTTTAGATGGGGCAGAGTTTGTTAAGTGTGTCCAGGATGGATTCCTGTCACAGTCTATGGACAGGCCAACCAGGGGAAATGCCATACTAGATCTAGTACTAGGTAATGAACCGGGTCAGGTCACAGATCTCTCAGTGGGTGAGTATCTGGGGGACGGACAGTGACCACCGCTCCCTGGCCTTTATAATTATCATGGAAAAGGATAGAACCAAAGAGGACAGGAAAATTTTTAATTGGGGAAAGGCAAATTATGAGGCTATAAGGCTAGAACTTGCAGGTGTGAATTGGGATGATGTTTTTGCAGGGAAATGTACTATGGACATGTGGTCGATGTTTAGAGATCTCTTGCGGGATGTTAGGGATAAATTTGTCCCGGTGAGGAAGATAAAGTATGATAGGGTGAAGGAACCATGGGTGACAAGTGAGGTGGAAAATCTAGTCAGGTGGAAGAAGGCAGCATATATGAGGTTTAGGAAGCAAGGATCAGATGGGTCTATTGCAGAATATAGGGAAGCAAGAAAGAAGCTTAAAAAAGGGCTGAGAAGAGCAAGCAGGGGGCATGAGAAGGCCTTGGCAAGTAGGGTAAAGGAAAACCCCAAGGCATTCTTCAATTATGTGAAGAAAACAAGGATGACAGGAGTGAAGATAGGACCGATTAGAGATAAAGGTGGGAAGATGTGCCTGGAGGCTGTGGAAGTGAGCAAGGTCCTCAATGAATACTTCTCTTCGGTATTCACCAATGAGAGCGAACTTGATGGTGAGGACAATATGAGTGAGGTTGATGCTCTGGAGCATGTTGATATTAAGGGAGAGGAGGTGTTGGAGTTGTTAAAATACATTAGGACAGATAAGTCCCCGGGGCCTGACGGAATATTCCCCAGGCTGCTCCACAAGGTGAGAGAAGAGATTGCTGAGCCTCTGGCTAGGGTCTTTATGTCCTCGTTGTCCATGGGAATGGTACGGGAGGATTGAAGGGAGGCGAATGTTGTTCCCTTGTTCAAAAAAGGTAGTAGGGATAGTTCGGGTAATTATAGACCAGTGAGCCTTACGTCTGTGGTGGGAAAGCTGTTGGAAAATATTCTTAGAGATAGGATCTGTAGGCATTTAGAGAATCATGGTCTGATCAGGGACAGTCAGCATGGCTTTGTGAAGGGCAGATCGTGTCTAACCAGCCTGATAGAGTTCTTTGAGGAGGTGACCAGGCATATAGATGAGGGTAGTGCAGTGGGTGTAATCTATATGGATTTTAGTAAGGCATTTGACAAGGTTCCACACGGTAGGCTTATTCAGAAAGTTAGAAGGCATGGGATCCAGGGAAGTTTAGCCAGGTGGATTCAGAATTGGCTTGCCTGCAGAAGGCAGAGGGTGGTGGTGGAGGGAGTACATTCAGATTGGAGGAATGTGACTAGTGGTGTCCCACAAGGATCTGTTCTGGGACCTCTACTTTTCCTGATTTTTATTAACGACCTGGATGTGGGGGTAGAAGGGTGGGTTGGCAAGTTTGCAGATGACACAAAGGCTGGTAGATAATGTAGAGGATTGTCAAAGATTGCAGAGAGACATTGATAGGATGCAGAAGTGGGCTGAGAAGTGGCAGATGGAGTTCAACCCGGAGAAGTGTGAAGTGGTACACTTTGGAAGGACAAACTCCAAGGCAGAGTACAAAGTAAATGGCAGGATACTTGGTAATGTGGAGGAGCAGAGGGATCTCGGGGTACATGTCCACAGATCCCTGAAAGTTGCCTCACAGATGGATAGGGTAGTTCAGAAAGCTTATGGGGTGTTAGCTTTCATAAGTCGAGGAGTCGCGATGTAATGATGCAGCTCTATAAAACTCTGCTTAGGCCACACTTGGAGTATTGTGTCCAGTTCTGGTCACCTCACTATAGGAAGGATGTGGAAGCATTGGAAAGGGTACAGAGGAGATTTACCAGGATGCTGCCTGGTTTAGAAAGTATGCATTATGATCAGAGATTAAGGGAGCTAGGGCTTTACTCTTTGGAGAGAAGGAGGATGAGAGGAGACATGATAGAGGTGTACAAGATAATAAGAGGAATAGAAAGAGTGGATAGCCAGTGCCTCCTCCCCAGGGCACCACTGCTCAATACAAGAGGACACGGCTTTAAGGTAAGGGGTGGGAAGTTCAAGGGGGATATTAGAGGAAGGTTTTTTACTCAGAGAGTGGTTGGTGCGTGGATTGCACTGCCTGAGTCAGTGGTGGAGGCAGATACACTAGTGAAGTTTATGAGACTAATAGACAGGTATATGGAGGAATCTAAGGTGGGGGCTTATATGGGAGGCAGGGTTTGAGGGTCGGCACAACATTGTGGGCCAAAGGGCCTGTACTGTGCTGTATGTTCTATGTTCTATAGGATCATATGTTCTATGTTCTATAGGATCCTCCTGCCGTGGGGTCAGCTATTGCAACTACCCAGGAAAGGAGATGCTGGAATTGTTGTGGGAGAGAGCTGGAATCCGTGTTGGGTTGGGTGGTGCCGTCCAGTGTTCTCTTGGTAGAAGATAAGTTGGATTGCATTTGTCTGCAGCTGCACAAGCGTGTGATGTGGACTGCAGTATCCTTGCTCCAGGACAACGTTGTATGGATTGTAAGTCTACAGGGCTTAACACTCAGGGCTAATCTTTTCTTTTGTGGCTGTATGTTTTTTTCTAAAAGTTCAAAGTACATATATGTCACCATATACAACCCTGAGATTCATTTTCTTGTGGGCGTACTTAACAAATCTATGGAATAATAATTATAACAAAAATCAATCAAAGACCACACATCTAGGATGTTCAACCTGAGTTCAGAAGACAACAAACTGTGTAAATGCAAAAAGAAAGAACTATAATGTAAATAGATAAGCAAAAATTACCAAAAACATGAGATACAGCACCCTTGAAAGTGAGTCCATTGGTAGTGGGAACATTTCAATGATGGGGAAAATGAAGTAGAGGAAAGTTGTCCCCTTGTTTCAAGATCCTGACTGAGGAGTAGTAACTGCTCCTGAATTTGGAAGTGAGGATCCTGAGGCTCTTGTATCTTCTTCCTGATGGCAACAGCGAGAAGAGAGCATGTCCTGGGTGGAGGTGGTCCCCAATGATGGATGCTGCTTTCCTGTGACAGCTTTTTATTCATATGTGCTCAATGGTTGGGTAGGCTTTACCCGTGATGGACTGGGTATCCACGAATTTTTGTAAGATTTTCCATTCAAGGGCGTCGGTGTTTCAATACTAGGCTGTGATGCAGCTTGTCAATTTTATCTCCACTACACACTTATAGAAGTTAGTCAAAGTTTTGTATTTCATGCTGAATCTCCACAAACTCCAAAGGAAGTAGAGGCATTGCCGTGCTTTCTTGCACTGGGCCCAGGACAGGGCCTCTGAAATAATTACACTGAGTAAGTTAAAATTGCTAACCTCTCCACCTTTGATCCTATAATGCAGATTGGCTCATGGACCTCTGGTTTCCTCCTTGGTCTTTCAGACATTATGTGAGAGGTTGTTGCTTTGACACCACTCAACCAGATTTTCAGTCTCCCACCTATACACTGATTAATCATCACTTTTGATTCAGCCTAGGGCAGTGGTGTGTCAGCAAATGTGAAAATGGCATTGGAGTTGTGCTCAACCACACAGTAATAAGTGTAAAACCAGTAGAGCACGGAACTAAGTACACAGCCTTGTGGTGCTCCTGTGCTGAAGGAAATCATGGAGGAGATGGTGCTGCCAATCTGAATTGACTAGGAAGGAAATCCAGGATTCAATTGCAGATAAAGGTATTGAGGCCGATGTCTTGGAGCTTACTGATGAGAGAGGATAATGGCATTGAATGATGAGCTGCAATCGATAAAGCACATCCTGATGTATGGAGCTTTGCTGCCCAGATGTTCCAGGGTTGAGTGAAGAGACAATGAAATGACATTTGCTGTGGACCTGTTGCTCCGGTAGGCAAATAGGAGAGGATCCAAATCACTCCTCAGGCAGGAATTGATATGTTTCATCACCAACCTCTCAAAACATTTCATCACTGTAGATGTAAGTGCTACTGGATGATAGTCATCCAGACATGTCGCCACGCTCTTCTTAGGTAACGGTATAATCGAAGCCTGCTTGAAGCGCTGCAGAAACAAGAGATTAAAGATCTCTGTGAACACACCAGCCAGTTGATCAGCACAGGTCTGTCATAAGGAGGCGTTGGGAGACGCAGACACTGAAGTACGAGGAACAGGACAAGGTTTATCAAGAAAGCAAGGAGAGTCAGGAAGAAACGATGCTGGACATGGGCACAGGCCCTGGATGAGACGAGGACACAGGGCCTGGGCTAGGACTCCAAGCCAGAGACTAGACAGGGACCCGGAAACTGGGTCTTGACTCGGGCTCAGACCCCGGATCTAGGCGAGGACAAGACATGGCTACAGGAATGGACATGGAACTCCTGCACAGGACGAGGCACATGGACAGGACGAGAACACAAAGCCTTGACTTGGGCAGGACAAGGTTCTTGGACTAGGCTTAGACAAGACAAGGTTCTAGGACATGGCTTGGACTAGAGGAGGTACTTGGACGTGGCTTGGACTAGGCGAGGTACGTGGATGTGGCCTGGACTGGACGAGGGACTCCTGGACAGGACGAGGAAACTCCAGCACAGGACAAGGGAACTCCAACACAGGACGAGGGAACTACAGCACAGGACAAGGGATCTCCATCACAGGACGAGGACTCTCGAGCACCGGGCTGGGAGAGGTACTCCTGGACTAGGCAAGGAACTCCAGGGCAGGACATGGAACTCCAGGCCAGGACTTGGCTCTTGGACTAGGCTAGGCTCGGCTCCTGGACTCGGCTTGGTTAGGCCCTTGGGTACGGAGCTGGGACTCCTTCTTGGAGCACAGGGCCAGGACACTTTCTAGGACGCAGGGCCGGGACCCTTTCTAGGACACAGGGCCGGGACCCTTTCTAAGACACAGGGCTGGGATGCTTCCACAGGGCCGGGACTCTTTCTAGGACGCAGGACTGCTGAGAATACTTGCCAAGGGAAACTGCCGAGGTAAGTGTCGGGGATCCAGATGGGGAGGGGAAAGGAACAGTCCAGCCAAAGAAGCTGAACCCAGGAGCTATTTATGTAGCCAGCCCAAAATGAGAATCAGGAGCCTTAATCAAGATGCCCAACGGAACCGGGGAAAACAAGAAAACCCGGTATAAGGATCGACAGACCGTACCATGAACCAGAATGCGGACTTCACGGACTGGAGCATGACAAGGTCTTTAGAACTTAGCAAGGTACTCCAGCTGGGCTAGCTGCTTTTTGTGGATTCAACCTCCTGAAGGTAGCTCACACATCAGCTTCACAGGCTGAAATCATAAGATCATCGGCAGATGTTGGGGTTTGTGATGATTCCTCCATGTTTTGACTGTCAAAGTAAGCACAGACAGCATTGAGCTCACCTGAAAGTGAAGCCTTGCCATCTCCCATGCTGCTTGATTTAACCTTCGAAAAGGTGACAGTATTCATGCTCTGCCACAACTGTCAAGCATCTTCTGTTGATTCAAATTTGGTCTGACATTTCCACTTCGCCTGTAAGATGGCTTTTCAGAGATTGTATCTGGACCTCTTGTAACTTTCTTGGGCACTAGACTTGAAGGCTTCTGACTTAGCACTCAGCTGATTATGGATCTCATGGTTCATCTAGGTCTTCTGATCAGGGAAGACTCTGAATGATTCAGTGAGGACACACTCGTCTACAACTGTTTTAATGAAGTCCATTACAAGGTGCATTCATTCAGATCTACAGATGAGAGCTTGAACATGGCCCAGTCCACTGACTCAAAGCACTCCTGTAGCCACTCCTGTGCCTCCTGTGACCACCTCTTTGTTGTCCTCAACACTGGAGCTTTGCTCTTTCGCCTCCACCTGTAAACATGTAGGAGAAGGTCGGTCAAGTGATCAGATTTACCGAAATGTGGCCTGAACGTGGAAAGGTTGGCATTCCTTATCTTAGTATAACGATGAGTTGTGAGTTGGGACTTCTGATGGTAATTGAGCAGGGTTATCTTCAAACAAGTCTCACTGAAGTCTACGACTATGATTTGAAATGCTTTGGGATGGACTGTTTCTTGTTTGGAGATGGTATCATGTAGTATTGCGAGCGCTTGATTATAGTCAGCCGCTGGTGGTCAGGATTATGGAGGAGGACTCCCTAGGTAAGTAGAATTGACAGCATTTGACCATCAGGTGTTCCAAGTCAGGGGAACACATATTCAACAAATCCACCGCATCAAAGTACCAATAAAAGTTTATCATAAAAAAAGATGTGAGTGATTGCCTTGGACATCTTTGTCGAGATTGTAAGAATCTGTAGGCCATTGGTAATGTAGAATACTGCAAGTCCAGTTGACTGTTATTTTGAAAAGACCAATGGCCGGGGAGCTGCATTGCCTTGGTTCTGTGCAGATGAAGAGATGTTAGAGCTGGCTGTATGCTTCTGGACTTCATACTGGGTTGGGGACTGGTCCCTCCAATCAGTTTCCAAACTCCAGTGTTCGCTCTGTGCAAATAAGAGCTGGACCAGGACAACTAAGATACTTAGGACGTTTTTATTTTTTCTCTCTTGGTGATGATATGCTTTTTCTTGAAATTGTAACCATATATGCTACGTGCCATATGCTGTGTGCTGTTGGGAATGTGTCTTGCATCTTGGCCCAGGAAGAACTCTGTTTCATTAGGCTATATACACGTATGGTTGAATGATAATTGAACTTGGAACTTGAAATTGGTCTTGATGTGTTAGAAACATAGGAACATAGAAAACTTACAGCACAATACAGGCCCTTCAGCCCATAAAGCTGTACTGAACATGTCCTTACCTTAGAAATTACCGAGAGTTACATGTAGCCCCCTATTTTTCAGAGCTCCATGTTCCTGTCCAGGAGTCTCTTAAAAGACGCTATTGTATCCACCTCCATCACTGTCACCGGCAGCCCATTCTACACACTCACCACTCTCTGCGTAAAATAATTACCTCTGATATCTCTTCTGTACCTACTTCCAATCACCTTAAAACTGTGCCCTCTCATGCTAACCATTTCAGCCCTGGGAAGAAGTCTCTGACTATCCACATGACCAATGCCTCTCATCGTCTTGTATACCTCTATTAGGTCATCTCTCATTTTCCTTCGCTCCAAGGAAAAAAGGCCGAGTTCACTCACCCTGATCTCATAAGACATGCTCCCCAATCCAGGCAACATCCTTGTAAATCTCCTCTGCACCCTTTCTATGGTTTCCACATCCTTCCTGTAGTGAGGCAACCAGAACTGAACACAATACTCCAAGTGGGGTCTGACCAGGTTCCTATATAGCTGGAACATTACCTCTCAGCTCCTAAACTCAGTCCCACGATTGATGAAGGCCAATGCACCGTAAGCCTTCTTAACCATAGAATCAACCTATGAACTCAAACCCTAAGACCCCTCTGATCCTCCACACTGCTAAGAGTCTTACCTTTAATACGATATTCTGTCATCATACTTGACCTACCAAAATGAACTACTTCACACTTATTTGGGTTGAACGCCATCTGCCACTTCTCAACCCAGTTTTGCATCCTATCAAAGTCCCACTGTAAACTCTGACAGCCCTCTTCAAATGTTCATAAATCCTGACTCTCAGGATCTTCTCTATCAGCTTATCAACCACTGAAGTAAAACTCACTGGTCTATAATTTCCTGGACTTTCTCTACTCACTTTCTTGAATAATGGAATAACATCTGCAACCCTCCAATCCTCCGGAACCTCTCCCGTCCCCATTGATGATGCAAAGATCATCGCCAGAGGCTCAGCAATCACCTCCCTCACCTCCCACAGTAGCTGGGGTACATCTCGTCCAGTCCCGGTGACTTATCCAACTTGATGCTTTCCAAAAGCTCCAGCACATCCTCTTTCTTAATATCTACATGCTCAAGCTTTTCAGTCCGCTGTAAGTCATCCCTACAATCGCCAATGTCCTTTTCCATAGTGAATGCAGAAACAAAGTACTCATTAAGTACCTCTGCTATCTCCTCTGTTTCCATACACACTTTTCCACTGTCACACTTGATTGGTCCTATTCTCTCACATCTTATCCTCTTGCTCTTCACATACTTGTAGAATGCCTTGGGGTTTTCCTTAATCCTGTCTGCCAAGGCCTTCTAATGGCCCCTTCTGGGTCTCCTAATTCCTTTCTTAAGCTCCTTCTTGCTAGCCTTATAATCGTCTAGTTCTCTATCATTACCTAGTTTTTGAACCTTTTGTAAGCTCTTCTTTTCTTCTTGGCTAGATTTACAACAGCCTTTGTACACCATGATTCCTGTACCCTACCATCCTTTCCCTGCCTCATTGCAATGTACCTATGCAGAACTCCACGCAAATATCCCCTGAACATTTGCCACATTGCTTCCGTACATCTCCCTGAGAACATCTACTCTCAATTTATGCTTACAAGTTCTTGCCTGATAGCCTCATATTTCCCCTTACTCCAATTAAACGCTTCCCTAACTTGTCTGTTCCTATCCCTCTCCAATGCTATGGTAAAGGAGATAGTATTGTGATCACTGTCTCCAAAATGCTCTCCCACCAAAAGATCTGACACCTGACCAGGTTCATTTCCCAATACCAGATCAAGTACAGCCTCTCCTCTTGTAGGCTTATCTACATATTGTGTCAAGAAACCTTCTTGAACACACCTGGCAATATTCAAAGACCCATGTAAAGTTCAGTCAAAAGTTTGGAGATGCAGAGGCTTATGGAAGGAATTATAGTGGGATCTTGATGGCTGAGGTGCAGATCACCAGGAAAGGGTTTCAGGATTGGATCTGGCTTGGTAGACTCTGCGAAGGGTGGGATATTATACAACCGAGTTATGGCAGCAAAGCAACGGTAATGGCCTCCAGTTCTGTGGCCTGATAACTCTCCCTCCCAGGGATACTGGGAGACATCCAAGGATGGGAGTTGGAATTTCTTCTAGGAGCTGATACTCCAGAACCACTCTGCAGCATTGTCCTATACTCAAAGGGGAGTAATGTTCTCTGTAAGGTGTGCGCGTGTACACATCTTTTGCTACCTGTGCACAATGGAATTTAAACTGCACACAAAATGTTGTCACACTCTACCACATTGGCATGTTAAGTATATTTCACATTTGTATACAATCACGTTTCCTTTTCCAGTTTCTGATTCGGATGAATCTGTGGATGAATCCACAGATATACAAACTGTATCTGTCAACCAATGACTCATTCTGTACTTCAAATTCAGACCTAAAAGCTGTACTGTCTATAAAGTTTCTTTTGGTGGAACAGCTCAGCTGAAAGCATTGTGATGCTTTTTTCATTGTATTAGTGATCAAAGAGTTTTACATCCACTTAAAAATTCACTGTGCACATGTTGATGTCACTGGCAAAAAATTGCACAACTCAACATTTTTGTGCACAGTGGTCATCACAAATTAGAGGGAGCATTGATGAGGAGGCATCAGGCATACCCCATACATAATTATTCTATTTTATCTTTCATAGATCACAACATTGGATCTTTTACCGAAATCCCAGCCCCATCCAAATCTAGTTATTTTATCCCCCTTGACCAACAGCAGCTTCTCTTCCTTTCTTATTTATGCCTGTACCTCGCTTCCATAAAGTAAAGCTGCTTTGCCTTATTGTCAAGATTATTTGCAAGATGTTGGAAGGAGCAGATAGGTTCCTCTCAACTTCATACTCCTCGAGATCCATTGCCTGTCTCTCATTGACTCTCTCTGAGACCTAGCTACAGCCTCTGTTTAAGTAAGTAGCACACCAAATTATTTCACAATTGCCTGAGAGATCCAATTTTCCATTATCAAGAGCTTGCTCTACTTTCTTTTCTCTTTTCCCCTATGACCAGGCCAGGTATGTCTTCCTGTTGAATTATTTTTTTTAAATTCAAAAAATAATCAATTTATAAAAAATATGAACAATAAAGAACAGTGCATGGCTCTCTCTATATCCATAGTGCCACTCATACTGTATATGCACAGTGCTGTCACCTCACCACATTTGTAGTGCTCACACGTTCTGTATACGAAGCACTATTGCCACTCATGTTGCCTCCTGATGATACAAACTTTAAGCGTTTCAGAGGCTTCTAAGCAAACGTAGCCCTAACGTAGCACAAACGTAGTCTAGTGGTAAAGGGCCTTAACTGAAACTCACATTCCCACATTTTCTGTGTGATATTGATCTTTGCTTGGACACCGATTGCTTAATATGAATTACGCCATTTTAATCTAGCAGCATTCTATTGAGACTGTATATCAGGTTATGCCAGCAGAAAACCACTTATCTTTGGACTGAGGCTCCACAT
Organism: Mobula hypostoma; assembly: GCF_963921235.1. Taxonomy (NCBI): domain Eukaryota; kingdom Metazoa; phylum Chordata; class Chondrichthyes; order Myliobatiformes; family Myliobatidae; genus Mobula; species Mobula hypostoma. The sequence goes on along the minus strand of NC_086121.1, from coordinate 41,253,990 downwards.
TGGCCTAGGGAGGAAAATTCACATTACATACTGATTATAAACAATTCTATCCTTTCAGATACAGTCAATGGAGTAATTACATATGTAAGATCTGTTAGTTTTTTGTGCAAGCGAGGGGGTGGGGTTTTTAGGGTTTGAGAGCTTTGTTTCTTTTTCTTTATCATCAGAGAGGATTAATGTCTATTTTTTCAACAACTCCCAGGGTTTTTCTGCATTTCATGGCTACCCAGAGAAGATAAACTTCAGAGTTCGATTGTACATGCACACCTTGACAATAAAATGAACCTTTGTACTTTCGCATAGTCTGTCCACATCCACATGTGAGCATGCCTGCCTGAGTGTGCAGAAGCATGCACTGGTTACAGCAAAATCAGCATTTTAGTCATATATTTATTCCAGGGGAGGGACAATATAGCGATGATTGAAACATTAAATGTTCACCTTTTAATTCAATATGCATTCCAGTTGATGAAAAATTGAGTAACGAGCTTTGATGCATCTCAGATTTTAAACTGAGCACATTTATTGCAAAACTAATTAATATTATTCAAGTATCACGTAATGGCCAGCATTGCTGTGGCAAATGGAAGCTCTGAACAAGAGCAACCTGTCATCATGTGGCCTTGTTATTCACACTCACTGCACTGATGGATTTAAACATGGTGAATATTCTGCTCTAGAATATTCTAATCTATGATGGGATACTTATTGCTGTTAGGGAGAAGATTACAAGTGTTTTGTTGATTAAAAAGACAAGAAATTCTGTTTCTAGTTATAAGCTTTTGTAGGATCAAGTGGGCAATGCCAAAATGACCAAGCCCCTCAGTTCGTGAAAAGAATCATTATACTGACTTATTAGCATTTTGATGTGAAATGCTGGCACTCCCGAGCATTTTGATGACTGTACTGGAGGAACACATTTGCCAGATCAGTCCTGCCAAAGCAATGGGACTAGCAAAGACCCTGGACAAACCAAGGACACCAGCCCTAGAGTGGGTAGCTGACAAGTTCCCCAGCCCAGGAGGTATGAAGCAGCAGACTGATTTGTCCAGAGCAGGTAAAGTGATGAGCTAGCCAGATCAGAACAGGCAAATGTTGGGGCTTCCGTGGGAGGTCAGTGGTCCTGGTGGTCTGTCAGGACAGTGAAAGGGGTGGTTTGGAAATCTAGGGTCACCCGGATTATTAATTCTGCTCCAAAAATAATGTAAAAATATATTAGCATTCCTGAAGAATGTTTTGCTTTGGCCATTTAAGACCAAAAACCAATCATGGGTGACCTTGTGAGGCAGATGTTCTGCTCACTGATGCTAACAGTTCAATACAGGAGGTCCTGCCCTTTTCCCAGAGGAATGGCTATGAAAGAGCACAAACTGTGATGCTACCATTAACATTGTGTAATCCAGCCCCGGTGTGACAGGGCTCTTGTGACATTATCACACAGTGGGATCTCTAAGGACATCATCCTGCCTTTGATGAAGACACTTCTTCCAGCATGGGGAGCAGCCAGTATACAAATTTGCTATGTTAAGTGTATCTAGTACAGATCCTGTGTAACCTACCAAATGCATGGAGCATTCTTTCATTCAATCACACCCTCACTCTATGATAGCCAGTTAAAAAGCTGTACAGCACAGAAACAGGCCAATCGGCCCACAATGTCTATGCTCTACATCAGTGTTTCTCAACCGTTCCTTTCGCCAGGGCCCCCTTAGGAGCTCTTCTCAGGTTCCAGGGCCTCCCTTTCAAACAGGGATACAACACGAACAGATAGATAGAAAATCATTTATTATTGAACACTGAGAAAACTTGACCATTCCGACATACTACACAAAACTTAAAAAACGACTGTATGAAATTAAACATCTATCAAGCCTAACGCGATCCTTGAGCTTGGTGCTTTTCTGCAAGTTTCATGATATCCGGCTCCAAATTGGACAATAACAGTCGGAAGTCCCCTCTTGTGATATCAATTCTGTTGCTGGATTTTGTCAAGGAAACTACCTTTCAGAATCCGCTCTCAACCAAATATGTTGAGGGAAAGGCAATAAAAAGTCTTTGGGCTTTTTCCCACAGTGCTGTAAATTTATTCGGCAGATCACTCTTGATCCAAATATCTTTTTGAAACTGACTGAACTGACAACGCGCAGTTATTTCGCTCTGAAGATCAATCAAACTCTCTTGAATTTCTGCCTCAACTTGGTTGGGTTGTACTTCAAATGGATTCAAAATGCAATCCGGGATACTGAGGTTTAACAGGTCATTAAATCTTTCTTGCATATCCTTGTGTATCTGTTTGAGACGTTTCACATAAACGGTAAGGTCATCGTCCTTCAGTGCTTCTGCGATCCTCTTCAGGTTTGGAAATTGTAAGAATTCCCAATGTCCTATATTGTGGCAGTAGACTTCGAGTTTCTTAAGGAAAGAAACAATGGCTTCCTTACATAGAAACATAGAAAATAGGTGCAGGAGTAGGTCATTCGGCCCTTCGAGCTTGCACTGCCATTTATTATGATCATGGCTGATCATCCAACTCAGAACCCTGCACCAGCCTTCCCTCCATACCCCCTGATCCCTTTAGCCACAAGGGCCATATCTAACTCCCTCTTAAATATAGCCAATGAACTGGCCTCAACAGTTTCCTTTCCTGTGGCAGAGAATTCCACAGATTCACCACTCTCTGTGTGAAGAAGTTTTTCCTAATCTCGGTCCTAAAAGGCTTCCCCTTTATCCTCAAACTGTGACCCCTCGTTCTGGACTTCGCCAACATCGGGAACAATCTTCCTGCATCAAGCCTGTCCAATCCCTTTAGGATTTTATACATTTCAATCAGATCCCCCCTCAATCTTCTAAATTCCAACGAGTACAAGCCCAGTTCATCCAGTCTTTCTTCATATGAAAGTCCTGCCATCCCAGGAATCAATCTGGTGAACCTTCTTTGTACTCCCTCTATGGCAAGGATGTCTTTCCTCAGATTAGGGGACCAAAACTGCACACAATACTCCAGGTGTGGTCTCACCAAGGCCTTGTACAACTGCAGTAGTACCTCCCTGCTCCTGTACTCTAATCAACTCACTATAAATGCCAGCATACCATTTGCCTTTTTCACCGCCTGCTGTACCTGCATGCCCACTTTCAATGACTGGTGTATAATGACACCCAGGTCTCGTTGCACCTCCCCTTTTCCTAATCGGCCACCATTCAGATAATAATCTGTTTTCCTATTTTTGCCACCAAAGTGGATAACTTCACATTTATCCACATTAAATTGCATCTGCCATGAATTTGCCCATTCATCCAACCTATCCAAGTCACCCTGCATCCTCTTAGCATCCTCCTCACAGCTAATACTGCCGCCCAGCTTCGTGTCATCCGCAAACTTGGAGATGCTGCAATTAATTCCCTCATCCAAGTCATTAATACATATTGTAAACAACTAGGGTCCCAGCACTGAGCCTTGCGGTACCCCACTAGTCACTGCCTGCCATTCTGAAAAGGTCCCGTTTATTCCCACTCTTTGCTTCCTGTCTGCTAACCAATTCTCTATCCACATCAATACCTTACCCCCAATACCGTGTGCTTTAAGTTTGCATACTAATCTCCTGTGTGGGACCTTGTCAAAAGCCTTTTGAAAATCCAAATATACCACATCCACTGGTTCTCCCCTATCGACTCTAGTAGTTACATCCTCAAAAAATTCTATGAGATTCGTCAGACATGATTTTCCTTTCACAAATCCATGCTGACTTTGTCCGATGATTTCACCGCTTTCCAAATGTGCTGTTATCACATCTTTGATAACTGACTCCAGCAGTTTCCCCACCACCGACGTTAGGCTAACCGGTCTATAATTCCCCGGTTTCTCTCTCCCTCCTTTTTTAAAAAGTGGGGTTACATTAGCCACCCTCCAATCCTCAGGAACTAGTCCAGAATCTAACGAGTTTTGAAAAATTATCACTAATGCATCCACTATTTCTTGGGCTACTTCCTTAAGCACTCTGGGATGCAGACCATCTGGCCCTGGGGATTTATCTGCCTTTAATCCCTCCAATTTACCCAACACCACTTCCCTACTAACATGTATTTCGCTCAGTTCCTCCATCTCACTGGACCCTCTGTCCCCTACTATTTCTGGAAGATTATTTATGTCCTCTTTAGTGAAGACAGAACCAAAGTAATTACTCAATTGGTCTGCTATGTCCCTGCTCCCCATAATCAATTCACCTGTTTCTATCTGTAGGGGACCTACATTTGTCTTTACCAGTCTTTTCCTTTTTACATATCTATAAAAGCTTTTACAGTCAGTTTTTATGTTCCCTGCCAGTTTTCTCTCATAATCTTTTTTCCCCTTCCTAATTAAGCATTTGTCCTCCTCTGCTGAACTCTGAATTTCTCCCAGTCCTCAGGTGAGCCACTTTCTCTGGCTAATTTGTATGCTTCTTCTTTGGAATTGATACTATCCCTAATTTCTCTTGTCAGCCACGGGTGCACTACCTTCCTTGATTTATTCTTTTGCCAAACTGGGATGAACAATTGTTGTAGTTCATCCATGCAATCCTTAAATGCTTGCCATTGCATATCCACCGTCAATCCTTTAAGTGTCATTTGCCAGTCTATCTTAGCTAATTCACATCTCATACCTTCAAAGTTACCCCTCTTTAAGTTCAGAACCTTTGTTTCTGAATTAACTATGTCACTCTTCATATTTAATGAAGAATTCCACCATATTATGGTCACTGTTACCCAAGGGGCCTCTCACGACAAGATTGCTAATTAACCCTTCCTCATTGCTCAAAACCCAGTCTAGAATAGCCTGCTCTCTAGTTGGTTCCTCGACATGTTGGTTCAAAAAACCATCCCGCATACATTCCAAGAAATCCTCTTCCTCAGCACCTTTACCAATTTGGTTCACCCAATCTCCATGTAGATTGAAGTCACCCATTATAACTGCTGTTCCTTTATTGCACACATTTCTAATTTCCTGTGTAATACCATCTCCGACCTCACTACTACTGTTAGGTGGCCTGTACACAACTCCCACCAGCGTTTTCTGCCCCTTAGTGTTATGCAGCTCTACCCATATCGATTCCACATCTTCCTGGCTTATGTCCTTCCTTTCTATTGCGTTAATCTCATCTTTAACCAGCAATGCCACCCCACCTCCCCTTCCATCATGTCTATCCCTCCTGAATATTGAATATCCCTGAACGTTGAGCTCCCATCCTTGGTCACCCTGGAGCCATGTCTCTGTGATCCCAACTATATCATAATCATTAATAACAATCTGCACTTTTAATTCATCCACCTTGTTACAAATGCTCCTTGCGTTGACACACAAAGCCTTCAGGCGCTCTTTTACAACTCTCTTAGCCCTTATACAATTATGTTGAAAAGTGGCCCTTTATGAAGTTTGCCCTGGATTTGTCGGCCTGCCACTTTTACTTTTCTCCTTACTACTTTTTGCTTCTACTCTCACTTTACACCCCTCTGTCTCTCTGCACTGGTTCCCATCCCCCTGTTGTGAACTAACCTCCTCTCGCTTAGCCTCTTTAATTTGATTCCCACCCCCCAACCATTCTAGTTTAAAGTCACCTCAGTAGCCCTCGCTAATCTCCCTGCCAGGATATTGGTCCCCCTAGGATTCAAGTGTAACCCGTCCTTTTTGTACAGGTCACGCCTGCACCTAAAGAGGTCCCAATGATCCAAAAACTTGAATCCTTGCCTCCTGCTCCAATCCCTCAGCCACGCATTTATCCTCCACCTCATTGCATTCCTACTCTCACTGTCGCGTGGCACAGGCAGTAATCCCGAGATTACTACCTTTGCAGTCCTTTTTCTCAACTCCCTTCCTAGCTCCCTATATTCTCCTTTCAGGACCTCTTCCCTTTTCCTACCTACGTCATTGGTACCTATATGTACCAGGACCTCTGGCTCCTCACCCTCCTACTTCAGGATATCTTGAACACGATCAGAAATATCCCGGACCCTGGCACCAGGGAGGCAAACTACCATCCGGGTCTCTGGACTGCGTCCACAGAATCGCCTATCTGACCCCCTTACTATCGAGTCCCCTATTACAACTGCCCTCCTCTTCCTTTCCCTACCCTTCTGAGCTGCAGGGCCAGACTCTGTGCCGGAGGCACGGCCACTGTCGCTTCCCCCGGGTAAGCTGTCCCCCCCAACAGTACTCAAACAGGAGTACCTGTTGTCAAGAGGCACAGCCACCGGGGTACTCTTTATTACCTGACTCTTCCCCTTCCCCCTCTTAACCGTGACCCACTTGTCTGCCTCCTTACAATCTATGAGGTTACTGTTTCTGCCCTGTAAGGTCTTGTTTAAACATACGATAAGTATTCCACTGAAAACTGCGGACACTTTTTTTTCACCAAGGAACTCATGGGTAGAATTATTTCTGAAAATAATAAGCGCGGGATATACAAATAAATTACTGACAAAAAATGTTGTCACTTGGAGCCAGGGACTTCTTTATCGGTGACTTCATATGCGGGAATAAACACTTTTCACAACCTACCTTAATGTATAATATATCCAAACACGTATACTTTAAAGTTACTAGGTTAAAAAAGGCCCTGAAGCAAGACACGGTGATCTTTGGAGAAGAAAGTATGGCGATAATGGATACGAAAACCCTTGATTGAATACGTTGACCCGGTGCAGTCTGATTTGCGACTGACCCTGAAGTGAGGCTGTGTCGGAGAAGCTTAAGCAATGAATTTACCAGACGCGCCGAATTCAAACGGTGTGTTGGAAAGATATTATAAATAGGAGGGAAACGATTGACTGCAGTGAAGGTTGCTGCTTGGATATTTCATCGGTTCAGTTACCATAAACCCTTGGGGCTCTCCTTCTCACAGTTTTCAGTCGGTGGCCCCCTTCAAATGTGCCAGGGCCCCCAAGGGGGTCATATGGCGCCCGTTGTGAATGGCTGCTCTACATCATGCCTATCTACACTAATCTTATTTGTCTGCATTAATTGCATATCCCTCAATGCCCTGTTCATTCTAAGGTTCATTTATTATCAATGTGTATATGCAGAATGCAACTCTGAGATTTGTCTTCTCCAGATAGACATGAAATACAGAAAAATCGTGCAGTCAGTGAAAAAAAGCCATCAACCCCCCTCCACCTGCCACACAAAAAGTAAAGGAAACAAAAGCTTGCAAACCCCCAAACCCCCGCAACCCCACCCTTGGACAAAAACTAACAGATTGCCCAACTGGAAAATGACAGCTGGAACATCAAACCGCAAACCCCAATCCCTTCCCTCACAAAAAAACTAACATATCACCCAGATTGCCCACCCTGAAAAACAGAAACAAGAACATCAGGCCCCAAATCCCCACCCCCCACACACAAAAATACTAATCTATTGCCCACATAGAGAAATGGCAACAAGAACATCGAAGCCCAAACCCCCAGCTCCCCCACTCAAAAAGTTCATATATCGCCCACACAGAGAAACAAGAACATCAGATTGCAAATCCCCCAGCCCCCCACATAAAAAATCTAATATATCACCCACACAGAGACCATAAGACCAAAAGATATACGAGCAGAAGTAGGCCATTTGGCCCATCAAGTCTGCTCCACCATTCAATCATGGGCTGATCCAATTCTTCCAGTCATCCCCACTCCTCTGCCTTCTCCCCATACCTTTTGATGCCCTGGCTAATCAAGAACCTATCTATCCCTGCCTTAAATGCATCCAATGACTTGGCCTCCACAGCCACTTGTGGCAACAACTTCCACAGATTTACCACCCTCTGGCTAAAGTAATTTCTCTGCATCTCTGTTCTAAATGGAAGTCCTTCGATCCTGAAGTCGTGCCTTCTTGACCTAGACTCCCCTACCATAGGAAATAACTTTGCCATATCTAATCTGTTCAGGCCTTTTAACATGTGGAATGTTTCTATGAGGACCCCCTCATTCTGAACTCCAGGGAATACAGCCCAAGAGCTGCAGAATGTTCCTCTTACGGTAACCCTTTCATTCCTGGAATCATTCTTGTTAATCTTCTCTGAACCCTCTCCAATGGCAGTAAATCCTTTCTAAAATAAGGAGCCCAAAACTGCACACAATACTCCAAATGTGGTCTCATGAGTGCCTTATAGAGCCTTAACATCACATCCCTGCTCTTATATCCTATACCTCTCGAAATGAATGCTAACATTGTATTCGCCTTCTTCACTACCAACTCAATCTGGAGGCTAACCTTTAGGACTCCCAAGTCGCTTTGTATCTCTGCATTTTGAATTCTCTCCCCATAATAGTCTGCCCATTTATTTCTTCCACCAAAGTGCATGACCATACACCTTCCAACATTGTATTTTATTTGCCACTTCTTTGCCCTTTCCCCTAAACTATCTAAGTCTCTCTGCAAGCTCTCTGTTTCCTCAACATTACTCGCTTGTCCACTTATCTTTGTATCATCAGCAAATTTAGCCACAAATCCATTAATCCCATAGACCAAATCATTGACATACATCTTAAAAAGCAGCAGTCCCAACACCGACCCCTGTAGAACTCCACTGGTAACCGGCAGCTAGCCAGAATAGGATCCCTTTATTCCCACTCTCTGTTTTCTGCCATTCAACCAATGCTCCACCCACGCTAGTAATTTCCCTGTAATTCCATGGGTTCTTACCTTGCTAAGCAGCCTCATGTGCAGCACCTTGTCAAAGGCCTTCTGAAAATCCAAGCACACCACATTTATTGCATCTCATTTGTCTACCCAGCTTGTAATGTCCTCAAAAATTTGCAGAAGGTTAGTCAGGCAGGATTTTCCTTTCAGGAAACCATGCTGCCTTTGGCCTATCTTGTCATGTGCCTCCAGATACTCTGTAATCTCATCCCTAACAATCGATTCCAACAACTTCCCAACTACTGGTGTCAGGCTAACAAGTCTGTAGTTTCCTTTCTGCTGCCTCCCACCCTTCTTAAATAGTGGGGTAACATTTGTAATTTTCCAGTCATCTGGTATGATGCCAAAATCTATCGATTCTTGAAAGATCATCGCTAATGCCTCCACAATCTCTCCAGCTACTTATTTCAGAAACCGAGGGTGCATTCCATCAGAGAAACAGCGAAAAGAATATCTGACCCCAAACCCCCAGCACACCAATCAGCAACAAGATATAATGTACAAAAACACAGGGAGAAGAACATGGAGCTGAAAGTACCTGTACACTACTACCATCTCTACTCAGGCCTAGTGGGCCGGGGTCGGGCAAAACAAGCAAGGTACCTGTACAGATGACTCTGAAATATTGTTACTACCCTGCCTCCACCTGCTTTACTGGCAGCTCCTTCCAAGTACCAAGCTCTTTGTGTAAAAAATTTATCCCTCAAATCCCCTTTAGATCTTCTCCATTTCACCTTAAATCTAGGCAGCCTCCACCATAAGAAACACTTTGGCTATCTCTCCTATCTGTTGGCATTGTGCTGAGGTGCGTGCTTTTCAGATTTCAGAAGCTTTTTTAACATAATCATTATCACTTACAAGGTTAGGCCACTTATGTGAAGCATATATCTATAAATAGATCTAGCCTACAATCTTGCTGATTCTCAAGAATATCACAATATATGACAAATATCACCATCCTGTTATTTCATTCAGTTCCAACCTGGCTCGAAGTTAAAGCTAAAACTAATTGCTGGCTTCTGAAGTGAATTCTGCATCAGCAGACCTTCCACTTAAGTCAATGATAAATTAAATGTCTTTTTTTGCATTTACTGCATGATGGAATCTAAGACATTGACATTGATCATAATTATAATACAATATCGGGGAATAGTTGCACACTTGTTTGAAGTTGTCTTTCCCGGGTATAAATTCTCATTGCTGCCCAAGTTATTGAACCACATGAGTCAATAACTATCAACCTCACTGATTATAATTCATAAGGACAATAAACTGTGGCTGGTAGACTCAGTAGAAAATAAAGTGTTGAGTTATTCAGGTGTGATGGATATTCACTTCTTGGTAATGTTTGCTTTCCTTCCTTTCTAAATACAGCTGCCACTTGAAAGATCATAAATAGATGTAAGTAATTTTCCAACTAACAGTTTACTTAGTTTGTGGTCATAAAAGGAAGTCAGTCATCAGCTCTTAAAAAGTACATGGACAGCAGTAATCAGCATGAAGTTAAAAAACACAGCTTTGCAAACAAGTTGTGTATTTTGCAGACACTCTGTGTAGAAGCAGATACTAGCTTATTGCACCTGCTTTATTGTTTCTCAAGGCATAGTATATGAAAAAGGGTTGTTTAATTTGAGTTGTTTCAAAGAGACCAGCTGACTCTTAAGTTGCTTAGTTCAAGGAAGCTCGCAGACAGATCATAACATCGTTTAGCATATTAAATAAACTGTGCATTTATAGTTTGAAGGCTTTATGTTCTCAGGGAGGTTCACTTTACAGCATTGAGAAATATGAACATTAAGCTGTGCTCTGTGTCTCCAGAAATGCTTTCAGTCTGTTTGTAATGAACAGATATCTAAAGAAATATCATATGTATTCTATTGCCTGCTACAGACCTCCATGAGAATCGCTATAGGAAGAGGTGAACAAGAAAACCAAAAAAAGGAGAAAATGCACTGGAATTTGGGAGCAACTTAGGCTGAAGCCCTTCAGGCCAGTTCTCCCTTCATTCTTGCTGGCATATGTCCATTCACTTGAAAATACCTGGACTACTTGCCTCTGAGACTGAACCAGTGAAAGAAAAACATCTGTGCACTCATTAATATGGATTTCACAGCTTCGTGGATCCATCCCAGACACGGCTATCCAGCTGGAGGGGTTCAGTGTGTTTCAGGCTGACAGGAATCCAGGAATCTCAGGCAAGACTCATGGTGGCGGTATCTGTATTTATATAAATAAGAACTGGTGCACAGACACTTTAGCGCTGGCATCTCACTGTTCACTGATAATTGAGTTCACACTTGTGAAGTGCAGACATTTTATGTACTGATGGAGTTCACTATAATTGTGTTGGTAGCTGTATATGTTTGTCCTCCTCTTCGAATGCCGAGCTCCACAGTGCCATTAGAGACTTTCAAACCAAACATCCTAATGGTATTTTCGTTACTGCAGGCAACTTTAACCTAAAGACCGCCCTGCCTAAATTCCACCAGCATGTTGATTTTGCTACCAGATGTGAAAACACACCAGACCTGGTTTAGACTAACATGCCAAGTGTAGATAAAGCAGCCCCTCGACCCCACATTGGACTCTCAGATCACTTACCTGTCATGTTAATTCCAGCATACAAACCACTGATCAAATGGATCAAACCAGTTGTAAAGGTGGTGAAAACCTGGTCTGAGGATACAATCTCAGCACTGCAGGACTGCCTTGATAATACGAACTGGAGAATGTTCAGGGAGGTTGGTACCAATGGTAACCATGTTGTCATGGAGGAATATGTGGATTCTGTGACCAACTACCTAGAGAGGCGTACTCAGGACGTTGCCATCATGTAACTCATCTGGCTGAGGGCAAATCAGAAGCCATGGCTTACTGCATAGATCTGTGTACAGCTGAGGGATCGGGATGCTCCCTTTAGATTGGGAGAAGCGACAGCTCTCCGGGAAGCAAGAGCTGCACTTTCCCGCTCCATCAGGAAGGTGAAATGGGAAGCACTCTCAGCGAATTTACAGCCACTGTTACGATACCAGAGACACAAGGTGCATGTGGCAGGGAATTCAGAGGATTATAGACTACAAATCTACCCTGCACATCAGTGACCAGGATGCTTCACTCCCTGAGAGACCGAATGTCTTCTACGCCTGGTTTGCTGCACAGAACAAAGTGCTGGCAAGGAGAGCACCCCTCCCCCAGGGGAGCAGACACTCCGTCTGGCTGAAGCTGAGGAGCTGTGGAGCCCGATAATATACTAGGTTGGCTTTTGAAAAAAAGCACAGCACAAAACCCTGTAATAAAGTACTGTATAACTTATATTTTCTTGAAGAAGTTTGAGGGTCTTCTAAGGACAGAAGCAAACATCTCTTGTCAGTTGTTTTGTGACAGTGATGTTACTAATATACATCATCTAACCTCCGATAGTTTTAACTACATGTGGATGTGGTCGCTAAATAGGGCAGCATTTTCTCTTTCTGCTTCCATATACTCACGCATTTCTTTGGCTACATTAGCATTTATTCCCTTTTCATTTTTTTGCCCTTGAGGACGTGCTGATAAACGACAACCATGAACTGCTTCAGTCCTTCTGGAGAAGGTGGTGCTGCTGGATGGGATTCCAGAATTTAGACATCGTGACAATGAAGCAGCAGCAACGTATTTTCATGACAGATCAGTGTGTGTCTAAGAGAGGTGATTAGAAGAGGCAATGCTCCCCCTGTATTTACTGATCTTGTGCTGTTGAGTAATGGGGTTTTGGGAGTTTATGTAGTTCATTTTGTGGGCAGTGTACTATAGAGTGTCTTGCTGGTGGAGAAATTAAATCCTTCTATTAATGACCATAAACACACTGATATTTTTCCTTAAATGCTGGTAAAAAGTACAGAATTATTGGAGGTACTCCCCAAGAGGTGCAGTTTAGGGATGTAATGCCCTGGTAAAGGTGTCATTGCTAATGTAATGGTCTTTCTGTGGAAGCAGTGTTTGGGTTATGGTTAGAGATAACGGGTACTTTGGAATGTGAGCCATCCAATCAGGGGAGTAGGGTTTTCTTTGTGTGCCTGATACCGGTGGGAGCTGGGGTCTTTGTTCGGCGGGACATGAAGAGAGAAGACGCTGGAGAGAACTGGTCGTAGGACTTGACCCGGAGGGGGAATATGATTTTATGGAGAAAGGTGCGGAGGTCTATTGAGGATCAGTGAATATGACTTTTGGAAGAGATAAGCACCAAATTGTGCACATTTTACTATTTAATTATAATGGGTCCTTTTGTTTTTTTTTCTTTATTTTCTTTACTAATCCTTTAGTTAATTTAGCAATCATAAATATAATTCCTTTAATTATATGCAATGTGCTGGTTGTTAGTTCTTGGCACCGAGTTGTAACAGGGTAGCAAATTGCATGGGATCTGCACAAACCGGGGCTTGCGGTGGGAGAGCCGTCCCAATTTCATGGATTTGGCGGGACCGGAGTGTGTATTCCTTAGACTTATCCCAAAGGCATACCCCAAGGAAACTGGGGTATGCCATTGCAATCCCCATAGATATCATAGAGGTCACAGAGGATGGCAGCATTAATATCTAATCCAAGCCAGCCTGGTTTTCTGCCTAATCCCGTTTACCTGCATCCAGTCTATAGCCCTCTTTTCTTTCTTGCTTTTCAAATCTTTTTATTGTTATATTATACAGGAAAAATAATATGAGTACATTGAAGTAACAACACTTACAATGCCTCAAAAACAAAACATTATCTTAAAGACTGAAAAAAAATTTTGAGATAACAAAAAAAACTAAGCAGAAAAGTGACAAAAAAAACCCATTATGTGTACAAACCCGGAGTCATGAGTCATACAAAAAGCTTCTAAAAATAAACATCAAATCGCCAGCAAGAAAAGAAAATATACTAAAAGATTTACAATTAGATCGTGGAAAAATTATATCAATTAACTCAAATGATAATAACGAGCAAATGAGCCCTGTCTTTTCTCAAAATCAAATAGCCCTCTATACCTCTCTCAACCATGTACCTATCTAAACTTCTCCTAAATGTTAATGTTATGCATATTAACAGGAGATTCTGCAGATGTTGGAAATCCAGAGCAACACACACAAAATTCTGGAGGAACTCCGCACTCCCCTGCCCCCACCTTCTTAGTCTGTCTTCTTCCCATTGCATTCCAGTCCTGATGAAGAGTCTTGCCTAAAATGTCAACTGTTTATTTCTCTCCATAGCTACTGTGTGAACTGCTGAGTTCCTCCAGAATTTTGTGTGTGTTCCCCTTAAATATTTCTCCTTTCACTCTAAAACCTCTAGACCTGGTCTCATCCAGCCTAAGGGAAAAAAAAGCCAGCATGCATTCACCTTATCTATATACTTCATAATTTTGTATACCTCTGTAAAATTTCCCCTCATTCACCTGCACTCCAGGGAATAAAGTCTTATTCCAATCAACCTTTCACTCTAACTCAAGTCCTCAAGACCCAGCAACATCTGTATAAATTTTCTCTGCAGTCTACAAGCTTAGTGCTATATTTCCTGTAGGTAGGTGAACCAGAACAGCACACAAAACTCTAAGTTTGGCCTCACCAACATCTTCTACAACCTCAACATAACATCTCCTCTGCTCAGCGAATGATGAAGGTCTATGGGCCAAAAGCACTATTTGCTACCCTGTCTGCCTGTGATGCTATTTTCAAGGAATATAGATCTGTATTCCCAGGTCCGTTTACTCTACCACACACATCAGTGCCCTATCGTTCACTCTACGTGTGCCGTTTTGTCTGCATTCATTTTTACCTGCCATTTTTCAGTCCAATTTGCCAGGTGGTGCAGATCACCTCGCCAGTTTTGATAGTCTCCCTCACTGTCCGATGTTGGTGGCATCCGCAAATTTGCTGACCAAGTTTACCACATTCTTATCTAAATCATTGATATAAATGACAAACATCAACCGAGCCAGCACCAATCCTTGTGGCACACCATTATTCAAAAGCCTCCAATCAGAGAGGCAACCATATACTACCACTCTCTGGTTTCTCCTATTAAGCCATTGCTGAATCCAATTGACTGCTTCATCTTGAATGCCAAGTGGCTTAACCTTCTTGATCAGCCGTCTAATGTGGGACTTTGTCAACGGTCTTCCTAAAGTCCATGTAGACAACAACCACCACCTTCGCTTCATTAATCTTCTTGGTAACCTTCCTGAAAATCTTTATAAGCTTGATTAGACATGAACTGCCACACACAAAGCCATGTTAACTATCACTAATCAGGCCCTGTCTATCCAATAGAGTACTCTGTCCCTTAGAATACCATCCAATACTGTATCCACAACTGACATAAGTCACGGGCCTATAATTTTTTGGTTTATTCTTAGATATTTCTTTGAACAATGCAACAACATTAGCTAACATCCAATCCCCCGGCACCTCACCCATGCCTGAGGACCTTTTAAATACCTCTGCCCAGGCCCCTGGAATTTTGAACTAGCCTCCCACAAGGCCCAAGGAGAAAACTCATCAAGATTTGAGAATATATCCAGTCTAATTCACCTCAAGAGAGCAGACCTCTGTTTCCGTAATACGGATATTGTTCTATGATCTCCATTCTTTTTTCCTCAGTTCTGTGGACTCTGTGTGTGTCTCCCAAGTAAATACTGACACAAAAACATCATTTAATGTCGCCTCCATCTCTTTCAGCTCCATGCATACCATGCCACGCTGATCTTCAAGAGGAGCAATTTTGTCCCTTGTGGTAATTTGTTCTTAATATACTGGAGCTACAGAAGCCCTTGGGATTCTGTTTCACCTTCCACTCCATGTCCTCTTTTAGCCCTCCTGATTTCTCTCTTAAATGTTTTCTTGCAGCTCTTGTACTCGAGTGCCTCATTTGATTCCTGATATGCACCTGACTTGTTCATTCTGTATGGAGGAAAGACCTTGACAAGTTGGGAGGTGAATCACTCATTGCAGAGTGATGCCAAATGTCAGAGTCACAGAATGCTATGGCACAGAAACGGCACCCTTCAGCCCATCCAGTCTATCCTAATCCCAACCTAGGCCCATCTATCTGTACCCAGACCATATCCCTCCAAAGCCCTCTCGTCCATGTACCTATCCAAACTTCTCTCCACTTTTACAGCTGAAACCATATCTACCAGTTCTACCGGCGGCTCGTCCACATTTTGCACACCCTCTGAGTGAAGAGGGAGGCATGGTGAGTAGAGAAATTGTCTCACACCACCAGAGATCTGGGTTCAGTTGCGACCTTAGGTGCTACCTGTGCGCAGCTTTCAGGCTCTCCCTAGGATCGTGAGAGTTTCCTCTGGATGCCCCAGTTAAGTTACCTCCCATATCCCAAAAGACTCACAGGTTGGTGGGTTAATTGGCCATGAAAAACTGCTGCTCATGGGAAGGTGAGTTGCGGAGCCTAGAGGGAATTGGATGAGGGAAGAATGCAAATTGAGATTACTGGTTGATGGTTGGTGTGGACTCTCTGGCCTGTCTTATGCTTTATGGCTCTGCTCTAGCTTGTGGCGATGTCAGACTGTTGCAGACTGAGGAATCAGCAAAGGTCATGCCATGTACTGGTGTCAAGAGAAAGTGAATTAATATAAAAAAAAGTTGCATAAAACATCTGTTGGGCCATTGTCTACAGTTCAGATCACTACAGCACTAGAATGGTGTGATAACATTGTAGAAGGGAAAGAGAGATTTAGAAGAATATTGTAGGACTGAAAAGTGAGATTTGAGTAGTTTTTGTTGTGAAAAAGAGATCTCAATGGAAGTTTAGCTGAAGTGTGTAAAATCATGAGAGGTCCTGACAGGAAAAAGGTCATTTTACCTTCAGTAGAATGGGATAGTGAAGAGGATAAATATTAAAGTTAGTTCCTAGGAAAGTTAGAGCAGATCAGTGGAAACTATTGTAGTAGGCATTTGGTCCATAATGACAAACAAGGAAGCTCGCTAACTCAACAACCGTTTTACTGTGATAAACACAAAACAGACCAGGCACGATGACCCGGAGAGTGAACCCAGCCAGTCTCATATAGACGAGGGAGGTCACCATCATAGACCCTGGTTACAGATAGAGTAATCCACAAATACACAAGCAAATAACTGTATAACCCAAGCGAAAATGTAACAATAAATAAACTGGAACTTCCAACCATAATCCCACAAAAGCATTTTAATACAAGAACAATAAACAGAGCTAGTTGTTAGAAATGCAAGGGCAGGTTGTCAACCATGCCACCTCCCCCCCCCCACCCCAGAGTGTCACACTGCCCCCACCCAAGGGGTCAGCCATCCTTGGCAACCCCAGAGTCCATATCAAAGTCTAAAAGTCCCGGTGGGTGTTGACTCTGCCGCCTGTTTGTGTGAGGCCAGAGGCAGGGCAGCTGGAGTGTCACTTCCTTCCCAGTCTTGCTGGGTTAGTGGTGGCCCAGGGTGCCAGTCGGTCCCGATGCAGCACAACTGCCTTCCGCCGCTCTGAAAACCGCACCCGATATACCACATTGGAGGTGCAGTTGAGCAACTCTCCCGACATGTCCTAGTGGTTTTCCAGCTTGGAGGATAGCCCCTGCTTCTGGGAGAGGCAGCAGACCCATACTGGGGCCCAGTGGTGCAGTGCTAGCTGGAGCGCACTGGAGCACGTCCAGCACATCTTTAAGAAAAAAGCCGAAATAAACAAGCTAATTAATTAGGTGCCACCCTGGGTGATTTGAGTATCTCAGAAGCTGCTGATCTCCTCGGATTTTTGCACACAACAGACTCTGGAATTTACAAAGAATGGTGCCAAAGACAAAAAAAATCCAGCGAGTGGATTTAACAAGATGTTTTCTCTCACAGAACGGGTTTATTATAACAATATGATATTCTCATTCCCCATTTTTGACCTCTCATTTTCAACATCCTGTATATCCAGTTCAATCCAAACATCGTTTCAAAGAGTCCTGTCATGTCATGTTGAAACTGGGCAAATATTAAGACACCAAGTGGGGCAATCTTAAGAAGGAGGTTACCTGGAGAATGACAAGTAACTAACCAAAGTCTTGAGTAACTAACCAAGGAGATGAATTATTGCTGAGGAAGAGGAAACAGCAGGAGAAACTGTCATACCTGGAAGGATGCAAACACGAGGAAATCTGCAGATGCTGGAAATTCAAGCAACACACACAAAATGCTGGTGAACGCAGAAGGCCAGGCAATATCTATAGGAACAGGTACAGTCAACATTTTGGGCCAAGACATCGACTGTACCTCTTCCTATAGATGCTGCCTGGCCTGCTGAATTCCACCAGTATTTTGTGTGTGATATCTGGAAGAATATTCAGGCAAGGTTAAGTGCAAAAAAATGCATCAGTATTATGAATAATTCTTGCAATTAAAATGGTTTCCAAAATGCTGTTTTAAAATTTTGTATTAATTTGCAGCCAGTTCCTGTGTAAAGCTAAATTAGAGACAGCAAGTAGTGATTCTGTACCTAAACATTAAAAGTTAACTAATTTCCAGCCGCCTCATTGTGCATCAGATATCAGTTTTAGGCAGAAGGCCTTCTTACTGCTTCAATATTGGTGAAACACCACAGACTGAAGTGAGCTAAGTTAGGATGAAAAGGAGCAGAAATGGATCAGAAAGAAGGTCTGTGAAGGAACATAGATAAGATTTCTTCTACTGGACATGAAGGGTCAGAGTTTGGTGGGGAAAACTTTCAGACATGAGGGGGCCTCAGGTCTGAAGTTCGGTGTAATTTATTATCAAAGTACGTAATGTATATGTGACCATTTACAACCCTGAAATTCATTTCCTTGTAGGAATACTCAATAAATCCAACAATCATTATAGAATCAATGAAAGACCAGACCAACAGTGGACAACCAATGTGCAAAAGACAACGAGCTGTGTAAATACAAAGCGAGAAAAAAAAAATAATAATAAATAAATATCGAGAACATGAGATGAAGAATCCTTGAAATTGAGACTGTAGGTTATGGGATCAGTTCAGTGATGGGGCAAGTGAAGTTATCTCCTCTGGTTGAGGAGTCATGATTGAGGCTTGAGGTGACCTGAGGAGGCGGTAGAAGTAAAGGAATCTGATCAAGATCCATCTCCCTGACCTACCTGAGGAAAAGCAAATCGTGCCAAGGGACGGTAAAATCATACTTTTTCATGCCACTTACACAAATTATTTCTTTACAACTGTGCATTCAGGTAGTACTAAGGAAGAGCAATAAAAGAATGCAGAATAAAGTCTTGCAGTTTCGGAGGAAGTGCCGTGCAGGCAGGCAGTGCAATGTCATAATGGGGTGGATTGTGAGGTTAAGAGACCATCATATCACTCTAGTGAATCATGAGCTAGTCTAATAACAGCGGGGTAGAAGCTGTCCTTGAGCCTGCTAGTATGTGCTTTTGGGTTTTTTATCTCTGATTTGATGGAAGGAGGGTAAAGAGAAGATATCTGAGGTCAGTGAGGTCTCTGATTATGCTGACTGCTTTACTGAGGCAGTGTGAGCTGTAGAAAATGTCCAACGCTGGAAATGGGAAATGACTCTAACACTCCGCAGGGCAGAAGATGCTGCAGAAACAACTTCTAACGGAAGTCATCAACCTGAAACACTTTTCACATTAATGTCTTTCATTAGAACTGATTGAGGCTGCCTTGATGTGGAAATTGTGTTTTACATTGGCATCTGGTCACCTGGCATTGATTTCACCATCTCAAAAGCTTTTTTTCAGAAAGTATTCCCAATACTGGGAATTTTGCAGGAATCCTCAAGGGAAACATCTGCAGACTGCCCAGAGAGTTAACACATGGACCTCAGCTGCCAAGAAAAGTGGTGATGTCATCCATATCACAGTGATGAAGAGGATGGTGATCACATCATTATAAATTTCCAGACATTTATGGTCTCGTCATCTTTCAAATGCTGGAATTTAGCGAAAAGCAAAATAACTTACACATCTTCTTCATCTGCAGATGTTGGAAATCCAAGCAGCACACACAAAATGCTTATACAAGTTTGTGAAGTGTTTGTGAGTAATTATTACTGAATGAGAAAATGAAGGATCAACTCACCCAAATGTGCAACTGAAACAATATTGCCCATAATAAGATAAAGACAGAATTACCTTCCTTGTACAAATCGATCATCCAGCAGTCATTCATTATCTGTGATAAGATCTTACAGCTTGTGGGAAATGCCATGTCATGAACTAGTATTCTTCTACTGTGGCAGCAAAGGATTCTTGACACCAAGTTCAGCAGCTTGTTGTTAGAATAATGGATTGTGAGATATGTATGAAACAGAGAATAACAGCAGGTGGTTTTTGTAGACTGAAGGGTTAAGAATAATGGCAGATATGCAGATTAGATGGAGGAGATTTAAAACAGAAAGAAATCTTCCCCCACAGTTGGCAGGAACAACTTCACTATTGGAGACTAGATTGAACACCTTATTTTATTTCATGAATCATATTTCGTCTTAACATAGACAGGGGCCATTGAGCCCATTAAGTTTACACTGTCCCTCAGTGGATTTTCATTAATCCATTGACCTTCCTATGAATCTGTAACCTATTCTCTCTCACACCAAACCAGGTTTAATTTATGGTAGGCTACTTATCATGCAATTTCTTTCTCCTCCTCCACTCAATCCATCTGCCCGTCACCCACAGACTCCTCCCACTAAGTCCACTTCCCCTCCTGATCTCATCTGTCTTCCTCGCCTCCCATATCTGGTTCAATGTTCCACCTTCCTTGCATAAAATTCCACAATCTACAGCGTTTTGTTGTTTCTACCTGTCACCACCGAGCTTCTGTCGTCGTTTCTACTTTTCACTCCTCCCTCTGCCTGCTGCTCCTCCTCACCTGAATTCACCTGTAGCTTGCCAAATGTTGCCTCCCCTCTTTACACTGACGATCTCCCCTCTATTTTTCTTCAGTCCAGGTGATGGGACTTAACCTGAAACATTCACTCCTTCTACAGATGTTTTTTGACCTGATCAGTCATTTTTTTTTTTGCTTTGAATCCCAGCACCTTCTATCACTTACCCAACAACCACCACATCTTCAGGATGTGGGAGAAATCCAGAGCGTCTGTGGAGCTTGAATGCTATTATTGACTCATTCGTTCAAGTCGTGTTTCCATGGTATAGCTCACTGGCATTCTGCTTGTGAGAAAATAAGAAAAGCATGTTCTCTTGTGAGGACTCTGGTTTTGGTGCTGCAGGAAGCAGTGACTAAAGGCACTAAGATGCACCCTTATCATAAGTGGATGAATTACTGTAAAGTGTATCAAGTCCATGTTATTTTCTATGCTTGGCTTTTGATCCAGTAAATCTGACCCATGCCTTTTGGATAATCACAAGGTTGAGAATCATAGAATGCCTCTTAGTCTGCTTAGCATGGATGGAAACCCAGACACACTCCATCAGCGATAAGCAAAGCTGCTATATTAGAATAGGTTTAGTATCTGATTTAAGTACAGATACCATCTCATTTGGAAGAAAATGAGCTGAAAGTTACTGACTGATACACTGCATTACAACTCTATTAAAAAGCAAAGTATTCTTACCTCCGGAGACTCAGCTTCTAATTCAGTTCTGGGAAGAGGATGAAGGCTATTCTCTAATCGTTGATAAAGGTTATATCTTAAATAAGTTCTATCAGTCTTTAGCCTATTCTTCACTGATGTGGTTCTACTACTTAAAGTCAACTCAATATCATGTGAAATGAATCAATTTTTGTGCAAGATCTATTGGATAATTTCAAGACAAATGTCACGTGATCAGCAACATTGAATTATCAATTGAGGCAGGTTTTATAAAAACAAACAAACATTTATTCAACTCCGCTCAACAATAGCAAAATAAATTTCAAACGACTAACTTAACCGGAAGTTAACTGCTATACGGCAACTCCGGAACAGTTCTTAAAAGGGTAAACGGGAAAACAGTTCTTAGAGTGGTAAATTCTAACCCAGTCTTAAAATGGTAAATTCGAAAGTCTAAGTGATTTACACAGTCAATAAGGAGAGACTTCTCTGGAAATGGATTTCTTCGTAGACATGACGTTACAGCTGGTTCTCCAAAGGATTCACGATGAAGGAAATAAAACAGCTTAAAGGAACTGACCTTTTCCTGGCGAGTGAACACTGCACAACTTCCCCGCTCTTGCAGGAGTTATCTCAGATACAGGTCACCATATTATGAACGAATCCTCACCTCAATAAGGTCGATCCTTCATAAAGCCGCTGAACGACTCCAACTTTATTCTGATCCTTCAGGTTCCCATCTTTTAATAAAGTCTTCTCTCTCCATAGTCATAGTCATAGTCATAGTCATACTTTATTGATCCCGAGGGAAATTGATTTTCATTACATTTGCCCCAACCAAGAATAGAGTATAATTCTCCAATACTACTGTAAAGGAAAAATTATAGATGCAACACACAAACCTGGCAGCAATTGGTGAATCTGCCAGCACCAATCTTTGCACCTTAAAATAGAAAGGAAAACTCCATTTTAAAACTAAATTGCATCATGGCAAATACACAGCATAGCGGAGTAACTGATGAACTAACACAAAGCTAGACTGAAACTAACTGCATCACACCAGGAGTCTCCTTTTATATACCTGTAGAGAACAGGTCATCATGTGACCTCACACTGGTGGGAAAATTACATCAGGTGACCTCCACAAGACCATTACATCATGCTCATAAGACAGTCACAAGATACCCCCGGGGTATGTAACACAAAGAAATCAATTCACTGGGTAGTTCTAATTACAAGGTAGTCAGAGGAGTTGCTGTGGAAGTTAGAAAAGTCTTTCCTCTTGTTTTAGCTCTTACTAGAATTTTGAAAGGAACAGCATCAAGGGAATTGCTTCTGACTCCAGTGATTAGATGTATGGCCACCTTCTTCTTTAAAGCCACAGATCCTATGATCATAACATTGTAACTGTCAACAAATCAAGTAAGTAAATGCAATCTATCAGCAGCTCTGTTGGAGTTATGGTGAATGATTCATTATTTGATGAGTTATATTCAGTAATTCAATCCTGTTAATCGTCTCTATACATCCAAAAGGACCACAATCTTGTCGTGGTTTGGAGGCTTGCGTGCTTCAATGAAAGAGTGTGTTGTCATTGGAATGAGTCCAGAGGAGGTTCATGAGGATAATTCTAGGAATAAAGGGGCTGACATATGAGGAGTGTTTGGCATCTTTGGGCCTATACTCACTGGATTTCAGAAGAACGTGGGAGGATCACATTGAATCCTACTGAATGTTGGGAGGGCTAGATAGGGTTGATGTGGAGAGGATATTTCCTATGGTGAAGGTATCCAGAACAAGAGAGAAACCTTTTAGAATGGAAGTAAGGAGGAGCTTTTACCAGAGAGTGGTGAATCTGTGGAATGCTCTGCCACAGACTGCGGTGCAGGTGAAGGTTGATAGTTTCCTGACTGGTCAGGGCATAAAACATATGCTGAGAAGGCAGGTGTATGGGTTTGAGTGAGATCCAAGATCAGCCATGATGGAATGGCAGAGCAGGCTCGAAGGGCTGAATTGCCTAATTCTAATCCTCTGTCTTAATGTCTTATGGTCTAACACTGGAATCTGGAGAAATCATTGTTCATGCCATCTGGTTGGAGGCTACCCAAATGAAATATGAGGTACTGCTCCTTCAACCTGAGTATAACCTGACTGGGCAGTAGAGGAGCCCATGGACCGACATGTCGAATTGAGAATAGGAGGTAGACTTAAAATGGGTGCCCACTGGGAGATCCTGCTTTTTCTGGCATGCGGAGAGAAGGTGCTTGGCGAAGCAGTCTCCCAATCTGCGTCGGGTCTCACTGATATACAGGAAGCCATACTGGGAGAACCAGGTTCAGTAGATGATACCAAAAGACTCACAGGTGAAGTGTTGTCTCACTAGGAAGGTCTGTTTGGAGCCGTCTTAGATTGGGAAATCACTTTGCCGAACATCTATGCTACATCCACCAGAAAAAGTGGGATCTCCCAGTGGCCACCCATTTTAATTTTACTTCCCATTCCCATTCTGACTTTTCAGTCCATGGCCTCCTCTACTGCTGAAATGAGGCCACACTCAGGTTGGAGGAGCAACACCTCATATTCTGTCTGGGTAGCCTCCAACCTGATGACATGAACATCGATTCCTCAAACTTCTGATAGTGGTCCTTCCTCTCCTTCACCAGTCCCCATTCCCATTTCCCTCTCATAACTTATCTCCTTACTGCACAGTGTCTCCCCCTGGTGTGTCTCTCTCTTCCCCTTCTTCCATGGCCTTCTGTCCTCTCTGATCAGATTCCCCCTTCTCCAGCTTTTTATCTCTTTCACCAATGGACTTCCCAGCTCTTTACTTCACCCCTCCCCGTCCTCCGGTTTCACCTATCACCTACTACCTTTTACTTCTTCCACCCCTCCTCCCACCTTCTTAATCTGACTTCTCATCTTTTTTCTCCAGTCCGAATGAAGGGCCTCGGTCCGAAAAAAATCAACTGTTTACTCTTTTTCATAGATGCTGCCTGGCCTGCTGAGTTCCTCCAGCATTTTATGTGTGTTGCTTGGATTTCCAGCATCTGCAGATTTCCTCTTGTTTTTGCTGGATATAAAGGATGAGGTGACTTGATGTGTGGAAAATGGAAGAAATGCAGGTGAGGGCAATATCGATGTGGTGGAAAGGAGGACATTTCAGATGTTCTAAAAGAGAAAGCTTCATTATGGGAATGGATGCAGTAGAGACGGAAGAATTGCCAAAATAGAATAGCACTTTTACGAGTGACAGACTGGGTAGAGGTATGAAATATAGTCAAGATAATGGTGAAAGTCAGAAGGTTTGTAAAAACTGCCGGGGATAGACACAGGAGATTGAGAAAGGGGACAGAGGTGTCAGAGATGGACTAAGTAAATTTGAGGGCAGGGTGGAAGTTGGAGGCAAAGTTGTTGAAATTGATAGGCTTAGCGTGGGTGCAGGAAGTAGCATCAATACAGTTGTCAATGTAACATAGTAGGAGTTGGGGAGCATTACCAGTGTAAGCTTGGAATATGGATTGTTCCACACAGCCAACAAAAAGGCAGGCAAAACTGAGCCCATGCAGGTGGTCATAGCTCCACCTTGGATTTGGAGAATGTGGGAGAATCTGAAGGAGAAATTGTTGAGAGCGAGAAGCAGTTCTGCCATAGAGCGGAGGATGGTGATGGGAGGGAACCAGTTAGGTCTATTGTCAGACTCTTGAATGGTCTTGTGATATGCCAAAGGAGAACCATCAGCAATCTACCAATCTATCTCATTGTAGCCCTTGCATGTTATTTGTTTTTCTGTGCTGCAATTTATCCTTACACTATATATGTTACACTACATTCTGCATTCCATTTTCTATTACCACTTCAATGTACTTCAGAATGGTCTGTAATTCTATGAAAGGAATTCTAACTGAAAATCTGGAATCCATAATTCCTTGAAAGTAGCGTCACAAGTAGAAACATTTTCAAAGAGAACTTTCAGCACATTGGCCTTAATAAATCAAAGTACTGAGTACAGAAGTTGGAATGTGCTATTGAAGTTCTATTAGACTTTGGTGAAGCCTAATTTGAAGTACTGTATGCTATTCTGGTCACAAGAAATATATCAATAAGATTGAAAGAGTGCAGAAAAAATCTAGAAAGATAGTGCCGGGACTTGAGAACCTGAGTTAGAAGGCAAGGTTGAATAGGATAGGACTTTATTCTTGGAGCACAGGAGAATGAGGAGAGATCTGATAGAGGTATACAAAGTTATGAGGAGTGCAGATAGGGTAAATGCAAGCTTTTTCCACTGAGGTTGGCTGAGAATAGATCATAAGTTTAAGATGCAAAGTGAATCACTTAAGGGAAACATGAGGGGGATCTATTTCAGTCAGATGGTGGTGAAAGTGTGGACTGAGCTGCCAGAGGAAGTGGTGGTTGTGGGTTCGATTTCAATACTTAAGAGAGATATGGATAAGTGCAAGGATGGGAGGGGTACAGAAGGCTATTGTCAAAGCACAAGTTGATGGGACTAGGCAAAATAATAGTTCAGTATGGACCAGATGGGCTGAAGAGTTTGTTTCTGTCCTGCAGTGCTCTATGACTCCATGCTTCTATGGTGGAACTGAAACCAAAACTTTTCACTGCATCTCCATACACTTTGAACCAACCAAATCATCATCCTCTGCAAAAGCGAAGTTAAGTTTACACTTGTTTGATGTAATGAAGTTCTTCACTGCAAACCAACAACTGTATCCTGATGGAATTATGTATAAACCTGTCTGCTTTGTTTTTCAGGAAGAATGTAAGCAGTAGTTGATGACAGCCGATCGTCATCAGATCTCCCTTTTCACCATCCTATGACTGCTGAACCCACTGATAATGGAAATGCTGGAACTCTCTCTTATTTTCGTACAATGCAGAAGGAGGCCATTCAGACCTTCAAGTTTCTGCAAGCTTTCACAAATATCCAGAAAGTCCCATTTTTCCAATTTTTCCCTTGTAATCTGCTCCCTTACACAAGCTTATTAACATCCACCAGGTTCCTTCTGCTAGAGTGTGGGCCAGTTAACCTACCAGTCCACACAACTTTGGGATGTGGATGGAAACCTATGTGGTCACAGGGGGAACATGCAAACTCCACACAGTCAACATCGGAGGTGGAATTCAAACTGGGCTTCTGTAGCTGTGAAGCAGGAGCTCCACTCTACCGTCCTATGCCTTTTGTATCAATCTACAGGAAAACAATAGGAGTACTGGTAGGTCATATCATTCTTCTCCTTCTGGTTCAACACCTCAAAAGATGGACACTCTGATGCACCATCAATTACTCCAAAAGACTGGAAGTAGAGTAAATACTGAAAGGCTTTTATTCACAGTAAAATGTGATCTCCAGCATGCTGAGTGTCTGCCCCCAGACTGAGAGGAGGAGCCATGGCGCAATCACCTTTATTCAGGGGTCTGTGGGAGGATACACAGGAGCAGTCAGCAGAGAGGTGTGTCCAGACAGGTAACCCAGTTACAACATATATATATGGTTTACTACATTCACCCCTCCTTTTTTAAAAAGAATCCCATGGGGTGAAGTGACTGACAATATTTAAAACAAGTATATTTACCGGTCAAGTCTATCAGACGATCGAGTCCGTCGCTGTGATCTACGTAGCACTGGTGGTAATTGCACTGGCGACGGTGGTTGTGCTGGCTCCGGCCTGACTTGAGGTGCCAGCACGTTAGGCGTCGGTAATCCCTCGTGCGTGTGCGTCGCACCCGGTATGGGAGTGTCGTGTGATGTCTGTGTAGGGCTTGGAGTGCTCAGCGTCTGGTGGGTATATATATCGGTGGGTACGGGGTCAATGGTCACCACGGAATGTTCAGGGTAGGGCCCCGGTTCTCCTGCGGGCGCCAGGTCGCGGATGGAGACCGTGTCCTCCCACCCATCAGGTAAAACCACATAGGCATACTGGGGGTTCGCATGAAGTAAGTGAACCCTCTCGACTATCGGGGAGTATTTATCGCTCCTCACATGTTTCCGGAGCAGCACTGGCCCTGGGGACGTCAGCCAAGTTGGTCGGGTGGTTCCAGTGGTCGATTTTCTGGGAAATGAAAAGAGCTGCTCATGAGGGGTGGCATTGGTGGACGTGCATAACAGGGAGCAGATGGAGTGGAGTGCCTCGGGAAGGACCTCCTGCCAGCGGGAGACTGGCAGTCCTTTTGACCTGAGGGCTAAGATTGTGGCTTTCCACACCGTGCCATTCTCCTTCTCTACCTGTCCATTCCCCCAGGGATTATAGCTCGTGGTCCTACTAGTTGCAGTTCCCCTAGCCAGCAGGTATTGGCGCAGCTCGTCACTCATAAACAAGGACCCTCTGTCACTGTGGATATAGCATGGGTATCCAAACAGAGTGAAGAGCTTGCGCAAAGGGGTATAGTCTCTTTGCCCATCCTCTGGGCTCCCCCCCCGCCACCGCTTGTCTTTCTCCCTGGGCCTCCTGTCCCATGATCCTCTCATATCCCCTTTGCCAATCACCTGTCCAGCTCTTGACTCCATCCCTCCCCCTCCTGTCTTCTCCTATCATTTTGGATCTCCCCCTCCCCGTCCCACTTTCAAATCTCTTACTCACTCTTCCTTCAGTTAGTCCTGACGAAGGGTCTCGGCCTGAAACGTCGACTGTACCTCTTCCTAGAGATGCTGCCTGGCCTGCTGCGTTCACCAGAAACTTTGATGAAGAGCTTGCGCAGGGCTTTTATAACTGACGTGGTAGTGGTGTTGGGGCAGGGGATGGCGAAGGGGAACCACGAGTACTCGTCGATAATGTTAAGAAAGTACACATTGCGGTCGGCGGAGGGAAAGGGGCCCTTAAAGTCAACACTCAGTCGCTCAAAGGGGCGGGTGGCTTTGATTAGTTGTGCCTTTTCGGGTCGGTAGAAGTGCGGTTTGCACTCTGCGCAGACTTGGCAGTCCCTGGTCATCGTCCTTATCTCCTCAAGGGAGTAAGGCAGGTTCCGGGCTTTCAAGAAGTGGAAAAGCCGGGTGACCCCGGGTGGCAAAGATCTACATGTAGGACGTATAGCCGGTCGATCTGCACGCTGGTGCACGCTCCCCGGGATAGGGCATCGGAGGGCTCGTTGAGCTTCCCAGGCCTGTACATGATGTCATAGTTGAAGGTGGAGAGTTCGATTCTCTACCTCAGAATTTTATCATTTTTGATTTTGCCCCACTGTTGTTTACTAAACATGAATGAGACTGAGCACTGGTCAGTCAGCAGGGTGAACTTTTTGCCAGCGAGATAGTGCCTCCAGTGGCTAATAGCTTCCACGATGGCCTGGGCCTCTTTCTCCACCGCGGAGTACCAAATTTCAGTGCCTTGAAGGGTACGGGAGAAGAACGCCACCGGTCTTCCCGTCTGGTGGAGGGCAGCAGCCAGTGCGAAGTCAGAGGCTTCACTCTCTACTTGGAAGGGAATGGCCTCATCCACCGCATGCATTGCTGCTTTGGCAATGTCCCCTTTTATACAGCTAAAGGCCGCGTGGGCCTCGGCTGAGAGGGGGAATGTGGTGGACTTGACCGGGGGCGGGCCTTGTCTGCGTAGTTAGAGACCCATTGGGGATAATATGAAAAGAAGCCCGGGCACCTTTTGAGGGCTCTGAGGGTATTGGGAAGAGGGAGTTCCAATAGGGGGCGCATGCGGTTGGGGTCAGGGTCCATTCTCCATGACACACCCAAGGATAGCAAGATGGGTGGTTCCAAACACATATTTGTCCTTGTTATAGGTGAGATTGAAAGCTTTGGCCGCTTGGAGAAATTTTTGGAGGTTGTTGTCATGATCCTGCTGGTCGTGACGGCAGATGGTGATATTATCCAGATATAGCAACATGGCCTTCAGTTGGCACTGGTCCACCATCCGGTCCATTTCCCTCTGGAAGACAGACACACCGTTCGTGACACCGAAGGGGACGCGCAGGAAGTGATAAAGCCTGCTGTCCGCCTCGGAGGTGGTGTGAGGGCGGTCCTCCCGGCGGATGGGGAGCTGATGGTATGTGGATTTTAGGTCTATGGTCAAGTACACCTTGTACTGTGCTATCTGATTGAACATATCCACGATGCAGGGTAGAGGGTACGCGTCGAGCTGCATGAACCTATTGATGGTCTGGCTATAGTCCACGACCATCCTATTCTTCTCCCCGCTTGCCTCAATGACCCCCTCCCTGAGCAGCCGCTGCACCTCTGACTTAATGAAAGCTCGGTCCCCCGCGCTGTACCTCCTGCTTTTAGTTGCCACGGGTTTACAGTCGGGGGTCAGGTTGGTGAACAGCGGTGGGGGAGGGATCCTGAGGGTGGAGAGGCCGCAAGTGGTGTCGGTAGTGCGGCTGTTGGCATGGTGTTGGGTGGGATGTGCAAGTCGGTGTGTGTGTGTGGTCAGTAGTGGGGTATGTGACGTGTTCCTACAAAACTGAGGATTTCCGACAGTGATTGATGGAAGGGGCCCGTCATACCTCCATTGTCATGCCTTTCAGGTGGCTCTGGATGTCGAGCCCCAGTAGCACAGGGGCACACGGTTGAGGCATGACCAGTAATGTAAAGTCTCGATATTCTGTGCCCTGCACCACTAGCATTGCTACACAACGCCCCCGGATGTCTGTTGTATGCGACCCGGAAGCCATGGCAACCCTCTGACTTACTAGCTGTATCGCGAGTCTGCAATGCTGCACCGTGTCCGGGTGGATAAAACTCTCCGTGCTGCCTGTGTCAAACAGGCAGCTTGTCCTGCGCCCTCCACCAGCATGTCCATCATTGACCTTGCGAGCTGGTGGGGAGCGCTTTGTTCGAGGGTTACGGAGGCCAAGGTTGAGTCGCTGTCTTGGTCCGGCGCGGTGGGGTGCCCCGTGAGCACCCGTTGGTCGTAGGCGGTGGGAGGTGGCGCCGACCAAGCTGGCCGCCCCCATGTCTCGCACATGGTGGCAACGTGCAAGGAAGATGGCGGCGAGCAAAATGGCGACCCCCATGTCTCGCACACGGCTCTGCTCGATCCTGCTCGTGGTTTGGACTTACAGACCTTGGCGAAGTGGCCCTTCTTTCCGCAGCTGGAACAGGTAGCTTGTCGGGCCGAGCAGCGTTTCCGGGGGTGCTTCTCCAGTCCACAGAAGTAACACTTCGCGGACTCGCGACTGGCAGTAGCCTAGGTTGATTCGCCGGCGGGTTGCGGGGTCTGCAGTGCCCACACAGCCATCGGGGGATTGCATGCCTGGAGAGCCTCAGAATTGTGCAGAGCAGCCTCCAGCGTGTCAGCCAGCTCGATCGCCGAACTTAAGGTAAGATCAGCTTTTTCCAGCAGCCTCTGGTGCACATGCACTGACCTGGTCCCCGTGATGAAGGCTTCTCTTACCAGGAGCTCCACATGCTGTTCTGCCGTCAGCCCCTGGCAGCCGCAGGTCCACATGAGTCTCTGTAGTGCCCGGACAAACTCAGCACTCGATTCCCCAGGCCGCTGCTTCCGTGTCGCTAAGCGATGCTGCGCGTAGACGGTGTTTTCTGGCTGCAGGTATTGTCCTTTGAGTGTGCTCATCGCGCCGTCATAGCTCGGCTGGTCTCTGATCATCGAGTAGACCCGTGGACTGACCCTGGAAAGGAGAACTCTGTGCTTCGCTGTGGAGTCGGTCACTTCAATCGCCTCTAGGTATGATTTGAAGCAAGCCAGCCAGAGGTTGAAAGCGTTTCCAGCTTCAGGTGTTTGTGGGTCGAGGTATAACTTGTCGGGTCTCACAGAACATTCCATGCTTTAAAATTACTGCGAATAAAATTGATGCACCATCAATAATTCCAAAAGACTGGAAGTAGAGTAAATACTGAAAGGCTTTTATTCGGAGTAAAATATGACCTCCAGCATGCTGAGCGTCTGCCGCTGGACTGAAAGGAGGAGTCAAGGCCCAATCGTCTTTATTCAGAGGTGTGTGGGAGCAGCCACAGGGGCAGTCAGCAGAGGGGTGTGTCCAGATAGGTAACCCAGTTACAACATATATATATGGTTTACCACACTCTCCAAGGGCTATAATAAATGTACCAAGTGCTTTCCAGTACATAATGCTAAGCAGTGGAACAATTAATGGGAGCCTCACTGTAAAATGAAATAAACTCTTTGGTTCCGGCAGTTCACTGCATCAGCTTTTCATTCAGTGTCAGCAAGATCAAGGAGCAGATTACTAACTTCAAATGCGGGAATCTCGAGGTCCATGAGCCAGTCCTCATCAAGGAATCAAAGGTGGAGAAGGTCAGCAACTTGAAATTCTTTGGTGTTATCATTTCAGAGGCTCTGAATTACGAAGAAAGCATGGCAGTGACTCTAAGCGTGACATCTAAAACTTTAACAAACTTCTGCAGATGTGTGGTGGAGAGTATATCGACTGATTGCATCATGGCCTGGTGTGGAAACACCAATGCCCTTGAATGGAAAATCTGCGAAAAAGTAATGGATACAGCCGAGTCCATCATGGGTAAAGTCCTCCTCTCCATTGAGCAGACCTACATGGAATGCTGTCACAGGAAAGCAGCATCCATCATCAAGGACCTCCACCATGCTGTCTTCTCACTGCTGCCACCAGGAAGAAGGTACAGGAGCCTCAGAAGCCTCACCACCAGGTTCAGGTACAGTTATTAATCCTCAATCATCAAGTTCTTGAACCAGAGGGGATAACTTCACTCACTCCATCACCGAACTGTTCCCACAACCTATGGACTCAATTTCAAGATCTTTTGTCCTCTCCTGTCAGGTTCTGTCTTCTCCAGCCCTTTATCTCTTTCTCCAATCAACTTCCCAGCTCTTTACCTCACCCCCTGCCCCTCTTCCAGTTTCACCTATCAACTGCCGCCTTGGACTTCATAACCTCCCCCCATCTTCTTAGTCTGCATCCCTCCCTCTTCCCTTCCAGTCGTGATGAAGGGTCTCCGCCTGAAACACTGACTGCTTTCTCTTTTCCACAGATGCAGCCTGGTCTGCTGAGTTCCTTCGGCATTTTGAGTGGGTTACTTCAGAATCAGGTTTAATATCACTGGCACACATCATGAAATTTGTTGTTATGCGGCAGCAGTACACTGGTGGGGGAAGGGCTTTATCCATGATGGACTGGGCCGCATCCATTATGTTTTGTAGGATTTTCAATTCAGTGGCATAATAATAAAAATTTAAGTTATGGTAAGAATTATAACATATATATTTTAAGTTGAATTAAATAAGTAATGCACAAAGAGAAGATTTTAAAAAAGTAGTGAGGTATTGTTCATGTGTCCAATGTCCATTCAGAAATCTGATGGCAGAGGGGAAGAAGCTGTTCCTGAAGCATTGTGTGTGTGCCTTCAGGTACCTATACCTCCTCCCTGATGGTAGCAATAAGAAGAGGGCAAGTCCTTGCCAAAGAGGGTCCTTAATGATGGGTGCCACCTTTCTGAGGTACCGCACCTTGAAGATATCCTGGATGGTGGGGAGGCTAGTGGCCATGATGGAGCTGACTGAGTTTGCAACTTATTTCGATCCTGTGCAGTAACAACTCCCTACCCCGCCCCCGCCCCCCCGTTGCTGCGACAACACTCAAGTAGCTGATATGTCTTGCTCCTGTATGCCTTCCTGCCGCCATCTGAAATTCTGCCAACAATAGTTGTGTTGTCAGTGAATTGAGTTGTGCCTAGCCACACAGTCATGGGTGTAGAGAGTAGAGCAGTGGGCGAAGCACGGTGTTGACTGTCAGCGAGGTGGAGATGTTATTTCTGAGCCGCATAGACAGTGGTCTTCCAGTGAGGAAGTCAAGGATCCAGTTGCAGAGGGAGGCACGGAGCCCAGGTTCTGCAGCTTTTTAGTCAGATCTGTAGGAGTGCTGAGCTGAAGTAAATAACCAGAAGCCTGACATAAGGTATTGTCCAGGTGAATCAAAGCTGCGTGAGAGCCAATGAGGTCGCATCCAAAATGCACTTTGTGCACTTATTATAGAGCAAGGTGAGTCTATGTTAACGACCAATATGCTTAGTGAAAACAAAAATAAAATCTGCAAATTTTGCAAATGTGAAGTAAAATCCTTTCTGATGAAAAGCCTGAAATGCTAACTCTCATTCTTTCTCCACTGCTTGGCCCACACAATGTTTGCAGCAACTGCTATTTGTGCACATTTATTTACAACTGTTACGAGATAAATTAGGCCCACGCCACCAAGGGACATCGCCATCTCTTAATTGACACAGTGCCATGGCATCTGTTCCAAGGGCAGAGGGAGCTCAGTTTCAAGGCTCTGCTAAAAGATGACAATGCAACACAGCACAGTGCTGCTGCCAATGGAGCTTCAGCTCCACAACTCCAGTCACCAGGGCACCAGCCCGACCTTCAACATTGTCTGTGTGAGGCGGGCTGATTCTCCCTCTGACAATGTGCGTTTCCTCTGGGCAAAATCTGTGGTCCGAGGAGAAGGAATGGCTGATGAGTATGTGAGAAAATAAAATGAACAAGGGTAGGGTAGGATTAGAATAAAAGTCGGTGCTTGGTGGTTGGTGTTGTTCTGG
This sequence comes from Mobula hypostoma, assembly GCF_963921235.1. NCBI lineage: Eukaryota > Metazoa > Chordata > Chondrichthyes > Myliobatiformes > Myliobatidae > Mobula > Mobula hypostoma. The sequence goes on along the minus strand of NC_086121.1, from coordinate 41,220,270 downwards.
TGGACAAAAGGGCTTGTTTCTGTGTGGCCTCTCTCAGTAGAATTCCGGCCCAGATTCCATTCTCATGTGTACAGAGCAGGGATTGAACCCAAGCCCTCAAACTTCAAAAGTACTGTAGCTGTGTTACTGCTGAGTCATAGAGTCTTAAATTCATGCCACACAGAAACAGGCCCTTAGATCCAACTCATCCAATTCGACCGGTTATCCCTATTTCAGACATCCCACCCTGCAGAAACTCATTTCAGGGAGGTAGCACCATCAATTTGCGGGAGACTTCCGGAACTTCCAGGAGAGGTGGGATGTCTGCAATAGAGTAGCTCCTTAGCAGCTAGTCAGCTAATTTAAATAACGTTAGCTATGCTAATGAACGAATGACACCTGTTAAACTCACCTCGACATGTCTTTTATAGCCTTAACCCACAATGGGCAATAGAAAAGTCACTGTTGCAAACAGTGCAGCGAGCAACACTGTCATTATTTTGACCCCTATTAGGCAGGGGTACACTTTAGTGTAGTCTGGGGTGACGTACGTTTTATATTTTCTTTTTTTTTGGAACTCTGCCATGGCGCGCGCTCTCTCTCTCGCTCGCACACTCTCTCGCGCTCTCGCTTGCTTCCTCTCTCGCTCTCTCTCTCTAGCGCACTCTCTCTCTCGCTCGCGCGCTCTCTAGCGCTCTCTCTTGCTTTCTCTCTCGCGCTTTTGCTTGCTTTCTCTCGCTCCCTCTCAAAAAAATTGATTTCCGTGATATTGTATATAATTTGCGGGCATCAGGGAGCCACTATTCATATGTGGGAGACTCCTGGAACTTTCAGGAGAGGTGGGATGTCTGCTATTTACCTGTCTTTTGTCCACATCCCTCTCTAACCCATTCCTACCCATGTAGCTATCCAAATTCCCCACCCCATACTGGTGATTCCTTTTCCCATCTCCTACCCTCATCTTCTTCTTCAACGCCCCAAGCTGGTTCTCTGCCTACCCTGAATTTCTTCATCTCTAATTGCCAGTGAGACATCAATCAGCACAACTTCAGCATTCCTCTCTCCTCCCTGGACCTTTTTCCCTCTGGATGCACTGCCCTCCCCTCTCTCCGCACCAACCCCAACCTTACTATCAAATCCACAAAGCGGGTGATCTTGTAGTGTGGCACACTGACTTCTAAATGCTGAGGCCAGGTGGCAAATCTCAGACACTTCCTAATACCTACCCTTTGAAGAAAACTCTCTCTGAAACCATCATTGACCTCATCAACTCTGGAGAACTTCCACGCACTCCCACCAAACTCATAGTTCCCATACCCCACTCTGTTCACTTCTATTTCCTACTTCCCTCCACCAGAAGCAGAACTTCCTGCTGACTCAAAATTCTAATTCTGTTTCCCCTTCTCATTCTAATATCTTGTGATGCAATGAGGCTACCCTTAGGGTGGAGAAACAATACCTTGGTTCTGGGTAGTTTCCAACCTGATATCGATTTCTCCTTCCAGTAAAAAAAAATCCTTCGCCCCTTCCCTCTTCTTCTATTCCCCACTTGGCCTCTTATCTTTTCTCACCTGCCTATCACCTCCCCGTGGTGTCTCTCCTCCTTCCCTTTCTCCTATGGTCCACTCTCGTCTCCTATCAGATTCCTTCATCTCCAGCTCTTTACCTTTCCCACACACCTGGCTTCACCTATCACCTTCTGGCTTTCCTTCTACCCCTCCCCCCACCTTTTCATTCTGGTGTCTTCCCTCTCCTCTTCCAATCCTGAAGAAGGATCTCGGCCCAAAATGTTGACTGTTTATTTCCACGGACGCTCTCTGACCCACTGAGCTCCTCAAGCATTTTGTATGTGTTACCTTTCCAAATGCTTTTACACATTCTAATTGTCCCCACCACTACCATTTCCTCCGGTAACTCTTTCCACATAACCTCTTTATGGAAACAAATTGCCGCTCAAGTTTCCTTTAAAATATTTCCTTCTTACGTTAAATCTATACTCTCTAGCTTTTGGCTTCCCTATCCTGGGAAAAAGCACTGTGTCCATTCACTTTATCTAGGCTCCTCTCTTAGGTCGGCCCTCAGTCTCCTATGCTCTATGGAAAAGAGTGCCAGCCATCCAGTATCTCGTTATAACTCAAGCTCTCCAGTCCTGGTGGCATCCTCGTGAATTGTTTCTGCACCATCTCCAACTTAATGACATCCGTCCTATAACTGGGCAAGCAGTACTACACACAATACTCCAAGTGCAATCCCTCCAGCAGCTTGTACAGTCATTACATGGGACAGCACAGTATTGCTCTTTCCAATTCCAAAAGGTGCCAACTCTGAATCTGTCCTACATCAAATTAAATTATTCTCTTTCTCTGCCAGTGGTTTAACTGGAAACAGATAGAGAAATGATCCATTCATTTCTAGACAAAAGAAGTATAAGCTGCATGTGGATTGAAATGAGGTGAATTTTACTTTATCCGGTGATCTTCATTGTGATTTAACTCAGTTATCACCACCTGTGCACCTCAGCAAAACAAAATACACAGCACGTAGCTCTCAGATATATCTGTGGACTCTTCTCTGTCAGATAAGTAAAAACAAATCAAAGTAAAAAAATATCAAGCACTGAACTTGCTGGCTGTAACATTCGTGGGCTTCCCGAAAAAAAAGAAAGAAGCGCTGCTTCTATATGCATCTGGATGCAGTATGGGATATAAAGTTCTTGTCTTCCTCAGCCATGTATATATTGGCCAGCTTAAACATATTCTGCTCACAACCATCAAATAACCAAACAAAACCTGCATAACCTTGCACATTCTCCACATTTCTCTCACTTCATTAATTTTTAATGATACGTTTCAACGCTCTGTTTGATTTTACTATAAATCAGATGATTGTAATCATCCTAATCCCAGTCACAGCATGTGCCAGAAGTTTCCTGTCTTCATGTCATGCCTTCAAAGGATGGCAAATTAAATGGACTGACTCACTCCACAATTGCTTTTTTATTCCACTTGTTCAAGGCTGTTCTCAGAGCTGTAATCTTTTATAAATTTTATCAATCTGATCCACTGAAGTTTCTGTCCAATTATTTTCTTCCTTTCTGTATCTTTAGCCTCTCTTTTTGAAATGTGGGGTTTCATAAGTCCCTTGCTGTCTTGCTATTGAGTTCCTTCAATGTTTCCAATGCATCTGCAATCTACTAAAAGAGAAGAACTGTTTGAACCTTGTGCTTCATTTTGGGTTTTGACCTGCCTGGCCCAGGCAGCAATGGGTGTCTGGGTTCTACACTGCTCCTCAGGTTAGGGATAAGTTAGGCAGAGATGCATTTGTCAGTTTCCTAGCTCCTCTAGCGGTAGGGTAGACTGGATTATATGTCATGCAATAATTGTGAGCTCCATGGGCTCAATGTGACTGAAATGCTGGAGGATTGCCAGAACCAGTTAAAGTTATTGAATCAAAGAGAGATACGGCACAACAGCAGGACCTTCAGCCCACTGAGTCTGCACTGATCGTCAATCATACACTTTTATACTAAAATAACCCTAACCAATTTTATTTTCCTCACAATCCCATCTATCACCCCTTAAACCTTAGATTCTAACACTCTCCTGTACTATAGCGATAATTGACAGTGGCCAATTATCCTACCAATCCGCATGTTTTAATGATGTGGGAGGAAATTGATGCAACCACGGGGAACCTACATGGTCAGAGGGAGAGTGGACTAACTCTACATAGATAGCACAAAAGGTTAGGATTGGAACCAGATTACTCTAGCTGCAAGGCAGTGTCTCTGCCAGCTACACCACTATGCTGTGCCATTGAGGTGAATGAAGCATTTCTGTAATAAAATCATCAGAAGATATCGAAGGCAGATTTCTGTTGCAGCGAACCACTTTGTTTCCGAAAGCTGGCTCAGCCATTCTACTGTTGAATCCCTGGGCTTCTCCCCTTTGCCAGTTCAGATCCTTAGCAGTTTTTCAGATTTCTTCTACTTCCAAATCCTCAGTCATGATTGTGGACTCCCAGGCATATCTCTCTCTGTCAGGCATGAGGAGAAACATAAACCATGCTGTCTTCACTCAGACGGAACTGTAACTGGAGTCAGACCAGCGATCAGGTGACCAGCAGAGTTGAGAGGCGTGAAAATTCCCATTCTGTATCTGTCTGTTTTTAATTGGAGCTATGGAAAACTTCCACGGAATATTTGTATTTCATTTGCCAATGAAAGGTCAATTGGAGGAAGCTGGCAGCTGATGAGGATCTCCCCATCACAAGGTATTTGTCTGTACAGTAAAGCATTCAGAACCTTCGTCATTCTAAATCCAGCACTGGATAATGGAGGAGGCAAATAATGGTGGACCTTCATGAAATACTGGTTGGACCAGTGCTCTACGAAGGTTCAAAAGTTCATTTATTATCAAAGTATGTATGCAGTATACAACACTAAGATTTGTCTTATCCAGATAGAGATGAAACAAAGAAAACCAAAATAATTGCCTATGGAGTATTCGCCTGAGTGTGGAAAGATACAAAGACCCTGATGGGAATGCAGGATTGATTTACCAAAATGTTTCTGGAAGTGAGTTAAAATTGAAGATTTAATTGGAGAGGATGCTGGGGTTATTCTTCTTGGAGAAGGAAGGCTGAAAAGGGATTTGTTGGGATTGTTTCTATTCACACTAGTCTTAGATAGGTTAAATTGAGAAAATCTACCCTCAGTAATGGATGGTTCTAGAACCAGGGAAACAATTTCAAAGTAAGAAGAGAAAGACATGGGGAATTATGGAGGAAAAACATTTTTTCAGCAAAGCGAAATGTTTATGACCTAGAGTTTATGAGCACTGGAAGAAGAAGACTTACATAAAGGGAATGACAGAATTGATGGCATTGTGACCAAGTTTGTGGATGATAGGAAGATAGGTAGAGGGGCATGTAGTTTTGAGAAAGCAGGGTTTCTGCAGAGGAACTTAGACCGATTAGGAGAATGGGCAAACATGTAGCAGTTGGAAATAGTGTAGGGAAGTGTATGGAAGTGCACTTTAGTAGAAGAAATAAAGGAATTTTTCTAAATGAGAAGAAGATTCTGAAATTAGAGGTGCAAAGTGTCTTAGGAGGCCTGTAGCAGAAGTCCCTAAAGGCTAACTTCCAGGTTGAGTCGGTGATAAGGAAGGCAAATGCAATGTTAGCATTGATTTCAAGAGGACTAGAAAATAAAAGCAAGGATGTAATACTGAAGTTTTGTAAGGCATTTGTCAGACAGCTCCTGGAATATTGTGAGTAGTTTTGTGTCTCCTGTCTAAGAAAGTATGTGCAACTATTAGAGAGGGTCCAAAGGAGTTTCACGAGAATGATCCTGAGCATCAGAGGGTTAATGGATGAGGAGCATTTGATGGCTGTTAACAAGGACGATATTATTAGTTGATGAAACATCTTTGTGTCTGGGCAAACAGTGGGGCAACTCTTTTCATGGATTCTATCAAAAGGGCAGCAGCAAGGCCATGTGATCAGTGCAGCTTTTGGTGCTGCTGTTTTTGACTTCGAACAAATGATCCTGTTGAGTCAGATATACCTACAAAATAAAAATGAATCAAACACATTTCAAACTGTGAATAAGAAAGAGAGGGCACTGGTTGACCAGGAATAAAATGGCCGGTCTACAGTTCTGTGAGAACTATACCTTATTACTGAAACCCCAATTCTCTGCAGTGCTTACATTATTATAAACCCACTTAGTTATTGTCCAAATAACTGAATATTAAACACCAGCTAAATCCTTTTCCCTATCCCTGACAAAAATCATTAAGTTTCCATAGGGGAAAAAGTTGGGGAATAGAGGGCTTAATTGCCAACATGAATCCAGCTGTTTTTGATTAATCATTACATCATTCCCAATTTAGCTCACTCATAGCTAAGAAATTAGAGATCAGAAAAAAATGACAATTACCTGTATCTTACATGGGATACACCAAAAAGTAGATTGATCCATAGATTTGTTCCACCATATTTGGTTCATGAAGCGCACCTACCACATGATACCTTTGTCTCTGAGCTCCATCAATTTTAAATCACATATCTCAGTCATAACACTGAGGTTTGATGTTGCCTTCCTGATCAAAACACATTGCAAGATTGGTCCATGTTCATGTTTAAAAATTGACCAAATCAGCTGTGAAAATAAAAGCAAATATCTTCGGAGACTGGGATTAATAACATTCTGCTGAAACAAGCCTAAATTTGCATGGAGTGGTCCTTTGATCTATCCTGTCCAAAGCATTGCTACTGACAGAGGTCACTGAGTATTGCATTCTGGTGCCAATCAGTAAAAGAATCCTCCCTGTTCCAGTCTATCATTTTCTCAGAAGATTTCAATTTCCAGCAATAGATTTAGGAAAAAAATATCATATCATACACATTCTTATAAAAACATGTTTCTCTCCGTTCAGTTTTGAGTGCACTGCTAAATTCGAGTAATGTTTTTTCATTTTATATATTATGCCCTCTGTGAATGATGAGTTTGCCAGATTTTTTCTTCAATAAAAATCTGTATTTTCTTTCTTATTGCTTTTATTACTTCTTTCTCATGTATTCCCTGTTCAATCCCTGTAAATGTCCCAGCCACATCAAATTAGAAGCAAGAAAATAGATAAAGAGTCAACACTGATATTCTCATTGCTAGCACAGAGACAAGGTAGAGCAGTGAAATCCAATGTTTCCCCACAATAAATATTATTCCATATGGAACCACTGGAAGAATTAGATCCTTAAAGTGACCCCAACATAATCACATCCAGACCTAAATCTGCCTCTGGAGCAATTTATTTGTTTGGCCTCATTAGCTTAGGTCAAAGGTTCCAACTCTTTTTGAAGCCAAATGGTAAAAAAAAAACTTTTCGTCTCCTGGGCTCCCTTAGTCAATGTCATTAAGAGTCCCAAATTAATTTTCTTTGAGGTGTATGTTGCCGTTAATGTTTCAGTCATCTCCCCAGTTTCATTCTCTTATCCTCTCCTTTACTCTCCCAACCTTTCCTTTTCTCTCTCATTTTCCTCTCCCCTTACATCATTTTTCTCCTTTGCCTCACTTCCTCCCCTCCTGCTCTTTTCAGTCTTTCACCAATTACCCTTCAATTTACATCTCCCACACACTTCCTTCTCCCATTCCCCATTGCTCCTTCTTCTCTCATTCCCGTTTCTCTCTTCTTCTCCTTTCATTCTCACAGCCTCCCTTCCCTTCACTTCTCCACACCTTTCCTTCGCTCTTTCCCCCTTTTAGGATCCCATCTACTCCTCTCTTACACTTACGTTCCCCTTCCCTTCCCATTGAATTCATCCCTTCCTTCTCCATCTCCTTCCTGCCTTTCCCTCTGTTGCATCCTGAAAGAGACATCTGACCCAGGCAGTTAAGTCTAAGACCTGCAGCCTACTAAGTGGAGCAGTGCTTGCAATGCAATCCCTCTGCAAGAGGAAATCAACCTATCAGACAACCATAGAAACCAGGTCACAATAACATCTGATTCAAACAGAGCAGAACCAGACTTGCATGGAATCTAAAAATGAGGGGAAGCAACAAGATTTTAAAATAAAAATACTGATCAAAGATTCCAGAGAAGTAATGAAGCTCCCAGATCAAGTACACTGCATCGTACACGATTCTTAAGATTAGAATTAGTAGTCTCAGTTGACTTCACAGACAGACTGCAAATGCTGTGCAGTATCACCTGTCCTGGGCACAGCAAATTATATAAGGAAAGAACTCCAGTCTCTTTACTTTCTTACTATGCAAGGAGGTTTAGCTTCTAATTGAATACTCTAATAAATGCCAAAATCAGATTTATAAACACTGATATATGCTGTGAAACTTGTATTCTGGCATCTTCCCCCTTCCTTCTCAGTTCTGAAGAAGGGTCTTGGCCCAAAATGTCGACTACTATTTTCCATAGATGCTGCCTGACCTGCTGAGTTCGTGTCTGTTGCTTTGGATTTCCAGCATCTGCAGACTTTCTTGTGCTGTGAAATTTGTTACTTTGTGGCAATAGTACAGCACAAAAAATAAGAAATCACTATAAATTACAATAAAAAATAAAATGAACAAACAGTGTTAAGTGTAATAGTGAGGTAGTGTTGACGGGCTCACGGACCATTCAGAAATCTAGAGTGAAATGCTGAGTGTGGGGCCTTCAGGCTCCTGTATCTCCTTCCTGATGGCAGTAATGTAAAGAGGGCAAATCCTGGATGGCGAGGGTTGCATTGTGCGATGCATTAACGATGGGTGCTGCCTTCTGGAGGCACAACCATTTGAAGATAACGATGGTGGGGAAGGTTGTACCCATGCTGGGGGTGACGGAGTTGACATCTCTCTGAAGCCTCCTTCGATCTTCTGCATTGGACCCTCCATCCCAGACCATGATTCAACCAACGTAGATTATGCAAACTTACATTCAATATAGGTTTTCCTTGTGAATGCTGCTTCACTTAATTTAGGTTTTCCTTGTGAATGTTGCTTATATAATGCTATGTGTCTGTGATGCGGCCGCAGGTTCTTAATTGCATCTGTGCATACAAGTACTTGTGCATATGACAATAAACCTGACTTTGACTTTGGTTGGCTGAAAAAGTTAAAGATCCATTGAAGCAACATTTAGTATCTTTGCTATCCCTGTAAAATGACACAAAAACAAAGACAGGTTTAAGAATGCTTATCCTGGCATTTTTTGCTACAGGCTACCCATGTGTAAATATAAGGAAATAAGGCTTTGGTGACGTTTTCTTCTCATATCTCAGAGACATATGGATTGGAAGGTTATCTAGCCATTATAAATTAGTGGCAGAAACTGCAGAAAATAAAATGGAATTAATGTAGTGTAAATGGGTACATATGGTTGACACAGACTCAGTCCAGTTCTGTACTGTATGGAATTTATGACTGGGTATTTAAAATGATGAAGGGTTATAGACAATGACTGCTCCATTGCTGGAGAGGACATGATCGGGGAGATGGGGAATGCAGATAACTACCAAAAGAAGGAAAGAAATGACTGAGAAAATGAGAAGATTTTACAGAGGGAGTGTAATACACTGGGATGGCACCGTCAAGGATGATACCAGAGGACAAATCAACTTCGATAGGGCCTTCCCCTCCTAACATACTGTGAGCACAGACATTTTAAAAAAAAATAATTTTACATTTTATTGTACATATGTGTTAGTTTTGTACTGAGAGGGAAGAAGGTGACTTGTTATCTTCAATGTAATGGAAATATCCCCCTTCCGAATGAACATGATGAGAATTTTATTTTTTTTAAACTAACTATACTCTATCTGGAAATCAAGAGCAACAAAAAAAGTTATTGGTTTTATAGCCTGTCTGGCGATTTTAAAAATCATTATTCAGCCAGAATGGAGCTGGATAGTTTTCTGAAAAGAAAAGAATTTCACAGGGCAATGAGGAGAGTGCGAGGAATTGGGACAAGATAGATTGAACATGCATTGAGGTGGAACAGGCTTGTCGGGCTAAATGGTCTTTGCCAGAACTTCAACCGTTATCTGATTCTGTGGTAGTATTTCAAGCACATTGTGCGATGCATCTGAAGTGACTTGCAGCTTGGTGTTCAAAAACAAACACCACAAAGCAGCATCTCCAGTTCTTTGACAGCATCAACAGAAGTCAAGTTCCCCATAATGTTAATTGTCATGCACATATACTCAATCAAATGTTGACAAACTGATCAAACGCCTTCTATAGAATGGTCACATGGAGTCATGCTGTCATTGAAAGTGCTCCCATCAAAAATAAACAAGCTCCTACAAAGCATCAGTTATTGTCTTTGAACCAGGATCAACACTAAAGCTGAAGACAATCCTGCCATTTTAGAAGAGATTTTATGTGGCCTACATTATTTTAACACAATGGTTCATTTCCAGAGGGTTTCCATTTGAGGTGAACACCTTCTACCCTGCCGTAATAAATAGTTCCCTAGTATAGTAAGATGCACTCTTGGATGCAAACTATCTTGTTATGATCTTGCACTTTATAATGTATCTGTATTTTCTCTGCAGCTGCTACACTTTATTTTGCATTGTTATTGTTTTACTTGACTATCTTAATGCACTGTGTAATGATCTGATCTGTATGAAAAGCATGTAAGACAAGTTTTTCACTGTATCATGGTACATGTGACAGTAACGAACCGATACCAGTACCAACACAAACCTGTTCATATCAAAGTGGAGGCGATTGCGATGGTAAAATAAATCAGAAAAAAGGCGAAGGCTAATTCGTTCCTGGGAACGGCAAGTATTATTTTAGTATTTTACTGCTTTCACCACTTTACCAGCTAAGGTCTCATCCATGCGAAAGTACTAGGGAACCATTAGCAAGGTTGAAGCTGTTCTGGAGACTGATGCTACATGCTCTCAGGCTTTTGCATCTGCCCGAAGAATGAGGGGAGAAGAGAGAATTTCTGGGATATTTTTGTTATGCTGGTTGCTTTAAAGAGGTATTGGGAAGTATAGATAGACTCCATAGAGGGGCAGATGGTTTCTGTGATGTGCTGAGCTGTGTGCACAACTTTCTGCAGTTTCCTGCAGTCATGAGCAGAGCAGTTGCCTTAACTGCTTAACTTAAGTGCCACAGTGATAGAGTTAGTTAGTCTGAGATTTTTGAGTTAGTGGCCCTGTTGTCCTTGTGTTTATTATTTTCCTTTGCCCCGAGCAGTTCTTATTACAACTCAGTGAACTGTCCATTCCATGTCTACGTCTCTTCCTCTGCACTTCAGCTGGCACAGAACTCTGGTCAGCAAGACCTGACCACAAAATGGATCCAGCAGTAATTTGTTGGTAGGTGAGGGAGAAGTTAAAGCCTGTGGGAACTGGGTTGGCAGAAGTAGCTCTTGCTGTGTGACAACTACTCTCGGAGCGGCAAGCCCAGCCCAAGCTGGGAGAATAGATGTCAGCAGTCAACAATGACAATTCAGCAGCAACTCACAACAAACAGCCAAAATCAGGTGGCAGCCATTACTGCTCTCACTGCCAGTATTTAGCAGCCCTCTCCCAGCACCAGCACCTCACCTATCTTCCTTTCCTCTATTGCAGTTTCATCAGCCTCAGCCACTAACACCCCGATTACTTTGGCTGCTTCCAGACCTGAACCAAATGTTCCTGCACCTGGCAGATACACTGGTGGGCTCCTCAGCTGCAGAAACTTTGTGTGAATGACTTTCCAGGCCCAGTCAGGATGGTTCACTGACGATGCATGTGAACTGGCATACGTGGTGACTCTGGGATGGACCCCTACTCAGCCTGTTCAACACCCTACGAGAACAGGGTTCTCCTGTAGCCCAGTCTTTCCAGAAATTTGTAGGCAAGTTTAAGAGAGTGCTTGACCTTCCAGTGCAGAGTCAGGAGGCTGCCCATCAATTCCTGGATCTGTGCCAAGAAAGAGGGTCAGCAAGAGACTACGCAGTAAAGTTCTGCACTCCTGTGGTTGAGATGGGATCTTTCATCATTGCTGCCCTGTGTGGGTTGAGCACAGAGGTCTGACATGAGATCATAGTGATGAACAGAGCAGTCTGGATGACCCCATAACTCTGGCCATTCAAATGTACAAACAGACAGCTAAGTGGTACTGAAAGAGAATGCCCTGAGGCTCCTATTCATCAGATCACTGCTTGTCTTCACCTCCTCTCTTGTCACCCAGTACACAGTTAACAGGGAAGCCCATGGAGCTGGAATGTCAGAGCCTGTCTTGGAAGGAACAAGATTGTTGAAGAAGAACAGGTTGCTACCTTTGCAGCAGCACTCCAGGACAATTCTCGACATCATGTGCCAAGTGCCCAATAACCCATCAGTAAGAAAGGGAATTCCAACAGGCCGATTCTCTCTGCAAGCATCTTTCCCTAATCAAGTAATGCTTCTAGCTTCCCTGTCATGGGGGTCGCAGATCTATGGACTTCTGCCATTTATTGACTCCGGGGTATTGTCTCCAGGAAACTCATGGATATCTCTCAACATTAAAAATGGGGAGTTCCTGTTCAAACATTGAGAGAGAATATTGATATCAAGGCTCTGGATGGTTGGCCTCTGGGCACTGGCAAGATACCCCTTTCCTTGTGTTAGAGGACAACCCATAGGGAGCAGCTCTCCTATCTTATTTATTCACCTGAACTGCCACTGGTGCTCCGCCTTCCCTAGCTCTCTCAACGCAAACCACAGATCAATTGTTCCCGAAAGGTGCTCCAAGAGTAGGGACCAGCATGTCTGTCTACCTCGCTGGATCCAGCTCAAGCCCCTGTCGGCGTATCCCCTCCTGAACAACTGCGAGTGTGGACCCATCTGGTGTTCCAGCTGAATATGTTGACCTTCTTGAGGTGTTCAGTAAAAAGACTACCTTCCTGCCTCCACACTGGCTACATGACTAAACCATTGACCTCTTATCTGGTTCTAGACCTCCTTGGATCCAGCTCTTTTCATTCTCTCGCCCTCAAACTATGACCGTTGAAGAATACATCTGGGAGACATTAGCTTTAGGAATTATCTATCCATCTACCTCACCAGCAAGGACTGGCTTCATTTCTGTGAGCAAGAAGACTGCCAACCTCCAACCTTCCATTCATTATTGGCCACTCAACAATATTATCGTGAAGAAACTCTGCCCTCTTCCCATTTTCTCTAAGATAGATCTGGATAATGCTTACAACCTGGCTTCCAAGAAGGTGACTAGTTGAAGACAGCATTCAACAACCCAGTGGCCACTGTGAATACTTCATGAAGCAACTTGGTCTGATCAACACCCCTGCTGGTTTTCAGGCCCTGGTCAATGATGTGCTATCGGACATGCTGACTCAGATTGTTTTCGTGTATTTGGATGACTTTCTTATCAATTCCTGCTCTCACAAGGAACACACTTCTCAAGAACCATCTTCGTGTCAAGCTAGAGAATTGTGAGTTCCATAAAGAGCAAGTGTCGTTCTTGGGCTACTTCCTCTCCACTTCCAACATGAGGGGGCATAGTTTTAAGGTGTTTGGAAGTAGGGACAGATGTAAGTTTGTCATACAGAGAATGGTAGAGGTAAACACAATAGTCTCTTTTAAGAAACTCTTAGATATGTACATGGAGCTTAGAAAAATAGAGGGCTCTGTGGTAGGGTAACTATAGGCAGTTTCTAGAGTAGGTTACATGGTCGGCACCACATAGTGGGCCGGAGGGCTTGTAATGTGCTGTAGATTTCTATCTTCTATGTTCAGTGTTTCAGTGTACAAATAATCCCATGTAAAGTTGGGCAGTCACAGAGGAGGCCAAACCATCTACGGTCAAACAGATGAGGTGCTTCTTCAGGTTTGCAAACATTTGTCACTGCTTCATTAGAAACTTCAGTTCCATCACAGCTCCCATAAATGTACTCACCGAGAAGACATCTGTAGGATTCCAATGAAACAGACCAAACATTCTCAGAGCTAAAGCAATAATTCAGACCCACCCCATTCATTCATCAACAAGTTTGATGCATCTGATGTCGGCATTGAAGCTGTACTCTCCCAGCACCCTTCAGTAGATAACAGGCTAAACCCTTGTGCTTTTCTTTCTTGTCACGACTCCTGCGAAGTGTAACTATGCTATCAGGAACTGAAAACTTCTGGCAGTCAAGGCAGCCCTGGAGGCAAAATGAAATTTGCAGGAAGGATCTGCAATGCAAATACCACAGAAGTCTCTTCTGCATTTTTGTTGGGGTCTCTTCTTCACCCAGTTTGGTTTCACACTCACCTACTGTCCCGGCATGAAGAACACCAAGCCCGATGCTCTCTCCTGCTGGTTTGACATCTCTGAGGACAACACCAATCTAGAGACCATCCTTCCCTGAACGCGCATAGCTGCTCTGGTGATTTAACCAATGGAAACAGGGGTGAAGGCTGCCCAACAGTCAGAACCAGACCCAGGTGGGGACCTCCCAAACGGCTGTTTGTCCACTCAACTTTATGCCCCAGAGTGTGGGAGTAGGGTCACTCATATTATAAAAAGATGATTTTTGGCAGCCAACTATGTCCAAAAGATGTCCTCAACTTCATCTCTGCCTGTCCTACTTGTGCCCAGAAAAAAACACCATGTCAGCAGCCTGCTAATCTGCTCTACCTGCTGCCTGTGCCTCACCACCCTTGGTCTCATCCCTTGGTGGATTTCACCACTGGCTTGCCTCCGTCATCAAATTGACAGAAATGACTAACCAATACCCTCCCATTATACTACCAACAGCACATTTGAAGATAAAAACATAGAAAACCTACAGCACAATACAGGTCCTTCAGCCCAAAAAGTTGTGGTGAGCATGTCACTCCTTTAGAAATTACTAGGCTCACCCATAGCCCTCTGTTTTTCTAAGCTCCATGTACCTATCCAAAAGTCTTTTAAAAGACCCTAAAGTATCTGCCTCCACCACCGTTACCGGCAGCCCATTCCACACACTCACCACTCTCTGCATAAAAACTTACCCCTGACATCTCCTCTCTACCTACTCCCCAGCACCTTAAACCTGTACACACGAGGAAATCTGCAGATGCTGGAAATTCAAGCAACACATTCAAAATGCCGGTGGAATGCAGCAGGCCAGGCAGCATCTATAGGAAGAGGTACAGTCGACGTTGCAGGCCGAGACCCTTCGTCAGTCCTAGACAGTTTTGCATCCTATCAATGTCCCACTGTAAACTCTGACTGGGCTTGTATACTCTGGAATTTAGAAGGCTGAGAGGGGATCTTATTGAAACATATAAGATTATTAAGGGATTGGACACGCTGGAGGCAGGAAGCATGTTCCCGCTGATGGGTGAGTCCAGAACCAGACGCCACAGTTTAAGAATAAGGGGTAGGCCATTTAGAACAGAATTGAGGAAACACTTTTTCACCCAGAGAGTGGTGGATATATGGAATGCTCTGCCCCAGAAGGCTGTGGAGGCCAAGTCTCTGGATGCTTTCAAGAAAGAGATGGATAGAGCTCTTAAAAATAGCGGAATCAAAGGTTATGGGGATAAGGCAGGAACTGGATACTGATTGTGGATGATCAGCCATGATCACAGAGAACGGCAGTGCTGGCTCAAAGGGCCGAATGGCCTACTCCTGCACCTATTGTCTATTGTCTATTATCTATTGTCCACACTATCCACAACACCTCCAACCTTTGTGTCATCAGAAAACTTACTAACCCATCCCTCCACTTACTCATCCAGGTCATTTATAAAAATCATGAAGAGTAAGGATCCCAGAATAGATCCCTGAGGCACACCACTGGTCACTGACCTCCATGCAGAATATGACCTGTATACAACCAGTCTTTACCTTCTGTGGGCAAGCCAGTTCTGGATCCACAAAGCAATGTCCCCTTGGATCCCATGCCTCCTTACTTCCTCAATAAGCCTTGCATGGGGTGCCTTATCAAATACCTTGCTGAAATCCATATATGCTATATCTACTGCTCTACCTTCATCAATGTGTTTAATCACATCTTCAAAAAATTCAATCAGGCTCGTAAGGCACGACCTGCCTTTGACAAAGCCATGCTGACTATTCCTAATCATATTGTACCTCACCAAATAGTCATAAATCCTGCCTCTCAGGATCTTCTCCATCAATTTTCCAACCACTGAAGTAAGACTCACTGGTCTATAATTTCCTGGGCTATCTCTACTCCCTTTCATGAATAAAGGAACAACAACTGCAACCTTCCAATGCTCCAGAATCTCTCCCATCCCCACTGATGATGCAAAGATCATCGCCAGAGGCTCAGCAATATCGTCCCTCGCCTCCCACAGTAGCCTGGGGTACATCTCATCCGATCCCAGTGACTGATCCAACTTGATCCTTTCCAAAAGCTCCAGCACACCCTCTTTCTTAATATCTACATGCTCAAGCTTTTCAGTCTGCTGCAAGTCATCACTACAATCACCAAGATCCTTTTCCATAGTGAATACTGAAGTAAAATATTCATTCAGTACCTCTGCTATTTCCTCTGGTTCCATACACACTTTCCCACTGTCACACTCGATAGGTCCTATTCTTTCACGTCTTATCCTCTTGCTCTACTTGCAGAATTCCTTGGGGTTTTCCTTAATCCTGCCCAGCAAGGCCTTCTCATGGCCCCTTCTGGCTCTCCTAATTTTCTTCTTAAGCTCCTTCCTGTTAGCCTTATAATCTTCTACATCTCTAATATTACCTAGCCCTCTGAACCTTTTGTAAGTTTTTCTTTTCTTCTTGACTAGATTTATTACAGCCTTTGTACACCACGGTTCCTGTACCCTACCATAACTTCCCTGTCTCATTGAAACATACTTATGCAGAACTCCACACAAATATTCCCTGAACGTTTGCCACATTTCTTCCGTACTTTTCCCTGAGAACATTTGTTCCCAATTTGATCTTCCAATTTCCTGCCTGATAGCCTCATAATTCCCCTTACTCCAATTAAATGCTTTTCTAACTTGCCTGTTCCTATCTCTCTCCAATGCCATTGTAAAGGAGATAGAATTATGATCACTATCTCCAAAATGCTCTCCCACTGAGAGATCTGACACCTGACCAGGTTCATTTCGCAATACCAAAGCAAGTACAGTCTCTCCTCTTGTGGCTTATCTACATATTGTGTCAAGAAACCTTCCTGAACACACCTAACAAACTCCACCCCGTCTAAACCCCTCGCTCTAGGGAGATGCCAATCGATATTTGGGAAATTATAATCTCCCATCACAACAACCCTGTTATTATTACACCTTTCCAGGATCTGTTTCCCTATCTGCTGCTCAATGTCTCTGTTACTATTGGGCAGCCTATAAAAAACACCCAGTAAAGTTATTAACCCCTTTCTGTTCCTAACTTCCACATACAGAGACTCCATAGACAATCCCTCCATGATGTCTACCTTTTCTGCAGCCATGACACTATCTCTAATCAACAGTCCCATGCACCCACCTCTTTTGCCTCCCTCCCTGTCCTTTCTGAAACATCTGAAACCCCGCACTTGAAGTAATCGTTCCTATCTCTGAGCGATCCAACTCTGTAATGGCCACCACATCATAGCTCCAAGTAAGGGGGAATGTGGTGTTAGAGTTCTGTAGTACAATATTTAAGAATGGCACAACTTGATGGAAAGTGGGCAACACCCAAGGAGAAAAAATATCAACAGCATCAACTGGCATGAACAATAGGAAGGGAAATTGTGTGATCAATAGTTTACTGGAATTAGGATGGCAGGAACTGG